>NW_024870818.1:7530000-8225000 GCF_019054845.1 Dipodomys spectabilis
AGTAACAAGGTTAGAATGAGACAAGCAAATAAATGACAAAACCTAATTTGTTCTTTGCAGTCATCAGAAGAAATTGAGTTTCAACTAAAATCGTTTACATAGGCCTGAAACAGAGGCTGCAGGCATCCTCATATTGCTGCATTGAATCATACTGCAAAGAGGAGAGAAAGAATAGGAAATCAAGCAAGATCCACACGAGAACACATTGAGGACATGTGATATTCACATGACAAACAGTACTCTATAGTGTGGGTACAGGGTGGCAATCACCCCTACCACAGTCCCAACGCTGGCACTCAGTGCTTGTAAAGAACTTCGTCATCGGGTTTAAGAGAGAAATTTCTATAGGAGCAGTACTACCTAACAGAAACCTTATTCAAGCCATAAATGTGAACCATATAGGTAATATAAAATTTTCCAGGAGCCACATTAAAAAAAATGAGAAACAGAAAATTTTTATTTAATATATTTTACTGAATCCAATATATCCATTATACTATTGTTTCAACATGGGATTGATCCTTTTTAGGATAGTAAAGAGAAAGCTGGGTGCTAGTAGGTCATGCCTGTAATTCCAGCCATTCAGAAGGCTGTGATGTGAAGATTATGGTTCAAAGCAAGCCTGGGCAGGAACATCTGTGAGACTCTTACCTTCTATTAACCAGTAAAAAGCCAGAAGTAGAGTTATTGTTCAAGGGGAAGAGCACCAGCCTTGAGTGAAATGCCTGAGGGAGATCACAAGTTCAAACTGCAGTAACAACAGAAACCAAACCAAAACAACAACAAAAGTGATGAGAAATTTGACATTCTATTGCTCTAACAAACCTTCAAATGGATGTAAAGTTTACACTTGCTTGCAGATTCAACTCAGTTATGTTTTATGTGCTGTAGCCACATGTGTTCTGGGTAAAACCCTTGTAGAAGCTGGTTTAAAAGGAAGAGTTATAGTCGGCTCCAAAGCCCACCGACTGCCATGTGGAAAATAAAATTCACAAGCTTCTATGAAGGTGAAATGTCTTGAAGCACTTTATTTCCTAGGGTTGGATGGATATACCACCCAAGATATATAATGCATATTTATTTAGGAGGACTTCCTTTCTCAAATATTTTCAGCAAACCTGTGGTGTGAAGATTCACAGTCCCAGTACAATGGAAGTTTGTATGAAATTAAAGTCATGTCTGTGGATCTCTCAACCTAAGCTAGTAATGACAGGGACAGCAGCCCAGGAACACACTTCACTGAGAATAATCTAAGTCCCTGATTGCACATGTCATTCTCTCAAAACACTTCTCAGTCATTTATTTGCTCATTTAGGGGTTGTTCTGCTAACTTATCATTGGGGGACATTTTATCATCCCAATTTGAAGCTCTTTAGGCCTCTTTTGACTTAGCATCTTCAGTCTATAAGGCCAAAATGGTACTCCAAATGTTTACTTTCACACTTCCTAAGTTCTCCAATTTCAAAGGCATTTAATATTTCTCAATTACATTGGTTACCAGGCACAGGTGCTCGTGGTTCATGCTTGTGATCCTAGCTACACAGGAAGTCCACAAGACTCTTATTTCCAGTTAATCAGCAAAAAGATGGAAGTGCAAGTGTGGTTCAAGTGTTACAGCACCAGCCTTGAGTGAAAAAGCTAAGGGATAGTGCCCAGGCTCTGAGTTCAAGCCTCAATACCAGCATGCAGGCATACACACACACATACACACACACACACACACACACACACACACACACACACACACACACACACACACACACACACACACACACTACATTGGGTTAAAACAAAGAGATAATTTGTTTCATTTTATATACTTGTATTTGGGAGTTGAATTGAGCATGCAAATAGATGCAAACATATGCAAATCAGTGTTTCTCTAGATAAACTGAATGGTGGAGTGAAAAAAAAAACCTTTATAGGATTAGTAATATTCAGGGATTGTATGGTGTTGAAAAGGAAATTATTTGTCTCCCTCTAATTCCAAATGTGAATAGCTTTCTCAGTCCTCTTCAATGAACCCAAAAGTTACCAGATTTTAAAGAATAAGAATTTTTCAAAAGACTGAACCTGATATTAGTCAGATTTGAGATCATACTATCTTTAAGCTTTAACCATTACAACCTAAATACGACTCTCCTAGGAAATTGAAAAGCTCCTTATTAAGGAATAATGAGTTCTCAAAAAAAAAAATCTATGCTTTAGGTCTGACAATAACATAATTAAAAGTGCTTCTAGGAACAGAAAAACTAATAGTCCACAGCAGGAATGTGAGCATGGCAGCTGAGTATATAGAGCCATCATCAGTTATTTGTAATAATAGTGCCATGCATTCCAGTACCTTTGCATTATTATCCCACACTGAACACCGGTGCCTTCTTCAAGCATCAGCACAGATCCTTGCAGTTGAGTTTTCACTATGACAGACTCATGTGTGGGATTCGTATGTATTATGACTTCTTTATTTTTCTATCTTCTGTCACTTTGAATGATTACTTTTTGGTATGCTCCAATAGTTGTACTAAAGGACTGCAATGTGGGGCTGGGAAGGTGGATCAGTGGTAGAACGCTTGCCTTGCATGCATGAGGCCCTGGGTTCAATTCCTCAGCACCACATAAGCAGAAAAGGCCAGAAGTGGCGCTGTGGCTCAAGTGGTAGAACACTAGCCTTGAGCTGAAGAACTGAGGGACAGCGCCCAGGCCCAGAGTTCAGGCCCTATGACTGACAAAAACAAAAGGACTGCAATGTAGCCTCTCCTTCTATGTGTGCAATGCATCTTGATCATCGTCACTCCTCCCAGCATTCTCCTACCTACCTCCCCACTGGCTCCCCTAAACCTCCTGGCTATGACTTTTTTGAGTTCAAAATCCTGACCCCCGTCCCACCATGTCTTTCTTCACATTAAGTCACACACCTCCAGAAAACTGTACCTAGATCAGCCAGATACCTCGTCTTCAACCTGACAAAAGTCAATTCCAACCCTCCACCATAAAACCTGTTCCTTGTGAATGCTATCTCTCAGTCTTTTGGCATTACCGACTCCCTGGACAAATAAAACCATCAAATTACACTCATAACTGCTCTCTTCCTCTTTTTTAACCCTGAGACTGAAACAGACACAAACTTCTATATACATGCTTTTGAAGAGAACATGCCAGAATCCTTTAAGGTCACGGAGAGAAACTTCACCAGAGAGGGATGTCTGCGATGCTTGGCTGTCCACCCCATCCCCTGCCCCCCAACATCTGAGATTTGAAACTTGTTGAAAACAGCTCAGTTTTGAAAACTTGTTGTTATTGTTTTTTTTTTTTTTAAAGCGGGGGGGTATATCTAGGTCTCCAGCCATTCACACAGAGTGAGACTGAAGGAGGATATTCTTAGGAGAAGATCACAAAGGTGCATAGCTTTGTACATTATTTTATATACTCATATAAAATAATATTTATCAAAATGAACTCCAGGAAACAGAAACAACAGGTTATTTTCTTTGTTGCTGTTTTTGTTTCCTTTTCATTTGTTTATATATCTTTAAGAGGACAGAGAAATGGTGGCAAAAGAGTGAACAAACACAGCAGTGATACTCGTTAGATACTCTGTTGAAAATGAACAATACAATTGGTAAGTGGGGATGGGGGGATGGGAGTAAGGATGGGGAGGGAAAAACTGGAAGAGAGCGAGGGAAGGGTTGACTGTTCAAAAAGAAATAGACTCCTGGGCTGGGAAGGTGGCTCAGTGGTAGAGTGCTTGCCTTGCATGCCTGAGGCCCTGGGTTTGATTCCTCAGCACCACATAAGCAAAAAGAAAAAAGCCAGAAGTGGTGCTGTGGCTCAAGTGGTAGAGCGCTAGCCTTGAGCTGAAGAGCTGAGGGACAGTGCCCAGGCCCGGACTTCAGACCCCACGACTGAACCCCCCCAAAAAAAAGAGGGGGGGAAAGAAATAGACTCCTTACCTGATTAATTAACCCCTCCATACATCACCTTCACAATAACAATGAATCAATTTTTAAAAGTAAAGAGAAAAAGAATATACTTTCAACCTTATGGTTTTTTTTGTTTTTTTTTTTTTGGTTATTTTTTTTTTTATATTTAATTTTATTTGTGAACATACTGTACAGAGGAGTTACAGTTACATGGGCAGGATAATGCATACATTTCTTACCAAGCATTGCAGCCTCCTCCTTTGTTTACCCTTCACATCCCTTCCCAGCCTCCCCCCTCCCCCCCTAATCCCAATCCTTCTCCTTCCCCCCTTCCCCCCCCCCTCCCCCCCCCCCCCCCCCCCCCCCCCCGGCACCAACGTTGTAAAGCTCGTTTTGGACATGACAACTTGTACTTCTCATTGTTGCAACAGGTCCACCTGTATCCTTAAACAACTGGTTTTTCCCCATCTCCTCCACAAGTTATACTGACATCAAATATAGTGAAAGCAGGGGTTATACTGTGGGGGAGGGACATACAAAGCAACAAAGAGATAATCTTATAAATGTGTTAGAAACACATGCATGAAAGAAAAAAACATTAAAATACACATCTAAGGGTTCGTTTTCCTGACATCACATTATCTGACCTTTTCCGCTTGACTCATACATATACTAGATATTGCAAATAAGGGAAACCATGGGACCTACGTTTCTTTGGGCCTGGCTTACTTCACTTAATATAATTTTTTCCAAGTTTTTCCATTTCCTAACAAATGGGGCAATGTCATTCTTTCTGATGGAGGCATAGAATTCCATTGTGTATATATACCACATTTTCTTGATCCATTCATCTACTGAGGGGCATCTGGGTTGGTTCCATATCTTAGCTATGGTAAATAATGCTGCAATAAACATAGTTGTGCTGGTAGCCTTAGTGTGGTCTTGTTTGTAAACATTAGTCAACCTTATGTTTTAAACTAACCAAGCATGATTTGAAGAAAAAAAAAAACATTATATCACTAAAAGAACTGCAATATCAAGACATACAAAATTGTGGCTACTTGATTTAAAAAAAACCAAACCAAAACAAAACAAAACAAAAAACCTCTTGAAGACATTACTGAACTATCATCTAATTCTTTACCTATGGTGACCATGCAGATCCTTGCCAGCTACATTCCCATACTCTAAAACTTTCATTTTAAACAAGATTACTAGTTCTTCTTAGCACCACCCTGTTTTTCCAGGCAACTTCTCGAAATGCTTTTCTTTTGTCTGGTCTCAAAATATGATCAACTTTGAATTCTGGTTGGTATTAGCCCTTCCCTACTTCTTTTTCCTACAAGCCCAATGCTAACCTATACCTTCTGGCTCCCCACCTGTCAGAGAGTGGGAAGGAAGGAAGGATGCTGGAGGCCACTGTCAAACAGACAGGGAGCCCCACCCTTGCAAGTCATATTCCTCTTTCTACCAATAGGGCCATGGGCTGAGTCTCCACTGCAATGACTCTGTGTTATCACTGAGTGAGCAAGCTGGCAACAGGAGTCTTCCAGAATTGCCATCATGCTTTAATACAGGAAGAGCAGAGGCAGCTACACGGAAATGTAATTATCCAAGGGTAAACTTACCTTCCCCATCAGCCTAGAGACTTTGGTGATTGTTTACAACATGACTATGGGAAGATGTTGGGCCATCCATAATTTCGGCCTCCAGACTGTCAAGCTAAATTTACCTAACAAGGCGTAACTGAAGTGGAGGCCAGATAATTCAGCAACTGAGAGGGATATGCTACAGAAGTGATTATGATCCATCAGATCAAAATTTCACTTTAGAAAACAGTGCCCAAATACAGATGTACATACATACTAGGCCCAAATCTTTATACACTATTTTGCCAAATAATATACATTTTCAAAATAACTGCAATAAATATACCTTGCCGGGTTCTTATTCCATATGTGGAAGATTTTAAATAGAGGGAGAGAAAGAAAAAAAAGGAAAAATAATGAAAAAAGGAGCATTTCAAAATATAAAGATTATATTGCTAATGCAGAAAAGACCAAAAATTATAAAGGCAGAGACATTCTCTTTCTAACTTACATTGTATAGGTTTTTATATTAATACTTTTTTTAACCCAAGTATCTGCTAAAAGACATTGCAGCCTTTACTGTAAAAGTTCTGCATGTTGCCTGTTTGTGTTATTGAAAAAAAGTCTAAATAAAGAAGGTGTATATTGCAGGTGATTTAGAAAACCACCAATGAATATTCTGCCCCACAGAAAGGAATGAAGACACCCTTCTTTGATGGGCATTGCATTTTGTTTTTGCAATCACTTGTGACCATGGAGTGTGCAGACAGAATGATAGAGGCTCAGGTTCATGAGAGTCAAGATAAAATGAAGTGACTCCAAATTCTCAGTGTCCAAAGGCTTGATTAGGATAAATACCTAAAATTTCATGCGCAGATGTAAGTAATTGAGACTGATCAAAAGTTTATCTGCATTTATTAATGTTTTCAATTTAAGGACCAGGGAATAACCATTAAACATAAAACCCTTCTGTGATCAGCTAGCTCTAGAAATGCTCCTGAGCTTGTTTTATATTTCTCCCACATTGTGTATGTGTATGTGCATGCGTGCGTGTGTGTTCTGTCTGCTCTTTCCTCTTTTCTGCCCTTTTTTCTCCTTTCTTTCCCCCTCTCATCTTCCTTTTCTCATCCTCATCTCCTCCCTTCTCTCCCCCTCTCTCTCCTTACCCTTTCCACTTCTATCCTCTGCTCAGACTAGAGAAAGATCAGATTAATTATAGTTCCCCCAATTTTGACTCAAAGAACTAAAGGACCACACTATAGTCTATCTATCGCCTTTTCATCCATGCTCTTATTTCCAAAGAAATTTCTTAAAACATTTGCTTACTATTTTATGGAATAGCTTAAAAATCAGAACCTGCTATTCATTCTTCCTCCTCCCTTTCATTAAGATCCTCCATGTCCCACCCTCTTCCCTAAAAATGATCCCTTCAAAAAGTCAGCAAAATATTTTGTCTTTCTTCAGCAGCACATTGGGCTTCTCTGTTACAAATTGTATAAACATTTTCCAGACAGGGGAATTTGAAGGGTTTAAATTATTTTTCAAATGATGTCTGTGTTGCAGCAGATTCGCACTTGCAGGAGAAAGATGGAGGCAAGGAAAGCAACCAGGGAACATAATGTGTCTGGAATCAGGGGACTATTGAACTCATGCAAATCTGGAAGAGGAAAATATCTCCCTCATACATTATCTACGGCAAGGATTTTGAGTTTCCCAGACTGATGAAACAAATGCTCTCGATGGATGTAGGCTGTCATTCATATTGAGCTCACATATTTTACTTCCTGAAACCAAACAAATACTGATAAACTACTTCAGCAAGCCTTTAATCAAAATGTTGGCAGTACACAGTTGGCGACAGAAAGATCAGTCTGTGGAGCTTGAAACCCTCTCATCATCAAATATACAGAAATAATAATTATATTTATCTGTTTGGTTCAGGCTGCACACCAAGATTCACCCTTGCCCTAAGGACATAGAAATCATCTACCATTGTTATCTCTAAAGAAAAAAAATTCCTTAATAACTAAGAAGTTAAATGGTTTTCAACAGTTGGGGGGGGTGAGAAAATGAGAGTAAAAATAATATATATTACTTTTAGCATATTTCTTTTATAATGGAATTTAAAAATGTGTTTTCTGCTAACCAACCAACATTTCTGATAATAATGCTAAAAGCATTACAGAACATCTAGCTTTCCCTATGAAATAATAAAATTAGGGGAAGAGGATGTCCCATGATTTTGATTTCTATCCTGTTAGGTTCTGTGTATGCGTGTAAGCATACTTTAATTCAACTTATTCCAAAAACATTTGAAAAGTTGTATACCATGAACACAAGTGTTTACATGGAAGAAATTTTATGATGGCTATATCTTCACTGTGATTCCCCTCAGAGCAAACACTGGTGCAAAGACCTGGTAAACTGAGGTTATTTGGATGGGATCCCAGAAAGTTGGAGGGAGAGAGTAGGCAGAAGGCATTAGAGGAGAAAGAAATCCAATTTCCCCTGGATTTCCTTAGGAGTGAAGCAGAAATACACCTTAGAATGGTACACTGCAAGATACAGTGAGTCAAAGAAACATGTTTCCCTTATTTGCAATAACAATAGTATAAGTTTAGGACAAGCAGAAAAGGTCAAAAGCTATGTACATATGACCATATAAGATGATGTTAAGTGAAATGAACTCCAAGACAGGGACACAAATGTTTTTTTTTTCTTTTCTTTCTTGCTATTGTTTTTCATGTATTTATAATGTACTATGTGATTTTTTTTGTTTTTTGGTATGTTCCTCCCCCTCAGTATAACCCCTGTTTTCACTGCATTTAATTCTGGTGCCCTGCATCTTGTATATACTTTTTTCTAATTTGGGGAGGGAAAGGGAAAAAATAAAATGCTTAAATAGGGATACAGGCTGACCCATTTTAACAATGAGATGTACAAGCCACTATGTTGAAAATGAACCTTACAAATTTGGTGGGGGTGAGGGAGGGGGGTGGGGAGTAGCTGGGGAGATGGTGAAGGAAGGAATAGTAGGGGAAAAACAAAGGAGGAGGCAACAATGCTCCATAACAATGTACTCATTACCTCGCTCATGTAACTGTAACCCCTCTGTACAGTATTTTTACAATTAAAAAAAAAACGTATATAAAAAGATACAGGGCAGAAATCTTTGTCCTGCTACCTAGAACCAACTACACAACTAAACAATGCCTTGACTTGAAAACTACCATCTTCCACCTCAAGAATGTACCCAAAGAACCTTCCCCCGCCACCCCGGTACTGAGGCATGAACTCAAGGCCTCATGCTCTCTCCTAGTTTTTTATTTCACAGCTGGCAAAGCACTACCACTTTAAGCCATGTCTTCACTTCTGGAGTTTTGCTAGTTCAACACAAGTTAGATTCTCCTAGGTTTGTCTGCCAAACCCTGATTCTCCGAGCTCTACCTTCTGAGTAGCACTTCTGAGAGCAAAACAAGGCTGAAGGGAAGCTGAGTGAAACTGGAGCTGGGAAACAAATAGCACAGGAAGGGATTTCTTTATATCAGCTAAGGGGACCAAAAGAACATGGGTGAGAACACCAATTTCATCTCTGTGTTTGTTGCTCTAGAATAACTTGAGAGGATTGGTTTATGTTCCTTTTTTTTAAAAAAAAAAAAAAGATAAATACTAAAGCAATGAATATAGCAATAAGACTGCCTATTATTAAAGTAGAATGACCTTTGAAAGACACACACGTTTTCAGAGGAAGGCCTTTATTACCTCTTCCCCAATTTGCCTCAAGGTAAATAAGAGCATGCTCCTTTAGCCCCCACCCCCTGCTTTGCCATTTTTTTTTTCTTTTATATTCTTCCCACACACTTCAAAAGACATTTTTCCTCCCTTCAATTTTATTTTATTTTTTTTTTTGGGGGGGGGGGGTTCTGGTCATGGGGCCTGAACTCTGGGCCTGGGCGCTGTCCCTCAGTTCTTCAGCTCAAAGCTAGCACTCTACCATTTGAGCCACAGCGCCACTTCCGGCTTTTTTCTTTTTGTTTATGTGGTGCTGAGGAATCGAACCCAGCGCCTCATGCATGCAAGGCAAGCGCTCTACCACTGAGCCACCTTCCCAGCCCTTCAATTTTATTTTTATCTTTCTGTGGTCTTCAAGTATTATAGAACATGTTCTTACCCCTTAAAGAAGTCCCCAAATTGCCATAAAAAAATTTGGAGTCACCCAATTATGGTAACAGTAGCTATAAAAATAGCAAAGTCAAGCCGGGCTCCAGTGGCTCACGCCTGTAATCCTAACTACTCAGGAGGCTGAGATCTGAGGATCACAGTTCAAAGCCAGTCTGGGAAGCAAAGTCTGTGAGACTCTTATCTCCAATTCACCACCAGAAAATCAGAAGTAGCATGGTGGCTTAAGTAGTAGAGTGCTCACCTTGAGCTGAAGAGCTCAGGGACAGTGCCCAGGTCCCGAGTTCAATCCCCATGACAGACAAGAAAAAATAAAGCCAAGTCTCTTGGTTTCTACATTGAATACTAGGGTAAAACATAAATCAACATTTGGCTTTGGTCTATTTACAGAATGGGGAAGTGAAAGAAAACCCAATGAGGAAAAGAAAGGAAGAAGGAAGGTGGGAAGGAGTGAGCAAATGTTGGTGGTTTGGTTGCAATCTTTCTTGTTCACCTAGTGGATATCCAATAGGCCTATCACTTCAGGATACATGGAACCATTTAGATACTCTTTCCTGCTGGCCAAACACTGACAGCGGCTTCATTATAATTACTAAATCTACGGGTCATAAGAGTCTCCTGCTAGAACTTCCTATGATGTCTACAGTAGTCACATCACTAATTCACAAGGACACACACTTGCTTTAATTACAGAGTCCTTGAAAGATAACAAGGTATAAGGAACATGACCAGCTGAGAGTCAATTGCTGGAATTGTTTCCTGATAAAATATGTTTAGCTGCAAAGGTGAAAGCTCACAGACTTTTCCTCTACAGCATCTAGGTGTCAACGAGAAGACAGCCCCTGGGAATAATTGAAATGCCTCTCTTCATTGAGACAATACCGTAAACAAAGCCAACATGACATGGCAGTAGGTATTAGAGTCATTTCTGGTTTGTTCTATCATCAGAAATGAATTTGGGCATGAGAAACTGCAGTGGAAAAATCCCAGTACAGATATCATCTAACATTTATGCCCATCCCCCACGCCCCCAGGAAACATAATTTCATGAACCAAGTACCATTCTTGAGATTTAATCTTTAGTTTGTTTTCTTTTTTAAATTTTTTGTATTTATGTACAAATGACGAGAAAATGCATTTTACCGATTTTCAATCTGTAGGTAAGAGGCTAAACAGAATGACTGAGCCATAAGCAGAAGGGTTAGGGTGTTTCCCAGCTCTAAGCCTATCTCATCTTGTTCCCAGAACAACATTCTTGCCACCAGCAGATCCTATGTCCCAGCCTAGTAAGAGTGACGATAGGCCTTGGTTTAAGTGCTTTAAATCGGCTGGTGCTACAAATGACTTTCCAAAGAAACTCCCTATGTTAAGTAATTCTTGGGTCTCTGCCTTCTCAACCACAGACCTGCAAGATTGCCACAATGGAGGGGGAAAATAAAAGGCCTGTGGGGCCATGCATGGATTCTTAAAGGAATTATCCATAAGTGAAACAAGCTGGCTCACTACCCAATGGGCGCTGAGTGTTGGGAAGGGCCTGGGAAATCCGAAACAGCTCACTGATATCCAGGAAGTAGGCAACTTCTTTGTTCCACTGCTCAGTAATGGACTTTACATACTTTTAACGAACTGCTATTTCTCAAATACTATTTATATGTCCTCCATAAATGCTCAAGGATATGTCTAGTGCAACAGGCATCTTTCTGTTATGTATTATTTAGTCCATTTCTTCAGTCTTCAAGATGCAATATTTTAAGACAATAATATTAGGAGAGGTGCAATACAGTGGTCATTGTTAAGATTCAGAAAGTTTGGTACAAAGATCAGAAGCCCATGTCAATCTTTTATTACCATTGACTCTCCACCATGTAACAACCTCAGAAAGTAGTTTTGGGTTAGGTTTTAGTGTTTCTTTTCCTTTTTTGAAATGGGCTGTTGCTATTTGAGGCTAGCCATGAACTCACAGTCCTTCGGCCTCTGCCTCCTGAGTGGTGGGCTTCTAAGCATACACCACCATATTAGGCCATTAAAAAAAAAAATCGAATGGAACTTTGTAATTTTGTTGTTGTTGTTGTTTTTAGTTTGGTCTCCTGAAGCAAGTCTAAAGTGCTTTGTAGTGGCAATGGTTTTTCTCTGACCTCCTTTTCTGCTTGTTTCTGAATTTTCTACACAAGTAGGATGTAAGCACCAGGATGAATAGCACTGCAATAAATCTAGGATTTACAACTTCTAGGCCACTGTCCTGAAAATTAATTTTCTAGCTACAAACTTCTCTATAACTCAGGCAAAGTAGGCATAAGTATTTTAATTTTATAGATAAGGAAGCAGAATGTCAGAAACAATTATTTGAAACTTACTTCTGACTTTCAACCTAGGCTTCTTTCCCTTATTCTCACATTAATGATAATCCATACCTGTATTTTTCCTTCATGCTGTCTGCAGCTTTGGTCCACTCATCTGTCCTCTACCCAGCCTTGCAATATTTCCTCCCTAGGCTTCATAGGCCAACTCATACTCTCTCCCTTCCAGCTTATCTTTTCTGAAGACTTTATACTATATAATTTTTTCCTCTCCAAGTTTGGTTTAGATCTGCTGTCTATCACAGTATTATAATCTACTTACACTCTAAGTCTTTTCTCTAAACAGATTGAGAATTCAGGTAGGAGAAATTGCATTATCCATCAATTTTCTATGTCCCTAAGTATCTAGCAATGCACTTGGTGCACAGCTACTGACCATTTTCATTACCTGTGAATCAAGAGGAAAAAAATTGAATATTTCTCATGCTTATTGAAGAACCCAAATTCTAAATGGTACCTTGGTTTTATTTAGCAAATCTTGATATCTTACAGTTATTACAGTTTAAAGCCAATCTGATTTTAGATTAATCCTGACTGTTTTATTTATGGATTCAAAGATTCTTATGAAGAACTGTGCACCTATTTTTATTCTAAACAAAATTTCATACACGTAGTGAAGTGGGGCAATAGTTATTAGCACTCTTAATAACTAACTGAAAATAGAATAAATATACCAGAATACTTAGCCACTGAATTCAGTAATATCTTTCACACAATAACTAGGAGGGAAGATGGGCAGTACTTTCATGAGATGGTATAGTGGTACTCTATGACATTTAGTTAGCAAACATAATTAAATACATTGAGGACATTTTTTTTTTACATTGGGTACTTGATTCTATATACTAAGTACTTATATAAAGTTGTGTTTCTGTGCATCTATGTTTATCTAAGCAAAAGCTGCACACAGTTTAAGTATTCAGAAAGTTGTTCAAATGTATCTTTTCCATGTTTAAGGCAATACAACTCCTAACAAACTTTGTTACCCATACCGTGAACCAATCTCCTTTGTCTTAGTGGGACTATAGAAATGTTTGAGTATTTCTGAACTGAATTGATTTCTTTTTAATATGCATGCACTAAATATTTTAGTTTTAAAAAATTTTAGCCAGGAACCAGTATAATGTAGCCACTCAGGAAGCTGAGATGGTCAAGGTTCAAAGCCAGCGTGGACAGGAAAGTTCCTGAGAATCTCATTTCCAATTAACTGCCAAAAGCTGGAATTAGAGCTGTGGTTCAAGTGGTAGAGCACTAGCCTTTAGAGAAAACCTCTGAGACAATACCCAGGCCCTGAGTTCAAGCCTCAAGACCAAGATCAAGACCAAGACCAACACACACACACACACACACACACACACACACACACACACACACAAAATTTGCCTCACATACTGAATACTCTTGCATTATACAAACATAGTAGGAAAGCAAGAAACAGGCCCAAACTATGTACTAGGTATGCTTCTAAGTGGCTAGTAGTCCTTGTAGGTGGTCAGAAAATCACAATGCTTTCAAGTTAAAAAGAGTAGTTGTAATTCTCCTTGCTTATTATCAGCATCTTCAAATCACACACTTCTGTAGCCCAGCATTGCCTTGGCTTAAACTCAGAATTCTTTTTACTTAACAGAGTGCAGAAGCTGGTGAATGGGAAAGGAGATAAAAATGTGGGTGAAGTTTCCAAGGGGTTGAGTCAGATAAGTATTTAGATATGCAGAAACAGAATTTCACCTTTCCATCAAGAAAAGGATAATAAACTGGCTTATCCCCTTCTGCCCAAAAGAAGGATCGAAGCATGGAGACAAAAGTAGGCTTCAGTGAAGTTTAAATGTAGATGTTTTCAAATTATTCAGGGCATTTATGCTAATTATACTGACAAAGAGTCTATGATTATTTTGGTTCCCTCACTAAGAATATTAAAAGATCTGGGCTGACATAAAAGGGATATGTAAAAGCAAAGTTTTATTACAGATGTCAAATTTATAAAAGAGTGATTCAGGATGGATTATTTTATTGGAGCTAGTAATACGTTTAATTACCAATCTTTTAAAATCTTGTTCCCTTTAACTCAATAAAGTGAAGGAAGAAGGTATATTTTATTTTTTAAAGGAAGGCAAAACTTATTTGTGGGAACAGGAAGGCAAAAATCTAATTTAAAATAAAAGTACTTTGGTTGGGAAAAAAAAAATCAGCAAAACATGGTTGAAGCTGGTGGTGCATGATTACACCAAACACTGTTTTGTTGAGACAGGAGAAAGATTTATGATCTTTGGTGAAAGAATGTGTGTAGTGTGAATGATAGTGCAAGGTAACTGAACAAAGGCTGATGGGGAGATAAGGGAACAGATGCTCACAGAGTCTTGCGTTGGGGTCAGAGAAGCATTCAGAGGGAAGAATGTTAAACACCCCTGCACCAGCACTGGAATGATCACAGATGATTTGTTAAAGTGTTTCTTCGCCGACCCCCCCCCCCCCGCCCGCCCTGCGAAGCCACTACACATCATTTAGCTTTGGAAAAAAATGAAAACACATACACATCCAAATTCATATACAAATATTCTTGCATTATGAGTCTTTTGTTTTGGAAGGCAAAAGTTGCATGCAAAGAAAATTCCAGGACACTGGAGCTATCAGAGTAAGTACATGGATTTCAAATGAGACAGAAGAAACACCCTGCTAAGACAGGCACAGAGGACTCAACTATTCATTTCCAGATAAGTTTAATACAGTCTTTCAGTTGTATGTCATGATGAAGCCATGGAACAAGAGGTGGAAAAAAATTCAATGGACAGTATCCCCTGCAATTGATAACATACCATTCATCCTTTTTAATTTTCCAAGCCAGAAGTGATTTTTCACATCTTTTAAAAGTCCTATGTTTCTATGACTCACATTGCATTACACTGTTTACTTCACACTCCCTTTATTCTCCCATCACAATTTTTTCTGTATCTGAGAGTCCCCTGTGTCTCCTATATATTACCTAAGAGAAAATAATTCAGCCATTATTACCCCTTCCATTTTCATTCTTGTCCATAGCAAAACTAAACGCGTTTTAAAACCTGGGTGTTGGTGGCTTCTGTCTGTAATCCTAGCTACTTAAGAGGATGAGAACCCAGGCGCTTCAAAGTCAACCTGGGTAGAAAAGTCCATGAGATTCCATTTCCAAAATAAATGCCAAAACATAGGGCTGGAAGCAGCTCTTAAGTGGTAGAGCACCACCTGAACGAGAAAACTGAGTAAGCACAGACTACGCCCTGAGTATTAGCAAAGATAAAACACCCTGCATTTTGATTACCAATTTTTTTTATTATTGTGGAAATACCATACAGAGGGGTTACAATTACATGGGCAAGATAGTGAGTAATTTCTTATCAAGCATTGTTGCCTCCTCCTTTGTTTCCCCTTCCCATCCCTTCCCCTCTCCACCCCACACCCCCACACTCCCTTCCCACCCCACTCCCACCCCCCACCCCACCAAAGTTGTAAAGTTCCTTTTTCGACATCTTATATATCTCATTGTTGTAATGGGTCCACCTGTATCCCTATGTAGACAGTTTGGTTTTTCCCTTCCCCTCCACAAATTATATCAGCATCAAATAGAGTGAAAGCAGGGGTTGACCCTGGGGTAGGTACATACAAAGCAACAAAGAAATCATCTTATAAATATGTTGGAAACAATCGCAAGAAAGAAAAAATAACATTTGAATCCTTATCTTGGGGTTCATTTTGCCTAACATCAACCTGTCTGACAGTTTCTGTTTGGTCTCAGACATATACTAGTTATTGCAAATAAGGGAAACCATGGGACCTATATTTCTTTGGACCTGGCTTACTTCACTTAATATAATTTTTTCCAAGTCTTCTCATTTTCTAACAAATGGGGCAATGTCATTTTTTCTGATAACAGATGCTGGAGGAGATATGGACAGAAGGGAACCTTACTGCATTGTTGATGGGAATGTAAACTTGTTCAACCACTTTGGAAAGAAGTATGGAGGTTCCTCAAAAGACTCCATATAGAGCTCCCCTATGACCCAGCAATCCCACTTTGGGGCATTTACCCAAATGATAACAAAGAAGACCATGCTAAAGCTACCAACACAACTATGTTTATTGCAGCATAATTTACCATAGCTAAGATATGGAACCAACCCAGATGCCCCTCAGTAGATGAAAGGATCAAGAAAATGTGGTATATATACACAATGGAATTCTATGCCTCCATCAGAAAGAATGACATTGGTTACCAATTATTTAAACAAATTGGAACTGCTAAATAAAGCCCTCTGATCTTCAATGTACATACCAGTGCGAACATCAAAACCAACAGAAAAAATAACTAAACAGGACTTGGCAATGGATGGCAGCTTCTATATCAATTCTAATGAAGGGTGGTTTGTGATGCACAAGAAATGGAGGGCAAAAGCAATTTAAGATGAGATAACTGAATGTGGGCTATATTCACCAGAAAAAGCTCAAGGGGCAAATGTAATTAAAGTCAGGCTTTGAAATACGGCAAATGTTTTGTTTTATTGTGTTAGTGTGGGGCTTAAACTCGGGGCCTGGTCACTGTGCCTGAACTTTTTTGCTAAAGGCAAAAGTTTAAGCCATAGCTCTACTTCCAGTTTTCTGGTAGTTAATTGAAAGTAAGTGTCTCACTGAGTTTCCTGCCTGGGCTGGCTTCGAATTGTGATCCTCAGATCTCAGCCTCTTAAGTAGCTACAATCACAGATATGAGCCAACAGTACTAGGCTTGAAATATGGCAAATATATGGATAGAAACTAAAACTTTGGTTAAATAGTGATTCAGGATGGATTATTTTATTGGAACTAGTAATAAGCTTAATAACAAATCTTTTAAAATCTTGGGAGATTTTTTTTTTCAGTCTGGGCCCTGTCCCTAAGCTTTTTTGTGCTCAAGGCTAGTGCTTTACCACTTGTGCCACAGCGCCACTTCTGGATTTTTTCTGAGTAGGTTTTTTGTAGATAAGAGTCTCAGGGATTTTTCTTCCCAGGCTGGCTTCAAACTGTGATCCTCATATCTCAGTCTCATAAGTAGCTAGGATTATAGGCATGAGCCACCAGCACCCACATATCTTGTTCCCTTTAAGTCAATAAAATACACAAAGAAGGTATGGCTTGTTTTTAAAGGAAGGCAGAATATTGTGGGAAGAGTAAAGCAAAAATTTAATTTAAAATAAAAATATTTTAATATAAAATGATGTACAATTGACAAATATACAGATGGCTAGAAACTAAAAGCGTGAAGGAAGTTGACATTCTTTGAGAGTCTATTATGTGCCAAATTGTACTAAGTCAATGTGATCATTCTCTAAGCACAGTTAAAAGAAATGGGGCTGGCAGGGATGTATTGTCAATATTCTCAGAAGCAAACCTCTATTAAGTGGTATAGCTTAGATGCAAATTCAAGTTTGTCTAACCTCAATGCTTGAACATGTCACTATATGAGAAATGGAATTGTGGGAGGAATAAGCAAAATAGGTGGTAAGACAGAAGATGTGCCTATCTAAAACAAAGCATCTAGAGTATGTGTGTGCCAGTTTCTTAGTTTTATAAAGTATTTGAGTCTGATTCAATAGCAAAGTTAGTGATACTGTACAGAATCATGTTATAGGTAAAAACCTATTAAACTGAAATCTTTATGTTCCTTTAAAGAATTATGCTCCAGAGAATCACTGTATCATTAAGGAGAAACTAATATAATTCTGGGATAACAAATAAATCCTGATATATGCTCACCTTACACGTCCCATGTAGCAACAAATAATCCCTACACACACACACACACACACACACACACACACACACACATCCTTTCTGATTTGGATAATTCTCTACTAAGTAACTTGAGAACTTAAGGCTACTTCCCCTGTGTAATCTTCCTTCTAAAGATCTTCACTTCGAATACACACACACACACACACACACACACACACACACACACACAAATAGACGAAGGGTGTGGAGTAACAGGAAGCGGAAAAGGAACAAGGAAAGAAAAGTAGCAGAGATGTAGAAGACCCACTTTTAACTGTATGAACAGCTGGCTAGGTCCTTCAGCTCTACCCATATAGTAATTGTGGGAAGGGAAAGAGAAACTCTTCCAGTTATCCCAGGCTGTCCTGAGCATGGGCAGATGGTGGAATTGATGACAGTGGGCAATGGCAGACATCTCTGGATGATCAAGTTATGGGGGGCACAGAGTTCAGTGTCCTGGGGGTTACAGCTGGTGCAGCAGGAGAATCTTCACTAACTCTCCCACATTGAAGGTGACTGAAGAAACCTTAAGTATTATAGTCTTAGTAACCTAGGTGACCTGAGGCCTGGTTATAGCTCTCAGTAGGCTCTGCCACCAGCTCTTGCTTGCCCCTGCCATCCTGCTCAATTCTGCCTAGGCAGCTCAGCTTGGCAGCTTTTATTTTTGCCATCCAGATCCAAGAGCAGCTTCCTGTCTGCCACCACTATTTTGCCTCTTCTTATCTTCATGCCATCAGCTCAGAAAAGGTGAACAAGTGTCCTTTAGAAAAAGTCTCTATTGAGACCCAGTATATAACACAGAGGTCTGGGGTAGAAGGGGAGGTAGGGCACAGCAAGCAGAGGAAGATGCTTTCCAATTCTTAGAGGTTGCTTCACTGAGCTGAGAAGCCTGCTTTATATACTGCGGAAGGGACAGGGGTTAAGGGCATTTGAACCAGTCACAGTAGTACCCTCAGAGTATGCCTATCCTGGTACCACCCATTATGCAAATGAAGGGTTGTATTTGCACTAATCTCGGGTGTTCTGCTGGTCCAAAGTGTCCTGGTTCCCAGGGTGGAAGTAACAGTTATGGCAGTTGTTCTTCTGTTGAACCAAGTGACATCGTTTTTATTCATGTTCCATCAGTAAGAATTAGGGTTGTAAAAACACAGTAATGCATTTGCTTCTTCACAAATGTTATGATAAAATAAAAATTTATAAAGGACCTAATAAAGCCAGTTGCTGGTGGCTCAGATATGTATTCCAAGCTACTCAAGAGGCTAAGATCTGAGGATCTTGGTTCAAAGCCAGCCCAGAATGCAAACTCTTATGTCTAATTAACCACCAGAAAACCAGAGGGGAACTGTGGCTCAAAGAATGGAGCACTAGAATTAAGTCAAAGAAAACTCAGAGACAGCGCTCAGGCCCTGAGTTCAAGCCCCTCCACCAACAGAAGGAAGGAAGGAAGGAAGGAAGGAAGGAAGGAAGGAAGGAAGGAAGGAAGGGAAAGAAAACATAATAAAAAGTTGGAAGAACTTTATTTTGTGAGTGCAAAATGTTATTGTAACAGGTCATACCTTTTAACAATTTTGTGAGACCTGAATTCATGACTGTCCCAATCAGAGAAGCCCCTTTGCTACAATACTAGATTCCACAGAGTCTGTCATGAATCATACTTCTGAATGGCACTGCATTCTTCCTCATCCAGACACACTAAGGTGGTTACTGTTCGCTAATTCTGAGAATCTAAAAATGTTTCTCCTAGGATCTGGAATGCAAGGAGTTATTTTAAAAAATAATCTATACTTGCTTTTTCCAAGGTGTTTATTGACTTCTTTCAACTCTCAACTAAACAATCTACACATATTAAGTGATGATTTATTTTAAATATTTTGTAAATAAAATATGTCTGTGTGTTTGTAAAAGCTCTTTTAAAGGCCCACAAACCAATGGGAAATAAAGGCAAATGGAAAGAATTACTCTATCTTAAAAATACAGTCAATACTTTGGTAAAGATAAGTAAAGTTGAGCTACCCACAAATTATTACCTAAACAACACACACACACACACACACACACACACACACACACACACACACACACACACACACACACACACACACACACACTATAGTTTTAGTTTTGAAAATGCTAACCATAGATTGGGAAATGATGCTAAAGCAAGCAAATAAAAACAAAAAACCTAAAAGATACTTCTTTCAGAATTCTCCAGAAGGATCTACATTTTTTCATTATACTTTAAGAAACTGAAACTGATAATCATAAAGGCTAGCTCACCAGCATACTTTACATGAGAAAGTCTATGGAGAAGCTCAACATGGAGCCCATACTTAAAGCTACAAGTTACAATAACCTACTTCAATAAATATACTTTTGTGACTCCAGATTTTTAACTTTCACATATATATGTGTGTATATATAGTGTATATACACGTTCTATACATATATGTATATCTACACATACATATAAATGCACACATACATATATACATGTACATGCCCACACACACACGTGTGTGTGTGTGTGTGTGTGTGTGTGTGTGTGTGTGTGTGTGTAGGTATTTTTTTCTTCCATGTAAAACATTATCAGCAAAATCAGTAGTATCACATAAACTTGATTTCATTATAACCTAAAGCAAGAAACTTGTGATTTAAATCCATACAGGGAGCCTCATCCCAGACAAACCTACAATTACAATTAGGGTCGTGGCCATACTGTAAATAGCTCACACACTTCTGTTACTACTTTTGATGCCGGTAGAATACTGTAGAATATGGGTAGAGAATTTCCCAATGTGCTCGACTGATTCAGCAGAGAAAACAGTATGAGTAAGTTTTGTGTAATTTTATCAAATAATGAACATTTTCAGGACAGAAAGTAGAAGGCTAGGGGAGCCTGAACAACAAAAAGCAAAAGGTTACAATCTCCAAAGTCTTTTCCTGTTTCCTCTTAAAGTAAATACCTTACTCATAAGTAAGCTATAGCTACAGAAGAAATAACAAAATGTAATATGTAATATGTAAAAACTGTGACTTGCATTACAATGACTATTTTTCCAGTAATAAAAAATTCAAGAAACCTATAGTCAATGGATATTTTTATTCTACACAAAACTACTGAACATAAACTGTATATCCTTTAACTATTTCTCAACTGTTGTATAAATAGAAAGATCAGATTGACTGGAGATTAATTATTGTAGTGGGTGGTCACTTGATGGAATATATGCTTACAATACTAAGTTGAAAATATTTGTCATAAAGTAGAGCATCTCAAGATATTGATAATCAAAGGCACACAGTTTGGAAAATCTTCGTCCACTTATCTAATTATCCAACCTCTTACCTGCATATCCTGAGAAATAACTCATACCTTCAGTGACAGTCTACTTCATGTCCCAACAGCATTGATCATTATTGTTGGAAAGCTAATCTTGTGACAGCACTGGTTTTAAAAGTAATAGTGACTGGGTGAGACTGATCAAAATGAATTGTCCTACAAAATGATACGTTGAACTGAAATATCTTTGAGTAACTAATTAAAGATAATAAAAAATTAACAACTGAATGACAGTGAAAATAGATTAGTGACAATGGTTATTATTATCCCAAATCTGCCACCTTGGGCCCTCCTCCCCTTTGTCCTTATTTTTCTTCCAATAGAACATGGATAAAATGAGAAAAAGTAGGACCTGTAGCTAATGAACAGTAAACAACCCAGATATTGTACATTCAGATTGAAGCTAGAAAATCGATTCATTGTTTCTGCTTATATGATAGTACTCAAAACAGAGTTAATTGTGAAAGGTGACAGATAAGGCCATCTTGTTGTCTCAAATACATCGGTAGCATGTCAAAGAGTCAGCCACTGTTTCCTAAGAGTTCAGCTCTGATTTTCTATAAACTGAGGGTGAGTGGTCTCTATGTAGCCATAAAGATGGATCTCTAAGAAATGAGAAATAGTCACAGATTTAACTTCCTAAGAAGTAATCATGGTTTCACATTTATTCTAAACACACATTTCCAATAAATATATCTTCATCATTAGAATCAAAACACAAAAATTGGCTTTTTATTGGTACTGGTCCCAGTACTTGAGTGCTGTTCCTGAGCTTCTTTTTCTCAAGACTTTTGCTCTACTATCTGAGTCATGGCTCCACTTGTGGCTTTTGCAAGAAGAGTCTCACAGACTTTCCTGCCTGGGCTAGTTTTGAACCACAATCCTCAGATCTCAGCCTCCTGAGTAGCTAAGGTCACAGGCAGAAGCCACCAGTGCCTAACTATCCTGGAATCTTTCTTTAAAGATTCAAACTGAGCAAAAGATGAACATAGTTCAAATGAATTGAGATATGCAAATTACAATTAAATATATGCTTGAGGAGTACCCTAAGTGAAAAAGGACACTCTTGTTTTGCAGCATTTGTTAGCAGTTAATCCTAAACCACTGTTGTTTTTTTCTACCTTAATAATTAAATAGCTCTTTAGTACTTCTTGACTTGGCTCTATATATCATTTTGGGCTATCTGATGTTTATCTAACATTGTGATTTTTGTTATACATATGTTGTATAATAGTAGATTCTGTTCTATCCTCACAAAACATATTAAGCTTAATAAATACATTTATGAGAATTACTTTTGTATAGTCCTTATGCAATCAGCCATGCTGGGTATGATGGCCCAAGACGATGAAAACCCATTGACTTTTTGTAGCAAATTAGTCTACCACCTAATCGGTGAACCCTGCTAAGCTTTTGAATTATGACAAGAACCAGTGGCTCAGTTAGAACACTCAAATGAATTATATCAATTCATAAACTTGTTCATGTCCAGATTTCATTAGCCACACATTAACAGCATTTTATGTTTATTACTGCTCTGACATAATCTATAAATAACTGAAATGCTAATCATAGTGTTCTGCCGAGCATCATCATTTAATCATAAAGAGATACATTATTATAAACTATAATAGATAATAACAAGTCTGGGTCAATGGCCGCATATTAAAAGATCACAATTATATCCTATAAGGGTATGTACCTCATACATTTGGTGACACACAGGTCCATATCTAATCACTTGCAAATGTTTCCCCTCTGACATACTTATGGTACAAGGTGACACAATTAAGAAAATATGCTTGTAAAACAGTACAATCCTTGAACATCAAAGTAAACAGAGAACAATTAATGGGGGGCAGGGGAGAAAACATCTTCTTGGCAGCACCAATTCAATTAACTCTTTATTGGTAGGTTTGTATTGCAACAGAAAAGGAATTCATGCTCTTAATAATCGGGGAGAACCGAAAGAAGAAAGAAAAGATCTGAAGCTAATCAAAATGTAGTAGGAAAGCTATTAAATAAAATAAAAACTCAGTGACAACTAAGTTAAAATTGTAAAAACAAAGACTGAACATTGATTAGATCTTCTCCAAGTCTTATTAATGGTTTATTGCAAACTGTAACAAAGTAATCTTATATTACATTATAAAACAATTTCATAGATGAATATCCACACTTTCTTGGGAGAGGTAATAACTTACAAACTCAGCACAGCTACCAGTTTTATATGGCCCTGCTCTTACTTTTCCTGCTAGGTGCTGTCACCCTGTCCTGTTTGGATTAATTGATGACTGAGCATTGATCAAGTTTGGATATTGGTTTAACAAGATGAAGGAGGAGGCTTTACCTTTGTCACTTATGTGATTCTCATATTCTTTGCCTTAGGAATATATCCTGATGAAATACCAGCTGTTACACAAATAATTTCTAAAACAGATTTATCAGGCGAAAGAGTTTTGAATGAGAAATGAGGCTGACCCAGAGTCCAAGAATTAATGACAGATTATTAAGTGAAAGTATTTTATACCAAGAATTAGCCACTAATTTAAAAGCCTTCGTTGAACAGGACGTGAATTGGAGTCTGTCATTGCCAGCTCTTGCACCTCGGAGCTCAGGGTGAACCGAGGGAGATAAAGAAAGGAATGTAAAACACTATGGAAACCAACCTCTGGAGACTTAATATTCTGATCAGCTCACCTCCGAACATCTGGCTCTTAAATGTTCAAGCACAAAAACAAGAGAGCTAATGAAAGCAGCACATATTATCTCTCCCATCAATGTACCTCACAAACACCTGCTAAAATTAAAACAAATTGAATCTTGATTGCTGATTAAGTACCCCTTCTTTAGCTAGATATTCTGTCATTATTTGCCCTGGCGTACAATGCATAAACTGATGAATGGCTAGTGCTGGGTTGCAGCAGCAAAGGTGGATAGAAGGCGACTCTGAGTAGATGAATATAAATGGAAGCAGATTAACTTTGTGTACTCAAACCCTGCAAAAAAAAAAAATAGTGAGTCTTCACCCCCACCCCAAACCCAAGAATTAAAGTGATAAAACTGCCTGCAAAATAGAAAGGTGATCCAGCCCCATTTTACCTCAGGAAAGTTCCTTGTTGGGCAGGTCTTGCTGCATTACTGCATTTAAATTGCTCACTGGAGCCTGGTAGCTAAGCTTAAGAAATACCCTTCAGCTGAGCATTGGTGGCTCATGTCTATAATCCTAGCTACTTAGAAACCTGAAATTTGAGGATTGTGGTTCCAGCCAGCCCAGGAAAAGCAACAACAACAAAAACAAGATCTGTGAGACTCTTTATCTCCAATTAACCAGCAAAAAGCCAGAAGTGGAGCTGTGATTCAACTGGTATAGTGCAGCCTTGGGTAAAAGAGCTAAGGAATAATGATCAGGTCCCAAGTTCTATCCCCAGTACTGGCACAAAACTTAACAAAAACAAAACAAATATCTTTTACATGTATTTTGATTGTTTTAATTCCGTTTCTTTGCTAACGCAAATGCTTTTTATTTTACTTATTTGTTTATTTTTGGATTTGCAAAACCTTTCCAGTAACAGCCTGGAAATACCAAAAACAGAACCCTCTAAGCTATGTTTGGTTTGTCCATATCTGAAACAAAACTTATACTGCGGTGTGCGTGCGTGTGTGTGTATGTGTGTGTGTGTGTGTGTTTAGTTAAACATTTTACTGCCAACAAACCAAGAGACTATTCAGCATACACACTTCAGTTAGAATAAAAATACCCATTTGAGTTTTCATCACACATATATAAATACCTTCCTATGCGAACACTGATGACAGATGTGTGGCTAATCTACCATGTTAACTTCATTTGAGAAATTGTGGCTTTGTTCAAACTTTATTAGCTAAACGAGAATTGATCTGGGTAAGTTTTAACTCAATATTTTACCTGCTTCAAGTATATTTCCAGATCTCATACTACTCAACAACTCCCCTGTATTCACAGTACATTCACATAAATTTCCCGTGAAAATAATCAACTTATATTTGCTTCAATGTCTTTTTTATTTTAAAGTGAGGTTAGAGAGAAATAACAGCGTGTAAATCCTTCTTAACACCACAACCTACACAACCTGGTCTTGTTTATTTATATATGTTCACCGACACAGTAAGGTCAGAATAGCACATATGTCTGGCGTATGTATTTCATCTTTATTGTGTGTGCTCTGTCCAAAAAGTCGTTTCAAAGAACAGGTTTCTGTAAGATCTCTTAGAGGACATTAAACAAAAGGAAAGAAATGTCCACGAATCGCTTATTGTTCCTAGACATATTTTTTTCCTTATTGCATTCTAAATTATTTAAATATACTATTAGGCATCATATTGGAAAAAAACAGATGTTTTCTAATTATGAACTGATTTTACAGTGTGATGGTGTCACATATTTAAATTACAAATACACATTTTTAGCATTCCAGCTGTGCTTTACAAGAGTTTAATTTGCTTCTTCTGATATGTCACATTGCACCTGCCTTTTTAAAACTCCTATAAATGTAAAACATTACTCAAACACAATTATTAAGACATGTTGAAGAATTCTAAAGATTCTGAACAGCTTATGGGAGATGAATTTTATATAAAGATTCAATAATGAATCTACCAAATGTGTACTTGGAGTAACATTTACAAATATTTTTGGGAGAGTGTGAATTTGGAATGATGATTTGTGTATATATACGTGGTTGTGCCGGAGTATATAGAATTCAATTTCATGTTCATGGCACCTTTCATATTAACTGTATTCCCAAGCACAATCATACAAATGAGCTAAAAATACCCAAGGTATGTTAAACACCCAGTTTATCTTAAGTGCCTTTTGTTATATTAATGCCCAGTGTATGTCTAGCACATTTTTTAATTTCACAAAATAGAAGAATATACTTACTCAGAGATTTAGTATTATTTAAATTACTGCTATCCTCAAGACCAACTCTATAATATAAGCAGACTGGTCAATTACATCAGAAGAAAAAAAGCTAAATAACTGAATTTTAAATTAATTCGCACTATCCTAGAAAAATAATGACCAGTCTACACCAATATACCTCTTTTGTCTAGATTGTCATTATCTCATTTTGGGATAGGTTTTTTTTGGGGGGTGTACTTCAGTTCTAAATAAAACAAATTGGTGCACATGAAGTTCAAATGATATCACAGGGTTTAAATCATCATGTTTATGGTATTGACACAAACAAATTCACATGCATACATGTGGAAAGGAAATATGTCCAAAAGTACAAATACCAATAACAAAAGGGTTCCTACTAAAAAAAAAATAAATGCTTCCTCTCTGGAATTTCCAGAAATATTTTAAACTTCAAAACAAAGAAATGAATACAGCAATGTCTATATATAAAAATGTACATAAAGGAGTATTCATTTAGACACAATACATATGCAAGAGCTGTTTACTTTCTAGTATCCTTTTGGTTTCAGAAGTGTATGTTCATACTAAAAGTGGCTGTAAGAATATCTCAAGAGCAAATACACCAGATATAACTTTTCACCCTATTTTCTTTTGCAAAAATGGCAAAGAAGCAGCTTTCTCCCCCAACACTACTGAGAAGAACTGACATGTTTAAATGATTGTGTAGGGATATTTCTCCCCCTTTTCCTAGTCCCACAATCATGACTAAAAATAAACCATTTATAACCCTTTCAAATCTTAATATAGCTAAATGATTTATTTCTGTTGAAACTGACTTCACCATCCTCGGCATAAAATATTCAAGACAAGCCAATAAGAGGGCAAGATACTGTGAAACTGCCCCCCTACCTCAGTGTGGGAAGCTAACATAATGGTGAATTGACTTTTTTTTAAAAGAGAAGTCTGAAGATTAAATGAGGATGGTAAAAAGTATTACAGTAATAAATTTTACTAGCAAACAAATAAAATCACATTGTAAAACCTTTCCCAAAAAGCACCTTTAACTGCAATGCATAATCATATATAAAAACCTAAAATGGAAATTTTTATCCATTTAAGTGTGAACAAGCTAATTCAGAATAAATGGGGGTGGGGGCATTTGGTCCTATAAAGTGTTCAGCCAGCACTCTTACTGAACAAAGCCCCTATTTTAATCATATGACTATTGACTGCAAATCAAATTGTTTCTGCCAAATACAAAACTTTCCAAGTGACTCATTTGTAAATTTATTATCCATAAGCCTCAATGGTCTGTCATGATCACATACTTCCTGTTATGACTGGATTTCTTTCTTTGGGACTTCAGAGAAAAATCCATTCCATTCTGAGCGCAGCATTCTGAGTTGGTCTATTCTTTTAGCCTCAGTCCTTGGTCCTCAGTCACAGAGACTCCCTTAGTGTGGAAGACTGGTGGCCCAAGACTCTTTGGTCCTAATTTCCATCCCTCCTCAGATCTTCTGCCTCTTTCTGAATTTGGCTCCAAGTTTCCTACCATTTAAGTATGGCCCAATCAAAAGGTTGGAAGACACCATGGTGACATTAAATTTCCATCAAGCATAGGGCCCAAGGAATGAAATACAGTGGCCCCAACTGTGCTTTGAAAAAGGAGCCCTAGTCTGAACATGTACAACAGCAGGCAATATTTAATTATTTCAGAAACTAACAACCACCATTAGATTCAGTCTGCCATAAAATGACAGTGACAGACCTCACTCTAAGTAGAAGTTGCAGCTGTGCTTTTCTGAACAGGGACAAGAATGTGAATTCAAAAGCTGCATGCATGAATGAGAGATATCTTTAAAGATGGATCCCTCGGGAAGCTCAAAAACTTGAGAGCCGAAAGACAGTTTTCCCAGAAATGTTATTCTCAGTACACAGCTGAGACCTCAGTGAATGGATTATGTGATTTAGGTAATAAGCAGGTTAATAAATAGAATTGCAAAGATCTTCTAAATGTTATCAACTGACCCACACTCCCAGATACTTGGCAATCCCTTTATTCATTCTGTGTGATGGGCCAATAGATGCTTCAGTAGGAATACAAAAAGTTGTATCCATTGTCTTCACAGGTGTTGCTGAGGACTCCTCTCGCAGCTCTTGATCTTCGAGAAGCCCTCAGCTGGTCCTCTGTCTAACAAAGCTGCGCTTGGTGCTCACTCTCTATCCTCAGCCTGTGGTGTGCTTCCCTTTGTGGCTTATGCCATGCTTCTAGGGACATCTAATTCACATGTTTCTCTTCACGCCCTTTAAACACTAGCTGCAATAACACTAGAAACTAGATATATGAATAGATAACCCTACATACTCCAGGAAAAATTCCATAAAAAGAAATAACGAATGCATCCCTGAGACAAGATGGAGAAGTTAGGAGGGCAAAAAATAGTTGGAGGTTCTGTTTATCTCTACTCACTCTGTAGCCCTTTCTAGCAGCGTGAGGACCCCGCTGACCACCAAACCAGGAACTGAGTAGAAGCTGCCTTGTGAGACTACCAGGGCTAATCTATCATTCCTGAGCCACCATTCCCAACCTGTCAGCCCCGCCTGTTGTAAGTTCTTTCATAGGGTATATTTTAACAAGGCACCATACGCATGAGTGAAACAGTGACACATTGAATCTGAGATAGAAGTGTCTGAGTCAAGAAGAGCCCTGGAAGATATGCTGTTTGGACATTACATATTACTGCTGGAATGAGAAAATCCAACTGATTTGAATCCAAAATGATTCAAAGTGAGATAACCAAAATAGAATAGAAAATCCCTCCCCAGCCTGAAAGAATGTCACTTGATAGATGATTGGTTGACACAGGACATTTGGTTGTCAGCTTAAGATCTGAGAGAAAGATTCTAATAACAAAGATAACTCTAAGGAGTTCCAAGAAGGCTCCAACTTTTGAGATATTCCCAAAGCCTGGCCTGACAGATCACACCTCATTTTTGGATAAGCCAACCAACTAAAAAAAAACAAGTTTATCAAGAGTTTCTTCCTTATAACTCAGAAGACAACAACACACATGAAGCAAAGGGAGAAAAGTCTCTTCACCTTGTTCTCAAAAAAAAAAAAGAAAGAAAGAAAATTCAAAAGCAAGAGATGAATGACAAAATGATCATGAAAAACATTGTTTTGCAAAAAAAAAAAAGATTGTCAAAAGTATACATGGAGGTGACAAAGAAGTTAAATGACATAAAAGACTGAAAAGCACCTAGAATTATATGAATCATCAATGAATCTGAATCAAGAAAGCAATACCTACCTTGTGATGAAAAATTTTGGTCAATGATCGTAGGCAAAGAAGCTGTAGAGGGTAGAGGAAGAGGATAACAAAGCAATCTGTCAGGAAGTAAATGATACATTAAAGACAAAAGACTCAGAGTCAGCCTATGGCAGCTACATAAAAGTAAATTGTCTAGGTAGAAATATACCAATATTCTACTTAACTCTGCAGAGGAAGGTGAATTTACTAACAAAGAAACAACCAAGTCAAGCCGGTCTTGTGCTTCTATTGACTTTTATGATGTCCTACATGACAGCAAAAGATTATCAACACAGTTGTATGGGAAAATAAAGGTTGCAAAGCTATAATTCTAAGTAAAAAAGAAATATGTAGATCAGGACACACACACACACACACACACACACACACACACACACACACACACACACACACACACCTATAATCTCAGTATTTAAAAATTGAAGCAGAAGGTTTGAGAGTTAGAAACCAGCCTATGCCATATAGTGAATTAAAGCCAGCCTGGGTTACCTAATGAAGACAATAAACAAACAGGTATATCTAAAAGGCCATAAAAGCCTGTGCCGGTGGCTCACACCTGTAATCCTATCTCCTCAGGAGGCTGAGATCTGAGGATTTTGGTTCAAAGCCAGCCTGGGCAGGAAAGTCCATGAGATTCTTATCTCCAATTAACCACCAGAAAACCGGAAGTGGTGCTGTGGCTCAGGGGTAGAGTGCTTGCCTTCAGCTGAAGAGCTGAGGGACAGTGCCCAGGCCCAGAGTTCAAGACCCACAACCAACCAAAAAAAACCAAAAAAAGACCATAAAAAGATTGCAGCCTTACAGGTCTCAAAATGTATATGATCAGCATACCCCTTTCTAAAATAAAATTACTAAAGGATATATTTAAGCTAAGATTGAGTCCTTAAAATTAGTTAAAAAGAGTAAAGCATTGTTATAGAAACAAATGATGGTAAATAAACAAATGTTAAATCAATAAGTGGGCTTATCAAAGTGACAATTTTTAAAATAATCCTTGAAAGATAATATTTAGAAAACTCTTACTAGTTAAAATTTATCATCTAGATTAACCATAACAGATTATATTAACACCAATTGGAAGTGAGTTAAAATAAAACCTAGTAAAAAGAGGTCATTCCTTGTCTCACATAGCAATTAATCAAAATCAGCTTTTCTTCCATACTGGTAATCCAAGAAATACATCTTTGAAGGTTTATTTCAATATAAATGTAGTTTCTTGGGTTAAAGACAAATGGATACTTTAAAAACAACTTTGGCAGGAAAGTAAACAGAAAGGAAAGGGAAAAAAATGTAGCTAACACAAAGTGGCAAAGAGACCAAAACAAAAATTATATCCTTCAATACCATGTAATCACAATAAAACTAAATAGGAGTTTCAATGAAAATATTAGACATAGAAAAATTCGAATTTAAAAAGTAAATGGAACAAAAGAACCATAATATGAGAGGTAAACGTCTTTTATGTAGCTATAATAATAATAATAATACCAACAATAAAATTTATTCTCTGACTATTAACTAAGTTTATAAAGGCAAAACTTAATTATAGTGGGAGACATAATGCTAAATTGAAATAAAGCAGTAAATGATTTAAAGAATTTTAGGAAATGGCAATTACAAGCTGTCATTGAAAATGCTTATCATTATGCTATCATGTGACAGAAATGATGTGAAGTTCTTTAATAAGTAGCTCATTAAATCTTAATGACTGCATAAAATTGGTGTATTATTCTCATATTCAGTTGAGAAACTGAGACCAAGACTTGAATATCTTTTCAAACTTCACATAATTGGTAGCTACAAAGTTCTTTTCTAAAATTTCTTATTATCTTTAAGTAGTTGTACAAAGGAGGTGCCATTTAACAAAGCAGTTTATGAATACAGTGCATATTGATCAGTGTTATGCCCTTTAAAATTCTCATCCCCCTTTTGACCTGAACCCTTCCCTTATTTTCCTTAATTTTGTGGTATATACAATTAATTCTTGACTGCATTCTTCCCCATCTTTCCCCCTCATTTGTCTGAAGTATCTGTCGCTAAATGGAACTAAAACCTGAGGTCTAGATAATGGCAAAATATAAACCAAATATACAAAACAAAATGAATTCTTTCCTCTTACATCTATAGTAACAGAATAGCAGAAAATATGAACTGCCTAAAGAGAACTATAATTAAGAAAATACACAGGAACCAATGAAAAAATATTACAGCTATTCACTGGAAATCACAAAATACATAGACCTTTGTGTCTCAATTGTAAAGAAGATTAGCTTTTCTAAAAATACCCATTCTACTTTAGTCAATTAAAATCCTTTTTTGATAATTTGCCAAAATCACCTTAGAGTTGATTTTAAGAAGAGATTTAAGATGTTCCTCAGACTTACCTATGTGTCTTGTGAGGACAGAAAACATTTTCATCTTGCCTTGGCATTTCTAGCCCAGAGGAGAAACTCCATAAATATATATTGAATAAAGAACAGCCAAGAAATTTTTGAAAAATAATCTAATTTGTGTTTCTAACTAAGGGAATCTTTTATCATTCTAAACTAATGAGTGAAAATTTGTCTTAATAATGGTTAGTTTATATGTATAATTGATATATATATATATATATATATATATATTGATTCAAACTAATAGGAAGAACACAAAATGTCTTTGATAGTTTCAAGGAAACAATCAAATAAAACAATCAAATAAAAATTGTGTATGGGAATGGGATATTTATTTGGGGGTTATTTATACATTTATTTATTTTTATGGTGGTACTAAAGCTTGAACTCAGAGCCTTGTGCTTTTACTTGGTGGTTATTCCTCAAGATTGATGCTTTATCACTGGAACCATACCTCCATTTCCAGCTTTTTGTTGGCTAATTGGAAATAAAAGTCTTAAGGATTTATGCCAGGTTAGCTTCAAACTATGATCCTCAGATCACAGCCTCCTGAGTAGACAGGAATACAGGTGTGAGTTACTGCCACCATCTTTATTTTGGAGTTATTAATAGTAAAATGTTTATTCTTATCTAGTGATATAGGCACACCATATTTGCATTAAGAATAATATTCAGGTTTCTCACAAACTATTGAATATTTAATGGCTTTTATTCAGTTCATTCATTCAATAAGTGTTCATAATGATAGAAGAAAAAGCAAAATGTATGATTATAAACTAATCAATGCCTGACTTTAAAAATAAAACAGTATAAAGAAGCTGCATAAAGAAAATAGCAGAAGGAAATACATTAAAATATCAACAGTAGATATATATGAGGTGTAGAATTAGAATTTTTATTTTATGTTCTTACGTATTCCTAAATTTTCCATTTTTTCTATAATGAGCATAAGAAAAATAATTCCCTGCGGACTAGTTTATTCAAGGTAATAGAGCCAGATTACTGAAAGTGAAAATAAATCTGGCCTCACATTCTATTTTGGTGTCTCCAAATTTCAGAGGATGTCAATTTCCATATGCTGCAAAATCCTAGGAAAAATCTGATTTTCAATCTGTAGATCCAAAATAGGCATTTTCCCCAAAAGTAATGTTTTCTACAGTCTCTCTTACACTCTTCACCTGAGACTCAAAACACCAAATTGAAAATATTTGTGTTTGAAGGGAAATGTGAGCAATTTAACATAATATTTTAGAATGCTTAAAATTTTTTTGCTTCTCAATGCTTCTATGTGGTAGATGTAAGAAAGAATAGATGTAAGAAAGAACAGTTGTACTGAGTCAAAATGGAAGAAAGTATCATTGAAACACTTAAGGTAAATGTCAACCAGAGCAGACTTCTTCTCCACAACATGATTATCAACATGAAAACGAATCCACAATGCAATGCCTGAAAAAAAATGTTTTTAGTGTCTTTGATGCTCTTTAGGATTAAACATGTAAGTATACTCAAAAGTACCACAAAAAAAAAAATCATCTCACGAGCGTTTAACTAGACCACCATCCCTTGCCACTGAGAAAGATCATTATTCACCAGATTAAATTGTATCACCTTTAGAACACCAGTGCATTTGAGAAGAGAAAATAACAAGTTTCTACACTTGTGCCTGGAGTGGAGAGCAAGGGAATAAATTATTTGGATTATGCATTCTAATTTTCTTTTACAGTACTACAGAAAAAATGTGCAGTTAGTCCCAATGAGGGATTGGTAAGCTTTTAATAAGACTTTGTTCATCTATATGAGTATATCTTCCTTTCAATGCTTGTAGACAAGCCTTGATGCCAATGAGTTCATTTTAGGAATATATAACTTAACAAGTTGTCAGGTTTAAAATAGGAACATGTATCTAACTCGTGAGTCTTTTATTTTTAATGGATTAGATTTGTAGTGGCTTTTGAAGCTTCCAGATAAGGAAAACTGGACCAGTGCTTGCAGAGATTCACTTATATACACAGGAATAACCCTTACAAAGTCCCATGTATTTGTATGTGTATGTGTGTGTGTGTGTGTGTGTGTGTGTGTGTGTGTGTGTGTGTGTGTGTGTGTGTGTGTGTGAAAGAGAGAGAGAGAGAGAGAGAGGATGGTCTACAGTGGCAAATTGAATTTTACTCAGCAGAGCTCTATAGCCAAGGAAGCCAAGCAACGTTAAGACAGTATTAACAATTCTTACTTAACCTACTAAATTACAGAAGGCACTTACTTAACAAGTCAAATTATTTGGTGCTGTTACAGCTTGCTATCATATGACCTGGTGCAATTCTTACAAGAGCTCTGAGACAGAAAAGGCAATATGTCCACATTGCATTTGAGCTCCTCAAGGCTCAGAAGAACCCACAGTTTATATTATCATACAGCTGAGGCCAGGGGTGAGCCTAGAACCAGGGTCTTAGAAAGCCTTTTCTAGCATTACTTTCCATCATTATCAGGCGGGTTTTCAAGGAAACAAGCTTTCAAATAAGGCCCTTCCTTCTCTCCCTTGGGTAACTTTAATAAACTCAGTGTAAAACAAACAACAAATTGGCTGTTCCTAAGCAGATGGCGCTGCTCAGCTGCGGTTAAGCAAGGAGGCCTCCAACACGCCAAACTTTCACAAACATTCCTTGCTTCCTATTTTAGCATGCTGGCGAAGGCAGACAGCTCATATTTTGTCTTCATCATCCTAGCAAGGGCCAAACTCCTGCTAACTGCCTCAGCAGAATGGGCCAGCTCATGTGTACAAGAAGAGCGTATGGGATGCAGGTAGGGACCATGTGCTGTCAGCATTGTGTTCTTGCCCTGAAGGCAAAAAAAATTGCCAGTCCAGACTAGATGGGAAAAGACAATGTAGATCTCGACAGCCATTGGTATGAAACAGACAGATTATTGTAGTAGAATGAGGCATACATGGATACAAATTTTTGATACGAATTTTTTGTTCTGGAACTTTTGTGAAAGATTTTTTTCTTAGTACAATTAAACTATATGCATGGGGTGTATATTTGTATATAAACCTTTTATTTCACCGACCATAGAGACATATCCAAATCCCCTCAAAACAGAACTGATATCAAACAAATTGTCTTCCGCCACTCACTATAGTAACAGAGTTTAGAAAATACTGGCCCAGAGGTTGCCCATTTGTCTTTATGATGATAGATCAACTTGATGAAGAACAAGGGAGTCTGTAGCATTCATTTATTTGGTATATAACTCAATAAATATGTATTGAGTATTATTGTGTGCCAGACACAGTCCTAGGTATTTAAGAACAAAACGAACTACTTAAATCTCATGAGCTTATATTCTGAATTAAGGGAAATAAGACAGTAGAAACAGATACAATCCGGTCAGATGGTATTATGGACTAAGAAGAAAAGGGTAAAACGTTGGAAGCAACTAGTAGAAGGTCAGCAAACATCAGGAGTGAATATATTCAGGCAGAAGGAACAGAAAAGGTAAAGTACCTGAAATATGGTTTTCTTTAATATTCAAAGAACAGCAAAGCAACCAGGATTAGCCAAGAATACAGTCAGATTAGATCAAGCAGACCATCAACATCAGAAATGTTTAATAAGACCATTAGGTACAAACTGAGTCAGACCCTGGACTCCACCCTGAACTGAAGCAGTGGTTCCCTTCATAGCCGTCAGCATACAATCTTACTGGCCTGATTAACAGTGGTACCTTCAGTGCCAAAGATCTCCACAGGAGAGTGAAGTTCCTCTACCCACAGGCCCATGAAATCCTCCATGTTTAGAACCCTCTAGGCTACCCCATCTTCATTCTGTGCCTGACAAACTCTAAAGACACTAATTGATTTGCAATTTCCAACCAAGCTCTGTCCTTTCCAGTATTCCTCCACATGGTCCTCTCTGATCATGATCTTTTCTCCTTGTCTACCCTGAGTCCTGGCCATTGCCTGATTCATTTTCTTTCATTCTATGCTTTCCACCCAACCTCCATCGATGTATATTCTGGAATCCTAGACCCAATACGAGAATGAGTAAAAGTATACGAGGATGTATACGAGCATATATATAAAAGTATATGAGAATGAGTAAAAGATAGGCATGTTCTAGAAGGAACTTGTTCTCTCATCAGAGACAATTAAATATTAATCACTTTAATTGTAATATTACAATATAAAATGCTGTAACATGAAATTCTTAGGAAGATGAATTATTTTTTCTTTCCTGCTAGGGAGAAGCAAGAGCAAGTTGTGGGGGAAAATCCATCAATCAATAAATCAATAAATAAAATGGCAGAGCAGGGACTCCATTTGAGTCGAAGCCTCACAGAGGAGCCGATCTGCCTCATCAGTGAGAGTACAGGTGTACTCAGGAGGAGTCACCAAGAAAATAAAGTCATGGCCAGGAGAATGTGCCTGGGTGAGGGGGAGGATCAGGTAACAGTGATTAGTTCTGGTGGGGTTGGACCTTTATGAGACAAAAGGTAACAGGTTCTGAAGAACCACCAACATTGTAATAGGCAATGGTGAGAAGTTTGGACCCAGAAAGTAACCTCAGAGTAGAGGTTTAGAACACAATAACTGGTGGTGATATCTGGGATGGCAAGCAGGAAGTGAGTCTTAGTGTCTTCAACCTGATTTTAGTTTCTGTAACTTTTTGAATTTTGTTTTATTTTATATACAGGATCTCAAAGGATTTTCCAGAGTCCCTGTTTCTGTACACACAATAGGCATTCCAGGTGGACGAAATGAAATGAATAAATTCACAAATGAATCCTGGTATCCCAATGTTTCGTCTTTTTGAAGTTTGTTTCATTGTATTTTGGTGTTTATTTTTTATGTTTTTGGTTGTTTAATGTAGGGAAAACCCAGTCCAGGAGTCAAGTTTCCTGAAAATAGTGTATCTGGGTTCTGTTGAAAATAATTCTTCATTGGTTACTCGACTATTTTACATACCTAGTTTACAGCCTAAGTGGTCATTTCCGAACACACACATACACAAATGCACACAAGCACACACACATATACATACATATAAAATTTATATACATATAAATATACATACATATAATTAATATAATACATATAGTATATAATATAAATAATATAACATTATATTATTATAAATCTATATTAAAATTTTTAAGTATTTTTTTTAGCCCTCTTAAAAGACACCAAACTGACTTTTCTTTTTATTTCTTGCAAGACTAGAGTTCCTGAGCATCCTTTTCTGGACAGAGAAGGAAGGGAAAGAAGCATGGTAATAGAGAACACCATTGGGCTTTTGGGAGTCAGATGATGGAGTGATTCAGGATGTGGTACTCCTTGGTTTTGATGGTTTTGAAAATTTACAGTTCAGATTCAACTTCATCATCTCTGAAATAGGAACTCTGACACTTGAAGAATTCAATGAAATGATGTACCAAAAACATCTGATATATTTTCTTGCAATAAACATAGTGGTTATTCTAGTCTGTACTCACCAATATTAGTAGTTATGAATTTGTTGGCTTGTTATATTTTGCTTAAATATTAGGCTCCTACTTTTCATTTCTGATGTTATTTAGTTAATACCTATCAGATTGTTCTTTGTTCAATTCTTGTTCTAATAACCGGTATATAAACTTTCTTAACTCTTACCAGAAAATACATACTCATTAATGAAGACAGTGAAAGCAACAAGTGTGAGAATAAAGGAAGGTACTGGTCTGGGTAAAGTCAGTTGACATGCTCAGGAGTAAGCTTATCTGTTTCCAAATTATGTCCTAAATTGTTAATAACATCAGCAGCCTGTTCCCCTTAGAATACCTAAGATGTCATTGTGAAGATAACAGAAAGGCACACTGATTATTTTAAGCAAATTATCTGTTAATAAGTAGACAAAGAGTTTGAGGCAAAAAAATAATAATAAATCAATAGAAGTTTGCAAGGAAAGCTAAAATTTGAGGTGAAAATACATGGCATGGGAAACTACAGAGAAGAATAAAGCTACCCCACTGAAATAAAAGACTTCAGTCACTGAGTAGGTAAGGGAAAAATAGACTTCATTGGAAGTAATTTAGTGACTATTTACAGAATTACAATAAAAGTGACAAAAATCCCAGAATTTGTAAGGCAAATGTAAATATAAATATAAATCAATTACTGGCTTATTATTTCATTAAATTGAAGATGGAAAGGACCAATTCTTGAGTCACAGTGTTTGCCTCCTGGGGTCCTAGATAGCTTTCCCTGTCAAATTAAAATAAAAAAGATAAATAAACATGAGAAATTAAGAATGTCGAAGTGTATGAAGGGAAAAGGGAAGAAGGGGAAAATAATGTTTCACAATTATTATCCAGGCTAAGAGAAACAAAATTACTTGATCATAAATTCAAGATAATCTGGTTTTCTTTATGAGTTCCCATTTTATTAATGAAAGGAAGGTAACACCTATTGTACCCCAGTGAATTAAAATGCCTATTTGAAGAAGCAATCCTCCGTAGGGGTCTTTAATAGAATCTGTGAATGGTTCTAGAGCCAGATAATTTAGCTGTAAAAAGGCAGCATTAATATTAACCTCTCCATGCACATAGACTTACCTTGAGGGACAGAGTCACAGAAAAAAATGTTTTCTAAAAAACAAAAAAAGGAAGAAAAATCTGAGCTATTTCAAAAATTGGATAAACCTCTTTGACCAAATCACTCACAATACATACTATTAACCCTTGTCCCTAATAACACTGACCAACCATTTAGCATTCTCCCTCCAACTCGGATTATTTTCTGACTACATATTCAGGGGGTATGACTTGTAAGAAGTCTTAGTAGCAAAGCATCTCATGGAAATAAACGGAATAGAAAATGAACTTCCAAATGCAGAACAGTCTCAACAGGAGCCGTGACAACACATTTCTAAATTAGATGCAGGTGCTCACGAGAGCCCTGGAGAGTAAGGCTTAATAAAGTAAGAAAAAAAATTAAAAAGATAATTCAAGAGAAGAGGCAAATGTACTTTAATCGAGCAACTGGTCAGTTGGTGGGAAGCAGAGGTATAAAAACAAATTGCCTCTCTTCGCTGTAGACTTGCAGTTGTGTTGTTTTTTTTAATGTAAAAATGTCAGCACATTTCACTCCCTTTATAACTCCTGTTGCCAATCTCATCCCTATCCTCTTTCCTCTGTAGTTGTGTTCCTCTAACCTCTAGATTATCTTCTTCATCTTCACACCCACATTCTGAAGAGCCCTACTTATTCTTCAAGTTGTAAATCAAATGTTACCACTTCCATGACATGCTTTATAGTTTGAAGCCAGCCCAGGCAGAAAAGGCCGTGAAACTCTTGTCTCCAATAAACTACCCTTAAAAATGCTGGAAGTGGAGCTGTGGTCATGGCTCAAGTGGTAGAGCCCTAGCCTTGAGAAAAAGAGGCTCAAGGATAGCACCCAGGTCTTAAGTTCAAACTCCAGGACCTGCACTTTAAAAAAAAAAAAAAAAGCTTCACACCTTTCAGGAAACAAAAAGGGTTTTCAGTGAAACAAAGTGATATCAAGATGTTTCAGTGTCTAGCTGGAGAGGTAGTTTTATTTCATTTTACTTTATTTTTGTAAATAAGTATAAGGGGTTAAGATGAGGGGGTTAAGCTCAGGACCTTTTACAACTTATTATTAGTCTCGCTATTTTACATAGCACAGTAACAATGACTATGCCTTTGGCATGATAGAAATTGAATAAATTGTGTGTTGGAAAGCATGGGTTAATGAATCAACAACCCCAAAATTGCTTCTGATCCCACCTAGCACTCTCAAGAGTTGGCAGGTGTTGAGAAGCTTGAATAGAGGTAGGAAGTGGTCACTAAATTCCTTTTCTTAGACACCATTATGGCCACCACCTTTAATCCTGAGAACTAGAAGTAATAAGTACATCCAGAAAAGGCAGACATCCTGAATAAGCCAAAAGAAGCCATTCTATACCATATAAACTTCACTTTTGCAATGTGGTTTTGATATTTTTATTTAATTGGGACTTAATACTTTAAAAGTCAGAAGCCATTTAGTTAAATTGTTACAGATGACCGATTGCAAGTATTTCTTCTTTCTCTCCCACAAGGGAAATAGACCTCGCTCATAAATAGCAGCAAAACAATCTACTTACTAGGGGATCATTTTCTTTCTTTCTGTTGCTTTGCTTATTTTCTTAGATTTGCATAGTTTATAACTTTGCAATGTTGCCAGGCAGGTAATTATAGTAAATTTCATTTTCTAGAAATGACCATAACAATATTTGCATTTTGACATGTTCTTTCAGAACCATCTCACTCTTCAGGAAGAGATGGAGTCTTAACTGTCCTGAGTTCCTTTTCCCTTCGACATGGGAAGGCTTCTATCTCTGAGCACAGACAAGATGAGTGTCTGGTTACAGTATTCTGTGACTAAGTAAAAGATGCAGCTCTGCCCAGCTCTCTCTCGCCCATGGTATAAGGATGACCAGACCACATGGAGAGGTCACTGGTAGGTGCTCTATTCAATAACCCCAGCTGAGTTTCAGCTTCCAGACAGTATCAGCTGCCAGAAATGTCAAGAAGCAAACTCCATATGACCCCATCCCTCAGCATGCAAATCTTCCATCTGAGGCCTCAGACATCGTGGACCAGAGACAAGCCATCCTGATAACGCTCTGTCTGAATTCCCATCCCACAGAATGAGTGGGCCTCAGAAATAAATGTTTTATGCCAGTGAATTTAGGCATAACTTGTCATATAGTCATAGTTACTGGAACAGGGATTAGGTACCTGTTTTGTTTTTTGTTTTTTGGTTTTTTTTTAGATTCAATGAATGAGGTAGATAACAAGAAATGATAGATAAGTTAAATGTCACCCTCAGTCTTCATTAAACACTTGCAAGTCCATCCTTGGATAGTCAAAAGTTAGCTATAATAACTGCAGAACCAAATGAAGTTCCAGAAAGAGACATATGGATAACACTAAACCACCCCATAAACTAGAAATATGCAAATCAATCCAAACTTATATTAATTTAACAGTTGTCCAAAAACTTCTCTTTTTTTGTCTTTCTGTCAGTTTCCAAATCCTTTTTTAAAAAATGGTAGGGAAAGAATTAGAATTTTTCCTATTTTTTTCTTGTTTGGACTTTTCTTTTTAGCACTAAAGCTTGATTTCATTATAGCACAGGGGAAATTTTGACAATTGGCTAAAACCTGAGAATATTAGTTCTACAAGTTCATGGTAAAAACTATGCTAGGACAGGCACTGTGATTCAAGCCTGTAATATTAGTTATTGGGAAGGCAGAGAATGAGAGATCATGGCTCAATGTCAGATTAAGCACAAACAACAACAATAAAGTCCCTGAGATGCCTCTCAACCAATGGCTGGGTGCAGTGTTACACACCTGTTATCCCAGTTACAGATCAACCACAATGGCTAGGTGCAAGTGGCGCACACTTATCCTCCCCAGAAACACGGAGAAGCACAGACAGGAAGACAACAGCCCAGGTCTATCTGTGTATAAAAGTGAGACCCTACTTCAAAAGTTTACCAATGCAAAAAGTCTGGGGGCCATGACTCAGATGAAATGTGCCGTTCTTGCAAGCATAAGGCACTGAATTCAATCCTCAGCACTGCAACACACACACACACACACACACACACACACACACACACACACACATCACTACCACCACCACCATCATCAACAACAACCACCACCACTTAAATATAAGTAAGGAAGAGTATTAGGGACTTATCTTCACAGTTCCTATGGATCAGAAGGTCCATAACATAGTTCTGGTTCATGAGACAAGGAAAGATGAGGATTAAAATCCAAGTCCACTTCCTTTTATGGCCAGCTCTCTCTATAGGCAAGCTCTCTCTATACTACCTCTCTAGAGGAGGTGGTATGATGACTCTATGTGAACAAGAATATGAACATCCACATTTTTTCTAGTGGAAAATCAAACAGAATTGGTCAATGTAGAGTGTTCCTCCTTTTACGGTACAGGAAATATTACTTCCATCTCATGGATTTTCAGGAGAGAAGGTCAAGGGAGGCTACTCCTGTTTTACAAAGGGCTGGGAGAAGATAAGACCCTCAGCTTGCTATTACCCCAGAGAACCTGTGTACAAGGTGCCATGTAGCTGATTTACACAGTAGAATTAAATATGTATGTGGGGGAAGCTATCTACCTTGTTAGCTTGGTCAGCAAAGGAGAATTTTCAACTCTGTTCTATCTAATATTTGGGCTAGTTTACTCGCATTGAAGGAAGAGGAAAGAGAGGGCAGGAGAGGAGAGGAAGTGACAGAAGACAAAGCCATAAGTGCTCTCCTGTTTTCCCAAGACTTCGTGAAATTCATCAAGTTAGCACTGACATTTTCATTTACCTTTAGACACTATTTCTCCAAGTCTGGGAAAGGGAATACCAGCTGGCTTACTACAGGTTGAATAGAGAGAGAAAACTTGCAAATCACAAAGGACCTGAACACGTGGCTCCCGTTTTACAATACTCTAGACTTGAAAAAAAAAGAGAGAAAGCTTTAATGGAAAGAGGGAAAAGAACCCTTCATTTCAAGTAAATTAAAACCAACCTCCAGGCAAAAGGACTCTACCTGAAAAATAACGTTCCTTCCCACATGAAATTTAGAACAGCGGAACAGAAGGAGCCAGTATCTAAAAGCAGCAGTTTCCAATCCGTTCCTTTACTACTCACCAAAATTCAAAAGTCGGTTCATTGTCGAATCTAGTCATTATACGCATAATATCAGGCAGGAACAACTTGAGATTTCTTTTATGAATTTTTTCCTCTATGCTGGATAAAAATAGCACTGGGTGAACAAAAAAAAAAAAAAAAAAGCCACTCCGAAACTTTAAGAGATGACAGAGTGGACCATGAAACTGGGATTCTGAAGATGCAAATGTATTTCAGGAAACTTCATTTCCACACAAAACCTATTTAACAATTCCTTCACAACAGAGCAATTACTAAAGCCCCAATAGTCTTTGGATGTGCACCAAATGAATGAAAGTTGATTAAGCTGAAATTTCAGCTTCCTGGTAGAAAGAAAAAGGGACCTGGTGCTCTTGAAACTGGGCCATCCACTGTGGAAAGGAGTGCAACAATACTAACAATGTGTGCTACGTTCATGACTCTCTCATTAACACCTGTGTAGCCCATTGGACCAATAATACACTGAAGGCAGTGCTAGAGCTAGCTACCCCTCAATGCCCATCCCTTTACTGTCCAGCCGGAAGGTGAACTTTGAAACGTCAAAGCCTCTTTGGGAAGTGGATGGGTATTGGGAAGGGATGAAACTAAGATGCTCTGGGTTTTCATATGGCTCACTCCAGCAACAGACTCCCGCAGGTTTTGATAGGCATATTTGCAACATATGTGTACATCAAGTAACTTGAAGAGGAAGGCAACCATTCTCCCCTCACCTCCAGACAGGTGAAAACTGCCTAAAAATATTCCAATGGTGGTTTAGAATATGTTGCTAAAACTTTTATTAAACAGATAACTTGTCAGTCATAATAAGAACCCAGCCATTATTTCTCAGATGATTAACTCAATGAGTGGATCACATTTTTTTTTCTTCTTTACCAAATAAAATGTACCTTGAGACTTAAATATGTCTAGCTATCAAATCATAAGATTATTGAATACTTCGGGTTAAAGAGGGAACTCATCCCGTAAATTTCACAGCTTTGCTTAAAGTCTGACAGAAAGAGATGAACAAATCTCCAATGATATACTTCAAGAAAATAATCCCAAAAGCTTTTTTCCCTGAAATCATAGTCAAAAGAACCTTCTTGTAGAAGGATGAGTGAGTGAGGTGCATTATGGTAAATGGGTTGTTGCCATGCCTACAGGGTGGTTCCTTAGGCATGGGAATCTATAGAAGAGGCCTCCACATACTGTGGAGAGGAGAGGGGGCTACCAATATTCAAGGTTTTGCTTCCCAGGGAAAGACCTTTTTTTGAGGGTTGGGGGTGGTGACATGATAGTTTCATTATAAAAAGACCTTCTCCATGAAGGAGTCATAGTGAATTAATATAAGCTCAGTTAAAATGTCAGAAGAAGTATATTCAATATTACTTTGATAATAATGCTAGTGAGAACAGTATCACCCTTCCCCACAGAGGGAAGAGGAACTGAGGAACTGGGAATCATGGCCTTAGAAGGGCTATGCAGCAAGGTGGCTGATGAAGAAATCGATTTCCCCTTGTATTCTGACAAATCTTCTTTTAATAGCTACCATGGTTTTCTGACTCTGTTTCTTTGTTTCTAACACCTTTAGCAAGGAGAGAAGAGGTTCACTGATACATTCACAAGTTATCAATATTTGGTAAGAGAAAGGATTGAAGTGACCAGTAAAGCAGTGGTTACTGGGATCAGTGTGATTTTTCACTAGGATCCCTGGATATCACATCCAAAAGAGAATGGTATAAGATTGAATCAATTACTAATTTACCACTGAGTTAATTTGACTAACAAAAGACACGAATCCCAAAAGCTAACTAGCTCAATAAACTAGGAATATATTGCCCTCTACACCCCATTCTAGAATAACTATTCTTGACAACTCAGATAGTTATTTAAAACAAACAAAATTGCAAGCCCCCTGCCCTCATTGGGAGCAAAACCAAACATTATCCCTATAAAAGTCTAAGGGAAATACAAATACCTCAAACAAATATTTCACCTTTGTTGGTTTTGATTGTATATCCTACAGACTCTGGGCACCAACAAACGTGTGGTCCACACAAGTTTCTTAACTTCCATCTCCACCTTAATCTCTGTTGTACTTCCTAGGGAACTTGTCAAAATATTCCTCCTCCTGATAATTGTTCTTGACCATTTTGGTTTATTAGCTTCTGTTTCTGAAGCAGGCGTTGGCCATTAACATCCATGTGACTCTCATTGTATATGGTATTTATGTCTGTGTATGTGTCTATTTGTCATCTGAGCCTGGAAAATAAAAACAAAGCAGGAAGGTACTCCAAACATTATCAGTGACCACTGCCATCAAATATCCTTAAGTATGTTACCTAACTGTTCCCTGACCAACTTTTCTCACTTGACCAACTGAGCATATTATCTTTTCTGGGGAGAATAAAGACTCTGTGCATGTCAAATGCATCAAGGACGCAGCAGGAGTGCTGACACACAGGAGCCTGGCAGTGAGCAAACTTTCCCTTTCTCGTAGCAAGATTATAAACTCCCAGGCTGAGATCACATCTTACATGTCAGCACAGCCTTGAAAGAGGCAGTCACTTCAAATATTTGTAGAATTCACATTTTGAATAATAATGCCAGAAGTATAAAGAAGTATAAGGCCAAAATAACAAGAGCAACTGGAAGTAAGTGATATTTGGACACATGATAGGCTTGTTTATCTCAGAAAATATAAGTAAATGATACCTGGTAGCAGCTGGAAAAGAAGGAACTCATCGTTCTGTGTTGACAGAGGAGTATAGGGCAAAAATTTGACACAGAGACTGGGTGGAGTGAAAGGAAAAGAGAGAAAATGGCAGGACACCTGTGCATGGAAAAGAACTGTGTATGGAGGGCAAGGTGCACTCCTGTCCAAATGAGGTAACAAGTTAAAATAGCTGGGGGCCAGTAGCACATGCCCATAATCCTAGCTACTAGAGGGTTGAGATCTGAGGACTTGGGATTGAAGCCAGCGTGCCATGAAGTCCATGAGAGTTACCTTCAAGCAACCACCAAAAATCCAGAAGTAAATTGGTGGTGCAAGTAGTAAATCACTAGCCAGGAATATAAAGCTCAAGAATAGTACCCAGAAAAGGTAAAAAGCTATGTACATATGACCATACAAGATGATGCTAAGCAAAATGAACCCTAAGATAGGGACAAAAGAGGTTTTATTTTTGTCATTGTTGTTTTTAAAGTACTATGTGATTTTTTTTTCCTTTGTAGGTTCTTCCCCCATGGTATAACCCCTGTTTTCACTGTATTTGATTCCAATGCCCTGAATCTTGTATATACATTTTTCTAATTTGGGGAGAGGAAGGGAAATAAAGTGCTGAATCAAGGATCCAGGTTGATCCCTTATAACATTGAGATGTACAAGACACTATGTTGAAAACATAGTGGAAGAAGTTGGGGAGGTGAGGAGGGAAGGGATGGTAGGAAAAAACAAAGGAAGGAGTAACAATGCTTGATAGGAAATGTACTCATTACCTTACTCATGTAACTGTAACTCCTCTGTACAATATCTTTACAATAAAATATATATTAAACAAATAATAAGAGCAGTGCCCAGGCTTGGAGTTTAAGCCTCCAGACCAGCAAAAGAAAGAAGGAAGAGAGAGAAAGAGAGAAAGAGAGAGAGAGAGAGAGAGAGAGAGAGAAATGAATGAATATTGCACCTTTATTATGTCGCCCTTGAATGAGACTCTTATTTTCCATGAAAATTTTATAACAGAAGAGATGCCAAAAATTGTAAACACTTTTTAATGACTTACTACTATCTTCATGACCAATAACAATACTTTAAAAATATAAACTCCAAAATTTGACTAAGAAAGACCTTTAGTCATTGGAAATGAAACTTACTAATTGTACCATATTTTCCCGTTCAAGTTCATTGAGTTATGAATTATTCTCAGGTCATTTAAAATTTGAAAAAGGGAAAAAAGAGCTAAAGAACTTGGAAAGACTTAAACTCACAAAATATATCTGTAACAAAAATCAAATAAGATAACCAACTCATTTCTTAGAGATGCATATCTGAAACCTTTCTGTGTCTTCCTGAACTTACCTTCAACATGTCTCTGCCCATAAAAAAAACTAAATAAATAAACAAAATCATACTGCTAAACACTCATTCAACTCACTCCTAAACATCCCGCATGTTAATTTCTCAACAACACAAATTTAATTCGTCTCAACATTATTCTCCTGTGGTGCATACCCCTTCATATAAACAAGATGGGGATTGGTTACTATGGCAACAGAATGTGACTCTGATCAGCTCCAATGATCATTGGCAGTCACATGTCTGTGATAGATACCAAATTGTGAGTAAGGTTTGATTATCCAATTTTTCGATCTCTCATTCTATAAGCAGCTACTCCTAGTTGCTAGAAAGGGCTTAAGAGAAAAAAACAAAAACAAAAACAAAAAAATTGTAAGATAGCTGCACTTTGGAGACAAAGTAAAGTGCTTCGTGAATGGAAAATTGGTGAGTTGGTGAAAACCTTGTGAATGATTTCTGTTCACACCTCCTAGTTAATTCGGTACATGTGCCCTGCCCAGCCACAAGGAAGGAAAGGTTGTTTCCCTCTTCCTTTTTGTGTGCAGGTGTTTGGGGGGTTGATTTGTGTGGGAAGAGGAGAGGTGATAGTCTGTAGCTTGACAGAAGAAGAAGAAAAAAAATCTGAACAATGTGTTGAAAAAGACTACAGTCTGAGCTGCACGGGACCAGCTGTTTTTGCTAATTAGAATAACAAAAATAGCACATGCTAAAATGTTTTCCTTTTTTTTCTCAAAAGCAATGAATGCTCTAGGAACTATAAGAAATGAGCTTTAAAATCCATTTAAATGGAGGAACATTTCAGGAACCATATGGAGAAGGAAACTGAAAAGGAGAAAGAGGCGCGGGAAATGACATTTGATTTTCGGCAGAATTTTTTTTTTTGATGGGTATCAAATTGGGCTATTTTTTCTTTTGCCCTAATATATAATAGGACATGTCATCATCTTATCTAAAGTTCATGAAAACACCTCTGGCACTGTATTTTGCAGGAACACAGTATCTAAGCACCGTGGACAGTTAGATGCTGAGGAGAGCTGCATATGTCCTATTGTACATATTGCATGTCTCATTTCCTTTGTCACGTTTCCACTGAAATAGTAAAGAGTGATTCAAAACCTCCGAATATAGGAATAACATTTGTGACAACAACAACATTCCGGACATCTGCACTGTTAGAATACTTATAATAAAGTCACATGGCCATGGGGAAATTTCACAGAATTACAATCACAGTAATTTGCCAAGGTGTATAACTAGTTTGTTTTCAGCTGTTCTTCTCATGAATAATTATCAAGCAGGAATATCCTAAAGCTAGCACAAGCTGTCACTTAACCAAAATATTCAATATTTAACATTGAATTTAGAATTTCATAAATGAAAATAATTACTGTAAAAGCAAAATAATATACAGTGTGTATATTTGCATGCTTAAATGCACACAGCTACATGTTAAAATTCAGCTACCAAAGCATCCTTTATCAAATGAAACCTGAGGAGGGCTGAGTGCCGTGGAGGAATAGAAGCATCTAAGCACAAGTAAATCTTAGTCATTTTCAAGTACAGCTTGGTCTTCAGTACTTTAAGGACTGCCTCTCAGTGGGAAGTAGAGGATGAAAAGCAGTCTCTGCATATTGATTGTAACTGATTACAATTGGGGTAGAATCTTTATTAGTGATTTTTCCATGTTTGGAAACAAATATAATGTTTAACAAGGTACCTTTTTAAATTAATACAAGTGCATCACTAAACATTTTAGCATTAAACTCTAGAGTGAATAATACCTCAGTTCAGTCTCTTAAAAAAAAGCAAATCTGCAGTAAAAATAGGAGAAGAATGTCATGTCTTGTAATAAAACACCAAATTATTAAAATTGGCTTATATGTACATACATTTTTATTTCTACTTCCTCTCTAAAAGTTACTTGACTAAAGCAAATGGAAATTCCATTCTCGGATTCAGAAATCCATGAATCTATCTGGAGTTTATAAGATAGGTGCTTTACCTTATTTTAGCGACTCTGGTATTTGTTGCTTTATAGTTTAATCTCCCATTAGTAGAAAACATCTCAGAAATGAGCTTACAAATATATTTTTTTCAGATGAATAAAAGATAAATGATTTGAGGGAAGAAACTCAAACATGAGAAGCAAATTTATCTAGCTGAATTGTGGGTAATAGATATTCCTTTGGGGGATAAATAATATTTTCACTAGGATAAAACCATTTGGTTCCCTGAATAGATTATTAGATTCTCAGAAACTTTAGGAAAATGTTTCTACTTTGTCTCTGTTATGATATATTTTAATCACACCCATATGAAATATATAAAAGATATATACATATATTCATTGGAAGCAGAAATTATTACAACTGTAACAAAGAAATAAAATGGCTTCCATTTTCACTTACAAATTATCATGAGTTTTCAGCTAGTTACGTGACTTTTACTGAGCTAGATTATAGATATCTGGCAACGGAAATGTTCACTTAGAAATCACACACACACACACACACACACACACACACAACACACACAAATAGGAATTATTGCAAAACTAGACAAACAGGCTTCAGTTTTCCCATCATTAGGAATGTGACTTAGCACATCAGAAAGACCTTAGTACCAGTACACAAAGAGTGTGTTAAAATGAATAGACTTATTTTGGTCATAGCCCAAAATAAATAAAAGGTTTATCTACAGATGCTGAAAACGGAAGATCTTATTTTCACATACCGATTACTTTGACCATTGCATTACACAGGTAACTGACCATGAACCAAAGATCAGAAGAACCAAGGAATCTTCAAACCATTCTTCCTTCCTCATCCTCTGTCTCTCTATGCGAGACTTTTAGGTTTGTCATCTGTCCTCCTGCTGCTGTTTGATTTCACACCTCCATTTCAATTGTCCAAAGGATTGTATCTGCACTAAGGTCTGTTGCTCCGGCCATATAAAAAACAGCCTTATTAAGCTCTGCAGCCTAACTACCTACACTATCACTATTTCCTGACCTCATGTGACACTTGCTTACATCCTGTGCTTTTCTTTTCTGCCAAGGATAAAGGAACCCAACCTTCTCAACCCAGTATTCAAATATCCATTGCTAGTTCAAAATTTAAGTTACACACACACACACACACACACACACACACACAATTTATTCCAGTATCTCAAAGGGAAAAAGCAACTTTGACTATGATATATCACTGTATTTTTACTTTACTCTGTTACAGTCTTAGGCATAATACTCTGGAGCAAAAGCTATTTTGGATAAGCACATCATTTTAAAATGTTTAGTATATATACATATATATATATTTATATAGAAAGTGTTGGGTTTAATTGATCCCAAGAAAAACTGGTCATGTGAACTGTCAGAATGAGTATGTAAAGTACACCGAACATAGTTACGTTATTGTTTATACCATTAAATGCACATCCATGGAAAATTTTTGGTATGAAGAGTTATCTGGCTACTGTCTCTTGATACTGTTTCTTTTAATAGTGAACAACATACACATAAAAATGGAAAAGTTTAACACAATAAACTTAATTTGACAGAGAACTCAGGGCCAATTATCAGGGGAAATTTTAGACTGATATAATGCCTATGAATTAAATGAGAAAATAGCTGGCAGTCTATCCAAGCATCACCTTATAAAACAGAAAAGTTTCTTCATTGGATGTTGCACAGCTCAGTTCAAAGTCTTAGAACTTCTACTACACAGGAAATTAGACAATCATTTTGTTCAAAACAGGTGCTGATTTTCAGGTATACAGGAAAGCATATTTCCTTCCCATCCACTTATATTTCTATGTTATCCAGATAATTGAATTCCCAGAAAAACATATTTGAGGTAAAGGAAGAGTACTACAGTACATTGTACCCTGCAAATACTGTACTTATAAATAAAATATGAAACAAGGAGATGAAATTATATTGTTCTCAATGATCTCAAGAGTTAAAATTTCAATTAGTTCCATCATTCTAGGTGATTTGTGGTACAAGATGTTATCTCAGAAAAGGAATATCACATTACATGAATGTCTACTCATCACTGGAAATTAAAAAATGGGTCTATCAACCGAAGAGTATACAGACAAAGGTAAGGAGGAAAATGAAAAACAATTATTTAGGAGAAAAATCCTCATTTGAGCTATAGAGATATGAGATGTATAGTTAAATATGGTAAAATAATAAGAAAAGAATACTAATCCTGACAATGTTCAGGTAGCTCTCATTCTCAGAAAACAAGGGAAAAGTTAGAAAAAATATTCTCAATCTTTCATACAGGAATAATAATTTGAGGTTAAAGAAAATAGACTGGGATGAAATGATTGCTAAACCTCAAATTAAAACTTCACAGAGATGAAATATGAAAGAGCTGTGAAATAAGGTGTTGGGCCTAAATATAATGTATGTATATATATATATTTTCAACATTCAAATGTCAAAGATTTTTTTTGTAAAAGCAGAGATCTGAAAGGAAAGTAACTTAAGAGGGGTTGGAGGTATGGCTCAGGTGATAGGATGCCTGCCAAGAAGCATAAAGTACCAGATAATGAGTTTGAGGCCTGGTCTCAGACAAAAAAATACGTAAGAATATCATTCTGAGTCTGAGCCCAACACCTCTTCTAATATGAATGAGTTGGGATAATGAGGAATCAAAACATATATTTTTTTGTGGATAAACAAAAGATCTTTATTCCTTGACTGGAAAAAATAGGGGCAGAATATTTTGGGAAAACCAGACTGAAAAATATTAAGATGTCTGCTTTCCTAAGCACTAGAGAAAATGAAAGCATAATCTGCTAAAACAAACCTGATCAAAGATGCATCGTACTCATTAATTGATACATTAAACTGATATCCCTTTATACAACTACTTAAAGATAATAAGAAATAAATTACATAAGAAAAAAGAACCAGAACAAAGATAGAAAAAAAGAGATTAAAAAATGTAAGGAAATGCAAGACAACATTAAAAAAGATATGACCACAACAGTAAAAGGATCAAACTAGATTAATCAGTTTTAGAAAACATAGGAATAGGTAAATGACTACTTTATTGAGTCAAAAGACATTCTGTACATGCTGTTGTTCAGCTCCATCTAATTTGAAAAGTACATGTAGATGTTAAAGAAAAAGTGGATATTTAATTTTCAAGCAAATATAAATAAAATTAAATAGATGTTAACTTTGGACAGTGTAGGATTTAAGATGAAAAGCATACAATGGGATAAAAGAGGCCTGTCTTATATTGATAAAAGCTACGATAATGAAGTTATGATAGCAGCCAGAAACCTTAGGAGTCAAATAATATAAAATTCAAATATAAATCCAAAATCAGCAGGGAAAAAATAATGAACAAATGGACATAAACCAATTTGTCTTAATAGATTTTAATATGACTTTCTCAGCCTTGGACAGATAATGAAGGATATGTGAACACAGCGAATTGGATTACTGTAATTTAAATAACAGTAGCATGAACATTTGACTAATATAGATAATAATATGGACTGAGATGTTTGTCCTACAAGAAAATGTTCCTTGTATTTGAAGAATCCATGTACAATACTTTTTAAAACTAGTAAGACTCTATCTTATGAGAAACTCAATATAGTAAAAGAACCAGGTATAACACTGATTAAGTAATCTGATCATGAATCATCTAATGTCACATGTTAAAATCAGTTAAAATAAGAGATTCCCCAGTAACTTGAAATATTTGTACATGTATGTGAAAAGGTATTTATACATATACAAACTCCCATAAACATGCATATGCACATATAAGTAACTACACATGTATGTCCTAAACATTTTTTGAATGAGAAAATGTATTGAATTTCACAATATTTAGGATTTGTTTTAAAATGCTACAAAAATAATTAGAGGGAACAGGTGAAAGATTCTCAAAATATGGATGGTAGGTATCTGAGGCCTGATCAAACTATTTTCTTTCCATTGCATATGAATAAAGTTCTATATAAGTAATTTTAAAAGTATCACATAATATAGGTTGCTTAAAAGGTTGTAAACTGCTGGGCACCAGTGGCTCATGCTTATAAACCCTGCTACTCAGGAGGCTGAGATCTGAGGATCAAGTCAGTTGGTGCAGAAAAGTCCATGAGACTCTTATCTTCATTTAATCACCAAAAAACTAACAATAAATAAAAGCCAGAAGTGGTGCTGTGGCTCAAGTGGTAAAGTGCTACCCTTGAGTAAAAGAAGCCCAAGGACAGCACCCAGACCGAGTTCAAGCCCCAAGACAGGCAAAAAAGAAAAAATAGTTTTAACCTAAAGGCAACTTCATATCCCTAAGTGCCATCAACAAAAACAAATGTAGGACTATAGGCAGAAGAAAAAATAAATTAGAAACAAGTGAAATCCTTTTAGAAGAAAATAAGCTAAATTAATAATTATAAAAACTAGGTTCTATAAAATTATTAGAGTAAATATTCAATAAATCTAATCAAGAAGCAATATAAATATGCAAAATAGAAATACATAATGATAATAATGGAAAAGAACATTTAACATTAAAAATATATAAAAATCATTTATCATAAAGTAAAAACTACAATCACCTAGAGGAAATCCATATGAGTACTTCTTTCATGGTAGATTAGTACTACTTTAGCATTAAAGCAATGGAGGGAATTCGAATATAAAAAGCTTTATGGGTGTATTTAATGATAAACTTTACAAGTAAACAGGAAAATGGTCAAAACAAAGTTAATAACCAAATAACAAACAGGAGGATGTGAATGAGGACAATGCATAAGATGAAGAGGAAGATTCAAGAAACATTGAAAAAACAGACAAAAATGGGAGCAACAGTTGGTTTTTATGTAAAGGATGGAGGATAATGGTGCCTCAATCAAGACAGAACCCAAGGGATAAAAGGAAGAGGTCAAGTTCACATTCAGACTTGATGATGATTAGATTCATCTTAAGTTCCCGTTGCAGGTCACTGTATTTGCAAGTCTAATGCTCAGGGAAGAATTTTGGAGCTAGCAAGGTAGTGTAGTTATCAACACAGAAATGGTAACTGTTCACAGGAAAATCAGCAAAAATCATCCAGGAATAGAACATAGAACGAGAGAAAGAGAGAATAGTTCTAAAACTACAGAAAGTTACTTGCTACTGATGTTTTTGTTGGTATACATTAAATTGTACATACATTATACTTTGATTAATTTCACCCTTCTATGACTCTTCCTTATGCTTGGCTTCTATGTTAGGATCACAGGAATGAAGCTCATTAGGAAACTAAGAATGACAGCTGGAAGGAAGAGGGTAAAGTGGGGGAGGGGTGGAGAATGTCATAGAAACCAAGGTAATTGAAACGCAAATGTAAGATCAGATCCTCATCTGGAAGGACATTGACATCTAATGGTTTCCTAGATATCACACCATGCTTAGTCTTAGATTTAGGTTTCTCAGACACATTTACTCCACGCCTGGACAGGGATAATGATTATGGACAATTTCAAACAAGTCACTGGAATCCAAATCTTGAGACAATCAGAAATTGGTGATTTTTGAATTACCAAAGTTGCATGGCCAAGGTCTAGTGACATCCTACTTCTCTGGCACACATTCCTCTTCTCATTACCTATCTGATCATCTGGTGGAGAATTTGTTAAACAGTAGGTAGGTAGCTCAGTTGTAAGATAATGACATAAGTGGCTGCAAAGTTATCTGATGAACCCATTGTGCTATCTGTTGACAATAGTATCAGAGGCACTCTATTCTGTTTAACCAAATGCCTCTTCTCTTACAACCAGAGCTAGAGTCGTGATCAATTGAAGACTTTCCTTTAACACCACTCTTAGGGTGCCATCTGAAAAGTATAATAATATAACTTGATCGTAACAGCCAATATACACTAAGAACTTCCTACTTCCCAGGTACTCAACTCACCACTAAGAAGCCAGAGTTGAAACCCATATTCTGACCCCAATTCCACATGCTTAGTCTCCAGGCTCTCCTACAATGACAAGGGCAAAGCTTGGTCTTAGAGAATGGCGTTTAAACTTGGTCTCTGTCACACACTGGCTGCAAAAGGCTGAATATTTTTTTTTCTCAAATACATCAATGATTTATTTTTTTAATCAGCTGAAAGCTGAAGATAATACTTACCTACAAGCAAGGTGCGAAGAGAACTGATGAGCTGATGATGGATGTAAGGTAGATAATGGAGAGCATGATGGGGGGAGGAGCTCCCCATGGAGGACCTGCCACAGGAGGAGAAAGGCGGGGAAAGGGAAGAGGTGGGTGGAGGAGGGTCTTCGTCTCATCACAATGCCTGTTTCTTTGATTTTCTTTGGACTGTATTAGGTTTTCCTACCTGCTGTTATGACACATTTGAGAGCTTATAACCTCAACAATAAACAATTTTGATTTTAAAGTTCTAGAGACCAAAAAAATTGATGAAGGTCCTTAGTGATTTAAAATCAAGGTGGCTGAAGGTGCAACTTCTTTGAACAACTATGAACAAAACAAATGTTGAACAACATGAATACCAGGAAGATAGATTGGGAATAATGGCAAGGGGAGGGAGGTGGACAAATAGAGAGAAGGAGTGGGAGAAGACACTCATAATAATCAGTGTATATATGTGAACATGGAACTAGGAAAATGACATGATGAATGATGGAGTTAGGAAGGATGGAGAAAAATGATGAAAGGGGTAACAATGATCAAGATGCATTTAGTTATCAGCTGGCACGTTGAATAGGAAACCTATTGTACAACTTCTTAACTGATAATTATCAAAATTAAATAGCGATAAATTAATTTATTAATACTGACTTTAATTTTTTTAAGTCAAGGTGGCTGGAGGACTGAAACTATGGAAAAGAGCCAGCTTACTTGCCCTGTACAATCATTGTCTCATACCTCATGCGATTTCTTCTCCTATTTTATCACTCTATCCTCCCGGCTTTCTCCTTCCTGCTCTATGAAGGACATTTGAAGTTACCTTGGAATCATCTTAATAATCCAGAGCTAACATGCTTAGCCCAGAGACTACAATAATCTCCCTGTTTCCAATTCAGCTGACTTAATTCCTTCTGCAGAGGAACTAACATACATACTGGTTCTAGCATGACTTTCTTTGGGAAGCCCATTACTCTGGCTACAATAGGGATACTTTCAAGAAAAGTAATCTTTTTAGGATCTTAGGACTTAGGCAGAATTCTACCCTAACTGTCCAACTAATTCCATCTGTGAGCATATGAAGCAAGTGCTACTCCCCTACCACATTAATGTACCACCAGCTTAAGTTTTGTGTTGACTATGTCTAACAAATCTGCACACACAAAGTGACAATTGTCCCATAGGTTGGTGCTATTGAAAAATTGAGCAATGGTCCTCTTTCTGCTCAACACAATACGAGGAGGAATGTACTCACATAAAGGTAACAGAAATACTTCGTTGTGTGATGCCTACAAATCAAAGCACATCTGAGAATAGTTTATCTGTTCAGTTTAGGAAGCCAACATGGATGCATTTCACTTCACATTCCCGTCACAGGAAACCCTTTTCTATGCCTCGCACCATTGATATCACTTTCTTAATCAAAAGTCACTCATGTCTCTCCACTATGTGAAAATGGATGGAATAGCTTTAGTTCATCATTACATATTCTTAATTCTTAGCCTTACAGATAGCCTCCCATCTCCAAACAAATGTCCTCACCATGCCCTAGAGAGAAACAAACACGGCCCATACCATTTCTTCCGAGAATGCTTTCCCATTCCTAATGCTACCTAATTATCTAAATTCTTCTCATTCTCCAAGAATTCATTTACACACAATTCTGTGTTTCTTTTCCTAATAAGTCCACTCACCATACTCCTTGTCCTGTGAAATTAATAGTAAGAATTGCTGGGCTGGGAAGGTGGCTCAGTGGTACAGTGCTTGAGGCCCTGAGTTCGATTCCTCAGCACCACATAAGCAGAAAAAGCCGGAAGTGTCACTGTGGCTCGAGTGGTACAGCACTATCCTTAAGCTGAAGAACTGAGGGACAGTGCCCAGGCCCAGAGTTCAGGTCCCAAGACAAGAAGGAAGGAAGGAAGGAAGGAAGGAAGGAAGGAAGGAAGAAAGAAAAAAAAAAGAAAGGAAGGAGGGAGGGAGGGAGGGAGGGAGGGAAGAAGGGAGGAAGGGAGGAAGGAAGGGAGGGAGGGAGGAAGGAAGGAAGGAAGGAAGGAAGGAAGGAAGGAAGGAAGGAAGGAAGGAAGGAAGGAAGGAAGGAAGGAAGGAAAGATTACCAGTACTTTCTTTCCTAATGTATCATCGGCAAATGTCTGTGGCTGTGATCTTTATGGCTTTGATGCATACACCTACATTCACAAACTTTCAAAATTTCTGAAATCGTTGGCTCATTTATAGATTTGAGTTCGAATGGGGAAGAGTCGATGCTATTGTTTCTACAAATTCCTAAACCAATTCTTGATATTCAAGGAGTTTTTTCCTAATGCATACCCTGAAAATATGTTCCTAAAAAGTATTATGCAACTTCATAAACACAAATGAACATTTAAAATGGGATAAATTACAATAAAATAATGTGGTATTTTCCTGCCACCAGATTGCAGGGATACTATTATACTAATAAATAAAATTGGATATGATAAACTGTTTTCAATTATGTACTATTTGGAACTATATTAAGTATTCTAATAAGAGGAGAATATGGCAATATAAAAGTGCTTATGGAGAAATGCAACCAAATAAACATTTAATGACAAGTTCAGGGGGGAAAAAACGTATCTCTCTCTCTCTTCCATTCTTTTCCTGAGAAACAAAGCTTCTCGGTAAAAGACCCCCACTCGGCTACAGCACGGGAAAGCAGGAACATTAGATGAAGGAAGTCAGATGCTGGGAAAGTAGGACAGCTCCTGCATGAATCAGTTCACTTCTCTATGTCTTAGTTTATATGCTGGTAAAACAAAAAATATTGGACTACGTTATTTCCAAGATTGATTCATCTTCAGAAATCCCAGGATAATCTGATGGAAGCAAACCTCTCATCGAGGTAAATGCTTAGCATTAATTTCAAGTGATCCTTATATTTTTTAATAAAGTGTTATTTAAATTCATAAATGTTATTTACATAAGATGTTATCTGTACGCTCATTAAAATTGAATCCTAAGAAAAATTTTACATAACTACCTAAAGGAACAAAAGGTGACGATTGGTTTCAAGAAGACAACCCAATTGTAATTTTAAAATACACATTTTGAGTTTATTATTTTATATCAAGCATCATTGAAACGTCTCTTTTTAGTTGTGTGTAGATATTGTAGCACTCTGTTTTCATAAAACAATACTCTGCCAAATAAGTTTTTCTCCTTGTGATCTTTCTGCTTGTGACATAGTTACGAATTTCAAACACTTGGGCTTGAGCCTTTTAGCAGCTTTTCTACTGATCCACATAGGTTGGCAAATGACATAGTATTCAAAAGATTTGTCAATCTCTTATTATACACATACTACAAAATTTGTGTGTGTGTGTGTGCCACAAGGTGGCATCTTCTCATTTTGGTATAAACCTCTGAATATTTATATAATTTGAATAAGTCCAGTACACCTGAACTACTCAAAAAAAATTGTTGGCCATTTAACATCTGTGCAAATATATGGCGATTCTGTCAGATAACGCAAGTGGTAACTGGAGATGTTTATGCTCCTAGACTATTCAGAATGGTGAATCTTGCATAGGATGATGGGCTGCTCACTCCAAAAAGTCAGTCAATACACATTTTCCTCTAAAATGCTAACATGTTATTTATGTTATTGAGATCAGTAATATAAAGCATGTGGTGAACAATAGAGGTATTTAGGTGGAAATTTCCTAGAAATAACCATAAATATAGGTCAGGCCACGTATACATCAGTTTACCAGTTGTTTCTAACATCAAGATAAAACATATCACATGCGCTAATAGAAAGCCTACTACTCTGTTCCTGACTCATGGCCAGGCACTTTTGCATTATCTTTATAACAACATTTATAACAACATTTAAGGAGCAAATGTTCATTCTATGCCCAAATATATAGTCTACTGCTTCTCAAACTTCAACGACTACACAAATCATTTATAGAACTAGATAAGATGTAAAATGCTAAGCCCCATTTCCTACAAATCTTAAATCTAAAACAGTGAAATACACAGTAAGAAACTTATCCATTTTAATGAGGAATTTGACCACATTAAAAATCAATTTCAAGGTATTCCTGAAAAAGTAATTTCAAAAAGAAAGCCTATTAATGTAAAACCAAAATGGCAAATATAGGATGCATACTGACAAATTATTAAGCTGACTTACTTTGACAATCCAAAGATAATAACTTTATTTGGCTCACTTGAATTTTTTTCTTTTTTTTCCCTTTAGTATTTGGTGATACCTGGGTTTGAACTGAGGAACTCCTACTTGCTAGGAAGATTCTATACCACTTGAGCCCCTAACCCCATCTCTCCCTACCATTTCTTTTGACTTTAGTTATTGTTCACCTAGGAAGTCTCATACAGGGTCTTGTGCTTTTGCCCAGGACTATATTCTTCCTGCCTATGCTTCCTACATAGCAAGGATTACAGATATGGGCCATCATAGACAGTTTGTTGGTAGTAATGGGGTTTCACTGATTTTTTTTTGTCTAGCCTGGTCAAGATACTCCTGAGTAACTAGAAGTCCAGGTATATGCTGCCATGCCTGGATCACTTGAAATTTTATATCACCATTCACTGCCACACATATGTAAGTGAAAAATGAATGATGAAAGTAATAAGAGTTTTTAAGATGGCCAAGGAATTTTCTAGGAAAGGCCCTTCTCAGACAAAGTACTTTCTGGTAGACATGTTATTGAATAACCTTTCATTTGGTGAAAAATAGCCAGAAGGTTATTTTGTAGAGTGACACAAAACCTACATTGATAATTGCAATAGGGGTACAGATAGTATTATGCTAGGCAGTTGTGTTTGAACCTTTATGATTCAATTTGTTCACAGGTAACTAGATTTGGTCCCTGGAAGAAAATGTCCACAGACAAAGCCAGCCTCTTGCGAGACACGCATAACACATAAATACATAGCACACATTGAAAATACTTCACTTTAGTACTGTTTAATCTCATGTGAACCCAGACTAAAGATGCAGACACAGTCAATCTAGAGGTCTGTGAGAATACTGTACTCCTAAGACAGAAGAACCATGGTGTCAATAGCTTCCAGAATCCTAATTGTATTCCTATAGGTCTTCTCTCTTGTATGCTTATATAAATCTGCACAAACACACACATTCACACACAGGGAAATTTCAGGTAACTCCTGCTGCATTAGTCCTGTTTTTAGGTAGAATAATTATGTAACATGACAATTGTGATATTTCTTGGGTCTGTTAAAGGTAAAACATATATTGCTCTTTGGTAGCATTTGTAGACATTTCCCTCAAATACAAAAGAGGATAGAAAAGTGGAATTTTAAACAAAATTGTAAACTGCAAAAAAAAAAAATCCCTCCTTATGCCACACATAAAACTGAAATCCACAGAAGGGAGGGAGGGAGGGAGGGAGGAAGGGAGGAAAGAAGAAAGGAAGGGAGGGAGGAAGGAAGGGAGGGGTAGAGGGAGGGACTATGGGAAAACAAAGAAAGGAAGAAAAAAAAGACACAAAGACAAAGATAGAGAGGATATAATAGGACCAGAAGATGCATAATCCTGGAATAGGAAAATATGGAATACATGACTCAAACCAAAACATAATGGAAAAGTGAATAGAACTAGTCATTCAAATTAAAGGTAAAGCATTAATATTTCTAACGCATTATAAATAATATTAAAGGCAAATAATCAACCAGAAAATATTGTAAATTATAAGATAAAATGTTATTATATGCATAAATACATTCATTACCTTATTGTATACACATATATTTGTGTATATACATAAATATAATACACATACATATACACACATGCATATATTGCATATACTTTTCAGAATAAGAAAATCAATAGGGAAACATCTCAGGGAAAATAGGCAAAGTAAGCAATCCACAAACAACTACAAATACTTTTAAGAAACTTAACTTTGCTACAAGTGAAAGAAATATAAATTAAAAACCAGAAGATCTTTCTTATCTTTCTGATTGGAATTTTTTATCTTAACACCAAATATTGAAAGGGAGGAAGGAATAGGCCTTTGGAACATTGCCTTTGGGAATATAAAGTGGTACATTTCTGGAAGGCAATTTAGCAGTATATGCAAAAGTTCTAAGATATGCATATTTTTAACTAGCAAATGTGTATAGTAATATATTCAAAAATAAGTGTGGAAAGATACAATGCCCCCCATAAATTAAAAAAAACTAGAGATACAAAAACTCCTTTAATTCATTTTGTTGCAGATAATACTTAAGAATTCTGATGAAATGAGAAGTTGTTTGTAGCCTTAAGTGAACAAAGTGTTGTGAAACAGAGAAAACACTATTCTCAACTTTTGGAAAAAGCAGATATCTTAGGGAAGAGGAAGACTCAAAGAATTCACCTTGAGGCACTGGGATCTTGAAGAAAATACTGATTTCTGTGGGAAACCAGTGTCTTTGCACTTGAACTTGCAGGGAGACTAAATGGTGCTCACCCAAAATAGACAAACTGACATGTGGCATGCATTACTTAGTCTCCTGGTTGTAAAGGTTAATCACATCTGAGTAATGTCTTCACAGGGAGCTGGTGGCTCACACCTGTAATCCTGGTTACTTGTGTTGCCAGCACAGGTTTGCCAGCACATACAACAATCTGCTAGACCTACAATCGTACTATATAATTCTAGAAAATAAATCTCTGCCAATCTCTCTATATCTGCTCTCTTGCTGTCTATCTCATTTCTCCCCTCTTTCCTCCTACACACATACACAAAATACCTACTAGTTTCAGCATTAAAAAAGAGTAGAAAACTATTTAAGAACTAAACAATAACTAGTAGACAAAGCAACATAACGGAGAAAAAGGTCCTAGCTCTCTACTTCTTATTTAAGGGTCAGGGACTCCAACACACAGGTGCAAAAGAATGTGAAGAAGAATGAGACAAGAACCCTGCGTAATCACATCCCCACCATCTCTGTTTTGTGGGATGGTGAAATTTGTCACTTGTCTGCTATTTACAGGTGAAACTTTAATAATTTATAACACATAACCATTTGCTGAGAAGATAGACTGCAGTCCTGAAGGTATTTCACTTGAAAAATAAGAAACATTTTCCATTTTGTTGCTTTTTCATATTAATATCTGCTAGTCTATCATGCTAATTAATAAATGTAGCAGGCAGAGTAAGTCTCGTTTTTTTTTCTAATTTTGTTTAATTTATCAAATGGAAAATAATCTAGCAAAGAGTCATTAATTTCATTTCTTCTGAGAGGAATCATTACCAGATATGTTAAATTTTCAACAATGCAGCTTCAAAACAGCTGTAGCCATGGAAAATTTTTATAGTTTTAATTGAACATCTGTGCATTTTAATTGATTAATTTGAAGAAAATACAGGGAAAAGGAAAGAACAGTAGGTAATATGAATTTAACAAACCATTCTCTTTTTGTTCCTCTGCTTCTTAGTTAATGATTTTTCAGTATAAACAAAACAAGAAAATAAATAATTAAATAATTCCCAGGGCTACAAATACAGTCAAATTGATTTAGTGGAGTAGACAAGTAATTTTGTGATAGGATTGTCTTCAATCAAAAACATACACAGGGATGCGTGAAAAACATTAGACAGCTCCCTTTGGGACAACATCCCAAGTACTGACCAAACAGCCCGGTGACTGACCCCACTACACCGGCCCTGACCAAGCTCACAAGGAGGTACAAAACAAGAATATCTTTGGAATTTTTGCAATATCCAACAGATCATTTATCTCAGTATTTCTTTTCTCTTTAAAATTTCTCTTTTCTTACAAACTCACATCTTTTTTAATAGCTTGACAATTTCACTATCAAAATAGTTGGTTTACATCTGTTTTCCTACCTGCTTGGGAGGCTGAGAGATGATTGCAGTTCAAAGCCTGCCCAGGCACAAAAGTCCATGAAGTACTTTCTTTCAATTAACAAGCAGAAAGCCAGATATGGAACAGTGGCTCAAGTGGTAGAGCATTAGCCTTGAGTGAAAAAGCTCAGAGAGCACCCAGACACTCTGAGTTCAAGTTCTTATACTAGTAAAAAAAAAAAACTGCCATATTATTTGGAAAGAATATTACTTCAGAACAGTATATTATCTTTTAAAAGAACTATGAAACCTCCCCCTTCCCCCGCAACCAAAAGCAATAGGAAAGTTGCTACATGATTCTCTTCATCTATGAGTTATCTGAAAAGAAACCTGCAGAGATTCTGCTCGGTTATCATAACTATTAACATAGTAACTACTTCCTATTTTTGAGGTAGACCATAAAGATATTTTTGTCAACACCATTCATAAATGAGGGGGAAAAGAGAGATGAAGAGGAGGATGCACCAATATGTGAAAGAAAAGCACTGTCAGACATGAGACTAAAATAAATGTCTCCTTTAGTTAAGGGACAAGTGCTAATCACTTGACACTTGTAGTAGCAAGGTTTTATGATTGGGTTTTTTTTGTTTTTTTATGTGTTTTTTTAGTTGTGGGGCTTGAACTTTGGGCCTGGGCGCTGTCCCTCAGCTCTTCAGCTCAAGGCTAGCACTCTACCACTGGAGCCAAAGCGCCACTTCCAGCTTTTTTTTTTTTTTTTTTTGCTAATGTGGTGCTGAGGAATTGAACCCAGGGCCTCATGCATGCAAGGCAAGCACTCTACCACTGAGCCACCTTCCCAGCCCTCATGATGTTTTTATACTATGTTTTATACACTTAAACTTTTGGTCACACTTTAGCCTTTGTTCTTCTTGTGCTAGAGGAATGTGCAGCGTAAAATAGGCATGTGATAGAAAGTATTCTGTTTCCTAAACACTTTTAAAATCACTTGGAGTTCAGGAGGCTGAGATCTGAGGGACTGCAGTTTGAAGCCATCCCAGACAGAAAGGTCTGGAAAACTTGTATTTCCAATTAACCATCAAAAAAAGGTAGAAGTAGAGCTGTGGGTAGAGCCCTAGCCTTGAGCAAAAGAAGGTCAGGGACAGCATCAAGGCACTGAGTTCAAGTGCCAGGATGGGTACAAAACAAAACAAAACAAAAACAGAACAAAGAAAAAGCATAAGCACCAGACAGAGCTGTGCAATATTTGACTTCGAGAAGTCACTGAATGTCATTTAATATTGGAAGATTGAGCACACTAATTAGAGATTACTCATAGGTATCCACTTATCAAGTTAATAAAGAACAAGTATCTGGCAATATGTTTTTAGCTATTGATTCTCTTTCTCTGACTATAATACAAGAGTGTTTACAATAATCTTTCACTTCTTAACTCACAAGCAAAATACTTCCTTTTGTTAAATTGACTTCTCTGCAGTGGTCATTCCTGTACAATCTCCTCATTTGGGATAACACCTCCAATTCCTAGTGTATGTATAATTGAATATTTCTCTAATTCTCACTACCCAATTTTGAGATATTCATTAGAAGGCTATTTATTTCAGTTGGTAGTACTGGACAATATATGTAGGTATTTTATATATATATATATATATATATATATATATATATATAGTCTGTGTGTGTGTGTGTGTGTGTGTGCCAACACTGGGGTTTGATCTCAGAGCCTTTTGTTTTCCCTTGGCTTTTATATTCAAGGCTAGTGCTATACCACTTGAGCCACAGCTCCACTTCTGCTTTGTTCTTGTTGCTGTTTATTGGTGATGGTGGTGGTGGTTGTTTTGCTGGCTGATATGGCAACAAAAGTTTCAAGAACTTTCCTGCCTGGGCTAGCTTCAAACCATTATCCTCATATCTCAGCCTCTTGAATAGATAGGATTACAAACATGAGCTACCTCTACCTGGCTGGTAAAATTTAATTTAAAAATAATTTTTATCTGTAATGAGAGAATAATTATGTGTACATGTTGGCTGAAAATATATCTATAACAAACTAGGACAAAACGAGGCAGAGAAGGCACTGAATGAGAATGTAAGTTTTCAGGATGACACCTGCTTCTACCTCAAGTGAATGGGTGGACCTCTTGGGGGCAGAGGGAAGCAATTCATGTAAGGCCCTATAAATCAGTATAATGACCTCACCTCCTTCCCTCCTTTCTCCTCTCACAACACATTGTGCACACACTTGCACACAAAGAAATTTATTAAATGCTTCAAGTTGGAAGATGTGCACCCAACTGGCCTGTTGTATAGGACAGCTGACTTAGATTCAAAACCATGAATTTGACAGAGCAAATTAAGGAACCTAAGACAGGCAGGAAAGTTACTGACTTCCTAGATGCTACAAGCGTAATCTCCAAAAGCTAAAAGCTGGCATCACCGGGACACATAACTACTGATCAAACACTCAAGTCCACATTTGAAAAGTACTCAGCAGAAATACCATAAAGGGAATTTAACCTTCAGAAACACAGTTAGCCTTTAAAACCCTTTCTAAAGTAGAAAATTTATGTTTTTTATGATTATGTATGAAGTTGAGAGAAATGATTAGCAAATTAACCTTCTAATTATACTTGAATTCTGTGAACTAATTGCTAAGTAAATCCAGGTGCATAGCTCAAGTTGGGTTTTATGGAAAGGCACAGGATTATTTGCTTTCTAGTTCTAGAACACAATCTAGTAAAATGCAAACATTCTCTGTCCTTTCTAGGCATGACAATTAGAATTGAGAGCTATGGCACATGCACTATAATATAATTTGGAAATAAAACCTGATCTGGTTCTAGAATAGAAGGATATAGGTCCAAGTTCCCAAGGTAATTATGGTGGTCATCCTAGCCAGTTCACATTTTTAGGTTCAGAAAGCTATATGCAATATTCACATAATCAATGTCTACCCTACTTTCATTTTCCCCAGTGATTCCATGTTTATTTATCTTCATAATATCTGACATTTTAAAGTCAGGCACTAGTAACTCACACCAGTAATCCTAGCTACACAGGAGGCTGTGATCTGAGGATCAGTATTACAAGCCATCCAGGGCAGGAAAGTCTGTGGGATTCTTATTTCCAATCAACCACCAAAAAGCTGGAAGTGGAGCTGTGGCTCGAATGGTACAGTGCTAGCAGTGAGCAAAGAATCCTCAGGGACCATGCCCAGGCCCTGAGTTCCAGCCCCAGGACCTGTATGCATGTGGTGTGTATGTGTGTGTGTGTGCACAAAATTTTAGCACAAAAGCAGTGTCTTATAAGTAAGAGATTAGTGATAATACAAAGTAATAATTACAGATTATAAAGCTAAACTCTTAATGGAAAATATACAGAAAATTGGAGAAATACTGAGAAAGAATTTTTTTAATTGTTACCACTATACATATTGGGGGTATATAAAATTTTGTCATGTCTCATGGTTAAACAAGAACATCTCAGTCTCACATGTAATTACGAGGGAGAGGTTTTTTCCCTCAAGATAATATAACCATTGTCATAACCAAGAAAAGGTAGGTACCAGTGTTTCATGCCTATAACTCTAGCTTCTCAAAAGGTTGAGATGTGGTCGATCTTGCTTTGAGGTTATTCTAGCCAGAAAAGTCTGTGAGACTTCATCTTCAAAATAACCAACAAAAAGCTGACTGGGGCTGGCACTCATGGCTTATGCCTGTAATCTTAGCTACTCAGGAGGCTGAGACCTGAGGATCACATTTCAAAGTCAACCCAGGCAGACAAATCCAAGAGAGTCTTATATCCAATTAACTACCAAAAAAATGTGGCTCTAATGCTAGACCACTAGTCTTCAGCAAAAAAGCTAAGTTAGAGTGTGAAGCCCTGAGTTTAAGCCCCAGTATTGGTGACATATGCACACACATACACACACACACACACACACACACACACACACACACACACACACACACAAGCACATACACACAATCTAAGATGTATTAGCATGAACAGAATTTTTATATATTCAGAAGAAATAATTTTGACCAAGAATACTAAAATAGCTCATGAAGTTCAACCATAACCTTTCTGTGTCAGAACCATCAGGATTTGAATGGTAATGATAGTTATTACTATACTTTACATTTATTTTTAAAATTAAAAAAATTAAGCTCCAACATTAAGTGAAAGAACATGTACTAGTACACTAATAGAACAATGAGCCCTTCCAATTCCATCAATATAGCAGATCAGATAACCTGAAAGTTCTCTCTGTGTGCCTAGAAATGCTAGATGAAACACACAAAATATCCTAATATATATCTAGGCAGGCAAGGATGTTAACTAGATTCCCAGTGCAAAACCCTTAGTCCCTACCTTGGGAAGGGTGGTGTAGAGCTGTTCATGGAGTTCCTCCTTAGTCATAATGATCTTGGTTTGGAACACCAACTTTGAGACAGCAGAAAGATTAAACTCCAAAAGAAAGACTATCGTGAAAATGAGGAGCTTCACAGGACCAATCATTAGCAAACAAGAAAATATAATTCTGCTAACTGGTACATCTACATTTTAAAGCTATTATGGAAGGGTTAAAAATATAAAAATTAAAGAAAATTCAGTAGAAATATATGGGAAGAGTAGGAGGCTATAATATGGTTGGATTTGGATCCCATGATGTGGGAATTCCTATACCATGAAATTAGCATAAAAGCTGTCCACAGATCAGTGTATGGTATGCCTTGAGATATCTGTCAAAAATTGTGCTGAGATGTGCTGTAGACATACACACTTAATCCAGACAACACAGGATTTCCAAAACAATGCCATGGAAAAATGAGAGTTCATAATTCAAAATTATAAAACACACAAAGATATATGAGTTCAACCCAACTAAGAGTCAGTAGACAATACTAAAATCAGGATTGTCCTTTCAAGAACTTCAGATAATTGGAACTGCTGATCACCACCCAATACAAGGTTTGGGGTTTGCTTTAACATCATAAGGAAAAAGAAGGCAAGCCTTTCAGAATTCCATGAAGAAACCTAGTAATTCTAACATTTAGCTGGGGTAGGAGAATTTGCTTACGCGTATTAATGGACACAAGAGTGTCAAATCCTGGTAGACTTCAACATTCTTTTGGCAAGAATAGAGTAAATAGATGAAAATTATATCTGCAGACTATACTCACGGCTGACCCAATACACATTAATAGAACAGAAAACCCCCTTACCACAAAGTACACATTCTTTCTAAGTCTGCTTTATGCAGACCATAATGTCTAAATTTCAAAATTATTGAAATATTACAGAACATATTTTCTGGTGAAAATGGAAGTACAATCTGAAATGTTTAAGCAGAACTGGGTAGAAAATTTTCTAATATTTGAAAATTGAATAGGAACTTATTAAACTGTGGACCAAAAATGTCATAAAAGAAACTCAGCATAAATACTAATTACAACTAGATAAAGTAATAGTTTAAATCCATGTACAAAGAAAGAATAAATCGGGTGCCGGTGGCTCACACCTATAATCCTAGCTACACAGGAGGCTAAGATCTGAGGATCACAGTTCAAAGCCAGCCCAGGCTGGAAGTGGCGCTGTAGCTTAAGTGGTAGAGCGCTAGCCTTGAGCTGAAGAGCTGAGGGACAGTGTCAGGCCCAGGGTTCAAGCTCCACAACTGACAAAAAAAAAAAAAAAGAAGGAATGAAAGAAAAAGCGGCCAAGAATTAGAAAACAAGCAATAGGAAATTGAACTCGGCCAAAACTTTGATTTTTAAGGTTAGTAGAATTGATAGCCTTATATCAAAACTTGTATCAAACAAAAGAGCAAATTCAAATATCAAAGTAGACAATACCTACTCAGGAGGCTAAGATCAAATAAATAATTGGTTCAAAGACTGGCTATCTTTGTTGGTGAGACACTTACCAAAATAGAAAACAAGCTGTCTTTGTTGGTGAGACACTTATCAACACAGAAAACAAAAAGCCAGGTTGATGGCACTAGCAAGATAAAGGACTTGAGTTCAAACTCCAGTAACCACAAAACAAAACAAAACAAAACAAAAAAATCAAAGTGAAGATATCACCATAGGCCAGGTGCCAGTGGCTCAAGCATGAAATCCTAGCTACTAAGGGGGCTGAGATCTGATGACTGCAGTTCAAAGCCAGCCCAGGCAGAGAGTCCGTGAGACTCTGATCTCCAATAAACTACCAGAAAACCGGAAATGGTGGTGTGGCTCAAGTGTTAGAGCACTGGCCTTGAGCTGAAGAGATCAGGGACAGCCCATGGGCCCAGAGTTCAAGCCCCCACAACCGACAAAAAAAGAAAAGATATCACCACAGGTTGAACACGTTTTTAAAATATTCATATTTTAAAATATTACATTTGTATGTTTATGCTAATCAATTCAAAATTTTAGAAAATATGAATAAACTTTTTATAAAACACAAATGGACAAACTGATGAAGATGAAACAGTAAATCTGTATAGCAACCTATCAACTTATAAAACTTAAATTATTACTGATACCTTCAAACCCTACTGATATCACTGGTGAATTATATCATATATACACACACAACACACACATGCATGTGTTTGATATAAAAAAATACATAAACATGTATGTATATATAAAGATAATTGCATTTATATATATTAGCCATGTATAATGGCACATACCTATAATCCCAGCACTCAGAAAGCTGAGCTAGGAACTCAGCCTGGACTACACAAACAAAAACTCATGAATGACATGCTATATAATAGTATGTATTGGACATTTTCCCTCTGACACTGAGAAAGCTCCTGACTCACCACTTGCTTTTACTACAAATCCTCTATGGTGCAGTAAGACAAGAGAGAAATAAAAGCCTGTACACTGGAAGAAAACAAATACAATAACTTTATCCAGAGCATATAATTATGTACATAGAAACGCTAAAGATTGTACTCCCCAAAAAAACAAATAAATGTGTATCAAAAATTAGGATTTAGTTTTTAAAAATGATTCTTTTCTATAGAGACTGAAAAAAATCAATTTCAAAACAATGTACTTTACAGTAACAATATTAATGACCTCCCTGGGATTATTCCCAGATCAACTTTTTTCCATAAGCCTTTGTTTCATGCTAATACAGAGCTAGTATCAATCAAAACATACACTACACTATGCAGAGAAGTCTGGAAGTGCAAATGAAGATATCAAGAATTATAGATTAATCTTATTTTGATCTACTATATTGTCCTAAATAGCATCATACCTCTATAAAGAGAAAAGAGTTATCAAAATTCAAAATTGTACTTGGTAAAACAGCTGTGATATCACCATTTACAAGTGAGCTCATATGGCAAAAATTATTCACCAATGTCTCAAGATTTCATAGATCAACTCCAGAAACTTAATGACAATATCATGGTTAACACATTGTTGGGTAAATCTTATAAATACCATAATTAGCCTTCTGAGAACACAAACACACAAACTTGAAAGATATTTTCATAAATCAATAGTAAATAAAAAGTTTACATATTCATCAAGATACAAAATTTTTCATTGCATATTTTCATAGAATATGTACCATAGAGTAGCGTAAACTCAGATCCTGGATGCTGTCTATAAGTTTTTTTGCTCTAGGCTAGCATTGTACTACTTGAAGCCCAGTTCCACTCCCAACTTTTTGGTGGTTAATTGGAGATCAGAGTCTCACAGACTTTCCTGCCCCAGCTAGCTTGGAATCGCAATCCTCAGATCACAGCCCCCTATGTAGCTAGGATTACTGGTATGAGCCACTGGTGCCAAATTTTATCAAACTTCCATCCTCAGATCTCGGCCTCCTGAGGAGGTAAGATTACAGGCATAAGCCACTAGTGCCAGGCTTCATAGAAGTATAATTCTGAGGAGAAAAATATTCAGTCTATTGAGTTCCAGAGAGGTCACAAATGTTTTGCATGTGTCTTATTATGTATTCTGCCTGACAATAGCAGGAGCAGACATTAATACTTTCTCTGTTTTTACCTGGGGAAACTGAGCCATCAGAGTTAAGCCACTGGTACGAAATGACACAGTGGTGGGACTCAGCATCAGAGCTGAATCCTAGGGAATATAGTCCCAGCCTACCGTGTTAACCAGAATGCAGACCGCAACACCCAGGGGTAAACTAGATGAAAATGATTTTGCTCTCCTGAACCTCACATGTTAATAGCACAATACAGAAATTCAACAAAGACAGACAGGAGCAATCAGGCAATGATAAGCCTTTGAAGAAAACAAATGCAGAGACAGGAAAGACTGTAAGGATACATGTAGGGAAAGTCTAGGTGAGACTTCATTTAAGCTGAGACCTGAGTAACAAGAAGTAGCCAGGCCTTGTTAAAAAAAAAATCTGAGGAAGTAGAGTTCCAAATAGCCAAAGCAGCTATGTAAAGCTCCTGGAAGAGAGTGGTCTGGGTGAGTATAAATTGCAGGCAGGTGAGGCTTGAATCTGAAATGTGATTTGGGAAGTTTTAGGCACTATGATTTTTAAGCAAACAAGGAAAGAAGGAGTAGCAAAGGAGAATGGCAGCTGGCTTTGGCCCCTTGCTGCTAAAGTGGAAAAAGATTAGACTAGAAAACAAAGACAGACTCAGTTTATTCAAAAGAGACTTGGTTAATCGTCTAAATGGGTGAGTGTGGTGATGTAGGCCACACAGTAATCAAGGGTGATAACTAAGGTTTCCTTGAGATACTTCATAAGGAATGGGCAATGCATTCTGAAATATGGACAACTGGGAAATAAGATGGCCAAGGAAGATGAGGACCAAGGTGAAGATTTAGATGCTATCTAAGCATCTAAGGTGTGGTGTCAGGGAACAGTAGAACATGTTACCTGAGCTCCAGGAAAGAGTTCAGTTGGAGACAAAAATCTGGCAGCCATGGATCCATAGATGAATTTAAAGCCTCCAGACTAGATAAGGTCACCAAGAAGGTGACCTCTGTAGCTAGAGCAACAGAGGAGAGGGAGACTAAGTCCTGAGTACTGAAACTCAGAAACCACACATCTAGAAATGATAGTATGTAGAGAAGGTTAGGAAGGAGAAGTCACCTTGGACCAAGACACCAGAAGCGGAACAAGGAAAAAGTCAAATAGTAGCATCACCAATCCAGAAAGAGGGAGAAGCCATCTGAATAAAACTCTTTCATTGTTGTATGAAGGGGAATGAGGGAACGATATCTCACTTTACCCCAAAAATATGTTCTTTAAAAACTCATGTACATTTAAATCTCGAAAAGCCTGATACATTAAAGTACACACAGATGATAAATTCTGTATAGTAAATGCCTTTTAAAATGTGTAAAGTTTACCTAGCCTTGGTGGCTTATACCTGAATCCTAGCTACTCAGGGATCTGTGATCTGAAGATCATGTATTGTGTAAGCCAGCCTGGGCAGGAAGTTCATGAGACATTTTTTTCAGGCAGAAGAGAGTTTAATGGGGGGAGAGCAAACTGCCAGCCTGCATGAGATGGAGGTATACAGAGACAAGAGGGGAAGGCAAAAGAGAAAAAGAGGATGGGACTTGTGCCTGATTACATAGGGAAAGGTGGGAGGCAGGACCAGAACAGTTCAGAAAATGACCTCAGCAGATGAGGAAGTGGCCTCAGAGCCTGGGATCCTTTCCTGACTCACAGTCAAGGTGATTGACAGTCAGGTGATTACTAGATTCAGGCAGGTGAAGAGGAAGGGGGAGGAACTTTTCTCCCAGGCAGACCTAACCTTCCAGGCTTTTGATAGTTATAAATCAGTCATGATTCTCTTTGGCTACGTCCTGCTGGTGACAAAGGGTGTCCGCATTAGGGGGTAGAAAGTAGAGTTGTGGTACAGTCCAGGAGAAGGCAGTAGTGACTGTTCCTTGGTAACACACACATGTATCCTTGGATAAAATCTGAAAGAAATCTTACATGCCAGGGACTGAACACTAAGAAAAAATATTAGAGAGCACACAAACAGCAAAAGAAAGGTTTCGGGGCGGAAAATTAAAGATTGGATGAACTAGCTAGTCTGGCTAGTTCCTATCTCCTGTGTTCCAGGTAGTCCTGGAATTGGTGGAAAATGCCCCTAGCTACTTCTGACATCTGGTGACTAGATAGGGGAGAGCATGGTAGACTGAGTAAGAATAAGCAGTTAGCTGGGTCTGGATTGGAGTGATTAAGGAGAGCCTTGGCAGCTTGGCAGCTTCCCGGGTCTCCTACACATACCATGAGATTTTTATCTTCAATAAGCAACTAAAAAGCTGAGAGTAAAGTTGTGACTCCATTGGTAAAACACCAGCCTTGGGCAATAAAAGCTAAGAGACAGAGTTCAGGCCCCAAGTTCAATCCCTAGCCCCATCTTCTTCACCACTCCCCCACACAAAGCGAGGAGTTCCTCTCAAATAATCAAAAGAGTAAACATAGACACAGTAGCTTGCTCAAAGTGGGACATGTGTTATGGTGTACCAAATCATAGTGACATTATTTGAAAGTTTGGTTTTAATTTCAGTTGCCATCAGAAGGGAACTCAAATTTTTATCATAAGTTTGTGCTACTTTCTCATTCCAGAGCTCCATCCAAAAGGTTTTCATAATGACAATTAGAATTTACTAAATTCTTATACTGTATCAATTCAATATAACCACTTTTTAAGACATGCAAATCAATTGGCAAATGATTGGCTAGAAGCAAGGTAGCCATAATTTTTCTTAGTGTCAACAAAAACCCTACAGGGGCTATGTTAAGGACTCTTTTCTATTTTGGTGAGTCAGTGAGCCACTTTAAGATTCTGCCCATATAACCTCATGGCAAAGCCAGGCATGAGTGGCTCATATATGTGATCCTAGTTACTCAGGAGGCTAAGACCTGAGTATATTGGATCAAAGGCAACACAGGCAAGACAATCTCTGAAACTTATTTCCAATTAACTACTAAAAAAGTCCAAAGTATAAGTGGAGCTGTGGCTCAACTGGTAGAGAAGTAGCCTTGAATAAAACAGCTGAGGGATAATACCCAGGCTCTCAGTTCAAGTTATGGCACTGGCACAAAAAAGGAAAGAAAGAATGAAAGAATGAAGGGAAGGAAGAAAGAAAGGAAGGAAGGAAGGAAGGAAGGAAGGAAGGAAGGAAGGAAGGAAGGAAGGAAGGAAGGAAGGAAGGAAGGAAGGAAGGAAGGAAGAGAAACTTCATGTAGTATGTTCCTACCCTTCCTTTTCCTACCATTTCTTTTCCATTTATTTGAATGGCCATCCTGCCCATCAGAGAGAAATAGAAGTAAAAGAAAGTAAAGTAACAAGGCTTAAGGAGAAACTGGACAGAAGAAAGGAAATGGAAATAAAATGAAATGGAAATGGAAAACTCAGCTACAAAACTATGACTATGGGGCTGGGAAGGTGGCCCAGTGGTAGAGCGCTTGCCTTGCATGCCTGAGGCCCTGGGTTTGATTCCTCAGCACCACATAAGCAAAAAAGAAAAAGGCTGGAAGTGGCGCTGTGGCTCAAGGGGTAGAGCACTAGCCTTGAGTTGAAGAGCTGAGGGACAGAGCCCAGGCCCAGAATTCAAGCCCCACAACTGGATCCAAAAACAAAACAAAACAAAACAATGACTGCTTTTTGAGTTTCCTGGCAGCGGAGGCAAAAAAAATGTATTGCACAAAAGGATTACCTTTTTTTTTTTTAATCCAATAAAAGAAAACATGAAAGTCAGCACAAGATATTTTTTTATACCAGGTAGCCATATCACCATTAGAGATTTCCAGAGCAATCTCTCCAATGATAAATACTCTTCTTTTGGTTGTCCTTGAAATTTCCCACTACAGATGTGGCCAACAGCGCAGCAACCTTTATAGAATGAGATGCCATACAGTTCTTGGTTATCTCCACTTTTACTTTTATTTATTATTTAATTTATTTTGGTTTCAGCAAGACAAAATTTCCTTCTGCAAATAGGTACACTATCAGCCAGAAATCTGTCAGGCAAGCTCACAGAGAAGGGAAGCTGCACCCCTGTTTATCCCTAACACAGCAGGCCCCGCCCTTCTGCTCTGATTGGTTGAGCTCAGGTTCACAATCTGCCCACAAATGTCTAATTTGAATAGAGTAAGATGTATTTACATAAGATGACCAAAACCAACTGTAAGGGATACCCAATAACTTAAGACCCATGACTCTGAACTTTTAGAACTAGCATGTGGGCTGGGCAGAAATGAGACCTGTTATATACTCTGCATAAATGGCCTATGCCATATCTCCTCCCTTTGAGGCTGCAAGAGTTGCCTGAAACAAAAATCTTGGCAAAAATTTCAACGCATTGCTTGCCCCAATCCTCCTACCCTATTCCCAACAACTCCAATTTATTATATCCCCTTCCAGGCAAATGACCAAGCATTTTAACTGATGAAAAAAAAAACCAGTTTGTTTTTAGCAAACATCTTCATTACCAGCTAATATAACAGAAATGACCAGGAAGAGCATGATTTAATATGGATTAAACGTGAATACAGCTCAGAAGCTTTCTTCTTGCTGAATTAGATAATCAAAACGATTAAGCAGTATTTCAAAATGCTTTTCATAATCCTAGGACCATTAATGTCATGTTCCAATCACCGTGGGTTTCTGTTGTTGTTGTTGCTTTGACTATTCATAGGGATACAATGAGTCACTGGCACACTTCCAGCACAAGATGCATTTGAATAATACATGACATGCCCTTTAGCGAGCATCATGATGCCAGATTTAAAACAAGGTAAGAAGTTTCCTCCATGTACACTGCAGTGTTCAGCTGTTCATAATCTATAGCGCTAACAATTTATCATCAAACCCAGCGACTTGCTGCCAACTTATCAAAGTGGCCACTGGATGCATATGATCGAGTCTGAGCATCTGGCTCTCCTCTGTTCCTGACATTAGCACAGACAACAGAATCAGTGGACTATTGAATGCAATTACAGTAAGCGAGACAGACAATAAAGATTGATAGCGCCTTCTCTTTCTATCACACACAAAACTAGTGGGGGTTAAAGCTTTGCCTTGAGCTGCCTTCATTTAACAATGATTGAAAATATGCAATTGCATTGGTAAAACACTGTAGCCTGTACCACTTCATTTACTGGACACATTATCAAATTAAATGAAAAGTGAACTGCCAAAAGCAACAGTTATTATATATTAATGATGAATATTTACTTAGCATTGTTCACAAATCACACAGAGAACAGAATCCTTCTTGTTATCTTCTTTGCAGGTTACAGTTGAGTGGGCTTCACATTTCTGTGTTTACGTTAAGTCTTCTGTCTACAAATCTCTAAATACAGACTTGCACGATTGGTTTTGTGACTAGCCATGTGATTACCATGTGTAATTAATAAAATGCTCTAGTTGTAGATGAATTCTAATTATTAAAGAGCTTTATTCCTCTTCTATGGCATGTCCTACTCCTATAGCTAGTTTTGCAGCAAGAGAACCTTAGCAGGGGTTATGCTAAGTTAGAAATTCCAGAAGGCAGTGAAGACTTTCAAGCCACAATACATGTGTTATATTTTTCTCCAAAGACTATTTCTTCACTAGCCATCAGGAAATCAGTTCACCTACAACCTAACAGTTCACCCAAATTCTGACCTCAAAACAAGAAATACATAAGGACAGAAGGTAAAAATGGGATAGCACAGAACTATTGACAAGACAAGACAAAGGAATCCTACCCCTTGGTTCTTACAAGAGGAGACTATATTTACAGCAATACACTAATAAATCTAGAAATGCAAAACTAAGTGTTTCTTTGTTAAATGGACAAATATTTGGTGTGCATCCCAGCGTGTCAGGAAGACAAGAAGCAAGCAGACAAAACTGTTCAAAGTGATGCAGATTAATTCACAGTTCCTTTTAAAAATAAGCACATCTGGCCCTTCCTTTCCAATGATAGATACAGGAAAAGAAGGCGCTCATATATAAAAAGTAATCATGTCTGCTTTTGAAGAGCTCAATAACTTGAAAGCTCTATGCTTGTTCCTAACAAAAAAAAAAGAAAATAAGAAATAAAAGAAAAGAAGATATGGAGAATCTGTCATGGCTTCCCTTAACACCCCACTGCTGGTTATTCTGCAAATAATTAATTGCATGAACAGAAAACACGGAGTTTGGAATAAGAGGATCTGCTACCTACCATAAGTATAAATAGCAGTGTGAGATACAGGAGATTTTTCAAGTTTGGAAAACTTACCAAAGAAATAGCATCATCACACTAGACTCAATCTGTAAGCCAAAAATAAGTGATGAATCAGTAGTTGTAAAATGAAGAAGAAGCAGTATAGCTTCTAAAATTTGCCTTCTAGCAAATTCTAACCAAAAATCATTCTTTCTAGGCATACCCTTGGGCTCTGTGTTTTCTTGGAAATTCTCTTCTCAAACCCAGATAAGTATCAGGCTATCTCAGGGGCTCCCAACAATGCAGAGCATTCAAAATTTGATTAGAAAAATGGCCAGTAAAAAATGAAAAAGTAGAAAAAATTACAACCTACAAATTATCATCTGTGATCCTTTTTATGCAAACTTTCTAGAGCTAATAATATTTTAATAACTTTGGGGGGCACTTTACACTGGTTAAGTGAAAATGTAATATATGTCTAGGACTAAAATTCAACACACTGCCTATTAATATAAGTAAAAACATAAATGACTGTTCTTGTTATATCTTTGAGAGTCAGCCTTCACATGGTTACTTTTGAATGGAGACATAGCCTTGTGGTCCATGTATGCATCTTGGGAAGTTGGTACTGGAGTTGAAACTCAGGGTCTCGCGCTTGCTAGATAGGCACTCTATTGCTGAGCCATGCATTCAGCCCTCCTCCACTCTGGTTATGGTCTCTTTCTGTGGATGAGTCCACAATTCTTCTATTTTATGCTTTCCACTGTAAAATGCTGCCACACCTAGCTCCTGATTGAGAGGGGATCCAATCTTTTCTATTGGGGGTGGAGGGGCAGGGTTGGCTCTTAATCATGATCTTCACTGTCTCAGTCTCTTGAGTAGCTAGAATTATATGTCTGAACCAATGTAGATGTCACCTTTATGTATTTTAATTGGTGTGCATATTTTATATAACAATTTATGTATAACTAGATCTACCTAAAACTCCTTCTCTTATTAGTTTTAATGACTATATACTATTTCATAGTGTAAATAAATTACAATTATTACTCTCATTTTGCTCTCAGTATTGTTTCTAATTTATTAGCTTTACAAAAAAAAGATGTTTCTATGGTTATTCTTATATTTGAGCCTCATTTAAATGCAAGTGGTTTTACAACATAAATGGGGGTTTCTCTGTCAAAGATTTATGCTTATAAAATGTTAAAAGAGTCTAATTTTTTTTTCCTTTCCAAAAGGCTATGTGTGTCATTCTCCTCTCACCAGTACAAAGTATGAAGGACCATTTCCTCACAACTCAAGGATGCTAATATTGTTCATGCTTCAAAATGTTACCAAGCCAGTGTCATTGCAAATTTTCACTTTCACCTTCAGTTCATGCTTATTAGCCCTCCTCACTTCTTCCATTCATTGCACACTCATTTTCCTGTTGTGTGGTTTTTCTATTATTATTCCTTTCTAAGAACTCTCTGCTCCACTTTTAACCTTGTGTACAATATACACAGAGAGAAGGTTTTTTGTATCTCTTTATAATGGTCTTTCCCAATTAAGAATTACAAAAATATCTTGCGTTATTATTTTAATAGTTTTTTTTATCATACTTGAAGATTAGAGTTTGAATATCTCTGGAAGAGATCCAGTAAGAAAATGCATAGTTAAGGGGCAAGGAAAGTAAATGGGAGGGGCACAATAGTCCTCCAGGCAATTCTTATTATCATGCAGTTAAGTAGCTTGTGTCATGAACTGCAATGCAGCCCAAGTACTACACTTTGAATCCTGTCAATCCTTTGCTTCTATGTTGATCTCAAACCTGGAGAAAACATACCTATCCCATAGGATTGTAGAGAAGATTAGAGGAGAAGAAATATGGAGCTTATAGTGGTGTCTCTCCCAGATAAAAAGTTCCATAAATATCTATTGTTAATCGTAGTGTCATCATTTTAACACACCCAAGCACCTTGTTTCTGTACTGGATTACAAACAAGCTCCAACATCCGTCAAAGTTCAAGGGCAAAGCAGAGCATCATGGCACCTGTAATCCTGTCCTCCGTAGGTGGAGGCCGAAAGATCTTGAAATCAAGTTCAGATTGAGTTATATGTGGAAAGGGAAAAAAAGATGGATTGGAGGAGGAAGGGAAGGAGCAAGGGTGGGAGAGACAAGAGAAATAGAGAGAGGGAAAGAAAGAGGGAAGGAAGGAAGGAAGGAAGGAAGGAAGGAAGGAAGGAAGGAAGGAAGGAAGGAAGGAAGGAAGGAAGGAAGGAAGAAGGGAGGGAGGGAGGGAGGGAGGGAGGGAGGGAGGGAAATGGAAGGGAGGGAAGGAAAGGGAAGGGAGAGAAGGAAAGGGAAGGGAGGGAAGGAAAGGGAAGGGAGGGAAGGAAAGGGAAGGGAGTAAGGAAGGAGAGAAGAAAGAAAGAAAGAGAGAGAGAGAGAGAAAAAAGAAAGAGAGAAAGAAAAAAGATAAATAGAAAGAAAGGGAAGACAGAAATAAAAGAGAGAGAGAGGGAAGGAAGGAAGGAAGGAAGGAAGGAAGGAAGGAAAGAAGTAGAAAGCAAGCAAAAAATCAAAATGCTAACTATGGCAGAATTTCATGGAATTTTTTTTCATGAAATCAAAAGCACCTTCAGTAAACTTCATTTTAAAACTATGATAATTTTACTTCCTTGGTCACCATACTATGTCTATAAAATAGTTGAGCCTTGAGAGTCTGAAGAGTAAAGCCTGGGCGGATGCAAGTTGATTACAGCACATAAAGCATGTTGAAAGCTGATGGCAACATTTTGCCTCATCAAAGAATATGCTTGGCTCTGAACTTCTCATTTGGAAAGGACTTACAGGTGGCCCTGGCTTGGCAGCCCAGCTTTGAATATCTAGTAGCCTCTGATGTGTCTGTGCTTCTGAGACTGGAGAGATTGAATCACTGTCTCAAGTGGTTAGAGAATCTGTAAGAACTCAGGACACAAAGTCAGCTGTCCACTCAGAAGACACAGGCTAAGATTCATGCAGAAGAAAAGCCTGGGTCCTGGGAGATGACAAGCTACCTGAAGACCATAGCTACTCTTCATTAGAGTTTTCTAACTCTTTACTTCACTTTTTATTATAGCTCTTTGGTTTGTAAAAAAGCAATGCATAGGTCTGCTCAAAACAACCTGGTCCTGGTTCTAGCTTCAAAAATCAAAAAGGAAATTCATTTTCAAATAAAATCCAGGAAGAGAGTTAATCCATTTTTGTAGCACAAAAAACAAGGATTCTGTAAGTGTTTATAATCATTATAAATATTAGATAATTATTAAGCATTTATTATGAGCCTTGCACCATGCTAACCAATTACATGTACCATATTAGTCCTCTTAGCTACATGTAGGAGGAGTTCTCTTTATTATACACATATAGAGAAAAATTCAGCACAGAATGATTGTGTAACTTGTTCAAGGCAAGAGTTAGACTATGGCAGAGCTGATTCAAAACTGCTCTTTTATCTTGATTGGTAAAACCAAGTGACAGGCTAGAATTTCCTTTTTTTAAAAAAAATATGAAAAGAAAGAAAAGAAAAAAAAATCCAGTCAGGTGCTGGTGGCTCACGCCTGTAATTCTAACAATTTAGGAGGCCAAGATCTAAGGATCACTGTTCAAAGCCTACTCAGGAAAGTCATGAGAATTTTATCTACAATTAACTACCATAATACCAGAAATGAGGCTGTGGCTTAAGTGGCAGAGCTTTAACCTTGAACAAAAAAACAAAAACAACTAAAAAACAGCACTTAGTCCCTGAGTTCAAGCCCCAGGAACAACACAGAAAAAAAAATCCAGGTAAAATTTTGTTTCTTGTTTAAGATTTCTTAAATAAGTTTTTAACTCTTCTCAAATCATATTTCTTGAAACAATAAAATATAACAACTTACTATAATCATAATAAACTACTTTCAGTCATTAATAAAAATGCCAAAGAGAATGAAGGTTAATAGGGGTAAATCTCTACATAAGATAGTAAAAGAATAAAAAGAATGGGAAAAAAAATCATCATTCAGACAAATATTTTAGTAGTAGTCCAATTAGCATGGGTCACCATCACTGGAGAACAGGACATTAAAATTGACTAACAAAAATGAGATCTTCACAGTGGGCCATAATACAATATCCCTGGTGTCATCATACATCATACATCTGTACACGGAGCAAAATGACCACCAGAGAACAGAACAAAATGACAGCTGATTCACAGCAAGGACTAGAGACCTCACATAAAACCACTGTGCCAGCACCCGGCTCTCAGACATCAGCCAACACAACTCTGAGAGAATACATCTATTGCTTGTCCTACTAGCCAGCATTATTTTGTTATGGTAAACTGAGCAATCAAATAAACCAGTATTTTTGTCAAAGAAAGAGGAAGCCAGCCTGGGATGAACTGGGAGTTTCACTCAAGCTCAGAACTTCTATAAGTACAGAATAATTTGAGAGAAAAAAGTTTTAGAGGAAAAAAATGTTTAAGAGACAAAAAGTGGGAGTCCAAGGGCTAGAAAAACAATCTCAAGCTTGAGGAAACATGATTATTTTCACTTGAGTCATGTCCATTTTCAAAACCAGGATTGAATGAAAACCTGTGTCCTGCTTCTTCTCTCTCCACCCCCTTCACTCTTCCCATCCTCTCTCTTCCTTAACATTCACTCGTTCCCAGCATTTACTGTGGCCAGCCTTGTTTACTTCAATGGAGGAAAGATTGGCTGATAAAACTATAGAGAAATGGGTTAACTGGCAGAAACCCTGGTATTCTCACTAGACTATCTCTCCATCACATCAACAACTCATATGAGGCATTAGGTTGCAGGACACATAGCAAGGTATCAACTAAACAGCGACTTTCAGCTAGCCCATATTACCTGAACACCACACTGACTTCTCTTCTTGTCAATGGAGTGAAATCCAACAGTATCCTGGGCTGGAATATTCTCTTATTCTCTCCACCATGGCCAAGCTCCACTGAGCAGCAGTCAGCAGCTGACTGGCCCTTTATGCCAGGAAAAGCCATCCTTTTCTTTGGCCTCATCATTCACCACCTGCCCTTGCTTTCCTTTAGATCTTAATAACCTCTACTTTTCACAAGAAGTTTGCCTCTTGCCTTTGTCCCTTTAGAAAATGCCAGATAACTTGAAAAAATGCATATAATTTAGATAAAAAATAAAAATTGATCTGTGTGTGTGTGTGTCTGTGCGTGCATGTGTGTCCCATTGGCATGCACCAGATTGTACTCAATGGCAAGAATTTCCCAAGGGAACATAACCTCCAGATACTGCTACAAAAGCTTTATTCCCCACACTCTGCAAATTATTTAATTTAAACACTGCTTGATATGACTCTCTGAGGAGAACAGTGTTTTCCCAGATCCATTTTTAAGCTGTTGATATGTATATGCATGTGTGGGTAGAAGACAGGCCTTGCAAATGCATCCGTTGACTGCTGCAGGATCTATGCAAAAGCTTCAGATTACAAAACCAGAGGCTAAAACAGCCCGTTAAAGTCAGGGGGGAAAATGATGAAATGCATAGGCAATTCTTTCTCTTTGGGGGAAAAGAGGAAAGGTAGGCAAATGTTCAGCTGTCTTTCTCTCTAAGGTCTCACCCCTAGACACAGAATTTTTTAAGAGAAATTTAATCTTTTTTAAAGTGTGTATGTGTGTGTGTGTGTGTGAGAGTGAGTGTGTGTGTGTATGTGTATGTGTATGTGTGTGTGTGTGTGTGTGTGTGTGTATGTGTATGTGTATGTGTGTGTGTGTGTGTGTGTTTTCAGGTAAGATCACACATCCTGGTTCATTTCTCAATGAGCAACTCATTGATACAGGTGAAGAGTCAGTTCTCAGCATTGGGCAGGATTGTATCATGCAACCAAGAAAGTAATTTAAAATCTTCCTTTAATCCTGCTCCTTCTACCCACTTAACTTCTGCTTCTCTAGTTTCTATACTCAGAACAAGATACCTGGTGAAGCAAATCTTGAGTGTCCTATTGTGAATACTGCCATAGTTCATCATGAAAATAATCTTGACATTTTTCAAGAATTTGGTGCTGGATCCCATCAGCAGATTCCAACAGATTTTTCCCCTAGATAGAATTCTCTTATATTAAGCTTCTTGAGCAGAAGAGCTAACTCCACTACGGTGCACATTGTGCAGACAAGGCCCACACTGTTACCTTGGCTAAATCATTTCCAAAGCAAATAGGCATTAGCCAATAGTTTCAATATTAATTTACTCTCTTCACTTCTTCACCAGAGCAAGCAAAAGGCTGCGAGCCCTCTTTCAACCCTTCCCTGGTCGTCCTTTAATGCTCTCTGTGTGTGGTACCCCCTGCTTTGGGAAGGTGAACACCTTCCTCACACGAGCCTAGTTATTTATTGACATAAGCTTGCATGCTGGGGCGTTATCACCTTAATGCATAATTCAAAATCCCCTGTATCTGCCCTGCACTTTTGCCTTATCCTATGCATCCTGGAGGAAGAAGTTATTTCCGAAGCTGGCAGGGCACCTGAAATCATCCTAAACAAGTGCCACTGACCCCAGAGTTAGTCCCTTTCTTCCCACTATCCAGAAATGTGTTTGCCTGGAGGCCCATCCACACCCCTCTCAAAGCACAGGCTCTGGACTGAGAAGAACGCAGTCTGAGAGATAGTCCCCAAGTGTATAGCAAGTGAGCATTTAGGTTGGAAAAAGTCTCAAAAGTGAGAAAAAATATCACCATTATTACCTTAAATGTCCACTTCTAGAGTAGCCATCGGATGTTTTCAGCCAAGCAACAGTCTGAAGTTTCTATAATTCAAACAACAACAACAACAAAAAAAAACAGCTTTAGAATTTTTTCCTCCAATGAGGCCAGGAAAGGTTTGTAGGGTGGCAGGGAACAGCAGAGTGGGACTGTAAAGAGAGGATCATGGAAAAGGCTTTGTCACATGGAGAAAAGAAGGAAAAAAAGGAACCTAAAACCTTGGAAGCACCTTGGAGAAAATCAAAAGGAGAACGAGGATGAAAAATGAGGAGCAGACAGTTTCTAGAAGAGGAAGAAAGTAAAAGACAGGCATTGAGAAGAGAGAGTTACAAGATCAGCTGGATTAGAAAGTTAATTCAGACAGAAGTAATTCTGGGAAACTGCCTTTAATCCTCCCCCCTCCCCAACTGACTGCTTCTTCTGATGAACTGATTAAATTAACTAGTTTTTTTAAAATGACGTGTGAAAACAGAGAAAAGTAAGTGCATATGCTACTTGTAAAAATACTCAGATCCAGGTAAACTGGACCCTGATTTAAACACATTAACAACGTGGCCAGCCTAAAAGTTATACATGCATCCACACACAGGTACATACGTGGGATAATGCTAAATTTCCCCCAAGAAGTGTTATCATAGTCCCTCAGAACATTTGCAAGCATAGTACTTAATATAGAACGTCTCTTCTGGTTTGCATAAAATAAACAACTGAGAAACAAAATCATGAACATAGGGAAACATGGACCAAAGTGGTGCAGAGGTGCAAAGGAGAGGTAAGAACTCCAAAACTGAACTAGCCACACTTCATTGTGTATTATTTTTCAGAAGAAATACATTTATGTTTGTGAGCAACAGTGACACATATCACACAGTGTATATTCTTAGTTTTCCACTTTTTGTGATCCAAAAACTCTGTCTTTGGAAAGCATTTTGTGGTCCATACAATAACTATGCCATATAACTGTGCCAGTATTCTTTATCAGCATTATTTCTAACCGTCAAGAGCTCCTGCCTGCAATAACTACATCAAAGCCTGACAATACGATACCAAAAAGTAGGTATCAGAAGGTCACTGGTACCATTTGGACTTGTTAATAAATGTGGGATTCTAGCAGAAGCTTTGTTCATGCAGTTTGAGTCCACCGAGCAATAATTCCTCCTTTTTTTATAAACATAAAGACATGAATTATTAAAAAATTAAAGACATTTAGAATAATGGTCTTCCACACGCAAAGTATTTATTTCAACTTTCATCATTCATAGTTTATTGCATTGATTTTTTTTTCATCAGTTTACTTAGTATTAGGCTTCCACTGAACTCATCAATAAGAAATGAATTTTGGTAACTTTCAAATCCACTATATTATTTTCCTTTTATTTGTAGTGAATTTTTCTTCCCTCCATGGTATTACTGCAATAAGTCAGTCATTATTTCTTTATGTTTTCCCTTCTTACTTTCGTATTTCATTTCCCTTTACAGCACATCTTGTGATCACAAAGAAAACAGAGACACTTATTTCTTTTAACAGTTGAAATTGCTGCAAGTGATTTAGCTGTCATTTAATTTGATTCCTCTCTTCTGTCTGTGGAGAAATATGTTTAATGTACTGGAAATTATGTTAATAAGAAAAAGCATTATCTCATTTAATGAAATAAATATACAAATATTTCAAAATAAAATAAAGAGGCAATCTTCACAGAGTAAAACGTCTCTTATGGTTTGCATAAAATAAACAAATGAGAAACAAAATCATGAATATATTGAAACATGGACAAAGTGGTGCATATGTGCAAAGGAGAGGTAAGAGCTTCATAACTGAATTAGCTACACTTAATCCTGTATTATTTTTCCAAAGAATACATTTTATTTTTCTGAGCAATAGTGACATATATCAAGGATTAAAATATTGTTTTCACATTTTCAATCACCTCAACAGTAATCATGTTATTTTGCTGGAATAGACCCTCAGGTTTTGAAGTTTCCTTTGTATTTTTCCCTTCTCTCTCAATTGGTCTTTCAATGATTGCTATTGCTCAAATTAATAATTATCAGCAATCTCATTGAAAACATGACCAACAACCCATGCAACTATAAGAAAGGTTAGAATTCCTTTGATTTTGCTAATCAAAACAGAGTCAATGAACTCATTCCAAAGCTTTTATATATTAAAATTTATCTACGGCACAAAAAGGTTAAATAAATATTGTTAGTGATTTGAGCTAAACTTGAAGCAATTATGTAATAAAAGCATGACCACAGTAACAGAAACACATAATTAGCAATTTAATTACTGGCATGAAGACAAGCTAAAGATGTCAATAAAAAAAAATCTTTAGTGACAAGCGGATTTTACTCCTTTCCCTGCAATTTGAAAGCAATGTAAACCACCTGATAAGCAAAACCATTCTGACATAAAAAGCCTACCTCTCCACAAACTGAAATATTCAATTTAAAATATTTTTATTTCATATCATTGCATAGTGAATCATTTCATTTTCTTCACTTAGATTAGCACTTTCTCTTCTCTGAGAATACACTATTTCCAGTCAGCAAGTAAAGAACATTACATTGTTTTAAATGGGCTAAAGTAGCAGGTGTTCTTCGTTTCAATTTCATTTTTCCAACTTCAATAACATGTTTGAGAGCAATGCATTCTAAGTCTCCTAGCTTTTCTTTTCTCCTAACTTGAACCAAAGAAATAACATAAACCTCCAAGTCTTTTAAAAGGAAACAAATGTGAACTATAGTAGGGATTGTGGCACTAATTAGGCATTGCTCTAGATCTTTCCTGTTTCTTCCCTCTCTTTCTCTGTATATAGAGCTAGAGGTGGGAAGTAAACAAGGAAAAATGAGTGAGATGACTTTGTTGTGAAATAGTCCACTTTTATTTTTTCATCACAATGCAGTCCTGAACTATTCTTCTTAAAGTATTCAATGCACCCTCACCACCTTATGTAGCACTGGTATTTAACCAGAAAACATAAAACAGATACCTCAAGATAGAGCAACAATAAAGAAGTTTCCATCTTGTGACAAAAAATGAATCATTTTGGCTGGTGTTCAATAGCCACTTGTACAAGCCCAGTACATAGAATGAAAGCATGAAAGCCAGACTTGTTAAGAAGTCAGGCCTATAAATACCCTTGGGGCATGATGGAATATACTTTAAAAAATAAACTCTAACAACTAAGAGCATAATAAATATTAATTTCCAGTAGCATTTCCTTTTATACTGGAGCCTACTGGTTCTGATCATTCTGACATACAGTCAAATCAAGTATTCTACTAAATACTTCAGTCATGAGTAATGTGTAAATACATATATATGTTCCAAATTTTACTTATTTTTCTAATATGTTTTTTATTGTAAAAACACTGTACAGAGGGGTTACAGTTACATGAGCAAGGTAATGAGTAAATTTCCTATCAAGCATTGTTATCTCCTCCTTTGTTTTTCCTCTACCCTCCCTTCTCTCCCACCTCCACTACATACCCTGCCCCCACTTTCCCCCCCACCCCCCCACCCCAGCTTAAATTGTACAGTTTGTTTTTCAACATAGTATCTTGTGCATCTCATTGTTACAATGGGTCAACCTGTATCCCTATTTAAACATTTTGAAATGGAGAATACATTTAAAAGTATATTTCATTGGGCTCAAACTTGATAAATATGGAAAAAAGCAAACAATTACAAGATTCCATTTGAAACCTCTAGCTAGTGTAGTGTCTAGTAGAATCGCCATTTCCATACTTCTTTGAATTAGAACTCCTTCCCTTACTTTAGTAAATAGTTCCTGCTTCAGAGGAATTTTGATCACTGTTCATTATATATCACTAATCAGCTTCTCTATTGTTGTTTTAACTGTAAACCTAAGGTTACTTGAATTTTTAATTGTATTTGTATGTGCTTCCAGTTTATCTTCTTTCCATGGTCCAGATATAGTCCAGATAAAAGGAGTTGACAGGAGCCTTGTTAATTTTAAGAAAAAAAATGTTAACTTTTAAAGCTCCATGGAAGACCTTTGTACTAGCCATGATGAAAACTGAATAGGTCTCTAAAAGCATGGAGTCTCATGAAGAAGATGCTGTATCCACAGGTAATGTTGCACCCTAATCAAGTGTGGTCATGATGAATGCCATGTGTCCGCTGACACATGAATGCAGGAAAGCTCACTGAATAAAGGGGCACAGAGACCTTGTAATGAACATCCATTCTGTTGGTGGGCACTAAGGAAAGAACTTCTTAATGACTTAAAACATCTCTTGTTTCATGGATTTAGCAGCTAATCTGCCCCTAAAACAACCAAAGGACAAAACTGAAACTCCAAGAAGCTAAATGATTACTCAAGCACAAATGTATCAACATAGTGACTGGATCAGAGTTTTTTTGATGAAGAAGGAAGCATTAGAATGAAGACATGATCAAGAAGTCAAGTAGAGAGGAAGAGGAGGGACTGGATCTATACGTAAATGCCTTTGGTGGGTTGCTAATCTAAGGAGAGCAGCAAGAGCCAATAGGTGAGAACATAAAATAAGTTGAGAACAATGGACAACGGAAGTTCTGTAGGTAGAGATGTGGACATTTTCTAAACAGAATAGTGACCTAAGGAATGCAGAGTGAAGCGCTGAGTGCAAAGGTGGGCATGTAAAGGTTGAAGGTGAAGGCCATTGGTGTCTCCTCACTTGAGTGCAGCCCGCCCCCAGCTGCAGGAAGAGGTGGCTGTGAAAGGCTGGGTCCTCGCTACAACTTAACCTTGTGGGATCCTTAACCTTGTCCTTCATGTTGTCCTTAAGCATGTAGGATCCACTTCACTGAGGAGGCTAAAACTCACACCTCCAGCCACTCATGCAAGGACTGCCTGATACAGGAGGAAGAAAAACAGAAGCTACTTCCTTTGATTTAAGAGAAATCAAGCTTGTGAAATGAGCACTTGCTAGACTCTAGTTGAGCTCATGTACCTGCCCTGCTTCCAATTTCCCTTTCTTCTCTTTAGTGAATTCTTACTTGAGTAAGCAGGTGGTGTGCACCTTCCTCCCCTTGGAGAAAGAAGGCCTGATGCTAACAGGTGACAGAAACCTTATGCAACTCACAAGAAAATAATCGGTACCCAGAAAAGGCAGCCAGGGCATGCCTAGAGTGCATCTATGGTATTTTGTTTGTTTTTGTCAGGTTGGTCTTAATTGTTCAAAGAATGCAGTTCAGATGGCATTGCTGGATACAATTGGTAATTCAGCCACTGTAGACTACACAGGAAATACAAGAAAACCTTCACTGCAGATGGATGTGAAAAAAAAATTACCCTTTGACAGTATCCCACTGGACACTCTGATTTTTCCTATCTAAATCCCATTTGAGTTTCACAGCTAATCAAATCATTAACTTCCACTTCTCACCTAACATGAAACACAATCCCACTATGATTAAACAAACAGGCAACACAACAAGCACACAAAAAAAAAATCTTAAATTTAGCTGGGTGCCAACGGCTCATGCCTGTAATCCTAGTTATTCATGAGGCTGAGATCTGAGGATCGCATTTCAAAGCCAGCTGGAGCAAGAGTGTTCTTGAGACTCTTATCTCCAATAAACTACTAGAAAACTGGAAGTGGTGTTGTAGCTTGAGGTAGAGCACTCGTCTTGAGCTGAAGAGCTGAGGGACAGCGCCCAGGCCCAGAGTTCAAGCCCCACGAGGGACAAAAAAAAAAAAACTTCTTAAATTTATATCTATGTAAGTTGCAAAATGACAAAAAGCATAATATTGTATAACATTGAGAATTTTAAAAATGATAAATGTTTCTTTGAAAATATTATTATTTGTCCAGGTACCAGGAGCTCATGTCTGTACAATAATCTGAGGGTGTCAGTTTGAAGCCAACCTGGGCAGGAAGTCCATGAGACTCTTATCTCTAATATATTACCAAAACACCAGAAATAGAGCTGTGGCTCAAGTAGTAGAGCACTAGCCTTGAGCAAAAGAAGCTCAGGGACAGCACCCTGCGTTCAAACTCAAGGACTGGCACACACACATACACAGACATACAGACACACACACACACACACACACACACACACACACACATATTATAGTCAGATTTCTCTGGCACCTCAATATAATGCCACAATCACTTGACATATGAAATACATTGATGTTTTCTGCTATTGCCTTTGGAGACTCTAAGTACCACTGACATCTAGGCCAGATTTCCTATTCTTTCAAAAAACCCCTGGTGAAATTAAGGTTATAATTGCCACAAAGAAGTTTGTTTAACAAATTTACAGATGTGTAAATTCTGTTGTTCCACTTTAATAGTTTTATAATGAGTGAAAGGGAAGAGGATGACCCTGCAAGAGATATAAGGATATCGTTCCCAAACCAAATTAATGAACTGAAGTTTCATTTCCCCCCCTTTAAGTTTTAGCAAGTATGTAAGTTAGTGTAACAAGTTAAAGTTAGAAGAAATAGAAAAGGGAAAACGAACATTTCCGGTTCCTCATGCAGGAAGCAGGAGTTTTCTTTCTTAATGAGAATCCTTGTTTCATGAAAACTTTCTTAAAAAATGATCCTCATCTCATTCTCACTTTATTCCTCTTTTCTGAATATCAATAACTGCAGAATAGCCCATCTATCTTCCTACTGTGTAGTTTGGTGAAGAATTCATGTTTTACGGGCATACCCTGCCCGTGTGATACGATGGATTATTTATAAAAATAAATAGAGATGTCAAGAAAATACTTCTAAACTGGAACTGGTGTAACCAGGCAAGACTGGTGATAGATTCCGGGGCCCCACCTGGATTTAGATTGGAAGACCTGTCAGGACTCTGAGTTCTGCACCTACCATGGGTAACTTTGACACAGGCATCTTACAGACCAGGCTATGAATTACCTCTAACAAACTCACACTATCTCTGAACTACCTTTGGGTCCATCATCTTCCTCCACTTCTCTTCTTGTATGGTCAGGTCAGTAGGACTAAGAAGAGACACAATGTCCTAAAAGGCAAATGAGGTTTGTGTGGCAGGACAAATGTAATGGAGGTTTTTAAATCTGGGCTCAGAAATTTATAGTTTTAGGAAATGCAGGTTTGACTCTTATGTAGCCACAAGGAATTGCCTAATTCCTTCTAAAACAGTCATGCCCACCTTGAAATTCTTTCCCTTATGGAAGGCAAACACCAAATCAACAGAGTAAGTCTTGGATATGGACATTTTTATTCTTGAAATAAATACAGCCGCCAAATTCCCCTGAGTAAATAGGAGCCCTCACATTAGATCATACCATTTGGAGATTGGATTTGGTTCATTTTTTACAAGGATGTATTTAAAAATTGAATAATCTTTGTCTACTGAAGTATACAGTTAGATAGCTATAATCAGAATTGTACTACTTATTTTACTTCAAAATAATAAACAATCAGGAAATAATATTTTTCCTTCCATCTGGAACTAGTTAATCCCACTTCAGCATCATGTAAGATACATAATTCTATATAAAAAGGAGTAGGCTGCCTATAATCCTAACTATTGAGGAGGCTGAGAACTGAGGATCCTGGTTCAAAACCATGTGGGGCAGGAAAGTCCATGAGACTCATCTCTAATTAACCACCAGAAAGCCATAAGTGGAGCTGTGGCTCAGATGGTAGAGTGCTAACCTTGAGCATAAAAGCTTAGAGACAGCTCCCAAGCCCTGAGTTCAAGACCCGAGACTGGCACACACACACACACACACAGACACACACACACAGACACACACACACAGAGACACACACACACACACACACACACACACACACACACACAGAGTGAACCAAAACTCAGTTTCACTTATTTTTAGTGAAACAATATATTTTTAATATTTAAGGTATCCCATATATGTTTAATATATTAAAATATATTTCTATATTTCTTTTTATTTTTAATATAAAGAATTAGGACTAATCCAATATATTGTAATAGTAATGTCAAAGATGCCATAAAAGAGGCAGGCCATAGCATACTGAAATGCAAGATAAATTAATTCTGAAATGTTTTCCCCAAAACACTATCTCTGGAGAAGCTGAGCTACAAATGGCTTGTATACTTGTGGTTGTCTGGAGAGAAGCAACACAGAGAAAGGTGCTGCTTTTTTTTTTTCTCTTTAATTGAATGTAATCCAACAAAGATTTGGCAGACTACATATTTAAAAGGTTGGGAATGCATGCAGAAACTGATTCATTCACACTGTTGTGAATCATTTAACACACACTTCAAAGGGAGTTTAGCTCCTTAGTCTCTGCCTCCCACTTCCTAAGAAAGGCTGTTAATCAAAATGAGGACTCTTAGATGCAGCCCCAGGAGCAGGACAAAGGGATGGGGATGAAGAAATGCTGTGTGGAATGCTTTTCCTCCTCTAAGGGCAGTTTGGATTGATTCACTTGGGGGTTGTTATTTTGAGGGGGCAAAGTTTAATGCAGTAGCATCACAAAATTAATATACAAATTCTCAGACTGCAATCCCTATCACTGTGGCAGAAAAACAACAGCAAATCCCATATTAAAATATGCTTCTGGATCTGCCCAAGTCAAAATGTATACACTATTTCATTTAAATTCAGCTCTCTTCAGAATTATAAAATGATAGAAGAGTCCAGGGGAAAGGGGTTCAGTGATGAAGTAGTTCATTATACTTCATTAGCATACATGAGGCCCTGGGTTTTATCCCCAGTACCACAGAGAGAAAGAGACAGAGAGAGACAGAGGGTGGGGGGTGGAGGGAGAGAGACCGAGAGAAACAGAGAGATTATAGAGAAGTCAGTTTTGCACACCATGTAACCCAACCAGTCAGGAAGTTGAGGCAGAAGAATAGAAAGTTCAAAGCCAGCCTACACTACACAGCTAGACTGGATCAACAACAGCAACAAAAGACTATGAAGTGAAGGACAACATTGCTATGAATTATCTCAAACTATCAAAAGCATGTCTTTGGATTAAGAAAGAAAACTTATATATCTTTAAAGAAAAAATTCCAGAAAATTAAAGAAATAATCATAAAAGCCCCCAATTCAGGAATAGACTTTAAGCCAGTGCATTCCCATATAGCCCACTGCACAAACCAATGCTCACACATCCATACACAAGCACAAACCATGAACATACACACAGAGACATTCATAGGCAAGCACCATGTTCACAGGAACCAAAGTAATAGCTGCTCGAGGTCATGACATTTGCTAGATTTCTTCTATTCTGAAAGAAGACCCTGTAAATGTACTCGTAATTTAAAATAAAAGATGATAAATTGCTAGCTAACTGGAATATGCAAGTGATAAATTGTTAGCAGCTAGGGTTGATAAATGGTATTTTGAAATTAAAATTTTAAAATATGTGGAATAAATACATAGTCATTGTCTGATAGATGGGCATAAACAAATGTAGATGTTTATAAAAGTAAGGTAAGAGGAGCTAGAGCACGGGTTGGGTCTTATGGGCCTGCTCACACGCTCTCCTGACATCCTTCACTCATTATGCCCAGCCACTATGCACATAGGTAAACTAACGGGTTTGGACCCACTACCAAGAAAGCCTCACCCCAGCATCATTGAAATACTAATGTACTATTAACCTCACATTCCTCTAGAAAAACAGAGCAATGGATGGGAAAGGTGAGAAGAAGAAATTCATATTTTCAAATTCTGCAGCAGCAGAGAACAATTTAGGTAACCGATTACTTTAAAAATCACTATTTTGGCAATACTGGGTATTGACCCCAGGGTCTTGTACATGTTAGGCAAGTGATCTACCACTGAACTAAATCCCCATCTCTTACATTTTGATTTGAGATGAATAATATATACTACCAGTGCTCATTTTAATCTCTCCATTCTGGAAACCAACAAAAACCGTGACAGAAAAATAGCTGGCTTTGCTATCTGGCCTAAAGTAATTCTTTATCTTACAACACTGAGTTGGGCCTCCAGTATGTCTGACTTATTATATTTTTAGTTGAACTCCCATACCCAGCCTATTACTGTTGTCACTTTGGAGATGGTGAGGGAGTGAACACAGCAGATGGGTAACTTGCCTGGCTATGGGCTTTTCCAACATCTCGCCCCTTCTTGCTGAAAAATCCAAGGCAGTGAGTTATACATCCCAAGCAGGCATTGTTTTAATATTCATGATTCACCCATGTAACAGCCTAGAACCACAGCCAAGACATTGCTGCTGTAAGGCAGAAGGGTTGATTTCTCACCTTTAGTCAGTCTAGCACGAGTTCACACTCAAAGTTGTTCTTAGTTTTGTAAGCAATAAAATGGGAATGATAGCATCTTACCTGACAAAGTTCTGACCCAGGATCAGAGTGTCTGTTCTCAAACCTCAGTCATTTGTCCTGGTCTCTTTGGAAAAAAAGCTACAAACAGGGATCTCATAACAAGGATGCTCCTCCCTTCCTATGTATAATTAATTTTCATTTGGCAACTTAGGACTACAATTGTGAGTGCTGAAAAACTGATTCTGCCTTACAGATTCAGAATGAATGTGGATGTTGTTTAATTTAAAACAGTGGTTCTTCGCCTAGACTGCACAATTAGAATCACCTGGGGAGATTTCAACAGCCATCCATGCCCAGGTCTGATCCCTGGAGATTCCAACTTAATGGGCTGGGGTGGGGCCCAGGCATTGGTATTTTTTCAAGAGTTCCCCAGGTGGCTCTAATGAGCAGCCAGGGTTGAGACCCACTGATTTTACAGCCTGGTATGGCAGCCAAACTCTCACTATAGCCAAGCAGGAGGGTTGATTTCTAACCCATAGATTTACAGGGATTGATAACTCTCAGCAAACCGATCTTAGTTTCGTGAGCCATAAAATGGCAATGGCAACATATTATATACCATAGCTAAGGAGTTAAGTGAAAAGTATTTTTCTCATCTCTTCTGGGTATGGGTTGACCTACAGCTTAAGCATTTGGTTTAGGATCCTAGAGAAGGGAAAGTAGGTCATGCATATAAAAACATTATTAGCACTAATTCTTTAAAAAAAATGTGTTTTCATTTAGACAGGGGGAAATAGATGTATTTGATAAAGATTACCAAATGCTTCTTTAAAATACCGTTTGAATTTGACTTCCACTTCACATTTACTTCATACAGTTTGAGAATTTCAGAGGCAAAGAGGTATCATGCTAAGCATAATAGTACATCTTTCAATGTGGTAAGCAGGTTTCAACCTCTACCTATGAAATTTGTGCTAGCAATTTAAAAAAGAGAGAGAGAAAAGAAACAAACAAAAACAACCTTGAGAGATATGTCCAAATTCATCATTCGACTTCCCAAGTTAACAGTTACCCTGAAATGGTAACAGAGTGCCATTTGCTTTCATCTTTAAGGAAAGGTATTCCAAATAGTAATAGCATTCAAAAGCATTTGAACTCCACTGATTATTTTCAGGTTCTCAGTCATTGTAATTGGTAATGGTACAACCGTGAACACCTTGCAGTGAAACTCCATAGTTATGTCATTAAAATCATACATGCCTTTTTGACTTGGTGATACAATGGGTGACATGTTAATTATGTCATATAGAGACATTACATTTTGATATCAGGCAACGTTCCTCAGTCTATATCTGTATCTATGATATACCTGAGGTTTTCACAGAGAGCAAGATGAATATAAGAATGATGAGAAGCTCAGACACAATACTTGACCTAAATACATTATGTAGCACTGGGTGTCTGTTAAATAGGTCAGCCTGGGTGCTTAAAACTTATGCAAAACTTATTTCTGCCACACAAGAGAATGTCACTAGTCAAGCCATATAAAAGTCAGCTTTCTAGGCAGGAAGAAAATTTTTCTCATCACTGAGAGAAGGGGAAAAAAATTCGTTGGCTATACATAAAATATCTTAAGTACTATAGTATGCTTGTCATATGTCTTTAGGCCACAGAAAGTAATAACAGCAATGAGGCTGATGGAATGCCTCACAATTCCAGGATTCATTTAAGTGGATGGGAGTTCTTTGAACACAGAAAAAAATCTTATTCTTTCAGGAAAAGCAAGTGGGATTTTGAAGGTGCACTGATCTCACTACAAACAAAGGCAGATTTTCATAGGATGCAGGCCTCACTGATTGCTTTTGAACAGAAATGACACACAGAAATTACTTCTAAGCAGAGATACATAGCTGTCTACCTCTACCTCTGCCCTTACTTTGGACAAAGCACTGCTGTTCTTGCTCCATGTGGCTTTGTCTGCTGCCTAAGGTATGTGTGCATCTATTTAAATAACTTCAAATAAACTAAAGGCTCACAAAACTCTCTCCATGTTCAAATGCATAATATTTAATAGGGCTAAGGGTTCAGCTTGGCCACTAGGCTCTAAAATCATAACCAATGTTTCTCAGAGTGTTATCCTGTGTTATCCCAGGAATCAGTAAAATCCACATCACCTGGGAAATTATTAGAGATGCAAATTATAGCCTCTCTGAGATGCAGGGAATCAGAAACTCTAGCATTCAGTGGGATACAAAGATTTGTGGGTGATCTGGCCCTCCTCTATGAGAACCTCGGAACCAAGCTATGAATTACTTAGCTTGAGGGAAGAAAAACAGTTCCAACTTAAAACACTTTTGAATTCTCCTTAACAATCAGAGACAATAAAACAAGATAAAGAATAATCCCTAATTTGGTACCAATCTAAGCCAGCCTCTTCCTCCAAATTAACTTTTAATAAACAATGGGCAAGTACAATATTTATAGGAGACCCAAAACCCTTACCAAATTTAATTTGGCCAATATTAAAAGCTCTCCAGGGACTAGTTTGCACCCGGAAATATGAATTAAAGCAACGGACTTGTTCAGAAGAAATGAGATAAAGAAAATGAAACCAAACTGCATAGACTACCTATTTAACCTTTAGAGAATAAATATATGCATATATATGTATACATACATATATACACAAGGAAGTTAATTTGTGGTTAAGTAAAACATACCTTGAAGAATAAACCTTCACAGGTGGGCACTAGGGAATAAAATTTCCCAATCCCCATAGAGTTGCTTGCATAAAAATATATGCTCTAAGTTTGAATATTTGGTCCTGATCCATAGCTCTTACATGCTAAAAGAAAATGATATGCTTCAGACTTCTCACTGAAGGACTGAGTTTTTACCTCTCACCTCATTACCCTTCACACATTCTGAGTAGGTTTAGTTTAATGTATTTGAGTTTCATTTCGAAGAGCACAAACTCTTATGATTTTGCATGATTGAAAGACATTCATTAAAGAGACAGGAAATGAAGTGTATGCAAATTTAGGCAAGCTAATAAAAATATCTTTAAAGGGGGGGAGGGGAGGCAGAAAACACTCAATCAGTTCCCAGTAACGTGCTGAACACGAAATTTGGAACGAAACCAGTTACAGCGGCTCAACTACACAGTAACATACTCTGGGAAATGCCATCCTTCTTATCCTGTACACCTGTTTGCCGACACAGAAGTGTCCCACAGCAAAAGCTGCATGAGGAAATGCAAAAGCAGAAAGTAAACACATTTCTTCCTTTTGCAGGATGACACTAAACTCTCACAAAGGTGCTTACCAGGAGTTTTTTTGCTGATACACTGGCCTTCACACAGTTTAGGTCCCATAAGGCAGGTAGCTTCTCAGTCAATTTCAGTTCCTCTGGGATGAGAGATTATTTTCCTCCCTCTGACCTAGTGAATGCAGCAATGACCAACATGCTCAGGATTTTTGCCCAGAAGGCATTTGTGTCCCAACACCTTAGCTCCTTAACTCTCTGCAGAATGCCAGGCAAAGTGACAAAAAAAAAAAAAGTCTGCCCTTAGTTTGCATATGGAAAACAAAATACATACAATGGGGTGGCTGCTGCGGTTGTGTTTATTGCTTTGTTATTTCATCATTATTCACCACAGTTCTTGCCTTCATTTGCAGAGTTTGGGTTTTAATGTAATGGCCATTCAATAAAAATGTTGCTTTTAAGGGTTTGCATATCATCCCATTTTCTCTTCAACCCTTCAGCAACCATATGGCAAGCAATCAGGTCTGCAATCACTAGGTCCATATTATGTAGAGCATGATTTCAGCATTATGCTATTACCCATCTGTTTCTGTAGAAAAAGACATGAACCCATGTATAAGAGGTCAGTGGTTTCATTGCACACTGTATTCCAGAAATCTATCTCTGTTCACTTGAGATCACTTTTGTGATTTACTCTAGTCTCCAGGCCAGACTTTCTTTCTCGCTCTCTCCCCCACCTTTTTTTTTTTTTTAAAGAAATACAGACAATCAGCACAATTTGTCTGTCTGACTGTTGTATAAAATTATTTGTAACTGTCAGAGTAGGCACTTAAACTTTCTTACTTAGGGATATTTATCCCAAGATTCTGCACTTAAAAATAAATGTGGGTGGTAGAGAGAGGAAAAATCAATCTTACCTGATTTTACATTTTTAACTGTCTACACAATAAAAAAAATGACAGAATTTTCAAGCAAAAGCAGACACAAAGCAGAGAAAAAGTTCAGATTCCTCCCTGCAACCTAAACTAATTCTTGATGTATCTATGTATGTATATATATTCATGTATATATCATATATAGATACATACATGCATGTATACAAACATACATACATACACACATTTTTTTCTGTAAATGTACTGCCCTGTGGGTTTTTCCTGAGTAGCAGACCCAATTTGAACGGACAATTTAGTGGAATTCTTACTTGGGTTTCATAAATGGAACTTTAGACATAATTACATCTCTGAAAATAGTCAAAGGTCAGAATTTAGCATATTGTAATAAGCCAATGACTGTTAGGTAAAATTTGCTTCACATATTTTCATACCTCCTCCACAGCATATTGCTATTATTGACTTGAAACTGATTTAGGAAGTAGGATAGGAACATACAAATTGGCACGAAGCCTTTGGCAGGGAATCTTTGCAAAATCTATTGGGACATCAGAAGTAGCTCCGAACAGATGTGCTTCTGTGCCCTGTCTAAGAGGTTCTCATACCTGGTTGCTTGCTGAAATCAGACGGGGAGGTTTACAAACTTCTGATACCTGGATCCAAACCCCAGAGATTCTAACTTAATTAACCTGGGTGTGGCATGGACTATTATTGGATATTTTAAAGTTCCCCAGGGTACTTCTGCTGTGCATCCCAGACTGGAAACCTCTAGTCCAAGTAAGACATAATTAAATATAGATCATCTTACTTCATTTCAGCATTAAATAAAAACCAAAACAATAACAGAACTGGTTGTAAATAAAACCTTAATAAAACTTATATAATAAGGTGAGAAATTATAGGATATCATCAATTACAAAATAAATGTTATTCAATAGTAGAAGTAAATGTGAAATATTTGTATAGATTTGGATAATAATTTTATTTATAACTTTCAAGAAAACGGAAGACAATATTCAAAGAAAATGGAAGACAATATTCAAAACCAACTTTAAATCTAGAACTTTAATAAAATAGTACAAAGTTTAACTAAAATTCCACAGAAAAGAATTGCAAAGTATTAGAAAAACTAAAGCCAAATTACTCAAAATTTACCATAGACATACCCAAAAGTATCCATATAAAAATTACAATATACACACCTTTCACAAATCATTCATATGGCCATAAAAATCTTAAGGTTTTTATATTTGTTTTATATTATAATTTTGATTCAATAGTCTTAAGCAAAATTACTTTGGAAAATAAAACAATTATTCAGAGATTTTTAAAAACATAGTTTCTGTTATACTAATGTTTAACACAATTGGCTATAAAAAAGAAGTATCAAATTTAATACTGGCTTCCATGCTTAAATTAGAGATCTGAAGAAAATAGATGGATATATAACAGACAAGTAGGTTTCTGTTAAGGCTATTAGAATTCTTTTTGAAAGGTACCCTGCTTACCCTGCTGTAACCAGTTAATCAATAAAACCAACTTTTCCAACCATAATCATTCCTGAACTAGAGGAACAAAAAATACTTAGTTAGAAAAAATAGTTTCTCCTCTTTTGGACTTCTAATATGTCTCAATCACTCTCATTCTTTTTTCCTCCAAAGTCTTCTTACTTTCTCAGCCTTGATCCCTTCTCCATACATCAGGAACTTCTCCATACATCAGACTCCAACAAAACATTTTACCCATCCAAAGAAAAAAATACAGGAAAATAGTAAAACTATGTTGCAACTCAGCTTCTCTGCATTTAGTTGAGAAGCAAATGCCCACATAAATGGGAATTCCGTGATGATGTGTTATATCTGATCACAGTGAAAATGCATGCTTCATGTCAGGTACCGGTGGCAAATGCTTGTATTCCTAGCTACTCAGGAGGCAGAAAAGTCCATGAGACTCTTATCTCCAATTAACTACTCAAAAAAGCTGGAAGTGGAGCTGTGGCAAGTGGTAGAGCTCTAGTCTTGAGCAACACAAACCTCAGGATAGTGCCTAGGCTCTGAATTCAGGCCAGACCAGCACACACACACACACACACACACACACACACACACACACACACACAAATGTATGTTGCATCTTCACAAGGCTATCCACAAGAATACATCATCTTTCAAAAGAAGAAACAGTTTACAAGAATACAATCTTGGCACATGACCTTTTTCTACAACAAAAGTGGAGGACTCAGTTGTCTATTTTGTGGATCAGACAGTAGCACATTATGTTCATACAAACAGACTGACTCCAATGGTGCATCGTACACAATCATATGATTTCCTCTGGATTTGCTCAACTTCTCTCTTTCTTTTTTTTTTTTTTTTTTGGAGGGGGGGTCCAGTCATGGGGCCTGGATTCTGGGCCTGGGCGCTGTCCCTCAGCTCTTCAGCTCAAGGCTAGAGCTCTACCACTTGAGCCACAGCGCCACTTCCGCCTTTTTGTTTCTGCTTATGTGGTGCTGAGGAATCAAACCCAGGGCCTTATGCATGCAAGGCAAACGCTCTACCACTGAGCCACCTTCCCAGCCCCCAACTTCTCTCTTTCCTTTGGGTATAGCTTTCAATACTGTCATATCTTAATCATGTACTCACCATCAAAACTCAGCTTTAACTAATTGTGAACCACATATTCCAACCAGCCAAAATAGAGTATAGCTATGAGCAAATGAGCAACCCATTTTTCTTAGTGAAGGAAAATATTGTTCATTCTTTTCAGCATTATTCAGAGTGGTAACAAAATGTGTAGATTGACTGTATGATGATATAACTGTCATTATACACTGAAAAATATTTTCCCAAAAAGGAATTTATATGGTTATAATACACATCAGGTAAACAATAATATTAAATCATGCCAAGTATTTAAGGAAAGAAGAAAAAATATTCTACTGGCAAAGGTTAAAATAGTTTTCATAATTGTCATAAAACTTGGCCCTGTGTTTCCTAGCAGTCAGGCAAAAAGAGAAGCATGGCAATGTAGACTAGTTTTATTACCATTAAAAAAGAAGCACGGCAGCTCTTCAAATTAAAAAAAAAAAAAGAACCACAAAAAAAAAAGGTCCTGATAAGGGGTGAGAGTGAGATTGATTAAAATATATGGTAAATGTGTGAACATGTGACAATGAAATCTCCTCTCCCTGTATAACTAAGGTAAGCAAGGGTGGGGGGGAGGGAGGGGGGGAGGAAGGAAGAAAGGAAGGAAGGAAGGAAGGAAGGAAGGAAGGAAGGAAGGAAGGAGAAAGAAAGAGAAAAAGAAAGAAAGAAAGAAAGAAAGAAAGAAAGAAAGAAAGAAAGAAAGAAAGAAAGAAAGAAAGAAAGAAAGAAAGAAAGAAAGAAAGAAAGAAAAAAGAAAGAAAGAAAGAAAGAAAGAAAGAAAGAAAGAAAGAAAGAAAGAAAGAAAGAAAGAAAAAGAAAGAAAGAGAAAGAAAGGAAGGAAGGAAGGAAGGAAGGAAGGAGGAAGGAAGAGAAAGAGAAAAAGGGAAAGAAAGAAAGAAAGAAAGAAAGAAAGAAAGAAAGAAAGAAAGAAAGAGAGAGAGAGAGAGAGAGAAAGAAAGAAAGGAAGGAAGGAAGGAAGGAAGGAAGGAAGGAAGGAAGGAAGGAAGGAAGGAAGGAAGGAAGGAAGGAAGGAAGGAAGAGAAAGGAAAAAGTTCAAATTGAGTAGTTCTGGAGCTGGATCCATAGTTAACTATAACAGATGAACCAAGAATCCCAGGGACAAGTCCTGACTTAGTGTGTTCAAGCTCAATGACTGGCTGAGCATAATGGGAAGCATGACCTTGATGTAAACAACTCAAAAGCAGTCCAGGTAACAGTCAATCACATTCTCTGGGCTGCCACCGGCACTTTCCAGATGTTAATATCCATATAGAACCTACTGAGGACTGATATTTACAGACAGATGAGTAGATAATAAAGAATGTAGTGAAGCTGGGTGCAAGATGGTAGTTGGGTCACATCCCCTGGTAACTCTCCTCCCTGACACAGTAGATTGAACAGCTATTCTCAAACCAAACTTACCCAGAAGAGCTAACTTTCCCCAGGGCTGGCAGCACAGTAGATTTGATTATACCAGTATGCCAGCAAGAGCTGGTAGTGTGGAAATGCCCATGCCAGCACGTATGGATGGATCAGAACTCAGAGGTAGGTATATGGTGAGTAAAACCATAGCACTAGGATCCCTCCACCAGCCCAGTTACCTCTGCATCAAAGAATTTCCAACCAACAGGAACACACCAGCTATATCACAGAACCCCTTCACCATCCCTTCTTCTGAATCAAAAGATAAGTCCTAAGGATTAGCACAACTTTGCCCCTAGACACAGCTGCATCTTGGCCATCATGAAGTGACATGATCATAAAGTGAGTTAACAACCACAAAGCGAAGTACTGCAGTTTCTGACCTGGGAACTAAACTGAGCCAGTATAGAGAAAAGCCTATGAGTTGACAAGAGCCTTGGAGATAGGGAAGATGGCATGGGTTAACTGAGGAGTCTAGTATTTGAGAGGCCAAGAGTCTTGCCCCTGGAAAGCAGTACAGTAACCAAGTATTTTCCAGTACTGGAGTTCTGGCTCAGTGTCCTAAATGACACTCCCGACAGATGTAATTATACAAATCAGACAGGGACATAACCAGTTTAGACTTAAATGAACAAAAATAAGGAGGGAAGGAAAGAGGAGGGGAAGGGAAAGAGAAAGAAAGAAAGAAAGGAAGGAAGGAAGGTAACTAGCTCTGTAGACAATAGCCATTTTCCTCCACAATGAAGGAAATGTTGACTATTTTTGCCTCTTTAGCTTTGTTAATTTGTTTTTTATTGTTTTTGTTCTCTCTTGCGCCCTTTTCTTTATTTTTCTCTTTCATATTCTCCCTTACTTTTTTTTATATGTGAACTATAATACCTACCTTCTAATAGCCAATTTTAATGACATCTCATTTACTCCCTCTTCTATTGCCCACATCATTTAGACTCCAAAATCAGAGAAATTTTCTCTATTATTTTTCACTTCTCTGTTCCCCATACACAATCCTCCTTTATTGTCTTTATTTTGTAGTAGATGGCCGGATTTCTAGACTTAATTTGCCCTCTGCTTTTCCTTCTCACTATTTCTCTGGATTTTTTCTCTTTCTTATTTTTCATCATACCCCTCTTTCAACTTAATCTATCTTTCTTTCCCTCTCTACACCATACATTTTATTCTAGTTATTGTATTCCTATTATCTCTCTATATTCCTCCCATAACTACTCTTAGTAACTAATGTCTTTTTAGTGCATGAAATCCTATGTTTGCTTTTTTTATTTCTATAAAGACATGGGAGTAGTGGTGAAAATTGTTCTTAATGAGGAAATACTGTATTGGATGTGTGCATAATAATGTGTGAATAATTTCTGCAGCTATTGCTTTTCTTCTTGAGTGAAGAGGTTTGACTTAAACAAAAGTTTATATGTGAATTTCTAAGTCCTGAATCACAATCAAAATCTCATTATCAATACTTGGTTTCATTAAATGTTGCAAAAACTTCAAGTAAAAGAATGCAAGAGGAGGGGCTGGGAAGGTGACTCAGTGGTAGAGCGCTTGCCTTGCATGCTTAAGGCCCTGGGTTCAATTCCTCAGCACCACATAAGCAAAAAGAAAAAAAGCCGGAAGTGGCACTGTGGCTCAAGTGGTAGAGCGCTAGCCTTGAGCTGAAGAGCTGAGGGACAGCACCCAGGCCCAGAGTTCAGGCCCCACGACCGGACCCCCCCCAAAAAAAAAGAATGCAAGAGGTTTACAAAAACAAACAAACAATAACAAAAACTTGATCTCAGATGCATGAAACCTATATGGAAACATAAGGAGTGTGAAGAATAGGACAATATGTCCCCAGAAGTCAACCATTTCCCAATAACAACTTGAAAGATAATGAAATGGATGAAATCTCATACAATGAACTCCAAAGATAATTGTGATTAATGAAATAAAAATGGAAAAGTATAAATAACTGAATAAACTCAAAAGAAATACAAATAAAAAAACTAAGTAAAATAAAGAAGTTATCAAGTATATGAAAGAGGAATATAATATACATACAGAATTTCTTCCCAAAAAATCCAATCCCTGGAAATGAAAACTGATAACACAAATAAAAAACTAAGTTGAGAGTCTTCCTAGTAGAGTGGCACAAAGTCACAACAGAGTATAAGGATCTGAAGATAAAGTAGAGGTATTAGAACACTAAGAGAAAGACAAGTTAAAAATACTTTAAAAGTATACACTGTCCAGGTGCTGTGGCTCATTTCTGTACAGTAATACTAGCTACTCAAAAGGCTGAGATCTGAAGATCAAGATTCTAAGCCGCCCTGGCAGAAAAATCCAGGAGAGTGGTATAGCCCTGAGTTCAAGCCCAGGACTGGCTCAAAAGAAAGTATATACAGCAAATTATATTAAGTGAAGTAAGCCAGGCCCAAAGAAACATAGATCCCTTGGTTTCCCTTATTTGCAATAACTAACATATGTCTGAGACAAGCAGAAATGATCAAATAAGTTGGTGTTAGGTGAAATGAACCCCACATAAGGATTCAAATGTTTTTTCTTTCTTGCTATTGTTTCTAACATATTTATAAGATGATTTCTTTGTTGCTTTGTATGTCCCTCCCTCACGGCATAACCCTTGTTTTCACTGTATTTGATGTTGGTATAATTTGGGGAGGGAAAGGGAAAAAACAAATTGCTTAATTAGGGATACAGGTGGACCCACTGCAACAATGAGATATACAAGATGTTATGTTAAAAAACGAACTTTACAACTTTGGGGTGGTGGGGGAGGGCAGGGATGGTAAGGGGAAACAAAGGAGGAGGCAACAATGCTTGATAAGAAATGTACTAATTACCTTGCTCATGTAATTGTAACCCCTCTGTATGTCATTTTCACAATTAAAATAAATAAATAAATAATAAATTTTTTTTAAAAACCTCCAGGAAAAGCTTTTAAAGGATCAGACTTTTGAAGCATGGAAATAGAAGAAGGTGTATACCCTATAAGCATAGATAATATATTCAGTAAAATAATAACAGAAAATTGTTTCAATTTGAGGAAAAAAAAAAAAAAAAAACAGGCTATCCAGGTAAAAGATGCTTTCAAAGCACCAAATAGACAAGATTTTAAAAACAGAAGTTACCTGACATATTATCATTAAAATACTAAATACATAGAACAAAGAAAGGCTATTAAAGGCTACAAGAGAGAAAAAAACAAGTTACATATAAAAAGGTCAATCTATTGGAAAAACAGTAGAAATTATAAAAGTAAGGAAGATTTGGAAATAATATTTCCAAGCAATGAAAGAAAATAACTGTCAGTCTTGATTAATGTATCCAGAAAAGTTATCCTTTATGATTAAAGGAGAAGTAAAAGCCTTTCAGTATAAACAAAAAGTAAAGGAATTTGTTTATGACTCAAGCACTGCCCAAGATGCTTAAAGGATTCTTCTACATTGAACAGGAAAATATATGAAACTAGGAAAATACAAGGAGGAATAATATCTACTAGATAAGTAGATAACCAAATGCAGATCAGAAAAAAGCAAACATTTTTTAAAAGCAAATGAAGGGAATACTGAATATATTTCAATAATAGCACTCAATTTTCCAAAGACATATACTGGTAGACTGGATTAAAAAAAAAAAAAACAAAAAGAACAAAAAACAAAAAACAAGACTCAAATTGGGTGCTGGTAGCTCATGCCTATAATCCTTGCTACTTGGGAGGCAGAGATCTGAGGATCCCAGAGCAATGCCAAAGCAGGCAGAAAAATCTGTGTGACTCCTATCTTTAATTAACCTTGAGAAAACAGGAAGTCAAATTAGTAGAGCATTCACCTTGAGCAAAAGAGCACAGGAACTGAGCCTAAGCCCCTTGAGTTCAAAATAAAAAGAAACAAACAAACAAAAAGACCCAATGATTTGTCACCTAAAAAAAAAATGTGTCTCACTGAAGAAGATAATCATTGGCATAGAGAAGAAGGATTTAAAATAAAGTTTTCTTAACAAATGAAGTCTGAAAGAAAGCAGGACTATCAATATTCATCTGACAAAACTAGGCTTAACCAAATTAGTTATAAGAGACAAAAACTATTACTTTATTTTAATAAAGAAAACAACCTAACAAAAGGAGATAAATTATACACATATGTCCACCAAATAACAACACACTCAATTTTAAAAAACAAACACCACTGAGCATAGAAGTACAGATAAATCTGAACAAAATAATAGTTAGATTTCAGTGTCCTACTCATTCTCATCCAGACAAAAATGCAACAAAGAAACATCAAAACTAATGAAAAACGCTGAAGGTATACCTCAGTGGTAGAGAGCCAAAAACTGGGTAAAGACGCAAACAAAGAATGAAAATTATAGAACAATTTTTCATAAATATAGATGAGAATACTCTCAATAAAATACTTGCAAGCAGAATTTTAAAACATTTGTAAAAGATTCCATGATCAAGTTGGTTTCAATCCAGCAATATATGACTTGTTCAACATACACAAATCAATAAGTGTAATACAATTCATAAATAAAATCAAGGACAAAATTCACACAATAATATCAGGGCCCAGAAAAAAGCTTGTAACTGAGTTGAACAGTCTTTTATGATGAAGGAATTGAAGAAACAATGAATATAAGAAATATACTTTAACATAATGAAGGCTATATATGACAAACCAATATATAACATCATACTAAATGGGGAGAAAGTGAAATCATTTCCTCTAGAGTCAGGAAGGAGGCAAGGTTTCTACTCTTGCCATTCTGATTCAGTATACTGATGAATTTCCTAGCTAAAGCAATAAGGCAAAAGAAAGAAGTAAAAGGGATACAAATAGGAAAGAAAGAATTCAATTTATCCTCATTTGCAGATGGTATGATTCTAAAATTTAAAGACTCTGCCAAAATACTGCTACAGCTGATAAACAGTTAGACAAATCAGAATACAAAAACCAACATATAAGAAATAAGTCTTTCTACATACAAACAATATGCAAAGGAAGGAGGAAACTGGGAGAGAATGAGGGGAAGGGTGAGATTGTCCAAACAGAAAACTGTAACTGTAACCCCTCTGTACACCGCCTTTATAATAACAATAAAAATTTAAAATAAAAAAATCAGGCCGAGATACACATCAGGGAAACAATACCTTGCACAACATTTTCAAAAACTACATAAGAATGAACATAACAGAGAAGGTAAAAGATCTCTACAATGAAAACTCTAAAGTGATGAATGAAGAAAGTAAAGAAGACATTAGAAGTTGGAAAAAGACTTCCCATGTTCATGGACTGGCAGAATCAGTATTGCCACAAGCTATCTACAAATTCAGCACAATCACAATCAAAATGCCAATTTTACTCTTAACAGAAGTAGAAAACATCGATTCTGAAATCTAGATGAAAGCATAAAAGACAAAATAGCAGAAATAATTCTGAGCCAAAACAGGCTAGAGAAATCAACATACCAGGGCTTCAAATGATACTACAGAGCCACAGTAATAAAAACAGCATTGTATCAAGAATAGAACAGAAGACACAAAAATAAAGCCAACAGCTACAGTCAACTGATTTTTGACAAAGAGGCAAAAACATAGGTTGGAGAAAAGACAGCTTTTTCAACAAATGGTGTTAGGAAAACTGGCTATCTACATTTAGAACACTGAAACTGGACCTTTAATCATTCAGTCTGTACAAAATAAATTCAAAACGTATCAAAAATCATGATAAGCCTTAAAACTTGGAAAGTAAAACATAGGGTAAATACTTTGCATACAGGCATAGGCAACTGTTTTCTGAATAGAACTCTAATTGCCCACAAAATAAGAGAGAGAACTGACAAATGGGACTGCATCAAATTAAGAAGCTTCTGTGCATCAAAGGAAATAATTATCAGAATGAAGAGATAACCCACAGAATGGAAGAAAATCTCTGCAAGCTATTCATCACAAAGCATTAATATTCAGAATATACAAAGAACAAAAAATTAAATACCAAAAGAATAAAAATTCCAATTAATAAATAGGCATATAAGTTGAACAGGAAGTTCTCAGAAGGACAAATGGCTAGTAAATAAATGAAGAACTGTTCAACATCCTTAGCCCTAAAGGAAATGTAAAACAATTGACACAGATTTCATCTCATCTTAGACTGGCAATCATCATGCAAACAGACAGCAAATGCTGGTGAGAATGTGGGAAGAACTCTTAAACACAGTCCTCTTGACTTTCACAGCAGAGTAAGGGCTCAGGAAATAAGTTTGACTCCTTCTGATCATTCAAACTTTGCAAGCCAGGGTGGCCATCTTGAGCTAAGAACTCCAGTGACGTTGAGCGAAATGAACCCCAAGATAAGGACACAAGTGGTTTTTTCTTTCTTGCTATTGCTTCTAATGTATTTATAAGGTACCACATGATATTTTTGTTGCTTTGTGTGCCCCTCCCCCGTGGCATAACCCCTGTTTTCACTGTATTTGATGTTGGTATAATTTGGGGAGGGGAAGGAAAAAACAAATTGTTTAAGTAGGGATACAGGTAGACCCATTACAACAATGAGATGTACAAGATGCTATGTGGAAAAACAAACTTTACAATTGTGGGGGGGGGGGGCAAGTGTAGTTGTTGAGGTGGGAGGGAAGGGATGGTAGGGGAAAAACAAAGGAGGAGACAACCATGCTTGGTAAGAAATGTACTCATTACCTTGCTCATGTAACGGTAACCCCTCCTCTGTACAGTATTCTCACAATAAAAAACTTATTAAAAAAAAAGAAAAGAACTCCATGTGTAGACGCTGGACTTTTACTTGGCCCTGTATACCAGCTAAATTACCAGGAAACAGAAAGGATACAAATGAAATTAAGACTCATGTATATGAGAGAGGGAGAGGGGTAGGTAGGGTGTGTATGTTGGTCCTAGAGCTTGAACTCAGGGACTGGGTGCTATCCCTGAGCTTTTTTGTTCAAGGCTAGTGATCTACTTCTTGAGCTACAGCTCCACATCTAGCTTTTTAGGGGTTAATTGGAAATGGGTCTCATAGACTTCCTGCCAAGGCTGGCTTTGAACCACAATCGTCAGATCTTAGCCTCTTGAGTAACTAGTAGTAACCAGCTAAAAAAAAATTTTACAAAAATTCTAAAAAAAATGAATGTTTTAATTTGACAGTACAATATAAAAACTAGTGCAAATGTGGTTATCATCATCAGACATATATGAAATAGTCAATATACTTGATAAAACTACACATACCTCGATGCAAGGACCACTTATTAAAATGTATTAATCCATTGCCTTCTTCACTTAGATCACACCATATGAGACCCGTGATTTTATTTTTACATATTATGTAGGTTTTGAAAACCCACATGCCCTAAAGCAAGTAAACAAATCCAAATCTTTATTTCATTTGCTTTCTTTTTTGTGAACCCATACAATTTTTATGTAAATTCCCAATTTCCAATAGTCTTGAACTGGGAAGAATTTGAAGGTTTTTTTTTTTTCTTTGTGTTATTTTTTAATGTTGTGGGAAAGTGAAAACAAGGCCTTCACATGGTAGTAAGGTGTCCTACACTGAACTTCCTTCCCCAGCCCGTAAGCTATATTTTACTTTCTTCATTATAACCAACATAAACAACATAGCTAATTATTATTTTCTGTAGACATATTATCCATGTGCATCATTTAAGCCAGGCTAATTGTAAAAATATTTTGCACTTAGTACATCTAAAATAACTGTGTCTGCATGGAATATAAAATCTACTTTTAATTGATATCAGGTTTTAAAAAGATATTTGTTTTCTATTTTTTTAAGTCTCCTGTGTGTAAGTTTATATTCTAATTTTTTGGCAAAAATAAATAAATTACACTTCTACAGTATCTGATCACTATTTTCTATATCAGAATTAAATATACTGGGGAACATTTTACCTTTGTTACACCAATCAGATTTTATAATCCATTTCATTTGGTTGCCTACATTGGCATTCTGTGGCTAGTCACAAACCAGCTTCCCCCAAGTACAGATACAAATTCGATGTTCAAAGCATACGGATGGGCACATTTTCATGTCCTTGAATTGTCCATTCTTATGCCCAAGGAAGAATATGACAGGTTAGGAGGGCATCTTCATAGTTACACTGTTTGATTCTTGCTGCTGCTTCCTCAAGATATGAAAATAAAGATGCCTGTGGTTCCTCTATTATTCTATTTTATCTTATTTTACATGTGATAGTCTAACCTTTCACACCAACAGCAGGGAAGTTTGGACTTCTCAGAATTCATTTAGAAATATTCAGCTCAGTATTTGTTAATGATACAGAATTGCATCACTACCGAATTTACTAGAGACCGGGGAAATCTGAAATGATTTCCAAAACTAAAGGAATATCTTGGCCTTCAATGCTGACAATACAGTTTCAAGACCAAAAGGAAAGGTCTCTCAAATATGATCTCGAGATATTTAGCACAGGTAAAACTGGAGAAAGCATGTATCAAAGCCCAATTCCTAAAAGAGGTCAAACTCCAAAGGAAGAAGAAATCTGGTATGTTTTATACGTGGTTAAGCCATGCAAAAGTGCTTGGGATGAGGAACCGAGAGGAAAGCTGTGAGGAGTGTTACATCTTTGCTGTTAATGACTATTTGCTGTATTTACACATGTCGACTCCCGATTATCATACTGGAATATGGTCTTTGTGAACACCCTATGTTCATCCTAATTGAACATTTCAGAAAGTGGACACAGGAAGCAAACATTAGCCACATGATTAGGAAGCTTCCTGTTCCAATACATCAAGTGCAAACAGGATTCTAAAATAATAAAGGGGATTGAACTAAAAGAAACAAAGGGAGGTGATACTTGGGGTAGCACACACAAAATGAATTATTGTTCCTTAGAAGAAGAATCCACATTTAATTAGCATCACTGCATTTTTATAAGACAGTAAAACAAAATGGGAAAACAAAAAATAGTTAAGCTGAGTAACTTCTCAAATACAAATCAATAGGACAAAAGTCTAGATTATTATACTAAATTTCTTTGTTCCACATGCACCTACAATTATAATGTTAGAATTATGCATAAAAATAAGATGCTAAATTTATTTAAAGAATCTTTACATTACTTATAACCATGGGTCCTAATTCCAAGAAGATGCTCCTAAACTTCTAATAATAACTCTGATGGATTGTTTATAATGACAATAATTACGGTACAAAAGCTTTGACAGAACATTTCTTTCAGAAAAATCTCTCTTCCAGTCACTGGTGGCTCACGCCTGTAAGCCTAGCTACGCAGGAAGCTGAATTCTGAGGATCAAGATTCTAAGCTGCCCTGCCAGAAAAATCCAGGAGATTCTTATCTCCAATAAACTATTCAGAAAAGGCCAGAAGAGCCACTATGGCTCAAGTGGTAGAGAGCTAGCCTTGAGCAAAAGGACCTCAGGGGCAGCACCTAAGCTCCGAGTTCAAGCCCCTGAGCACACATGCACACACACACACACACACACACACACACACACACACACACACACAAATGGAAGGAAAAGCAAAGAATAAAAAGAAAGGTATCTCTTGGACTCTGACTATCTGGATCTGTAGGAATTAAAAATATGGGGTCATATCTGTTATCCTTCCATTCTCTTGCCATATGGCAAACATTGGTAATCAATAAGGAACTTCTTTCAGCTAATCCAGACTTATCTCAGAAGCTTCAATATAACATCAGAAACAACCATTGCCAATCAATAAAGATTTGGCAGGCGACGCGAAACCTATGTGCCATTGCTAAATTAAAGCATGTATTCTTTGGAGCACTCACTTTAGCACTTATTAATATTCTTTTTGACATTCTGTAAAAATGTATGTGTGTCAGAGGGTGGGAAGATATAATAAGAAAAATAAAGTCTCATGGGCATAATTTTATTATAAATTCTACCAGGGCAAAGACCATGATTCTACTTCTTCCGCATACCCCTAAGTATCTAGCATGGTACTTGGCTCGTATTCATTAATTAATAAATATTTTCTGACTTAATTTTTTTAATGAGTCAAGCTAGGTGTGTACTTAATTCAGTGATCCAGCCCTTAGTATTTGTAAGGCCCTGGGTTCAAACCCAACTTGGCAAAAATAGAATCATTTTATCAGCAAGATTCTTGCCATGCATGTGGCTGCTTGCTTGTTTGATTACAGCAGTACATTATGATCCAAATGAAATAAAACTTAGAAACTATGACACCAAAGGTAACTGGCAGGGTTGAGTAATTATAGAAATACTGGTCCACAATCTCCCATCTGCAACTCTAAAAACAAAAAGCTTTGAAAGGCTTTTCATAACTCCTATGGCAGCAAAACCAGACCTGAACTAATTTCAAGAAGATTATTTTGAATCTTTATTTATCCCACTCAGTGTGAATATTCATACATTGCAATGCAGAAACATGAATATGTTTGATTATAGGGTGCTGCCCCAGACCCAGCTGGAGATATTGCATAATGTGTAGTATGTGCACCATATTACCTTTCTGAAAGAAAATTTCTGAATGCAGAAATACATCTGCCCCAGGGGGTTTGGAAAGGGGCTGTAGACCTGCAGGTGTAAACTTCCTACAAAGTCATCTCTGACCTATTGCACAAATGAACGACATCACTTAGTCTGATTAGATAATCTCTAAAGAGATATTTGGAAGACACAACACTTTTAAAAAACTAACTTATAAGCTATATCACATCTTTTCATATTATGAAGTGTTGAGATGATGATTCTGGGCTACTGATCCCTTTTGGGATCAGGTTTTCCCAGACTTTCTGGGTAAAGTTATTTCAATCTGTGTAAGCCACTGGGCATTTTATACTCCCTCTACTGCATTTCAGAATAAACTTCACATTAATGGCCAATTATATTATATTAGGACTTCATTTGACCCATAATATTTCTGATCATATACGGCCATACACCTACCACCTTCCATCTCCCTTACACTTGTCACCTTGATCACCTGACTTTTTTGAAAATATTATTACAATACATAGGAAAGAAAGACATTTTTTGTAAATTAATGTCATAAAGATTGAAACTTCCTCGATCCCTACACAATGTAATAGCACAAAAAAGCCTCCAAAAATGTGTTTTCAGTTTTTAAGAACCAGAAGTTGACAAAGGCATTTAACATAGTCCCTTTAAAGGCTTGCAGCATTATTCACTCAGCCTTTGCCAAATGCTTTCCTTTTATTTTTCTTTTGCATGAGTTTACCACCTCGCAGCAATGCCGTTTATTGTCGCATGTGATGGGGAACAGACCTGTTTGTGCTGTCACAATGGCCAATAAAACTGAGCTGGAGACTCTTCATTTTAAACCTAAAATAAATAACTAGATTTCATTTAAACCTCCCTGTGTGAATCGGGGCAATCTTCCCAGAGTCTTCACTTTAGCTGCTTTTAATGCCCAACTACTTAGGAATCAGGAGTGTGGCGTGTTTAGTGACTCTGATCCTCCCATCAGTAAGCTGATCCGGTGATAAAATGGAAAGGGGCCTGGTACTATTTGCATTTTTACTCAGTTTAGTCACAGATCACAAAATAAATTAGTAAATTGAGCAACAAGGCTTCCCATTTGTAAAAACCCCAATGTTGGAAGTAATCATCTATGCTTAAATTCACAAATCCCTAAAAATGGAATGATTTCCCTGTCAACTAATGAAAATAATGTTCTCGCTACAGCATCCATTTAGAACACCCTCCCCCGCCCCCTCAGCCTGCTATCTATGCACAAGGCTACAGGCTGTGTTGGAATTTGGAATCTCTCATTTCTTCTTTTAGCCAGTTTCATTTTGACATATCCATGTATACCTACAATTGACCCCTCCTCCACTCCCCCTTTTGAAGCTCATCTAAGCAAGCTTTATTATTTCCATTCCACACATGTACATGAAGTATTTCCACCACATCTACCCTTCCCCATTTTTTTCCACCTCCCTCCTCCACCTCCCACTAGTACCCACCTCCCAGATAGGACATGTTTTACCTTACTTAATATTCATTTTTGTTAAAGCTTAAAGGGGCTTTACCATGGTATTTCACCTATGTATATACTTAAAAGCACACTTGATCCTATGTGTGTATGTATGTGTATGTACTCCTGTAGGTGTTTTTTTATTTAGGTCTAACATCCACATTGGAGAAAAAACGTAAAATGTGTCTTTCTGAACTTCGCTAAAATTGATGATCTCCAGCTCCATTCATTTCCTTGCCAACAGCATGATTTTGTATTTCATTCTTCTTTATTGTTTTTCGTTTTGTGCCAGTAATGGAGCTTGAACTCCTGGCCTTGCTCTCTTGCTTGTTTTTCCTGTTTTGTTTTTCCACTCAAGACTGTAACTCTACCACAGCTTTGCTTCTGGTTCTTTGCTGGTTTACTCTCTGCTGGAGATATGAGTCTCATAGACTTTTCTGCTCTGGCTAGCTTGGGATCATGATCCTCAGAGCTCAGCTTCCCAAGTAACTATGATTACAGATGTGAGATAACAGCACCCATTGAATTTCATTCTTCTTTATGGTGGTGTAAGTCTCCATTGGACTATCATTCTTCAAAGTGGCCATAGGCCACTTGTAAGTAAATCAAAGACGAAATGAATGGGTTGTATAGGTAGGTTTTCCTGACCCCCTCCTCTCTAGACTTTAGGACACAAGACATAAATGGAAGAGGGAGTTGGGATAATCTGATAGCCCAGCAGATCCACTTGTTAACTAGTTTAACTCAAAGTTAAATGCACACTGAAACAATGCCACAAAGGTTTATCAAGGAATGAAAGAATCTAGCTCAGTTCTTTGCCAGAATGGCAGCCTAACCAATCATCACTCAAGACAAAAACTCCATCATTTAGAGACTGCAAACTCTTGTCAAAATTCATAATACTATTGATCTATAATTTGGGGATGACTCACAAGGATACTAGGTCATTCTCCCTGTAGAGCCAAAAACCTGATGAAAGACTTTAAAGACTGTAATACTGAGAAGATGCAGAATTTTCTGACTACATAGTGCAAAGTCTCACGTCACAGTGGCTTTTGTCCATGAAATATTTAGCTTAAGGATGTATGAAGAAGATGAGTTAACAGCACTGAGATTTTTTAACTGGAACTCTAGGAAAGTTGAGTTTTCCAACCCTAAAAGTACAGCACCAGCACTTAAGTTCTTTCTTAAAGACAGGGCTTTGAGTGGACTCAATCCAGACTGTGTGATAACAAAGTCCATGCCAAGACTATGGTCTACCTAAGATAATAAACAGTAACAAAAAAACCCAAAGCCCTGGGATCACCCTCAGACTGTGCAACATCTTTATCAACATCACCACAGCATAGAATTGACAACTTTGAATATTATAGTAATAGCATCAGGCAACAAATGTAAGACAATAGGAAGAGGAAGGTAAACAAAAGATGGTATTAGGGGTGGAGATGATGGAGTCAATATCCTATATGACTTTGGAATGTCCAACTTACTCTGTTTCAATCCAAAGCATGGAACCCAAGAATTGAGTCAACAGTGAACTTCATCAACTGTAAAGCAAACATCAGGACACTCTATTGTTGTTTTTATTGTCCTTAATTTCCACCAATGGTGGTGATACAGCAAGTGTGTCATGGAAAATATGACACGTGAATCATAAATACAACACAAAGGCTTCCCTGAGCATGGAAGAAACTAAATAGCACACATTCTGACTCGTAACTACTTTGTTTTAAATAACCATAGGTTTAAAATATAACTTGCTCAGTTTTTTAAGTCTGAGGTAATAATAATAATAAATCATAGCAGCACTGTAAGTCTAGTAATATATACTTGTCTAGTGAGATATTTTCTTTCTGTTCTATAAAAATAAAGATGAAAAACTGGCATTGTATGAGTTTGAAACACATTGTTTCTGAAAATGTGACTGCTGCTGACCTCTACTAAAGAAGACAAAAGAGAAAAAGCACAAACAAACAAACAAACAAACTGCTATGGGAGTCATTCTAATACATTCCTTGCTGATGCTAATCTCATTTCTTTACTGTGCTCCTCTTCAATAATGGTGGTCATCTAAGTACTGTTAATCCTTTTAGCAGGCACTAATAATTACGCATTAGTCCAAATAACATTAAAGCCTTTTTCTCAAATAATTACATATATAATGGATGTGTCTTTTAAAAGTTGTTTACAGCTAATTAACCAATGAATAATTGTTTTCTCTTCCTGAACAGAGAGAGCTTATCTTAGAGTCACAGTTAAAAATGCTTTTTTTTCAGTTTTACAGATGTTGTTAGCAATTAAAACTGTTAAAACACTATTAAACAGAAATTCTTGTATTAAAGGGTTTTCTCATCCCAGTTGTTGTGGTCTCTCAACAATGGCATCTTTAAAAATTATTTCTAGTTTGAAAGGGTATCAGTGGCCTTGAACCTAGCAGAGCCCTTTCGAAATAGTTCAAATTCCTTAGTATCACAACACAGTTTGCTTGTTGCTATATGACTAGTTTAATTGTGGGATGTAATAAAGGTCATAATTAATATCCCAACACAGACACTAACAAACAATTTTAAATTGCCAGCATAATCAAATGATGCAAACATCTATGAGCTACAAAAGTTCATTGCCGCAACTGACAATTTCTTAATTGTATTCAGTCATTCATGGAAATTTTATTAACATCGAACTGATGTATCCTGCCCTTACTCTGTCACAACACCAGGGATCTAATTTCATTATTTTCCACAAGATTTGCTTGACTACTGCCATGATTCTAATATTGCTTTAGTCCAGATGTTTATGCTATTTAAATTAGGAAGAAAAGGCTTTTGGGTAAACACAATTAAAGAAGTTTTTTTTTTCAAATTTAGTTTAACAAACTTCTTTTAATTAATGCATATAGCTGCAATGTTGAGGCCTTTTCACTGGTTTTATGTTCATTTCCTACTGTGGGCAACATAACATTGAGTGTACAACTACGGCTAAACAGAACCACCTTTTAATTTTTCACTTACATCCCAGTGCTCATTAAAGTGAAAAATAGAAGCACATGACTGCTCTTTAACTTTAATCAATCTTGTATATGTGTGTGTGTGTGTGTGTGTGTGTATTCACAATTTAATTCCTGCACATATAGTTAACACAAATACAAAGCTACAACTATGTAAAAGACTCTAGGTAAATCCATCTGATATTGAGTCAACATTGGAATACCGTTTTTTGCAAAATTATGCCATAATAAGCATATTTTACAGTCCCCAGTATTCTCTGGCATTAAATGGTATTTTCAAGGTATTGAGAACCTTTAGAAAAAATAACATTTTTTTAATAAAAATGTTAATGGATCACTCATGCAAGTTATTCACATGAGTGGAAGTTTTTGAAACTCATAAGTCCATTTCACAGGAGCTGAGTTCTAATATATGAGTAAGAATTTTGTTTGTTTAATTATTTCAATCATTAGGTTCCTTGTTTTAAGTAATTTTAACAACTCCACATGATTTGTACTAGAAGCTAATAAACCTAGATCACTTTTGGAAAAATCATAATGGTCAAAATACCAATGTATGGCAATTAGATCCTGTTGTACATCAACTCATAAAATAACATTATTTATTAACAAGAGGCAAATGATTACAAGGGAATCCAAAGGATTACATTTCCTATTTATTCGTATATGCAGATGTTATTGAATTTGTTAGGAGAGTCTCAGCCCCTTCAATGTTTTAAAACCAATGAATTAGTCAAAAATCCAGGCCATCTAACAAAACCACGGTATTCTGATGCAAAACAGAACCTCAGAGATACTTTAAAATCATCTGTAAGAATGTCAGTGACAAGAATTTCAAGCCTACCTGGCTTTAATACCTTATTTCAATTCTGATATCAGCACAATCAATTATACAACTTCAGCTGACTGATGAAACTCCCTCCAGTGTATCTGAGCAAAAACAACAAAATTTCCTCTAAGATCTAGGCCTGGAATGTCTCAATATTTCACAAGCACAGGGATATTTACAAACAACTGCAACATCTGCTATCATTCTGAAATCATGCCTGCTAACATTTATCTGGAAGAGGTTAGAATTTTCTCAATCTATAAAGTCTTTTCCCCACCAGGAATTTGGAAGAAGCATCATACAACATTATTGATGGTTTTTTCTTACTAGTATTATTTCTCTGTGACTGAATTGATTAGGTATAGCTATTCCTTGAATCTAATATTACCTAAAAAAAAAAATACTGCTAAAAAAATGGTCTAATCAAATACTTCCCTTCATTTTACTAGCTTCATTATAAATGGGATGGCGGTCTTATCTTTGTTCCCTAGATTACAGGTGACAATAAGAGTTTACACTTGAGACTTTGTTTAGGGTTTACCTTAGAGTTATTTACCCACTATATCATTATTACCATCTATAGGGAAGAATAATAGTGAATCTTCTGGTTATTCTTTTTTCTATAAATAATTAGATTAAGAGAGATAAAAGAACTTAGTCTCTGAGGTTTCTGTAAATAATAATAATAATAATACCACCAGGTTTTGTGCTGTGTAATGTTTGAATGTGTGTTTGTGAGAGTGGGGGAGGGGAAAGTTGGAGAGAAATAGTTCCCAACAGGCATAATTCATCTGGATTACCAAAAAATATTTGCCCAGGGTGGGTTCTATACCTTTAAATGTTAGTTTATTTCCCTCATGAGCTCTCTATTTTAGAAAGCTTCATTTGGCAAAGTTTCCAAGTATACCGTGTCAATTTTATAAAAACTAAAAATATTGTTGAAAAAATATTATCCCAAGAACATACGTAAAATTATAAATATTCAGCACATCAAGCTTTTGATATACTTTAGTGCACATGAACTGAGTAGCTGTCAAAATTACAACAGGCAACTCAAGTAATTATGCAGATTTATGCAAAACATTAACAAGAAGAATTAAATGCACAAATGAGGTGGCTACACTTGAATTGTTAAGATTATGAATAATTACCATGAATCTTTTTGCTCTTAATATAACTTGTTTTTGATAAACAAAGCCTTAATTATCAGAATACTTTTGAGAATTTTGGTGACCTTCATTAATCTTACAAAACAAGTCTCTTGTGTTCTGCATTGTAAAAGGCACATGCTCAGAATAAGTACACAAAACCTTGGGAAAAGCATATGTTAATGGCTACTACAAACTAGTGAAGGATACTTTGGCTGCAGGTACACAGCATTCTGCACACGTAACCAAAATAACACTGAGAACTTGAAGGTACATTCAGCTGGAAAAAAAAATCTGGCACAGAGCTGTGGAGGGAGGCTGGAAAAATATCTGAAACTCTGAAAAAGTATTTCAATCTTGTAAAATATTGGGTTAATTTTGAAACAGAAGGAAAATAGCAACCTATTAATTCTTCCTTTCTAAGATGCAATGAGTCCAATAAATCATTTCTAAAATAACAAAGTACTGAAAACATTCAGTCATAATTCTTTTCAAATGTATCTTTCAGCTACCAATTTTCCTTCGGCAAAGACTATCCCAACGTCTGTGGCAATGGTACCTCCACCTCCATTCCTAGGCACCATTTTCTGAATGTGTTCTTCACTCAGCTCCACCGGTAATTTTTACCCTGCCCATCTTCTCTCACATAAGCAGTGGGACCTCTTCATGTCCCCTCAGTTAATTTCAGAATTAATTTGCAACGCTGTCATCAACACTGTAACAATTCACTGATCAACAATTGCAATTCTTCATAACACTGTCAAACTCCCAGCTGCCACGGTGGCAGACTGCATTGCCCCAGCTCCAGACACTGCTTTGGGACTGGAGGAAGAAAAGGACTTTGGAAGGATCTAAGCTTTAAAGCTACCCACAATATCTCTTCCCTGGAGAGCAAGCTGTCAGATGAGTGGTGTTTTGTCATTAAAACACACACACACACACACACACACACACACACACACACACACACACACACACACCAAGGGATTGGAATTTGTTTGGGTAAATGTCAAATAGGTTTGATGCATAAAAATTAAAGAGGTCACACTCTGACAGGGTACAAGCCTGCACATTAAGAATGGTTGTATCTTTATAGATCATTGCATGAAAAGATATACCAGTCCAGAAAGGTCTAAATATCCCAAGGACAGTACAGATTGTGCAATGACTCAAAGGAACAGACAGTAAATACTGCTAAATTATGCCCAGACGAGTTAATAATTCTCAAGCATATTTCTGAAGACCATCCTGGCTAAAACACATTACCAGCATATTGCCAAGTCTCTGCCTGCTGTCCCAGAAACTTTAAAGATTTAAAGAGAGTAACTTATTTTAAATGATTCCCTCCTCCCCCCTAGGACTGCATCCAAGTCAACAGAAAAGTAGCCGCCTGGGACAATCTGCTCCCATGTCTGTCCCTCATCTCATCACATGTGTGAGTGTGCTATTGAAGTCACATTGGTCTGACATGGCAGAAACACAGAGGGATTGACCAAGAAAAGAAAGGAAAACTCTATTCTAACTGATAACAAAGAGACTGCTTTGGTTTTTAAAAAAGAAAAATAGAAGCGTGCATAAGAACTTGGCTTAGATTAATAAAGTAATAGCAAGATCATTTCCTGATTCATGGCAACAAAAAAGGAAAAGGAAACTTGCTAGTTAGAGTAAGGAAATTTTTTCCCCTTCCACCCACAAAAAATGTACCAGCCACCTTTCTCATCAGTTCTCACTATTTATGGCAGAGTATTCAATGGTGATCTTTTTTCTGCCCTCCCTGTCTCTCTTTCTCTTTCTTTCTTTCTTCCTTTCTTTCTTTCTTCCTTTCTTCCTTTCTTTTTCTTTTTTCTTTTTCTTTCTCTCTTTCTCTCTCTCTCTCACACACACACACACACCACAAACACACTTTTTTCACTTTTAGCCTTTCATCAACCCTATGAGGTTAAAAAATAGGTACAACTCCACAGTTTTACCATGACCATGATACAGCTTCCCAAATGGTACTCAATAAAACAAACACAATTTAGGACACATCCTTGGATTCCTGGAAAATTTATACACATGCTCATATGGCAATCCTGTGGGTGCTCTGGATCAAAATTTCATTTTTGACTTGTTTTTCCATCTGCCATATAAAAATATACAACCTTCCATCCAGTGAAATGTCATAGATGGCACTTTTTCTGTTTTCAACATCATAACTTAATACTCAAAGATAAAGAAATGTCCTGAGATTTATGGTGCATCATTAAGTAACAGAGGAGGGAAGGGTGAAATGTAGTATCTCAAGATTTCAATTTTTTAAGAGAAACTCATAAAAGGACAAAAAAAACCCACAAAGATCCTGCGTTGATAAACTACAGCTAGTGAGAACGAGACTATGGAAAGGTTAGACCCTGTATGCTTACAGCAGCTCCCATCCTTCTCTCCATCTTTCTCCTCACCACCTCACTTGTTTCCTTCTCTTTTGTTCGTGGCCCTGCCTGGAAGTACCCCAATAAAGATTCAACTCAGAAAATGCAGAGCAATTTCAGCTTCCTGTTTTCATATGAAATTTCATTTGGATTCAGTTTTTTTTTTAATGAACATAGAGTAAATGTCCAAGATAAATTACATCCAATTACTCTGCCTGAATTTGAAGGATGTTTCCAAGAACGCTCTGCTTGTGCATCCAACATTCATTCAGAGCCATATATTAAGTGCTTAGAAATAAAGTGTCAGTCTCAACAACCCACATTACATGACACATGGGTTGCTGCTCTTTGGTAGGATACTTGAACCTCATGTCTTCTGTCGTGGCCTAGGATTTTTGGAGAGATTCAGGAAGAGAGATGTAGAGTTACTTGGCCTGGTCTTCAGATTCACACACACACACACAAAATGCAAAGTCAAACCAGCATTATAGTCAAAGAGAGAGAAACACTGGCAGGACTGGAAGATGAAATTTCTCATAGAACCCTTATTAAGGAAAGATGGTGTGCACTACATTCTTGTTCTTTTCCAAGAACTCCCAAAATTTATTTCTCTGTTCCTTTGCAGCTAGGCACAGGTCCTGAGGAAAACTGGATCTAAAGTATGAAAGTGAAATAAAAATCTGTGTGTTCTGCACCGTCCCTAATACATTGGCCCTAAGATTTTGCCTTCTAAACAAATGTAGTCATTGTAATTTATACAATAGTATAGTGTGGTGGCATTGTTAATGGAGGTTGGTGTTTACTTACAAATATTTAAAACGTAACATTCAAAGAGTTACAATTTAGGGATGCTGTTTTGGCATTCTCATTCTCTCTTTTTCTGTTTCTATTTCTCTCTCTCCTCTTCCCTTTTCTCAACCTCCTTCCCCATCTCTCCCTCGCCCCCCCCTCCCCCAGTCATTTCCACATAAAATTTTCTCCCCCTTTCCCTTCTCTTCCCAGGTCTCTCTCCCTGATCTCTTCTGCTTTCTTTCCCCACTCTTCTCTCTCCCTCTCTATCTCTTCCTCTTCCCTCCTCCTCTACCTCTCTACTCATTTCTCACATAAAAGTCCTGTTTTTTCTCTGCCCCAAGAACCTCTGTTTTCTGGCTGAATAACTACTTAGAATATGAGAAACAATAATTAAATCTCTCAGCTGGATATTACAGATTACAGCACTTACCATGAACTCTGAGTAAAGGTTGTTAGATATTTTAGTTCCAGATATTTTATTCATATACTTCAGACAAGTATAGTTTCTACCCTACCTGAACCACTGTGGTCAATATTTCAAAGATTTAGAAAAGCATGTTCTTAAGCAGGAATCAAGAATAAAGAGAATGGTGGTCCATTCCATCATGATCAAGAATATTAAAATAGATCTCAATTCACAACTCAGTATTCAGCACTTAGAGTACAGATCCAGCATGGATTTCAACAGATATACTTTGAACACTGAAATAATCTACGTACAGTTTAGAGTAGGAAAACAAGCAGAAAGGAAAAGCTACCCAACATTGTACTGTCCTGTACTGTTACTATAATCTCAAATTGTTTAGTGAAATAACTCACTCGATTAACAAATTTTCTTCTCTAGCCTCTTTTGCATGTAGTTAGGAGTATGTTACTGTTTTTTGGCCAATAAGAAGTTAATTTAGAAGGCTTTGGAATGAGTGAGCAGAGACTCGGAGATCCTACTCTGTCTCTCCGTATCTTCCCACCTGCCTTGCTATGGCAGCTGGAGATTTGGTCCCCATCATTCTATTGTCTGGTACCATAGATATACTGTAGCTATAAAAAGAACCCATGTTCTTGTCCACTTCAGGAGGTCTGCTTGACTGTCCAGAACTGCCTTCTAACAGCCTTCCCTCCACTTGAGGGGAAAACCGTCTAACCTTCACATTTTCTCCTATCAGCAGAACCCGATTCCAAACTGTTACACAGTGACCACTGCAGGCCCAAGGGAAAGTCTGGAAGTGCCTGGAGCTGAGATGGTGCCTGATGCTGTCAAGTATCCAAGCCTTTCCCACTGAAACTTTCCACTAGATCTCTGCTCCCAGAATAAGTTTAAAACCTCAGGAGACAGTGTTAGATAACAGCATAATTTCTGGGTTGGACCCTATCCCTTCCTCCTACCACTATCTACAGTCTTGACAAGTTAGAGAATATTCTGAGCAACAGTGTGTAAAAGTTCTTCATGTATAAATGAGAAATAATGTCTCCTTTATCCTTCTGCTATAGGAATTAAATAAAATAAGGTAGAAATGGAGGCACTCCTTACCTGGCATATAAGAAGCCACAAAGGAGTCCAGATGGAATTCCAGTCATTCACTTGGACTTTTAGGTTTATTTTCAATTCCTTTAAGAGTATCATTTGATGTGTTCTGCTTTATAACCTTATTTCCAGTTCAACAGACCAGGGCATGCACATTCTGTAGGCCTTAAGCATTCATTTGGACCCCAGCTTCCTCTTACAAAAAAGAAGCAGGACACAGAGGCAGCTAGGCCTAGATGTCTGCATTAGTGAAAGACTGCAGTGACTGAGATGCTAAACCCTGTGCTGATATTGGTGAAAAGCAGTCACTCATCCTTGGAATTTAGCATCCCAAAGTTCATATCAGGAATTACATGACACTCCAAAATGGTTGGATGAGGACGTGGTTTAAATGGTATGGTACCTGCCTAGCAATACTCCAAACTGATCATCTTTATCTCCAACATTACAAAATGATGAAAATACTGTACAGAAATAATTGAATTATATTGCCACACACCGATGGCTCCTATATTCCTAGCTACTCACAAGGCTGAGATCTGAAGATCATGGTTCAAAATTAGCTCAGGCAAGAAAGTTTATGTGACTCTTATCTCCAGTTAACCACCAAAAAACTGGAAGTGGTGCTGTGGCTAAACTGGTAAAGCACCAGCTTCAAGCCAACCAGCTAAGAGACAATGCCCATGCCCTGCGTTCAAGACTCCAGTACCAGCAAATATATGACTCATATAGTTTTTATAAATGTGTATCTTATTTATAGTTTTTATGTTTATATACATGTAATTATTAAATAGATGTTAAATACAAGTTTATATAAAACTATGTAATGAAGGAAACAACATGAATATATATATATATATATATATATATATATATATATTTCTACCATGTGCCTTGCACATGCTAGGTAATTACTCTACCACTAAACATCTAGCCTCTGCATCGATATTTCTGTTTCTACATGATATTCTACAGGATATAGTCTTTTTTAACATAATCATGATACCTCTCAGTTTATACTCTGAATTTTCCCACTTTTTTCCATTGCAATGGGCCTTATTTTCTAAGAGCTCCATAACAATTCTTTTAAGAAAAATGACTTTGCACTTGAGAAGCTGAGACAGAATTCTGACTTCAAGACCTGCCTGAGGTATCTAATCCAAAACAAAAGGGAAAAAAAGGAAGGGGGGGGTAGAGGGGAGGAAGTAAGGAAAGAGAAAGAGGGGAAGGAAGGAAGGAAGGAAGGAAGGAAAAAAAACAAAAGCCCGATTTATAAAACAAATGAACACAGATACTTCTCCAAAAAAGACCAAAAAAAAAAAAAAAAGTGCTGGGTGCCAGTGGCTCACACCTATAATCCTAGCTACTCAGGAGGCTGAGATCTGAGGATCTTGGTTCAAAGCCAGGCCCAGGCAGGAAAGTCCATGAGACTCTTATCTCCAATAAACCACCAGAAAATGAGAAGTGGCATTGTTGCTCAAGTGGTAGAGTGCTCGCCTTGAGCTGAAGAGTGCAGGGACAGCCCGAGGCCCAGAGTTCAAGGCTCCCCTCAACCAAAAAAAGAAAAGAAAAGAAAATGGAGGTAAAAAGCAGGAAACACTGCAGATGAACTTTCTTGTGTTCATAGTCCCCATCTATTGATGGGCTCCTACTGACTTTCAGAGAGCACAACTGAAAAACCACTGGTTTAAATGCAACCTTTCAAATTCCTGCTTTTGACCACTTACCTTCAGCTCTTATCTCCATACACGCAAGCATACATACCCTCAGCCAAGTGAAGCTGCCCACAGTTTACTGTGCTTGCCATTTTCACTTGTTTTCTTTTGCTTTTATAGAGAAATCTATGCTTCATCTTGCTGCCTAGTAAAGCCAACCCATGATTAGAACTCCTGCCCAAGTTCTTTAAAGAATGTAAACTCTTCCCTTGTGGTCCATAATTGTTTATGTGTTTGTGTCCTTAACATTTCACTGAACTAGATTATCATCATATGTTGTGCACCTCTATCATCCTCATTAACTGGTACTCCTCAAGATCATGCCTCTACCTTATTTATCTTGGTTTCCAGGTACATATTGAAGAATATAATATATGATAGATGCTCAAAAAGTCTTTGCTGCTAGGCGGCAGTGGCTCACTCCTGTAATCCTAGCTATTCAGGAGGCTGAGAGCTAAGCATCTCAGTTCAAAGCCAGCTGGGGCAGGAAAGTCCTTGAGACTCTTCTCTCTAACCACCAGAAAACTGGAAGTGGTGTTGTGGCTCAACTGGTAGAGTATTCTTCTTGAGCTACAGAGCCCAGGGACAGTGCCCAGGCCCAGAGTTCAAGCCCCATGACCAACAGCAAAAGTCTTTTTTAAATAAACAGATAATTGATATATTATCATACTGACTGAGTTCACCATTTGCTATGATGCTCAGCCTTTTCTTCAGTTTTTAAAATAATTTTTATTGTGATTAAGTGATTACATAAACTTCACAAATGTCACAGTATCATGAGATAGTGATATTTAGTTAAAGTCACAAACATTCTAATCTTCATGAGGCAAATTGTCATAATCATGGTCTATATAGTTTGTGAATTCTATGAGTTTTGACAATACAGCTATTTCTTCCACATTGATTGGTATGTACATTTCTTTCCTTTTGCTTAGTGTTAGCTGTTCCCTCTATCCTTCTCATTCCCTCTCTCCCATCGCTGCCCTTGAGTTGTTTAGTTCATTTTCAGCAATGTCCAGTGCAGCTGATAGGCCCCTCTGTTGTATGTTTTCTCCTGTTTCCCTCTGATTCTGTGTCCTCCTCCAGTTTCCCTCAGATGTGTGCATATATAGCATATATGTGGTCAACAGCATGGAGTCATTTAGTAATGATACAACATGAGTGGAGGTCCTTTGTTTCTTGAGTCCTGTTTACTTTGTCATATCTCCTTACATTGTATTTAACATCCACATATCAGGGAGACCATGTTTGTCTCTTTGCTCTTGGCTTACCTCACTCAAAATGATTTTTTCTAGTTCAATCCATTTCCCTGTGAATGCCATTATTTTGTCCTTTCTAATGGCTGTATAATATTCCATTGTAAATAGGTACCACAGTTTTTGGATCCATTCATCTGTAGTGGGGCATCTGGGTTGTTTCTATATCTTGGCTATTGTGAACAGTGCTGCAATGAACATGGAGGTGCATGTGTCCTTGTATACTGGTTCCTGTTGCTCAGAGTAGATGCCTAGAAGTGGTATGGCTGGGTCATAGGGGAGGTCTATATTTAGCTCTCTGAGGTACCTCCAGACTGCTTTCCAAAGTGGTTGTATAAGTGTACATTCCCACCAGCAGTGTAATAGGGTTCCTTTTTCTCTGCATCCCCTCCAGCATTTGTCGTTGGCTGACTTTAGGATGTGGGCCATTCTGACTGGGGTAAGGTAGTATCTCAGGGTTGTCTTTCTTTGCATTTCCTTTACAGCTAGGGATGATGAACATTTCCTCATGTGTTTCTTTGTCATTTTTATCTCTTCTTCTGAGAAGTCTCTCTTTAGTTCCCTTGCCCATTTAGTAATCGGTTTGTTAGGGTTTGGAGGAATTAGTTTCTTGAGTTCCCTGTATATACTGTATATTAGGCCCTTGTCTGATATATTGCTGGTAAATATTTTTTCCCAATTAGTTGGCTGTGTTTCTAGTTTGGTTTCTATTTCTTTAGTTGTGCAGAAACTTTTTATTTTAAGGTAGTCCCATTTATCAAGTCTCTCTCCAATTTGTTGTGACTCTGGGACTCTGTTCAGGAAGTTCCTGCCTGTGCCTGTAAGTTCAAGTGTCTCTCCTAGTCTGTCCTGCAGTAGTTTCAGAGTTTCAGGTTTGATGTTAAGGTGTTTAATACATTTTGAGTTGATGCTGTGCATGGTGACAGGCTGGGGTCCACTTTTAGTTTTCTGCATGTGGCCGCCCAGTTTTCCCAGCACCAATAGTTGAAGAGGCTGTGCTTCTTCCACTGTATGTCTTTGGCTCCTTTGTCAAATATCAGCTGACTGTAAACATGTAGTTTTCTTTCTGGATCTTCTAATCTATTCCAGTGGTCTTTCACAGGTTTATTTTAAGATCAAACCACATTCTCTTTTGTCTTACCTTACCACAATTCTAGGCACATGAACATACCAGTAAAAGGCTTTACAATTGAAATGTTACTCCTGAAAGAATTGGCATTCTGTCAATAAATACTGATAAAATATTCCATACATGACAAATTGGACTAACATCAAACATGCCATGGAAATAAAACATTTGCATTCTACTCCATGCACAAGACAAATGTATTTTTGGTAGCAAGACATCATATTTGAAAATAAACAAGGCATTTGAGTGTCATAAAAAAAAAATTCAAGGTCTTACTAGGTTTGGGACACTGTATATTTTTAAACTGTGTTATTTCAAAGTTCATGAAGAGAAAATAAGAAAGAGCTAAACATACATGGGTGCATCGACTTTAGAAAAGATGTTTTCAAAGTATTACATGGAAAGATAAGCAAGAACCAAGGCCAGAGTTATCAAACCAAAAGCCACTTGAGATAAAAGGGAAGACTTTCAGATATGAAATTCTGACAGCACAGAAGTGAGAGGTGTCTAAACAGGTCATGGCAGAGCCAAGGGAACAACCTAACAACTGTAGACTTTGTAAATGTACATACAATAGATTATAGTGACAACAGTAGTCATGTGAGTGGAAAGCCCAAAATGAGTGAAAGCTTGAGAGAAATTCTAATGACAACACAAAGTCTTTTAAAGCTATATTTAGAAGGAGAAGAAGACAGAGTATTAAAAAGCCTACTTGGGGTTATATAAAATAAATAATGATAGAGAAAGTGAAGCTTCTGTCTCTTTTCTGTCAAAGAGAATAATTTTCTTCTATAATAGGCAGATGGGAAGGCAGATGGGAAACCCCAGGTAGAAAAATATAAAGAAGTATAACAAGCTCGGGAAATCAGTGGCTCAAGCCTGTAATCTTAGCTTCTCAGGAGGCTGAGTTCTGAGGATCTGCAGTTTGAAGTCAGCCTGGACAGGAAAATCTATGAGATTTATCTCCAATTAACCTCTAAGACGCTGGAAGTAGATCTCTGGCTCAAAGTGGTAGAACATTAAACGCAAACAAAAGAGTTAAGGCACAGTGACCAGACCTTGAGCTTAAGTCCTAGTACCTTTAAAAAGTACTTTTAAAAAAAGTATCTTTAAAAAGTACAACAGGAGGGCTGGGAAGGTGGCTCAGTGGTAGAGCGCTTGCCTTGCATGCCTGAGGCCCTGAGGCCCTGGGTTCGATTCCTCAGCACTACATAAGAAAACAGTCGGAAGTGGCGCTGTGGCTCAAGTGGTAGAGCGCTAGCCTTGAGCTGAAGAGCTGAGGGACAGCGCCCAGGCCCAGAGTTCAGGCCCAACGACCGGACCAAAATAAATAAATAAATAAAAGTACAACAGGATGGTTAAATTGAGAACCCAGAACTTGTCAAACACATTTTGGATCATTGGAATGATTTTGTTCATACCATGGAGAAAACTAACAAATGATACCTTGACCAATGGATCTGAAGAGGGGAAATATCTTCAATGTGAAAGCTCCAGAGGTATAAATAATACAACTCTTCCCAGACTTGCTCAATATGGAGATTTTTATTCTCATGTAAATGCCATGTTTACCAAATACTTGGAGGCCTCAAAACTGAGGAAACTGATATTTCCATTGCACAATAGAAGTTTGGAAACCATCCCAGCATATTGCAAAAAAATAGGTTGAATTGAGTAAGATTCAATTTAATAAGTGAAATTGAGTAAAATCTTTACATTGCCTAAAAAGAGGATTACAACACAGTAAAAGATTTGGAGAATATGGCCTAGCAGTGGTAGCTTGACTCAAAAGCATCTAAGACTCTTAGTTAGCTCTTAGTTCCACACACGACAAATAACCTTGCCAGAGCTGCCAAAAATGTTAATTCCTTTTTAAGCAGCATGAATAGCAGTAAAATTTCAATAATAAAGATAATGGTCCCACTCTACTATTAAAAGTATGACCTACAATATTTTGTTCTATTCTGAGTGCTATATTTAAGAAGATTTCAGTCACTGAAATACATTCAAAAAAGAGCCATCAAATAGTGTGGAAACTCAAAATCATATGGTGTGTATAATGTCTGAAGGGATGGATGGTTCTTTATCTGCAGAATGGAAACAGAAAAGGGAAATTATTATACCATCTTCAAGAATTTGCAAGACTCTCAGATCAAATTCATATTGAACATACGAGTACAGGTTCTATGTATAAAAGTTGGAAGAAAGTAGTCTTTGACTTGGCAGAGCAGGGCTTAAATATTTCTATCTCAGACCTCTTTATGCTTAAGAAATAATGAGGATTCCTATGAGCTTTCACTTACGGGTTCTTTTATTTTTTTCTTCCTTTTGTGACAGTACTGGGGCTCAAACTCAGGACCTGAGTGTTTTCCCTTAGCTTTTTTGCTGAAGGCTAGTGCTATGCCATTTCAGCCAGACCTCGTCTTCTTGCTTTTTTTTTTATTTTTGTCGGTCGTGGGGCTTGAACTCTGGGCTTGGACACTGTCCTTGCACTCTTCAGCTCAAGGCAAGTGCTCTATCGCTTGATCCACAGCACCACTTCTTCTTGTTTTTGCTGGTTAATTGGACATAAGTCTCCTGACCTGGCTGGCTTCACACCACAATCCTCAGATCTCAGCCTCCTCAGTAGCTAGGGTTACAGGCATGAGCCACCAGCACCCAGCTTTTATATGTTCTATATCTATGAACATTTACTCAATTTGAAATTCAAACTAAGATTTTTTTTTATTTAGTTAAAACAGAAACAAACCTATTACATGTACCCATAAATAACATTCGAATGCAAAATTTCCTTTTTTAAGACAAGAAAAAATTGGAAAAGTGACGCTGCTTTTCATTTTTAAAAAGTCTTTAATATCAGATTTAATAAAAAGACAGCTTTTAGCATTCAGTCTGTTAAGATGTCACATGTCATGTAGCTGCTGGAAAAATCCACTGCACTTTCAGAAAGGATGAGAATTAAAAAGGCAAGGAATGTGTCAGTATGATTATGGAAACTGTTTGGACCACAAAGACCCTCCCCACCCTCAACCCCCCAAAAAGGATTTCAGTGATCTTCCCCTTCCAGAGTCACTCAGTGATAGTTGGAATACTGCTGGCCCTGTATAAGGAGAAATTATTCATCATCAGAATTATGAAATAGCCGAGTGCTGGTGGCTCATGCGTGTAATCCTAGCTACTCAGGAGACTGAGATCTGAGGATCGCGGTTCAAAGCCAGCTCGTGCAGGAAAAAATTATATTAAGTGAAGTAAGCCAGGCCCAAAGAAACGTAGGTCCCATGGTTTCCCTTATTTGTAATATCTAGTATATGTATGAGTCAAGCGGAAAAGGTCAGATAATGTGATGTCAGGAAAATGAACCCTTAGATGTGTATTTTAATGTTTTTTTTCTTTCATGCATGTGTTTCTAACACATTTATAAGATTATCTCTTTGTTGCTTTGTATGTCCCTCCCCCACAGTATAACCCCTGCTTTCACTATATTTGATGTCAGTATAACTTGTGGAGGAGATGGGGAAAAACCAGTTGTTTAAGGATACAGGTGGACCTGTTGCAACAATAAGAAGTACAAGTTGTCATGTCCAAAACGAGCTTTACAACGTTGGTGCGGGGGGGGGGGGGGGGGGGGGGTAGGGGGGGAAGGAGAAGGATTGGGATTAGGGGGGGAGGGGGGAGGCTGGGAAGGGATGTGAAGGGTAAACAAAGGAGGAGGCTGCAATGCTTGGTAAGAAATGTACGCATTATCCTGCCCATGTAACTGTAACTCCTCTGTACAGTATGTTCACAAATAAAATTAAATTAAATTTAAAAAAAAAAAAAAAGTTCCAGATACTCTTATCTCCAATAAACCACTAGAAAACCGGAAGTGGCGCTGTGGCTCAAGTGGTTGAGAGCTAGCCTTGAGCTGAAGAGCTGAGGGACAGTGCCCATGCCCAGAGTTCAAGCCCCAGGACCAAAAAAAAAAAAGAAAGAATTTTTTAAAGTTGAGGTAGATCCTCTCAGACTATGTCTATCTTCCTGGAGCTATTCAAAAAGGGCTTGCATTGCCTCACTTGTCAAAAATTTAATGTTTTAGAAAGATCCACTTTCTAAATACCATGGTATAATTTTAGGACATTGTTAGAAGTCATATTTACACAGACACATTTCTAAAGACACTTTTAAAGAAAAAACAAAAAGCATGTTTGATTATCAAGCAGGTAGAGTCTTAAGAGTTCCTGGAGAATGCAGAGGTCTATGGTTACATTTTTCACACATGCAGATTCTCCATATAACGTTTTTAAGAAGTCATCTAGCCTCAGAAGCTGAAAACTTTTGGCAGTTAGAGTCCATTTTGAAAGGCTCATTAACTTCCATTTTCCAACAATCTAAGATAATTCTCCCTCTTTTACATGACAGGACTTCAAATATTTGAGGACAATGATTTTTACATTCCAATGCCTTTTTAATAAACAGGTTCGATGTCTTTCATGACATAAATATGCATTTGTTTGTAGCTTAAGCTGTAATCTTGTAACAAGTCAGCCAAAAACTATCCCCCTCCAACAAAAAGGATTTTTAATAAAAAATGAAATATGAGTAAGTTATAGATCCTTTCACTCCACAAAAGTATTTTTGAAAGTAATTCCTTTTAAATACTATGCTGTGTTTCAAAGGAACTCTATCAATCACCCAAGTCCCTCTGCACATGAACAATTAATTTACTCGTCTGCAGTTGACTTGTGAAAAGTATTTTTTAATCTATATCAAAATGGAGTTTTCAGTCTGATTTATAGTGGAATAATCAAGATAGAATACAAAGTGATTTTGTGTTTTGTGAAGTTACATTATATGAAATCTGATCCAGGTTACTGAACTGATTATTAATGAAAGAAGTATGCATTATATATCATAATGTAGAGTCAAAATCTGTTTATTTTTGAGCCAACCCATCAGTTACAAATGATCTTTCCCACCCACTTCCCACCCTAATAATAATGGGACACACTGATCAAGCAGGCTGGGTGTTCAGAAATCATGCATTCTAACAGAGCTATGCTAATCAGCATTCACTTTCATGGATGCTCAATTCACACACAATTAAAACCCAGGGTCTGCGTCTACTTTCAAAAAATGCAAGAGGAATGGCTTAGTGATTAGTCCCTGTGGTTGCCTCGGAACTGCATCTCAATTACCAGACACTGTGTAGCATGCAAAACTCCATCCTCTTCTTGTTTGTTCTAACAAACTCCTCATGTTTCTCTCGAGTCTTTTGTATAGAAATTGAATTAGGGGTACCATTTGGCCTTAGTCTCTCAGAATAGAAAATGACTACTCATTACCAAACTTGCAGACATGTGTGTGTGTTATCTAAAGTTCTAGAATCATGAAAAATGACGAAGGTTTATTTTCACTTTTATGTTTTCTTTTTTTTAAAATCCTCATGAAGACAACAGTAAAATAACTACAGAATGCTGCTTTAGCTAAACTTAGAACATACTCTACTTGAGCACTAATTGAAAGCAACTTTTCCAGTCACTGCTGTAAATAATATCTACTTTCCTGCCCATAAACCACTAACATCCTATTGTTTTCTATAAGGTAGGCCCTTAATCCTCCCATTGTCAACTTTTCTACTTACTATAAAAGCCTCTCCACTTCTCTCTTCTTTGATTGAGGTCAAATTTACATGTGATTAAATGCACCACTCTTAGGAGTATAATTTGATTTGTTTTAATAGATGCATATTCCATTTGTGCCAAATGTAAAAGAACTATTCCATGATTATACATCATGGTATACATCTTTCCCATTACCCATTAATGTTCAGTTATGTCCTCTCTGACTCAGTCACCATCCACCCATAGTTTTGCCTGTTCTTCCATGATAACAGCATATTATCATCAGCCTTTCACTAACATGCTACTTCTGAATTTCATCTGTGTTTGTCATGTATCAGCATTTCTTTCCTTTATATTGCTTGGCTACTAGTTCATGTATGGTTATTCCAAAATTATCTATTCTATGTATGGGCATTTGGATTGCTTCTAAGTTGGGGATACTATAAGGAAAATTGCTATAAACTTACCTATAAAAATCTTCTATTGTGAATATAAATTTTCATTATTCCTGAGTAGATATCTAGATGGCATTTTCAGGAAATAAGATTAGGAATATGGTCCTTTGTACAAGAAACTCCCACAAGTTTTTATGAAAGGTTCAGTCTCTCTACATTTACCAAATCTCACCAAGATTTGGTACTGGGATTTCCCATCCACTCTCCTAGCTTGGTTGGCTATTTCTAGGACTTTTGATTATGTTAAGTTTCTTTCATTTTAATCATCATTGAAAATATTAAAATATTTTTTATTTTTTCTACAATTTTCCAGAGCTTTACTGTTCCCACCAGAAATGCACAGGCCTTTTAAACATCTTACATTCTTACTAATATATAACCCTACTCCTTACCATACATATTCATAGACTTTTGTAAAGAACAAATTTATTTTACTATGTCTCCTTAATTTTTCTTTTCTTTTCTTTCTTTCTTTTTTCCTTCCTTCCTTCCTTCCTTCCTTCTCTTTCTTTCCTTCTTTCTTTCTTTCTTCTCTTCTTTCTTTCTTTCTTTCTTTCTTTTTGTTGTTGTTGGTCAAGGGGCTTAGCTTTCCTGCCTCAGATCTCAGCCTCCTGAGTAACTAAAATTACAGATGTGACCAACCAGCTCCCAGCCTCCTTAGGGTCTGGGAAGGTGGCTCAGTGGTTCAGTGCCTGCCTTGCATGCATGTGTCCCTGGGTTCGATTCCTCAGCACCATATAAGCAGAAAAAGCCAGGAGTGGTGCTGTGGCTCACATGGTAGAGCACTAACCTTGAGCTGAAGAGCTGAGGACAGCGCCCCACAACACCCCCCCCCAAAAAAGTAATCAGCTTTTAAAAATCTTTAAAAAGTCAAAATATTGCTTCTAGTCCTTAAAAATCAGTGGTAGGGTGGTTAGCACCAGGGGGTGGGGGGGAGAAGAATAAGGAAGGTGCAGGTGGTAGAGAACATATAGTATTCTATACATTTATATGAAAGTAGACCAGTGAAACTTGAAATTGTTTCAAGAAGAGATGAGAGGAATGAGAAAGTGATAACAGAAGTGAATTTGATTGGCATACAATATATGCACATATTCAAACATCACAATGAAACCCTTTATACAGGTAATGTATGTTAATGAAGAATGAAAAAGCAATTACTCTCTAATGGGAGCAATTTATGACTCTTGTTACAGATATAAGATTAAAACTGTATGTTCAGCCAACCACTAGAGGCTTACACTTTTAATCCTAGCTACTCAAGAGGCTGAGATCTGTGGATCACTGTTCAAAGTCAGTCAGGGCAAGAAAATGTGGGAGACTCTTACCTCTAATTAATCACTGCCCCCCAAAAAATCCAAGATTGGAGCTGTGGCTCAAATGTTAGAGCACCAACCTTGGGAAAAAAAAGAAAAAAAAAGCTCAAGGGACAGCACCCAAGCCCTGAGTTTAAGCCCCAGGACCAGCACAAAAAAATTAAAAGGTGTCTTCAATGTAATGTGCCCAAAGCCTGAATTTTATAGAACAAGAATTTAAGACACAGAATCTAAAAAGCTTTCCATAGGGGATACACCCAAGCAGGAATACAGAATACAGATATGGGCAATCATCACCTTTTCTGATGATTCCACATTTACTTGTTTTTGCCTCCAATGAAGAATGAGATGATATTAGATCTCAAGAGACAAATAGAGTTGGAAATAAATAGTAAAGAATGAACTTAGTATGCAAAAGGCCCTGGGTTTAATTACAAGCCCCCAGCCTCAAACTATATCACCCAAGTTAGCTTTATATGCTTTCCTTCTTAGCTCCTAAATGGCTATTATAACTGTTTACATTCATGCTAGTAACAATGCTCTATTTTTATTTAACAATATTTCAGTACTGTATCCTTCTTTGGTCAACATTTTAAGTGAGGAAGGATAATTCCCTACATTCTTATAAAAAGCAAATGAAGGATGGAGAATTAAGTAATGGCCAGAATTAGTGAGGGAAAACTCAGTTTTCATAACCATGACCTTACTACCAGAATTGACCTTTGGCAGAGGGTTTGGTAACAGTCTGCTATCTATCTATCACCTATTTATTTAGTTGTGTCTAGATTTTGGAAATACAAAATGAACGTAACCTAAGTTTTTACCATAGTATATCTATTCCAGGAGAGATTGTTACATGTAAAACTTATTAATGCAAGGGAGACAGCATAAAATGACCTTCATTCAACTTGTTCTTGAGGCTCTATCATGGCAGGCCTGCTGTGAGCACATCTCTCTGAATTTCTGGAGTAAGAATAACCTCACTTTGGGCTTTTGTGTTCTTTTTCTGTGGAGGTGTTAACCAAGTGGACAAAAAGATGGGATTTTTTTTTTTTTAGATTTGTGTCAAAATCAATAATTTTTAAAAGTTGATATATCAGTTTAAAAAATCTCTTGTAACATAAAGAATACTTGATTTGCTATAAATCAACGAGTTTAGCACACTGCAGAAGTATTCTATCTACAGAAAAATGTAAGCAATAAGGAAAGTTAACATTTTCTAATAGTGAATTCTGACGGATCCTTCGGAGTGAAGAGGCAGGATTTATTGTCATGTTGTAGAAAACTGGATGGTTTGGAAACCCAATATCTAGCATAATATCATTTTTCTAATATTCTCTTTTCTTCGCACATTGTCTCCAGCATCAAACATTTTTTAACACCACCATTTAGGGCAGTTTTTAGAAACAATTACATTTACCTTGGAAAAAATATGAATGTATTTTATCTCTGATAGTCAAGGTACTTTGTAAAACTTCTATCAACAAAAGCTAAAAAATCTATCATTTGGTTTAGTTAATATTTGAACTTGAAGGAGTAAAATCATCAGCTGACAGCAGCTGTGCACTGTGTTAAATCCAGGGCTGGCATTAGTCTATCAGGTATGCAAATATTTATAGCCTCATTGGTTAGGTAAACTATTCAACTCCACAGAAATGATAGTTGTTTTTTTTTAAATGCTAGGAGTGATTTTCTTTTCTAATGATAGGTTTTCTTACAGTAAAATTCACACTTCCAGTTGGAGTCTACCTAAACATAAAAAAGAGCAGAAATCCTTATGTACTTCTGGAAAATGAAATCAGACTAGTAGATATTACAGAACTGGATAATTTTAAGTTATATTTTTTACTTTTAGAATGAAAAGTGTTACAACTCAGAGGGAACAGAAGCAATATTATACTGATTAAATAAATGAACTGTTCTTTAAAAAAATAGTATTTTGGGCTGGGAAGGTGGCTCAGTGGTAGAGCGCTTGCCTTGCATGCAGGAGGCCCTGGGTTCGATTCCTCAGCACCACATAAGCAAAAAGAAAAAAGCTGGAAGTGGCACTGTGGCTCAAGTGGTAGAGCGCAAGCCTTAAGCTGAAGAGCTGAGGGACAGCGCCCAGACCCAGAGTTCAGGTCCCACGACCGGACCCAAAAAATAAATAAATAAATAGTATTTGGGGCTGGGAAGGTGGCTCAGCAGTAGAGTGCTTGCCTTGCATGCATGAGGCCCTGGGTTCAATTCCTCAACACCATATAAGCAGAGAAAGCCCAAAGTGGCACTGTGGCTCATGTGGTAGAGCACTAGCCTTATGCTGAAGAGCTAAGGGACAACACAACGCCCAGTCCCAGAGTTCAGCTCTCATGACTGGCACACACATACACACACAAAGTATTTATTTTTTAAAAAATACCTATAAAGAGCAAATATGTTAGGGTTGATATATTAATAAAAATTCAAATCTTTGTTGTCACAAGTATACCATATTAAATCTAATTACTTTCTTGTGGAAAACTTGGGCCTTTTAAAATTTCACATAATCCTAAACAACCCCCTGGTATGTCTGAAAATCTGTATCTCTCTATATATCTCTGATTTTATTTCTTTATGATGGAGAGAATCAGCAGTATTGATGAGTTACCAGATAGCAATAGTTTTAAAGATCCTGATAGTTACTGATAATTCTTAAACATTTTTATACAATGGATTTATTGCTCAAAACCTTTTGAGAATGGGAAGGACAAAAACAACCTTGCCCAATAATCCAAAAATGCATTATTCTGATTTTTCTTTCTCTATACAATTTGTGAAGTATAAAAACACACTTAAATGTTCATCATAAGACCTCAGTATATGGTTCCATAAACTGTGGGATAAAGAATAATTATAATCTCATTAAAGTGGAGCAAGAGGAACTTCCTATGTGCTCTTCCCCATCATAAACCCTTCTTTCCCTGAGGATAACAAATCACCTGGCTGGCATTCACATTCCTGCTTTCTTTATAGTTCTACTGTCTAATTACATTCCTAAATAAAAGAGGTTTCTTTTTTTTAGCATTTTTACTCAATGTTCCATTGAGACAGAGTACTCACAGTCATAGGTATATATGAAATCACAAATATGAGAAGAGCAGGAAGAAACAGAGGAGGCGACAGAGGATAAGGAACCATTAATTAATTATGGGAAATGTTAGTATGAGTAAGGCTAGAGAGATAACCCTAAAGAATAGCAATGTATACCTGGAGTCATGTTCATATAAGTAGAGATCTAAACTATTAGTGAAAATGAACTTTCCACAAGCAAGAATATAAAGTTTCAGGGATGAAGACAAAATTCTGAAAGTACATAAGCTACATACATGGATGAAGACTGTTCAGTGAAAATACGACAGTTTTCTAAAATATGAGAAGAAGAAAAATGTACAGAACATAGCTGTATTGTTCCAATTATAATCCCAATTTCTCCTATTCCCTTTTCAGATAACAACACTCAAAGCAATAAAGCCAATTTACAGCCAAGTGCTCTAACATTGACCTTGGAGCAGAGGCCAAATAGTAGATGGGCATAGATAATCTAATCTAACTTACAATACTATAACCAATAACAGCCAATTTATATTCCTTTCCTCACACTTAGCCCAAACTTTGAGTGTAAATACTCAGTTCTTCCACAGCTCCTTTTGATATGCAAAGCAGCCAGCAAAAGATTTTAATTGACATTTTCAGGAACAAGTCATTGAATATCATCGAAGTCTTAAAGTTGAACTGATATGCTAAAAATCAATCTTGTGGAAGCCAGACAAACTGTTTTACATGTGTCGTGGGATTTAGACAATCTTAAATTTACCTAGCCTGAGAAAAAAAATTCTAGTAAAAATTCCTCCTTTGTGAGGAAAGCGAATGGCTTAGAGACCATTTGTACAAATGTTTCTTATGCTATTACTGCATAAGAACTGAGTCAACAAGAAGATGCTCCTAGCTACATTTTCTTAATATACTAATTCCACCAAGGTGAAAATATTTAGAGTTCTTTAACTCATAGAGTAATAAACTTCTAGCCTTTCCAAAGCCCAATCATTATGTATATATGTGTACATATCTATACATATACATACATTCACACACACACCCAATATGTATAATGCTATATAAACAATCTTTTTTTGTTGTTCTACTGTAGAGCAGAAGTACGATATGGAGATAGTAATCAGCTGTAATTATTGCTTTTGAAAACTCAAGCTTTAAAACCCGCAAAATACTTCAAAAATAAATGCAGGAAGCTTCATAAAATACATTTTCTCAATTCAACAAAGAAAAAAAATCAAACCAGTTAGGACACTCAAGTGTTATTTGCAGCAATCATGATAAGTCAATTTTGGCTTAAACCATGATTGTTATAAACACTCACAAAACATATTATTTACCAGATGGCAATCTTACTCAAGCAAACACATAAAACTTATGTTTCATTATTATCAAATAAGGATGAACTTGCCACTGGGGTAACCTCCAGTAGTTAAACAAACACATCTCCACAAAATGAGTGCTGTGGTCTCTACCATTGGGTAAGTACACAGAGGAAAGAATTATCTTAATATTCACCAGCACTAACTTATAGTTAAGAACTAAAGCTTACAAGAGAATTTACATGCCAAATGGCATATGTGCATTTGTGTTTGGAATTGTATGTTCACTGTCTTGAGGGGGAAAATCTTTGACATTTTAGTATACAAAGAAATAGGAGTCTAAAACTCAGACCTTAGCTAAAAAATCTTTGCAAACTAAATATTAGTTGCTAGGATGAGATGTATGAAGGAAGGCTAATATTTCCTTATTACTTCTCTTCATCACCTAAATGATCAGAATCTATTAAAATCTGTCACTTATGAAAAGTACAATATCAAAATTATACTTTATAAGTGAATGCTACAGACTAATAGAATGGATAGTAAATTTGATGAATACTTTATTATATCTGTTTGAAAAATGATCTTCTGTAACTGGAAATAGAATATAGAATATATACATATTTAGAGAGAGTAAAAATAGTTTATATATACACGTATACACAGATATATATATGCATACATAGAGAGATAGTAAAAAATAGTTTCAATTTTTTGTTATGTTACAATAAAAATAGAATGGGAAAATCCCACTCTGTAAGAAAGCAATCTCATAAACAGGCTGACTTGTCCATGTTCCACTGTAAAATGAGACAGACACTTCTTCAACTTGGATAAGTGTAATGTCAGCTCAGAGGTGCTATAGCTCTCAGATCCAGGGAAATAATCAGACATGGAGACCACAGAGAGTGTCATCAGGATGCTCGAAGAGACAAAAATGACAAATCTTGTCTCCTCACCTTGTCAGGTCCTCCACAGGCCAAGTTCAAGCACTAGGGAATGAAATCCTACAGAGCATTTATGCCAACAGGACAAGAAAAGGCCCATATTCTCTCTTGACTACCCCACTCCCCACAGTGCTTTCAACTGAAATTTTCTTCTTCTACCTTTCCCCCTCCATAAATCAGAGGCTGTGGAAAAAAGTAAACTGTCAGCTTTCAAAAATGCAAGCACCCATCTTCCATGTGACAACAACATAAATAAAGAACAGATCTAGGACAACATAAATGAATATACTACATTACAAGAGTATTCTGAAGACTTTCCCCTTCTCCAAATTGTTCTCTAAAGCTAATAGTTAAGGGCAGGAACTTTTCATTGGACAACACCAAAGCAAAAGGCAATCTCTTCGCAGAGCTGTAGGAAGGCACTTCACCTCTGCAGAACATTGTGCCATTGAAGGACAGATTGCCTTTAGATTGCAACTTCCTTGAGGGTTGAGTCTCTCTCCTATTACATTCTGAATTGCACCTACAACACGAAGTACTTTGAAAGAATATTGGTTTGTGACAGACAAAATGGATCACTTACACTGCACATCTGTACCAAAATCTTTAATGTACTCTAACAAGGCCATATCATCACTACCAAGAGAGACAAGTGCATAAAGAAAGAATCTTTTGACAGTTTTCTTCAAGAGTGCTCTTTCCACTTGGACCAAAATGGAACTATGATTCCATTCCACAGTAACAAAGTATATACTGTGTTCATGACCTCTAATACCCACACAAAGTCACTTGGGTTGTTATTTTCCTTTATAAGGTCTATCCTACTTCTTGCTGTTTAAGAAAGTAAATAATTAACCCAAGGCAAGACACATAACAGCACATTTTATGTATGTATGTATGTGTATGTATATATATAATGTATGTATATATATATATATATATATATATATATATATACACACACACCTTGTGTGTGGTATTCTTTTTTGTTTCCACCTAAGTTTAATAGGTAGAAATATTTGTTACATTGATAATGTAATTATAGCATGTAATAAAAACTTGTATCATTTATTTGTGTTATGCACTCTATTTTTCTGTAGTTGGTATAGCTTCAGTGCAAAAGAATTTGGGAAGTTGACATAAGGAATATTCTCTTCCATAAATCCTCTACCCAAATCAGACCTCAAAATGGTTTCATTGCTCTCTCTTTCCAAGTTACAAGAATATGAAATCTGGATGTTATTTTGTAGCCTACTTCCAGTCACCAAGGTACCTCCTTCTCTCCATGATAGGGCAATAGAAAATTCTCTAAGATAAACACCAGAAGATCTGTTTTTAAATGAGCCATCTTCATATAATTGTCCAAGTACCACATTACAATAATTTACACAGAATTTCTCAATTGTGAAAATTGACATTCCTTATCAAAATGAAAAGGAAATCATTTTATGACTATAGAGAAACAGAAATTGAACTTTCTTTCTTACATACTTTTCCTCTCTCATGGGCAAAAAGGATTCAGTGAATGACATTTTTTTCTCTCTGCTAATGTGGCTTGAAATTCCACAATACATTGACCTAGGCTCCCTCCAGCAGACCACAGGGAAATAATCATCTATATACATTTGTGCCACTAGTTCTCGTATATATCCCTTGGTGCCCTTGGTTAATAATGTAATATTTCCCTAGATAATGAAAGGCATAGAGCCATGGCCCTTTTAAAAGCAGAAAGATAGCATGACAATATAAGTTCTACTCTGCTCTGGGGAAGGGCATCATGGTCTTTCCTCTGCAGCACATGCAGTGGCTGGGAAGGACTCTGTTAGTGAGAACCCATGTGTCATCCCTGAGCTTCCAGTGGACCATCTCCATTTGGGTCAAAATTCAGGCACCAGTGGCTCCACACACAATCGTAGCTACTCAGGAGGCTAAGATCTGAACATCAAGTTCCGTACCCAGTCCAGGAAAGAAGATTATTGAGAATCTTTTGTCCAATTAACCAGTTTTAACAAAACACATAAAAACAGAAATGGAGCCATGAGTCATGTGGTAGACTTGAGCTCAAAGCTCAAAAGCTCAAGGCAGCACCAGGGCCCTGAGGTCAAGTCCCAGGACAGACAGACAGACAGACAGGCACACACAGACACACACACACACACACACACACACACACACACACACAGAATAGTGGGCTAAAGACTTGGGATGTGAAGGCATCTTTACTTTTTCTTCTGTTCTCATCTACAGAGAGAGAAAAAAATCTTAAGAAATATAGTAAAAAGACACAAACTCCAATCCCATGCTTGCAGTTCTATGCTAGGCCATTTTGTCTTGTCAACACTCAACTTCCTCATCTAAGAAATGAGAATAATACTGATTTTTGTTTCCAGGGGCCATCATTGGAACTTTTTTCAATCATGGCACACGAAATCAGGGCCTCTGTGTGCTGTCCTTGAGCTCTTTTGCTCAAAATCAACGCTCTTCAACTTTGAGCCACAGCACCACTTCCAGTTTTCTGGTGGTTAATTGGAGATAAGAGTCTCATGGACTTTCCTGCCTTGGCTGGGTTTGAACTGCAATCCTCAGATCTCAGCTTCCTGAATAGCTAGGGTGAGCCACCAGCTCCCAGCTGGATAAACTTTTACTTTGTCATTGAAAGTGTAATTATGATTTTTTAATGAGTACATTAGGTTTGGGCAACTGTTTTCTGGCATGTTTAAAATGGGAAAAATCTGAAAATAATTCCTATTGATTTCATATGCAGCATAGGAATATAGAGCTAAAAGAAACTTGCCACTTGTAATTAAGCAACTCTATCCCATCTAATTTTTAGAATTCAATAAAATATTGTGACTCTAATTTTATTAATGCTAAGGATCAATCTTAGAACTTATTTTCCCGATAGTCTGGAATAAAAGGATGGGATATTGTTTCTTTTACACACAGATGCAGTTTCATCTACATGCTTGCATTTTAGAAACATTATTTAAGCTATAGTGCAGATAATGAACAAACTGTAATCATATCTTTGTCCCAACTCAATTATAAAATGAACTCATAACTTAGAGCCTTGCAATAAATATCTAGTTCCAATTTTAGGTTGATCATTAAATCTGGTTCACCCTAGGAATCTGTTAAAATAAAAGAATGTGAAAAATTCACTTACATAACTTACAGTATATTGATTCTGATGACTATTAACTCACATAAAACAACTGGTACATCCACAGAGAAAATAGTATTTCAGGAAAATCCTGCTCAACTCCCTGGAACTGCAATTATGGTTCGGGTCAGTTTTCCTTAGTCTCCCATCCAAAAGTCTCCCTTTCTGCCAAGCCCATGAACTTGAAAGATGAAGTTACCTCTGCATGTACCTTCTCCCCTTCACATATGACCTTTCCTTTTTTTTTTGCTGTGGTACCCTTTAGGACATTAGTGTTCATTTTTTTCTCCACTGTCCTCTTATCAAATCTTTAGGAAGAAGTTGAATAAATTATTCAAGTACATATATACTTAGTGATAAGTCTTCAAAATTTACAAATCCCATGTGTAATTGCAATTTAATAAGAAATGAGTTTTAATCTACTCAAATTATCCCTTACTTCCCGAAACAAAATCTCTTCTGAGATGTTAGTACAGGTTAAGAATCACTAATCTGAAAATACATAGCACAATGCCCAAAAAGTTACAGATTCTAATAGCAGAGTTGAATAAGATGTAAATTCAAGAAAAACTATTTCAGAATCTGGAAAATTCTAAAATCTGACACAGTGTGGCTCCAAGACTATTATTATTAGCAAGAGATACTCAACCTGCATCTGTTATTTTGAACAAAATACTTCTTTACTTTCTCTTTCTCCTTCCTTCCTTCCTTCCCTCCTTTCCTAGTATTAGGGCTTGAACAAAGGGTCCTGTGTTCTTACTTGGCTTTTTCTGCTCAAGGCTGGGGCTCTACCACTTGAGCAAAACTTTCACTTCTGGCTTTTCACAGATTACTTAGAGAAAAGAATCACTTGGATTTGTCTGCCTGGGCAAGCTTCAAACTTTAATCTTCAGATCTCAGCCTCCTAAGTGTCTAGGACTATATGTGTGAGCCACTGGAAGCAGGCTAGACTTTGTTTATCTATGATGTAAGATGCATGCACTATGTGAAATTTATAATATTCATATATATTTTAAATGTTATAGAGGATATTACCTGTGATCCAAGGTAACAAATTAAGGGTTATAAATATAATTATTTTAGCCTATAAGCCTAGCTACTCAAGAGGCTGAGATCTGGGTGTTGAGGTTCAAAGCAAGTCTGGGCAGACAAATCCATGCAACTGTTATCTCCAAATAAGTAGAAAAAGGCAAAGGGGAATTATGACTCAAGTGATAGCATGCCAGCCACAAGTGAAAAAAGAAAGCAAGGAAGAACAGAGACCCAAGTCCAAGCTCAAAGAGAAAGGGGGGAGGGAGGAAGGAGAGAGACAGAGGCAGGGAGGGAGGGAGGCAGGGAGGAAGGAAATAATGAAATAATTATTTGGGGCAGGTTACGAAGGCAGCCTAAACATGTCAAATAGGCAGTTGGTATGGGGGTAAGAGGGAGGAACATTCGAGGCCCACAGCATCCTGAAAAACACATGCTTCATTTGAAATGAATCCCAATAAAACAAACCAAGAAGCTGGGTGTTAGTGGCTCACACCTGTCATCCTAACTACTCAGGACACTAGATCTGAGAATTCAAAGCCAGCTTAGGTTAGAAAACCCTTGAGATTCTTATCTCTAATTAACCACCAAAGCCAGAAGTGGGGCTGTGGTTGAAGTGATAGGTAACTAACCTTGAGCAATTAAACTAAAGAACAACATCTAGGACCTCAGTTCAAGCCCCAGTACTGGCACACAAATACACACACACACACACACACATACACACACACACACATACAAACAGATGCCAAACTAAACAATACTGAGGGTGAAGGCCAGTGGGCTGCTGGTAGTTGTCTGCCAACCTCTATGATTAACAAGATTTCCTCCATGCCTAAAGTACTCTGATTCTATGGTGAGTATCAAGCCAAAGAAAGAGAGTTTTTAAAAATATTAACTTTGCCCTTGTACAACACAGAGAGAGTATTATGGAGAAGCTATATTACAGTAATCACAGCAAGATGCATTCTACTACTGCCCCTACAAAGAAACAAGAGCTGCCATGATTTGAAAACGAGAAAGCAATAAAGGTGACAAGTCCACATAAGTAAAAAAGGAAAGTCAATAAACTGCCAGATTTTCATGGTGACAGATAGAGAGCTCGGGGAACTTTGTGTTACTTCTTCATTTCAGAAAATAGCACATATTTCATCAATGGTGATTAAAAATAAATAATAGTCAAAAGGAGAATGACTTCAAACTACAATATGTATTATTTACAAAGATAAAAACTCGTGAGTCTGAACTTTTAAAATAGGCAGAAATGAACCCAAAGGTTTGTTTTTTAATTAATCATTATTTTAAAAGTTTCTTTAGGGGCTGGGAAGGTGGCTCAGTGGTAGAGCGCTTGCCTTGCATGCCTGAAGCCCTGGGTTTGATTCCTCAGCACCACATAAGCAAAAAGAAAAAAGCCGGAAGTGACGCTGTGGCTCAAGTGGTAGAGCGCTAGCCTTGAGCTGAAGAGCTGAGGGACAGTGCCCAGGCCCAGAGTTCAGGCCCCACAACCGGACCCAAAAAAAAAAAAAAAAAAAAGTTTCTTTAGTCTGATGCCAATGGCTCATGCCTGTTGTCCTAGTACTAAGGAAGCAGAGGTCTGAGAATCACCATGAAAGTCCATGAGACGCCTATCTCCAATTAATCACTAAAAATCCAGAAGTGCTTAAAGGGTAGAGTGCCAGCCTTGAAAGGAAAAAGTAAAAGCCAGTGTCCAGGCCCAGAGTTCAACCACAGTACTGGTGTTAAAAAATAAAAATATGAGAAAATATGACCATATATATATATATACGCCAAAAAGATTATATGTAATCCATAAAGATCTGTGTAATATGTATAAAATGTCTTTATAAGTACATCTATCTCTATTTATGGATTTCATCATTTAAGAAGAAATTCATCATTAAGATTTTTTTTTCCTTTAGTTGCATTTTCTTAATAATGGACAGAAAATTCAGGTTACACAAAAGTGCAAGCACCTTTCTGTACCTTCATGCAAGCATCTAACATTTGGTTAGGTTGCATGCACACTCCTAATGGGTTATAGGTTTAAAAAAATCAATTTTGCTCACTTGAGTCAATTGTGGAAGTCTTATTATTGACCACATTTACTCAACTGTCTGCCACATATATTTCATGTCTATTTCAGGGCTTATTTATAAATGTTATGTATATAGCACCCTTTATTTTTTTTAACATGGTTTGAAAAATTGTTGTGCTTTTTTTTTTCTGCTGCTAACAGACTCAGTGACTATTCAAAGAAGTCAAGAAGAGTCTTATGGGCATGTGTCTTATAGTAAAAAAATAATAGGTAAAAGTTTCACCCACAGTGGGGTGGTAGAGGGGGGAGAGTCGTCACTTCTTTTAGTCTTGTTTTCCTAATATTTCCCACATGACCAGATTTGGGATAAGATTCCAATCTAAAACCAACATAAACCTGGAAGTATTGTTTTTAAGGACTTGTATACTAGTATTACTCAGCACTTAAAAAGAAGATACTATTGAAAAAAGCAGTGAAACTGAAGACAAAGTTTCCGACTCCTTGCTTACATTGCTATCATAAGACACTAAATTATCAAGCAAGATGTATTTGTTTCAGTGTTCTTTCTATTAAGCCTTGATGTTATAAAATATGGATGGCTACAATCTATATATATTCTGTTATTTTTTTAAAAATCCCTGAATCTGCTTTAAAATATTTCTGAAAGATTTATAAGACAACTTATGACAGTGATTCATTGCTATCTCAGTTTGAAGCACCATGCTTTTGATAAAAGCATACATCTACTCACATAAAGAAATAATAGTACTCATATTTTCATATGCAAAGCAGTAAATTCATCAGATGTGCGATTATCACCATGAAATATCTGTGACATAACTAACTTTAAAATCATATTAAAAATCTTAATAAGTTCTGCCTCTATGGGTCTTCTCACTATTATCTTGAATAGAGAATAGCTTAAAAGTTACTAGTAACACTTGAACTAATAGGCACAGGAAGGAACTTCCTGAACAGAGTCCCAGGGTCACAACAAGTTGGACAGAGACTCGACAAATGGGACTACCTTAAAATAAAAAGCTTCTGCACAGCTAAATCTATCACAACTAAGCTAGAAAGACAACCAACTAATTGGGAAAAAATATTTACCAGCAATATATCAGACAAGGGGTTAACATCCTGTATATACAGGGAACTCAAGAAACTAATCCCTCCCAAACCTAACAAACCAATTACTAAACAGGCAAGGGAACTAAAGAGGGACTTCTCAAATGAAGAAATAAAAATGGCAAAGAAACAAATGAGGAAATGTTCATCATCCCTGGTGGTGAAGGAAATGCAAATAAAGACAACCCTGAGATACCACCTTACCCCAGTCAGAATGTCCCACATCCACAAATCAGCCAACGACAAATGCTGGAGGGGATGTGGAGAAAGAGGAACCCTATTACACTGCTGGTGGGAATGTACACTTATACAACCACTTTGGAAAGCAGTCTGGAGGGTCCTTAGAAAGCTAAAGATTGACCTCCCTTTCGACCCAGTCATACCACTTCTAGGCATCTACCCTGAACAACAGGAACCAATATACAAGGACACGTGCACCTCCATGTTTATTGCAGCACTGTTCGCAATAGCTAGGATATGGAAACAACCTAGATGCCCCACCACAGATGAATGGATCCAAAAATTGTGGTAGCTATACACAATGGAATATTATGCAGCCATTAGAAATGACAAAATAATGGCATTTGCAGGGAAATGGATGGAGCTAGAAGGAATCATGTTGAGCGAGGTAAGCCAAGAACGAAGAGACAAACGGTACATGGTCTCCCTGATAAGTGGATGCTAAATCCAAAAGGTTAGGTGATACGACAAAACTAACAGGACTTAAGAAACAAAGAACTCCCGCTCATCTGGTTGAACCACTACTAAATATCCCCATGCTGCTGATCACAAATATAGTATATAACATGTGAACACTGTTATATATTACAGACTGTGATAGACAATTTGCTCCAGGAAAGTTAGAATGAACTTGTGACTTTGAAATTATGTAATCACTTAATCACAATCAAAAAAAAAAAAGAACCTCAGGGAAGGGAGGGAGGGAGGGGATGGTAGGGGGAAAACAATGGAGGGGGTAACAATGTTCAAGAGGAAGTGTACTCATTACCTCACTCATGTAACTGTAACCCTCTGTATAGTATCTTTACAATTAAAAAAAAAAGCTACTAGTAATCACATCAAATTTAAAATAAAAATATTGCTGGACACTAGTGGCTCACTCCTGTAATGTTATATGGTAAGAACAGGGTAGCCACATTTTGAGAGGTTGAAGCTGTTGTCTTTATTAGAGCGCGGCCCGCATATGGACTCTTGTCCCAAAGATCTGTAGCCTCGTTAATACACTTACCACTGTCAGAAAACTGAGTCATGAGAGCTGGAGCAGAAAGCAAAAGTAGAAAACCGATACCAGCAAACAAGATTAGCTCCAATGGAGAGCTGAAGCGGGATTCCATGGTGACCCCGAGACAGGAGACAGGACACAAACATGGAGGCACGTTGCTTGGCTTAAGGGCGCCTGAGCAGGTCTGGACCTAAATAGGCTCAGGTTAGGGGGCAGGGAGGTGGAGAGCTTGAGAGTTTACAATCCAAGACTGGCAGGTCCAGTAACCTATTACACAAGCCCCTGCCCCTGCCTCTAGCCCATTGCCTGGGAGGTGGAATTTCCCTGGGGCTAAACAAGAGGATGTATTTACTTATCCTTTTTGTGTCTAAACTATATGATTTATCTGCAATTCAAAGGATGGCTTTTCTCACCTCTGGACCTGGAAAGCTGAGTGGACAGCCACCACCACCTGGTTAGGTGCTAAGATGGCTGTGGAAACAAGGTGACTTATTTAGACCTAGTCTTTCCCTTGCTTCAGTAATTCTAGCTACTTAGGAGGCTGAGATCTGAGGACCACAGTTTGAAAACAACGAAGGCAGGAACGTCTGTGAGACTCTAATCTGCAATTAACCACCGAAGTGGGAAGTCAAGATGTGGCTCAAGTGGTAAATGCCCAGGAAAAGCACCCAGGCCTGAGTTCAAGCCCCAGAACTGGCACAAAATACAAAGAAAATATCAACTATCTAAAAGTACAAGAACAATGTTGAAATTCTCATACATTTGGAAAAATCTTAGAGTTGTGGGAAATCTTTAAGCCAGGTACACAATCCAATGATCAGAATAGAGAGGTAATGAGATGTATGATGGGACACAGGAGCTCCTCTGCTCCATTTTAAGGGACAATAGCTCTTGGTTTCCAGCAGGTTTCATATAAAGAGATTAGGGTATCATGACCAGATTTTCTCATTCTTCAGAAATAGCTGGAGCTATGCACTTTTGACTCTCCCAAATTTTAAAAGGTAGCAATTGACTCAAAAATTATGAAATTCAGCAAAGATCTCTCTCTTTCTCTCTCTTTCTCTCTCTCTCTCTCTCTCTCTCTCTCTCACACACACACACACACACACACATATACACACACACCTGAAGACCAGGGTCTACCTCTGGGCCACAGGTTAACAAGCCCTAGGTTAATTAACCTACTCTAGGTGCTCTCTCTCTCTCTCTCTCTCTCTCTCTCTCTCTCTCTCACACACACACACACACACACACACACACACACACACACACACACATACACACACCTCTGGGTCACAGGTTAACAAGCCATAGGTTAATTAACCTACTCTAGGCTCTCTCTCTCTCTCTCTCTCTCTCTCTCTCTCGCTCTTGCTCTCTCTGTCATTCTTTTGATTCCTCCCACTCTTTCTCTTTCTTTTGTAGTCTTTTATTATTCCTCAAGTGGCTGTACAAGGGGCTTCCTTGCATGCCCAACATGCTTATCTTGAGTGGTCACCCCTTCTGTCATTTCTCCCATCTCTCCCAAACCTACCCATCCCCTCAACTTACTTAGTTCTATTTTCACTTATATACATTTGATATTAGCCCATCTTTCTCCCTTGCATTTCTCAATTGCCATGTTCCTGTCAAGTGGCCAGCTACCTGGTAAAATCATGCAACTGAAGAATCAACAACTGCAGTCCAACATTTTAGACAGATCCTCCCCATTGTGAGCTAAGAGTTACCTGTCCTTTATTCTAGAGCCATACCTCAGCAATGCTAGGAAAATTCTTCAATATAAAAGATTTTCAAAGCCAGGAGCTGGAGGCTCCAGCCTGTAATCCTCGCTATTTAGGAAACGAGATCTGAGGATGGCGGCTCAAAGCCAGCCTGGGCAGGAAAGTCTGTGCAACTCAAATTATCTCCAATTAACCCTCAGAAAAATGTGACTCAAAGTGGTAGAGTACTTACTAGCTTTGAGTAAAAGAGCTCAAGGGCATCAGTTAGCCCCCCCCCCCCAGTTCAAGCCCCATGAACACCAACAACAACAAAAGGCTTTTAGATACTTGAATGTATACTAATAAAACATATTTGAATATAATCTCAGACTCATACACAGATATGTATAGGTGTATGTACATGTATGAGACACACAATTTCCAGATATGTCATTAGCTATTACACAACTCTTCTCTCATGTGAGTTGAAGTTTTTAAACATGGAATAGCATCTGATCTGGGTTAGGCACTATGAAGGGCATCCTTTAGAGATCCTAAAAGATGGAAACGGAGAAGAAGGACCTTCCTTGTCAGGGCTGATGCAATCTTCCATGACTTCAAATCCTGTACCACGATGAGCTCATTCCGTTACTCAGGCCAGTGCATCAATGCCTGTGGACCACGGCCCTGTCCATTTCCTCACATCTATAATTCTGAGCTATTCATCCCACTGCCCTATCCTCGATCAATTCCTCTCATATGTACTTCCAATTCGAAATTCCACTTCTGGCTCTCAATCCTCCACGGACTTCAGCAGTCTACCCCACATCCTTTCACTCTCTCAAATCTTACCCAAACCACCCTCTCCTTCTGCTGTTCCACAGAAACATGTTTTTTTTCCTTTCCTGCCTTTTGAACAATCTGTCAACATGTCTCTATCTTTGTAGCTCATCACTTATTACCATTCCTCAGTCACCCATCCCCCCCCAATATTGTTCCTCACAAAAGACTCCTGGTGATAATTATTGGAGATGTTTTATAAAATAGTTGTGTAATGCTATTCATTTGTCACTCGTATGTAGCTGTTGAAAAAGCCAAGTCAGAAATGAATAGCATTGTGCTTTCTTTCTTCATTTTTTTTCTCTCCCTTAAGACATATGACAATGCGATTTTTGTGACAGTTTTGTTAGTGATGGGAATTTGGCCGCCTCCCTTTCCTGTGATAGTATCCAGGTGAAGTAAGTATAGGCCCTGGAGTCCACAACAAGCATATCACTTCTTTTTAATCAAGGAGAGAAGGATTAGATTAAATCTCCCTCAAGTGCTAAAAGACAGCAGTTTATTTAAAGAAAGTATTTACACTCCTCACTAATTACTTAGGTATACTCACACTGATACTAGCACACAACTTCATACCCTTCAACCATCTTCAATATTATTATTAAATTTATGAAGAGATGTGAAACAGCAATCGGTAATATAGTATCTTCCAAATTTCTCACTTTAAAAAAAAAAAAAGCAAAACTAAAATCCGAATAGAATCTTCCTTAGAGGCAAGGAATGCTTACACAACTCGATATATATTCTCAGCATATTTACAGAGCAAGTGTCCTCATCTAATTAAAATTTTGTAGCAAAGAAAGTATCTCATCCTCGTGTCTATTTTATCAGATAAAAGATAAAATTCAATTAGAAGAAAAATATGGATTAACTGCTTTAAAAAGAAATAAACTTCAAAGTATTTCTTGCAGAATATTTTGTGGCTCCAATACTTACTTAATGTTCGATATTTCCACTAAAATTCCCTGGCTATTTCCTCTTTCTTTTTTCTTTTCTCTCTTTTTTAAAATGAATATTTACAGAAGGACTTCTGTGTCTCGAGAAGCTCACAAGGAACTAGAGTGAAAGCAGAGATCAGTAGACTATGTCTTCTGCCTTCATGGGTTTCATGACAGAATTTGAATGGTAAAGAAAAGCTAGTATTTCCCTAGTCAACTCTTTTGTCATGCGTTGTAATGATTATTAGATAAAGGAGAAGAGCATGGTATAATGAAAGCATATGTCCCAAGAACCTGGATAATCGGCAAATAAAACTTTCAGGAAGTAAAACAAACAAACAAACAGCCAGTAAGTAGAATGGAGAATTTCAGAACGAGTGAGGAGAATATGTGCAAACTTGTAGCCAGGAAGGAAAACAGGTGCTAAAGGATCTGGGACTCAACCGAGAACAGGTAAGATGGCTAAGTCGTAGGGCAGGTGGATAACCGTCATTCAGGGCTTAAGGCTGTAATAAAGACTTCTTTAGCTTAAGAGCTCGGGGGAAAGATTTTTTTTTAATGATAGGTATTTTGTTGGGAGAAGATGTGAGAGGTCAAAATGTAATTAGGGAAATAGATTATTGTAGCTTAGAACCATGACACTATGCAAGAAGAGAAGTGAACAAAGCCAAGAAAATTTTAGGAAGGAAGGGCTCTGTACACTGGTTCATGCCTATAATCCTCACCACTCAGGTGGCAGAGACTGGGAAAATCATAATTTGAGGCTAGTCTGAAATAAAAGAAATGAAAAGACTTGGAGAAAATTATGTTAAGTGAAGTAAGCTAGATCCAAAGAAACATATGTTGCATGGTTTCCCTCTTCTGTAGTAATTAGAATGTGCCTATAAATCTACAAGTAAACACAATGGATTGTAAAAGACAAACAATTAAACGGGACATGATAAATTAAACAGGACTCTAAAAAAAAATCACACAATGAGACCAAAGGTGGATATTCTTAGGAGAGGATCACAAGGGCTCAATAGCTATGTGCATATAGTCATGTAAAATGATGTTTATTGACCTGAATGCCAACAAATGGAAATAAGAGGTTTTCTGTTATTTTACCTTTTTAGCCCTTTGTTGGTGTTTTTGATTTCTGTATTTGTCTTGTATGTAAGTTTATCTGTTTGGGAGGGTAAGGAAGAGCACATAAATGGTCGGGAAAAGGGTGAACTAATTCAGCAGTGATATACATTAGAGACTACGTTGGAAATGAAATATACAAGTTGTAAAGGACTGGGGTAGGGAGGGAAAAAGCTGGGAGGAAACAAGGGAAGAGGTAACACTGCTTAAAACGAAATGTACTCATTATCTGACTTATGTAACTATATCCCATCTGTACATCACATTTATAATATGAATTTTTAAAAACTTAACAAAAATGATGCAAAGTGTCCACATGAAGTGGAAAAAGACTTTGGGACGGAGGGGATGCTCAGGACAGTTTTTGATAGGCTGAACATGTTTGTCTAACCCTTGAGACTAAAGGGAAGTCTATGCCACAGATACACAATCACAAGTCATCAGCATAGTGGTTCCATAATGCAGAATACAGTTAAAGCCAAAAACACAAATACAGTTTCCTGGGAGAGAAGTAAAGAGAATCAAGTAAAAAGAGAGCAGGGGTCAATATTTACAGAGCTAGACACAGAAGAAAACTTCTTGTTAAGAAGAATTTATTTGTTCCTTTAGGAGAGAGTAGTACATCAAAAGAGGCCCGTCAGTCAAGAAAGAAAGCATGAAGAACAAAAACAAAGTGAATTATTAGCCCTTTTTTATAGCTGATCTGTTTCCATAATACAAATATGTTGAGCAGTACCTAGGAGGCAAAGAAGTGAAAACAGCATTTGCAATTTCTTAAGACACATGTGACTAAATCTCATGTAATACTTGGTCGTGTTTACATTTTAGTTCTGAGTCCTCAAAGAAAAAGTATCAAGTTCCATTTTACACGTTGTCTTTGGCCCCATAGCCTTCTGATTCCTGTCTTCCCTTTATAATTGTCTCTGCCATTCAGAAAAAAAAATCCTGTTTGTCTTCCCTTCCAACTTTATGTCCTCATTCCTTACTTCTTGGACCTTGAACATCCTAAGCACGAGTAGAATCATTTGGCAACCTTGATGCAGGGACACTTTATAACGTGATTGCTCAGACTTATTCTAGAGACACATTTAACTCGGAAGACTGATGGCTGATAATTTCTTAAGAAAAGACGTAAGGACTTGATTTTTTAATGTAATAGGGAGTTAAATAAAAAATGTCACCGTTCACTTGTGCTACCTCAACCATAACTGTACTGCATTGAAATTGTCCTTATCTATTCAATAACTAACTGTATCTTGTCATGTAAAAGCTCTGACATGACAATTAACATCTCTGTTATTCTGCAAGTAAAATTAAATTGCTCACTAGTAAAATAGAATAAAGACAAGTAGAAAAGGCCGATATGCCACCTATCTTCTTACCCCCATTCTATCTTGTGTGCTTTTCTCTTTACAGCTTATGGAGAGAGGGGTGAGAAAGACTTCTGACATTTTTTCCCACTGAGGGAAAAATAATAATAATCTGATGAGGATCCACCCATCAGATTATGGGGCCAAAGCTGATTCAGACGCAGAAAGATGTTCTATATACTAGAAAAAAAAAAACAGATGTAGACAAAATGTCCATCACTGTTCCTTACAAAGCTCTCTTTCCAATGCCCCTCCTGGGTCCTTCCCAGAGCATCTGTGTGGATCAAGTGAAATGATATTGACACAGATGGCTGTCATTTATTCAGGACCTACCTGTGCTAGGCTCTATAATAGATAAATCACATGAATTCTTTCCATAGGTGAGCAGATAGCATTTCTGCTCCCAATTTTTAAGATATGGCTAAAATACAGATGTCAAATAATTTGCCAAGGTCAGCCACACACCAAGCAGATAATAGCTCAATGCCTCCAAAAGTTGACAGAGCAACAGAATTCCCACTATACCTCCTGCCTTCCTAAGAGAAATGTTATTTCCAAACTGAAGACCTAAGTTCATATGAGTTATTCATTTGTACATAAACATATATTAGAAAAAGCATATGTATATTACATTAGAACTCCATTGACAACTGTACAGTCTCATGGGCCTTGTAATCATATCTATTAGGTGAAAATCTCATTATGTTTCTTACTACCTGTGTAACTATGGGACTTTGATGCTGGGCGAGTCAGCCTACCTCTCTGTGCCTCAATTTCTTCATCTGTAAAATGTTTATAATAATGCACCAAACTTAAAGTTCTCTTAAAGATTACATAGTTAAATTCACTGTTCTAAATGCTCGATAGGAAATGTACTCATTACCTTACTCATGTAACTGTAACCCCTCTGCACAGTATTTTTACAATAAAAAACATATTAAAATATTCACCTGTAAAAAAAAATTCACTGTTCTCTTGTGCTACCTCACCCATAACTTCTCTGTGTTACATTTTGTTAAAATCGCCATATTATAAACACAGATTAGTGGAAGGTACATTCAGTTTCCTTGGTCATAGGTTAAGATTCATATTTTTAAAATGCCCTTTACCTTTGCAAAAGGAATGTGTAACCACTAAAACAAGGATGTAGATCCGAAATTTGTAACTCCAGCTTGTGTGCAAATTCCTTCAGAAGCTAGCACATTAGCTCTAACTCTGAAATATGTGTCTGAGTAGGTCTGGGCAGGGCTTTAGATGTAGATTTTAGGAGTCATCACCTGTTATACAATCATGGTTGAGAACTGCTCACTTAAGCTGACTGTGATGGGGAAACAACCAGCTCAAATCAGTATGCTCTTTTTCTTCTTCAAAAAACTTAAAGGATGTTATCCACTAAAATGTTAACAGCATTTATCTCTACATGGTAGAAATGTAGGTAATACTCACTTGGTATTTTATTCTTTACGGTGTCTTTAAAACTTACAATTCTTTCTGTTTTCTTTTTTTTTCTTTTGCTGAGACAGATCATGCTATGGCGATAGCCGAGGCTGAACTTGAATGCACAATTCTCCTGCCTTCATCTCCAAGTGCTGAGATTACAGGTCCACACCACTGCACCTAGCTGCACAATTAATTTTTTATCCATTCCCCATATTCATTTTGGTGTCTTGTCTTTAGTAACACTTTAGGCTCTGAAGATATAGCCCAGAATAAAACAATATCCTTGCTGAACTCAAGAGCATACAGTGTGGGGAAAAGGGAAGCCAAAATACACTAGCAGGTTAGCAGATAATGCATAAAATGAAGATAATTAAAGCAGAGAAAGGAGATAGAATAGTTACTAGGCTGTTTATTAAGGCTGGTCAAAGTCCTCTCAAAAAAATGGTATCTTGAATGAAAGAAAGATCTAGCCAAGGGCATCACAGAATCACAGGGAAGAGAACATTATAGATATGGAGAACAGGAAACCAAAGCCCTGGGTGTTATAAACCTAAAATTTTTAATCAGGGTAAAGATAAATAAACTTATCAGGGAGAAACATCTTCAAAACCACAGAACCTTCTCTGGCCCTGAAACTCTATTAGTGGACTGGCCTCCCTGACATTCTGAGTATCAACAACCAAACAAGAGGGTAGAGCTCAGCTACTTCCTTCAATGTAGGGCATTGGTCATAAAAGGAAATTATCTAGCAGAATCCAGTGGTTTCCTTCACTCACTAATATTGAAGAGGCAAACTTGGGTCCATGTCAAGCAATAGCTGCTGGCTGCCTGCATGGACCTAAAAACTGATGTGGGGAGATGAAGAAAAGAATGAAACATATTACTGGCCCTTGTTGAAGTAACAATCTCAGCAAAAATACCACATGTCTACAGTGATTAGAAACCACTGCAAGATGGAATGCCATTAAAGCTCAGAGCACCAAACAACGCAGATGGCTTTCTCTAAGTGAACTAAGGCAGTGGGTTCCAGAGCCATGAACTGTGGTGGTTATTAAAAAAGTAATGACAGTCATCAATTGACCCCCTATAAGCCCCTTTCATCTAAGTAATTTGATTTCTTTTGGCACAGAAAAGGCAATATCAGGGCCAAGGTCATATAAAGCCTGATAGAGACACATTCATGCCATGTCCTTTACTAGGAACAGAGACTAGTGAAAGGAGAACTATAAAGATACGATGGTTCCATAGACATCCAGCCATCCAAGGCCAGGAAACCTAGTAGAGTTGGATATATCCTTGGAAACCAGGATGCAATAATACCATAGTATTCAGTCTGCTTCCTCTGCCTTGGAGGTCAGCAGGCTATCATCTCTATACACATTTTATCTATTCCTTTTGCTCAACTTTTTCCTTGCGTCAATCACTATTCAGTCTACATTACTTCCTTGTGCAGGTCCTATCAGAAAAAATAGACCCAGCCCATGTCTCTTGAACTTGCATCTCAAGGATTCACCAAACACTGACTGAGGGGAAAATGGATACATGATTGATATAATTAGGCCTTGTTGTAGTCTAGGGTTGCCATTGGCTCAAGAGGCTACCTGTGTCCCAGTCAGCCAAGGCAGAGGCAGGCTCTGATAGGGTCAAGTAGATGTGACCATCAAGGAACCCTACCTCATTCTGATTAAACAGAGTCATGGCTTTCAGAATGTGTAAACATAGACACTGGGTCTCCCAGGTGTTTCTGAGAAAGGTAATAGGTATGTGGTTTGTGCTGCCAGTCAGCATCTGCTGCACACTCTGAAGGTATACAGATGATCTGGTAAGAGGTTTGGAGGGATAAATTTTCAGTCTTTGAGGGACTTCTATGATGAAGTTTAAAAAATCCAAGTACTAAAAAGTTCTCTCACTGGAGTTTAAACCAAATTTCCTCTATCCAGATGGCTTCCAAGGCCAAGAGGGAGGGGAGTCCCGCTGCCTTTTTATGTTGGTCTTGATTGTTGTTAATGATCCCCAGCTGTAAGGCTCCCACATCTCTTTAACCTCTCTCTGGTTGGCCTCACATCTCTGCATCTCTTGCAGGGAAAATGGAACACTAAACCCAGCACCCATTCCCCAGTACAACATGTGTTGCACACCACATGGAGGTCAGCCTCTAAATGGACCCCAAAGCTTACTCAGCTAGCATTGACAGGGCCCTTCTTCATTCATCTGGAAGACACTGGCCTCAGCATTATCATTCCATTCCGGAAGGCAACATGGAGCCATTCCAGCACCCAGCAAGGGAGCAGGGGCATGCAGTCACCTGCGGCCAATGCTGAGGTTTCTTCTTCTGGGTGTTATGTTGGAATCACTGCCAGGCAATGACATCATTTTCAAGGCTGAGACATGCATTAGAGATTCTTATTCTAAAGTCACACTACCTGTCCCCAAACTATTCTCCCCAGGAATTGTCAACTAACACAGCAATGTGATTCACGCATAGTTTTCTTTCTGGGTATTCTCTCATTCACTCTTTCAAAAATATTCTTGAGTTAGCTATGAATTGGAAAAACCTTGAAGCTTCAGGAGACACAGAGATTAAAAACAAGTCCCTATGCTCAAAAAGCTCAGTGTGGTCAGGGACATTGTTGTGCCCTCATTTCAGGACATGTAAGGAATGTGTAGAGTGCTAACAGACATGGAGAAGAAACACATGGAAGGGAAGAGTCCCAACTCTGGAAAGGCTTCCTGGCAGAGGAGGTAAAACATAATATCAGGCTTTGATAGACAAATAGCATCCAACCAGGTTATATGTAAGTGAACAATCAAAGGGACAAATGGAAACAGAGGAAGTTTCTAGGCAGAGGGTATGTCTGTGCAAAGTCCACAGACACGAGTACTATGCCAAGAGAAGAACTATAATTCTTAGGGCACTTAGGAGGAATTAAGAAGCTAAGTAAGAAATAGAGATAGACAGCACCTAGCCCTGACAGGGAGCGTGTAGTTGGTTTTCCTTTGTCTTATAAAATGTACTTCCAAGAACCTCTCAGGCTTTTAGTATCAGTACTGACCACAGAGTGCCAATATCCCATCTGCTAATTCATTGAAGTGTATACTGGTTAATTGTGGCTAGTTAAGAGCTTTATTTCTGTTCCGATAGCTAATTCCTGTTCAAGATGGACTTTGCCAAGCCATAATACCAAATCCAACAAAGCAAGATCTCTTGCTTCAAAGACAACTCTGGTCTGTTTGTCCTATAAATAATCGCAGGCAACAGGCAAATGCTTGTTGAAATGAACTGAAAATCTCCCTAAGTAGATTCTTACTTTATTAGCAATGACCGAAAGTTTTAACCTTACTTATGGAAAGTTGCACCTTAGTCCTCCCCCTACAATGTACATATACCATTCACAACACACCCTTCCACTCCACAGAGCAGCATTCTAATTGTCTACTCTGGGTTCTTCAGCCAAGTCCAAATGAAATGCCCCCGAGTCCAGGTGAAGCTCCTAACTCTAGGATTTTAAAAATGGACCCAATAAAGAAAATTTGATTCCCAAGCATGAAATCAAGTTTCCTTTGTTTTTTCATTTTATTCTGGGCCAGAGGGAGCAAGACCCTCTTGGTACCTTTATTGTAGTTCTAAAGAGGGAGAGAAGGAGACATTGGAATCTTAACCCTGAAAACTCCAGCCAAGAAGACACATCCATGATGGCATCCAGACCACATTAAAAGAAGGCAGACACAGTAAGCAATGGCATTTCTCTGCACTCAGGACAAGAGAGGCTACACAGATCCTCCCTCCTACCACTGCTCTGTGCACTCTTCCCTGCCCAATACTCAAGTTCTCTCTTCCTATTTTTCGCTCTCCCAAATACTTCCCCAGTTTATAATGAAGAAGATGTTTCTGCCCATCTTCTGTTAAGAGTCACAAAATTGCTTCTAATTGCAAACACAACAGAAAAATAGGATATCACTGGTTGCAGAGACAGGAGTGGTTATCTAACTGAAATGTGCTTTTAAAAGTGCTGGTACTGGGACACTTGTTTTAGTCAAGTGCTCTGTAAAGAGAACATTGAGTTTTATAGCTAATTCTGATGCCTTTATTCTCCCTTCATTTTCACATGGAAAATTCAAAAGATAAGCTGTGAGAACCATATACAAGTTGTACTGTGCTTGCTCTTTATTTCTAGTACATCTGGCTTTTATGCTTAAAGGAAAAAACAACAAAAAATGGGAAAATATTCACCTATATCAAGAACCTTACTACTTTCCAGCATTCCCCTAACATGTCTGAGAAGAATAGTTTCACATACCCATAATAAAGATGAAGATACTGACTCTAAATGAGCAAGTGATATTGCTAGCTTGGAACTGAGTCCTTTTCCTCTACCATATGACAAAAGCCAGATATGCCCCCCTCCTTGCAACACACACACACACACACACACACACACACACAGGGCATTTGTTACACACCTATGGTGCCAACCACTCTAATGGCCACAGATGCAAAGAGAGATAGGAGAGGGGGGGATCTACTCTAGACCTCAGGAATAAGACCATTTCTACCCAAAAGCAGGGCACATACATTGAAATAGAACAGTATTATTTCAAGATACACATCAGCCTTGCCAAATGGACAGTTATGAAAATTCTGCCCAGAGAGTTGTTGAGATTTTTTTTCTCAAATGCCAAAAGTGAGCTTGTTAAACAAATCATACCTCCAGGGGCAGATGTACAATCCCTCCCTGACTCCATGTCATGTTTCCTCAGTTTACTTCCAGTCAAAATGCATATTTCTCCCACAGCTCCCAGGGCTAGGGTCAGCCCAGCTAATGGAAAGCAAGCTGTCTTCTTTTTCCCTGCTACCCACAATGGTCAAATAACAAATTCAGGTTCAGATCCTGGCGTGCTTGTTGTTGGTGATGATATATAAAACTGATGGCCGACAGCTTCATTTTCTCCAAGCTGGGAAAGCTCTGCTGGGAGAATTGGGAAAGAGGGGAAAAAAACTTTTGATTTTGACTAGTAGTAAAACACTTGGATAAACATGACATGACACAGATGTCAGAGTGCATAATGCAACCGTGTAGACCCAGACGGGACTAGAGAATATTCAGACATGGGTAGAATACATACAGTGGAGAGTCAGACATGGGCTGGGGCCCTCTGCATTCTGGTGATGTGTGAAATATCAGGGTATGATTTTTTTGGACTGAAAGACAAAAGTGGGAGAGGTCTTTACAATGTAAAGCTAACTTAATTTTTCTATTATAAAATAACACTAAAAACAACAGAATAATTTTGAGCCTAATGTATATGCCAAGGACATGTAGCACACAGGGTTGTTATATGGAACAGGGAGAGTAGGAATGGCAAATATTTCATTTGTTCACTTACTTATTGTGCCAATACTGGGACTTGAACTCAGAACTTAGGCATTGTCTTTTAGCCTTTTTTCATTCAAGGCTGGCTATTCTGGCTTTTTAGTGGCTAAATGGGGATAAGCGTCTCATAAAGCTTCTTGCCTGATCAGGCTTCAAACACCAATTCTCAGATCTCAAACTACCAAGTAGCTAGGATTACAGGTGTGAATGCCCAGGCTCTATTTGTGAGCATAGTTTTGAGAGATTGCTAAATTAGAATATGAGATGCAGTGAACAAAGGTACAAGATAACGGGCAAAGTGATCCAGGTTACTGGCTACCTCTGCAGGGTACACTGGGTGAGTTATTTAAACTGCTCTAAAGCCAGAGTTTCCATTAGACATAAATGTCCCCTCCTCACCCTCAAATGAATCATCCAAATCACAAAAACCAGAATCAGACTTAGTTCTTGCAATTGGAAAAGTGGGGTTCTATCTTCTTAATTCATTACAAAGCATTTTCTGATTAAGTTCAGAGGACAGGATAATTTACTAGACATCACAGACTACATTCAAAATTGCATTCCCTTTACAGCCCCTTAGAGCAGTGATTTTGTTTAACCTTTCAGAGATTGCAAACAACTTTGACATGCTGATGAAAGAAAGGGAAGTTATCCCAGGGGGGAGAAAAACACAAAGTGCCAGAAACAATTTCAGGAGGTTCAAGCATTCCTTGAAATTACAGGAGTTCATGAATGCCAGACCTAGAAACAGAAAAACAAAGGGGGGGGGGGGTGTACTCAATCTATTTGCCGAGTTTCATCATCACCACCATTCTAGTTATTGAATTCATTTCTATATTCCACATAACCACTATGTAGAAGTGCTCATGACTTCAGTTGCTGTTTTGTAACCTGTAATGCACATAGAGACTAAGGAAAGCTCCTTTCCTCCCAGTTCTGAGGCTCTTGAAACTCGGGGGTCTATCGTCTCTCTGCTCCATGGGAAAGTGTACACAGTATGAGAGTTATCAAATATTCTCAAGCCACATAGAATGTTTTTTGTTCCTATGTCTCCTCACTCTCTGTTCTTCCTCATTCCTTGCGGTTCGTCCTTTGAATCATTCTCCATAATCTAAGCTCTACCCACCTTCATCAATGACCATTTCCCTTCTCCTCTTCTTTCTGGTGCCAACCCATTGCCCAGAAGCATCTGCCTGTGACCAAAGGAAATGGAACGATGGCCATAGTATTTCACAGGAAGGGGACATTCTCTTAGAACCCTGTGTAATTGTGGCCAGCATGAGACAGATTAAATCAACCGTGCTTTGGCTCCAAAACAAAATTTACTGCTAGCAGGTAGTATCAGCTTAATTTAGAGATGAGGTTATCTGGCACAAGGCCAAACATACTAGCTCCTCCAGTGGAGGGCCAGTACAGAGAGAGTAAACTGAATCTCCTTCCTGCATGATTTTTCTACAGTTATAGTTCAGGATGGTAGTCCATGAACAAAGTCTGGCCCTCTAAGGATGGTCAAATCAATACTGAGGTTTCATAGGTTTAATAGAAATAAGCAAGACACATGCAATGTGTGGCAGATGGGTTTCTGACTAGAACCTGGACAACCAAACACTTCTCACTATCTTCAACTCAGAGTTGCCACAGACTATCTTCAGGTCTATACTTAACTTTTAAGGACCTTATTCTTCAATGTGTGGCCAGGGGACTGTAGTAAAATAGGAATTCAGAATCTTGGACTCTCCACCCAAGATCTACTAAATTAAGACTTACATTTTGAAAAAAAAAAAAGATCACAGATAATTAGTATGCATATTGACAGGAAGCATTTCATAAAACCCAAAGAAGATGAGGCAGCTTTCAGAGAGCTCTCTGGCAACCCCAACTAAGCCATTTTTGTCTTTGTATAGATGAAAGCAAATATAATTGGCTTGTTGCAGCGGTGAGAAAATGATTTGCAGAACACATGCAAGCAACACTGCACAATTTCCTCTACATGCAGGAGAAGAACCACAGGCAGAACCCTATGTTCATGGATCCAGGCAGGGGTGGGGCCAAGACCATAGTGACCACACAGAGAAGGAAGTAAAAATGGGAGTGGCTCTCTGAGGCCCCGATGCTTTGGGCTGAAGTTGTTGGGAGATTGTGCTCTAGTTACCGGTGATTTCCATCCCACGTTAGGACTTTCAGAAAGCTCTCCTGTAATTAGAGTCTCAGCTGTGCTTCCAGGTGACAGAGGGTGATGGAGCTATCCGACAGGACGGCTTTTCTCCATTTATCACAGGGCCCATAGATTACAGCAGATCTAATAGCCAGTCAGACATGATGTGTTGTCCGTGGGGCTGTCACTTGTGATGTATGAATTGCAGAAGTCTTAGTGTTTTTCAGAGGTCCTGTGGAGTATAAGCTCAAACAAAGCCAGCAAAAACTTAAGAAAAGGGGGGAAAAGGAACAAACTGGGCACTGCCTCATATAATGGTGAAATACACAGGGGAAAAAAATCAATTGTGGGGTTACCACTTTTCCATTAGGAAAACAAGGATTCCAATTATTAAAATTCCTCTGAAACATGTTCAAAAGCCTTAGCATATTAGCTAGAGAGATTTATGGGATGTTTTTGTCCTCTGGATACTTTATAATGCTTCAGGTCCTTTGCATATATGCAAACATGTTTAAATTAGGTTTCCTTCAGTTATTTCAAGTAGGCAAAAAAGTAAACAATCTACCAAAAAAAATCAATTAATCAGATTCTTGTTTTCAAAGCCATGGATAACCTTAGGGAGAACAATTGAAGAATCGACACAAAATGTACAAACAACTGCAAATCTCAAGTAAGAGGAAGACCTGGCTGAATGACAAGTGACAATTCACAATTGGACACTATAGAAAGTGGCAGAGGCTCCTTCTTAGAGTGTCAGAGGCTCCTTCTTAGAATCCTAGCTACTAAGGAGGCTGAGATCTGGAGGAATTACAGTTCAAAATTCAGGCAGAAAAATTTGATAGATTCTATCTGGAAAAAAAAAAAAAAACAGCCGGGCGCTGGTGGCTCACGCCTGTAATCCTAGCTACTCAGGAGGCTGAGATCTGAGGATCGCGGTTCAAAGCCAGCCCGGGCAGGAGAGACGAGACCATGAGACTCCTATCTCCAATAAACCACCAGAAAACCGGAAGTGGCGCTGTAGCTCAAGTGGTAGAGCGCTCGCCTTGAGCTGAAGAGCTGAGGGACAGCGCCCAGGCCCAGAGTTCAAGCCCCACGACCGACAAAAAAAAAACAAAACAGCCCAAAGCAAGGGTGGAGGCATGGTTCTAGAAGTAGAGCACAAACCTAGCATGTCTGAGAATCTTAAGTTCAACAGTAAAAACAAACAAACAGAGGCAGAGCTGAGGCTCTTATGTCCCCTATTCAGAGTACAAGCAGAAACCCAGAGTCTCTTTGCTAGGCAAGTAAACCACCACTGAGTTACACCCCAAGCCCTTATTCCTCTTAAACCATATTCCAGTCATGTGTGAGGCTGATACAGAGCAGCTTTTGCAGCAATAAAGGTATGTGGATCTAAGAGCTGTCCATCTCTTATCTGCTTATGCACTTAGATAACACCTTCTGGCCTCTAAGTCAGGAAGAAGGAGGAGGAGCAGGAGCAGGAGGAGGGAGGAGGAGGAGGAGAAGGAGGAGGAGGAAGAAGAGGAGGAGGAAGAAGAAGAGGAGAAAGAGGAGGAGGAGGCGGAGGAGGCGGAGGAGGAGGAGGAAGAAGAAGAAAAAAGAAGAAGAAGAAGAAGAAGAAGAAAATGAAGAAGAAGTCAATGACGATGACAGAGGAGGAGGAGGAGGAGGAGGAAGAAGAAGAGGAGAAAGAGGAGGAGGAGGCAGAGGGGGCAAAGGAGGAGGAGGAAGAAGAAGACAAAAGAAGAAGAAGAAGAAGAAGAAGAAGAAAATGAAGAAGAAGTCGATGACGATGACAGAGGAGGAGGAGGAGGAGGAGGAGGCAGCCAGTCTTTCTGTAAACAATGAACATAGTTCTCAGCCCAGATCTTGAGATGACTTTGCTTTTACAATGAACACTTGGAGACACAATAAACTGTCTGCTGCCATCTCCCAGCCTTCTAACACTCAGAAGCTGAAACACATTAATTCTTCAGGAAGCAAAGTAAACAATTTTTAAATGAAAAGCAGAGCTGGGGCTAGAGTGCCACCCTTCAGCCAAAAAAGCTAAGCAAGAGCATGAAGTCCTGGTCCAAGCCCCAGTACTGAACCAAGAAAAAAAAACTATATATTTAATAATAAAAATGCATACAAGAAAGAGGAATTGTGTATAGGGCAAGTTATTTTCTATATTGCTGAAACAGGAAACAAGAATTGTTCTGATTTAGAATTCTTTCATTCTAGCACATTAGTTCAGCAGGATTTCCTCCACTCAATCCAAACTTTTACTAACCTCCTCTTTGTGTTTTGCCTTTAGAGAATAAGAACAGTCATGTTTACTGGCAATATATGCAGACATATTCCTGCTTGGGTTATTCTAGAAGAACTACTAGTTTCTAATCCAATGGACAATCTGTTGGCAATATCAGGGGAATGTAATACACTTGGGTCAGCTGGTTATCTAATCAGTTTCATACTCTGCTTCTGACACCAGATTGGCAAAATACCAAAAATGTTTCCTAATCCCTCCCCCCTCTTATTCTCCTATGTAAGCTTCATCCCTCTTGGTCTCATCCTATTTAAGAAGACTCTTAACCCTGCCCCATATTGGCTGTTAATTTAATTTGGATGTAAAAATCCGTAAGATGAGTGCAAAACTTGTTTAAATTACTTTCAAAACATACCATCTTTAAGCAGAAAGTTATATAATTTTGATAGCTACTCTACAAAGTATGTTGTAAGTTCTCTTTCTCTAGCTTCTTTCAAGTTCTAAGAACCGTCTCTGGGTTAAATTCTGGAGTTTTTGAAGAATTCATTTGCCTTAACCCCTTTCTTTATCTCACAGATGTCTCTGACAAATGCTCTCCCTCGCAGAAAGGCACTGACATGTGAGAGGAACAGAAATGGAAAATGCAGCAGTGGCTTTTCTTGTCTAGGACCAAGTACCTCACAGCCATGGTAATGTCAAAACTGGCCTCTTTTTTATTCAGAATCACTTGATCATTGCTTTCTAAACACCAACAAAATGAAAACAGAACAAAATATTAAACACCTTCAAGAAGTCACCGAGCTCCAGTAGCTCATGCCTGTTATGCTAGCTATTCAGGAGCTTGAGATAGGAGGATTTGGATTTGAAATCAGCCCAGACAGGAAAGACTGTGAGACGCTTATCTCCAACTAACCTCCAAGAAGCCAGCAGTGGAGGTACGGCTCAAGTGGTAGAGCATCTCACTTGAGGAAAAATAGCTAAGGGATAGGACCTAAGACCTGAGTTCAAGTCTCAATACAAGAGTGCATGCATACACATAGACACAGATATTAAGCACTAAGAATTGAAGTAGCAAGTACCACAAACTTTGGCCAAGATGGCCAAGGATTCATGTCTAGGTCAGAGGTGGTGAATCCTTAGCAAACTGGTCCTGTGGAAAGCTGTGACACTTTCCTTTTTTTTTTTTTTTCTTTTTTAAAGCAACTACAGTACACTGCAGTTCACTTTCTCTTAGTTCTTCCCACGGGTTGATGGAGCAGGCATTAGTTATTACTCCTGCCATGATGTGTCTCTCCCCTGCCCAGTACCGCATTATCTGCCTCATTATCTGCTCTGTGTGACATTATCTGTGCCGGCCTCAAGCATCCCATCCATAAAATGGGGTTAATAATACCGGCCCTCATTTACCTTGAACAAACACTACTGGGGAAAATGAGGATATAAATTAAATTGCTTGCTGCTCTTTGGAAGAAAGTTGCCTTAGAAACACAGGCTTATTATTTCTCCATAGAAAAAGCTAAATATATTAGAGTTTGCACAATGTTGCTGGCTGTGATTTTGCTCTTTTCTAACCCTAGGCAGAAGTACTACATTAATTCCAGTCCCTAGGTGAACCTTTTATTCCATTTTCCACTGGAGAAAAAAAAAAAAGGAAAAGTTACTTTGCAAAGAAAAAGAAATAAGAAAAAAGAAAAGCAAAGAAAATGTAGTATTCCCAAATCTCATTTGCAGAACATTCTGTTCTCCAAATTACAGCACAGCAAGCAGGCACGTGAGAACTTTTAGAATCCTGCATCCGAGCTGGTTCCACACGGAACCCACTCTAATACAAAATGGCTTTAATTACTTTAATATAAATCCTGGAAATGTGCAGATGGATTGTAATAATTATGCAAAAACTGCGATGGTCCTTTATAGAAACACAGATCTTGCAAGCTTAAAGGAGAATGAAAGGGACATAAGTTCAACACAATATGTCAGAAAGCCTATCTCCTAAGAAGTCCTGTATTTCAAACGCCACGCGCTAACATTTCATCTGCTGTGGTAGTTGTTATGGAAACTACGGCTTTTTGATTGAATAGCAGAATAAATACCTACCTAAAATCAGCATGATGGGTAACTGTATAAATTAAGAACTCCCCAAGACAACAATTACTTGGAGTTCTTCCTTGAGATAAATGTAGGGGGGGGAGGAGAAAAAGAAAAGAAAAGAAAAACACATCTACATGTATCTATGAAATCTAATAGGAGCTTCAGTTTCTGTGAACTAAATTCTCTTCTACACCTGGGACAGTCAAACCTGCCTCACCCTGGGTTTCTCTTGCTGTTTTATCTCCTAAACACACTGAAGACTTAGGGAATGAAAAGATCTAATGCTTTGCCAAAAGATCATTTAAAAAAATACTAAAAAGTCACATTTCTTCTAAATTAGTACAGTAGAAGCCTTGGGAAATGAATGTAGGGTTATTATCATTGTGATTTTTAAATCAAGTGGGTCATATATAAATGTGCAAACTCCCCAGGCATGAGAGAAAGGTCAGTTAAACATGGTTTGCGTAATTTTATGAGTCTGGTATTAGACTGTGGCTGATTCCTGATATTAACAACCTTTCAGAAATCATAGGACAAATACTTGTATCTTTCCACGTAGATATAATTCGCCCATTTGCTGACTTAATTAAAGAGTTCACTAGACAAAATAAGAAAATAGAACATACTTGGGGTTGTTTTCCTCTTTCCTATTTTACATGGAATGATATGCCAAGGAAAACTATCTGTGCAACAGGCACCCTATCACAAACTTCTCCATAATGGGCATGCATTCGCCCATTGGATCAACATCTTTCAATTTATTAGCATGACAAAGGACACAATTATTTTGGATATGCCTGAATGCAATTTTCATTAACTTTGCAATGATTTATTAACAAAAGTGTCAGGAATGTAATAAAAGCAGCAGGACTCCTCAAAATGCCAAAATAAAAAAAAAATGAAGAATACAGCAGAATTTCCCAACACGCCTTACGGCATCAGGTCAATAAGGTTGCTTGATTCCATCAAAAGAATCACCATGGTGAGTGAACTCTGCAATTAACAAAGAGTAAGCACAAAAAATGCTAATATCTCATTTGAATGTAATTATGCACAGATTACTGTTCACTGGAACAAGAAAAGGGATTTTTAATTGTCATCCAAAGTTACATGCAAACCCTAGATTCTAGTTAACTTTTTTTTTTTTTTGGTTGGGGAGTTCATATGCGAATAAAGCATGCAATTTACAAATTCTTATGTTCAGGGACATTGTAAAAGGCAATGCTTTTGTTTAAGGGATACAACTTGCAAAGTTTTAGAATAACATCACTCCATGTATGTTGGCAAGGTTAGTTTGTAATAAGTTTCACCATCGTTTGCATTTTAATACTATTTGATCTCATTTACATGTTTAAATTTGTTCCTGTAATAAAATTCATTAGTATGTTTATCATAACCACATAATGAATATAGCCCTTATGTAAAATAAAAAATTGAAAGTACATTAGAGACATTACAAGCTGTTTGAAATTACTGTGCTTTGCATATTATACCTTATTAATTAAATTATAAATTATTTATTTATGTTATTTCTTTAATCAGGGGCAAGCACTAGAACAATATTATATTAGTATAAGAAACAACACAACTCAAAGCTAAATCACACATGGACCAATTTCATGTACAGAGGCATGCACATCCATTTTGCCATGGGCTGGCAAATGCCCCCTACCCCCTGCTGGTACCAGGGATGGCGGGGAGCTATTTAAAGGAGAGTGGCGGGCAGGGGGAATAAATGTTTCCTTGTGCCAGTTTAAAACTCCACTGGTTAGTATATTCTCTCCATTTGCCTTCTCCTCTTATTAGTATAATTAGATCAGATATGCAGATGGAAGCAAAGAGCAAATTATTATAGAAGTTAATACCTTGTCCATTTTATTTGGAGTGCATGGACCTCCACAGAAAAGGGAAAAAAATAATATGTCCAGTTCTTTCCTTTTAAGACATTTTCTTTTGTCAACAGTTAGAAAGAGTATGAATGGTGAAGTGGAGGGGCAGGGAGAAAGGGAGAAGGGAAAGGAGGGGGCAGGGGAAGGGAAAGGAAGAAAAGATAATAGGATAGAGGGGCGGAGGGGAGGAGGGAAGAAGAGGAGGGAAAGGAAGGGAGAGGAATGGAGGTGGAAATCATACATATTTAGGGAAACAACACTGAGTTCATTTTTTAATTCACCTTTAAAAATAATTATTTAAATCCAGACAGAATACCGGTGAGCTCTTTTCATATTCATGCAACTCTCAGATCTCCTTTTAAACTATGTTTCTCATTCCTTATTCGGATATAGTGACTTGACTACAGGCTCATCCTCTGTCTCTACTGGTAACAGATTCAATTGTTTTGATAAGCAATTACTGGGGTAACACATAGGACACTTATCTGTTAAAGAAACTTGGGGATGGGGGTATAAAGGGGGGGGCCTCTGAATAAATTGTCTGCTGTTGAAAGTGCTTAACTCAGATTTTAGAGTCAAAAGGTCTGGGTTCTAATCAAAGTAATCTCCTTTTTCCAAACATGGATAATCCCAACTCACAGAATTGCAACTGGGGACTAAAGGAGACTAACATTCATAAAGGGTTTATTTAGCAGGACACCTACACAGTAGCTGTTCAATAAACGTTAATCCTAGAACTATTTTCATGCAGACACACAAAAGCTTATCTCTAGAATCTCCTTCTCAGAATTCTACATGCCAGCATGACATGCTGGAACTCATTTTTAAAAGATGTCAGCATTGGGCTGGGAATGTGGCTTAGTGGTAGAGTGCTGGCCTCACATGCATGAAGCCCTGGGTTCAGCTCCACAGTTCCATATAAACAGAAAAGGCCAGAAGTGGTTTTGTGGCTCAAGTGGTAGAGTGCTAGCCTTGAGCAAAAGGAAGCTCAGAGACAGTGCCCAGGCCCTAAGTTCAAGCCCTAGGACTGGGGGGGGGGGGGGGGGGGGGGGGGGGAGGGGAAAGATGTCCAGCAGCTTGATACAGTTAATGCAAGCTAAGGATTGAACTTAATGTGTAAAGCAAATAGCTAAAGATACAAGGGCATACTAATTACAACTATTTCCCTAAGTGATAAAGATGGATTTGTTTTCTTCAGCAATTTTAGATTAGGGTACCCTTCCTTCCCATCTCACCATCTACACAAATTGACCAATGCTGAAAGAGAACACAAGATGAGGGAAGCAGTATTATAACAAAGGCTCAGGAGTGGAGTTCTACTTCACAGGTCCACCATGAGTAAAAATTGGGGCTTGCAGCTTAACAGTGTTCATAGGTGATTAGTAAGACTGAGACACATTTGTGTTTACCTCACCATAGCACCCATCTTTCTGAGTTCCCCAGGGCAGCCGAGAGAGCCACATAACTGAGTTCTAGCAAGCTACATATCCGGATAAACAGAAGTGACCCAGGGTACCTCTAGACCTGGTTTCTAAAAACAGAAAATTTCCATGCTATTGCCTTCTTTTATACTTGTCCCACAGGATTTAGGGTAGGTTGGTCCCAATGGAAAAACAGTGCTGTGTTGTGCTGTGCTGTCCCATGGGGGAATTTAGATACCTTTCTACAACCAAAACCCTTCTCTGATTAGAACAAAGTCCTAATGAAATGTGGACAATGCTTATTTTTGCTAGAATTAGAAATTAGAACTAGAATTCTCAATATAATTAATTTGATTTGTGTCAGGAAAGATGCCCTAAATTTTTTTAAAATTTAAATGAAATTTAACAAAGGTAACACAATCCTCCAATAATCTTTCAACAAGGGAGAGTTCTTTCATACTATAGGTGCCTTTTAAAGTAAAAAATGACCACAAAAATGCATGATATATTAGATTTCCTAGTAGTGTGCTGTACATAAATACAGGACATGAAAATCAATGCAATTTCAGCAGAAGAATTAAACCAAGAGAAATCAGTTTTACTCCAAAAACGTTTCACCAAAAATGTATGTTTGCAATCCATGTGCTCGGTTTTCTTGAAGGAAAATTTCCAGCTCAAGTGCTTCATTAGCAAATATTCATGACACTCCTGGCTTTGTGTGACTTCTAAACTCCAGAAGCTGTGAGTAAAGGGTGGAGAGAGGGGAACCCACTCCATATAAAAGCTCTGAAAGTCAAGAATTAAAATGGAAAGGAAGTAGTTATTGGCCACCTTAGTCAGGGAGTAATGCAATGAAATGCTACATAGGGAATGATGTCAAGAGACAGGAGAAACAAAAGGGAATGTCATTACGTTTCTAATAATTCAATAGGCAAAGAATCTCTGAAGGTCTAATATTCAACCCATTGTTATTTTTGTCAGTACAATTAAAAAAATCTTAAAATATCAGTTGTACCTGTCAAATATTGAGCATATTATTCAGCATCTTTTCTAATATTTTTCTCAGTGTTTACTTGAAGCATCTGATATTGATTAGGCATCTATAAGCATGAAGTAAATGTTCTTTAAGGGAAAAACCTAAAAATCCATTTCAAAGTATGTCCAACTGGGCTATACCACAGCATTCCACAATCCAGATTTTTTTTTCTTTTTCTTCCTTCTTTTTTTAAACACAAACTCTCACTAAGCAGCCCATCTGGCCTCAAACTAAAAATCCTCCTGTCTCTACCTCTTGAGTGCTTAGATTACAGATGTGTGCCACCACACCTGGCTAGATAGTCTATTAATAAATACTTACAAAGTTTACTCTGAAGACACACCCACCAATAAGAGAGAAATACAAAAGCATGACACAGTTCAAGCGAGGGTATGTTCTAAAAAAATTCTAAGTGAAGAAGTATAACATATACTCAATAGATATGAAATTTAAAATATTTCGAAGAAATAAAGAATATACACAGTTGCATATATATAAAACATACAATTTAACATCTGGGCACTATTTATATATCTAGTTATAGATGTAAAATAACATGATCCTGTCAATTAAAGGGTGAAAGAAAAATAAAGAAAGGGCAATTCAGGTTTGTTGAGTGCCTGTTTTGTAACAAAAGTCCTCCTTCTTACATTTCCATGGAAACACCTCTTTCCAAAGACACTTGTAATTTGTCATAGCTCCCTACATCCAGCTAGAATCTGTCCAATGAGCCCAGACCAATGCCCCCACCAAAATCCCAGCCTACTGCTTCACAGGAACTTCCTATACGTATTTCAGATGTTAATACACCTTAACTCCCAACCTCTCACAAGTGTTCCTCACAGATGACTCCACAACAAGCAAGTCCATCCTCCCAACTCTCAGTCCAGAATGTATGAATCGTTCTTGTCTCCACATCCATCCCAACAGCAGATCCTGCCATCCTGGCCTGAAGCGCTACTCAGAACCAGACAACTTTGCCTCCCTCCATTGGTACTACCACTGCAGCTGCTCTCAATACAGACCAGTCCAAGTTAGGGCATTACATCCTGCTCAATCTCCACAGGGTGAGTATTTAGAATAATCCCTCTGACTAATCTTCCACCCAGTTTGCCCACTCCTCTCTGTACCATGGCTTCTTTGCAGTCCTCTAAACCAACACCAAGCACAGTTCTGAGTCTCAGGACTCTTACATGTGTTGCTCCCTTTGGCTAAAACATATTTTTTAGTGAAGCTTTTGTTCAACATTTTTTTCTGATTTTTTTTTTAATGACCACCTTTCTACCTGTGGCCCTAGAATTCCTTGTGCTGTCTTTTCTTTCCCTTGGGTTTTCTTCACAGTACATACTTCACCTGTAAATTTTTATTTTCTGTTTTCCTCTATTAGAATGTAACCCATTTGAAGGCTTTTACTCTGTTTTATTTTTCAGCTGTAATTCCAAAGCCATGAAACCCCAAATTATTGGTTAATATACTTGGGAAGACTATATTAGTTTACTTAATTTAAATGGACACTTTCAATTAGAAGTTACCGACATTCTCATCAAATGCTTAAAAATAAATAAAATATAAAATAGATTAAATACCAGAGTCCCAGAAATAATAATTGTCCTGTTAGCAAAGGTAGGAAGAAGTAGATGATGAAGAAAATCTCATTGATCTTTTAGGACCCATTATTGTTTTGTCATATATCTGTCTCAAATAAAAGATCCTGTGCATCATTACACAAAGCTGTCTTGAACTCAAAGTCTGAAATGATTCAAGTATTTTGTTGTGTGTTTTTTTTTGCTTCTTTTTCCTTAATCAGTTTTTTTGAGTTGCTTTACTTCTGCTTGCATTTTAGAAGACATCATATCTAACAAGTAAAATAGAACTAAATCAATTGTTTTTTTTAATATTTCATCAAAATCTGCCCACTATTTAACCAGGGACAAAACTACTGATATGAGTCAACTCCTAAGGTACAGTGGAAATTTATAAATTATTTCCTCTGATTTTATGCTATAAAAAACTGTATAATAAATGAGTTTCAGGATTGATCACAATTTGGATTATGTAGAGGTACAATTCATTTTCATCCAATAGGCATTTTTAAAGAGAAGGAGTAAGGAAAATAAAGGAGGAGAGTTATGGGAAGGGACAGGTAGAGAAGAAATGGAGAGAAAAGAAACATTAAAAGAATGAAAGAAGGGAATGAAAGGAGAGGAGGGAAGAAGGGAGAAAGGAAAGGAAAAAGAAAGATGTGAAAGACAAGCATGTTCCACTTGACAAATGTATTCAAATCTGCCTTACAAATTTTAGAAAAAAAATTAAGGAGCTCCCCTACTCGATTTAGGAACCTTTACAGACTATAATTGAATTGAGGAACAATTTGTAGACACTATGTAGAAGAGACACCAAGAGTCAACAATCTCACACCCCATACCCACAGAAATGAAATAACTTTCATTTAAGTTGGTTTCTAAATCACCCCCACCCCCACATGGTGCACATTTATGCTAAACCCTGTTTGAAGATTTCCACAACTTGTGATTCTGAAGTTGACATCAACTCTTATCGTTAACTTCCTGGATATTATTTTGTGGAGAGAATCACCCCCTTAAATTTAGAGATGAAAATTAAATCCTTTAGCTTAGATGTTTAAACAAAAGTAAAGGTAATTTCAATACAAAAAAAGGTGTATAAGTAATGTACCTCCTACTAACTTCTACATATAAAATATGATATCCGGGGGAAAATCTGTAATATCTTTAAGTCTGAAGGAAGAGTTTTAAGTATACATCTTCCTCTTACGAAAACCAGTTGCTTCAAAGGCATCAGACATAGATGTTAAACCTTTAAAATTCATAATAAATGTCATTGTAACAAGATTTAGCTCAGGTTGATGCTTCCAAAGTCTAGGAATGATTTCACAATTCTCAAAAAAATAAAAATAAAAAACACCTAAATGATGGATTCATCCAGTTTGCTTCTGAACTATTTCCCATTCTTGCTGTATAGAGCATGAGCTAAGGGGACTGGCCACCCTGGATTTACCTAAGAACTTGAGAGACAGAGGAATCTTGAGAGTTTGCTGAGGCAAACTCTACATCTTATCAAGAGAATCATTTTGCACACTGATGACTAAGGACCATTTATGTGAGTTAGGAATTGGCATGTAAAATTCACTTTTCAAAGACAAGCTATACGAAACCACCAAAAGCAAAAAAAGATAAGGTATGAAGAGATTGGTGCAGAATTGTCTATTTCAAGAGTGACCCTTTGACTTAGAGACCTGCTTCTCTTCCTTCTCATTTCATATGTGGAGTAAATATAAACAGGAATCTGTCCCAAGCATCTATCCTGAACACTGATTGAAACCAGTCATGTAAAAGCAGTGTTTTTGAGCTCTGCCAAGAGTACTGCCATTATCACCTGAATAAAAATAATTCCATTCTCAGGCCTAACAGCTAACGGATATAAGATTCCAATTTAATTAGGACAACAATGTGAAGGCAGCTCAAATAAAAAAGTAGGAACAATTTTCTAATGGGTTTAAATTGTGAGCTCGTGACAGACTATGACAGATGACATATTTACTTTTCAAGGGAGCTAAACGAACACCTTAGATTAAAAAAAAAATGTGAGCTAAAAACACTGCAAATTTGGAATTAATTAATCCATTGACAATATAGTTTTTAAAAGCACTTTCTATTATAAAAGAAAAAAACAGATCTTTAAATCCCAAACAGGTAGTTTGAGAAGGCTAAATTCAATATGTTATCAGAACTTAGTAATATTTGACCTTTTTCAGGAACTGAAGATGTGGAATTACCAGGTGCACATGGGGGTCGAGTGCTCTCCTGAAGTTTCACTAAATAGCTTTGGTCTCATCTCTTATCTAAAACACTTCAGTCTCAGGTTTCGACCAGTATTGTGGTTAGGAGGCTGCCTCTTAATTCATTTTCAATGCATCAAGTTTTATATGTGTGTGCCTTGACTCTGGGCCTTTTGGCAAAATGTTTAATCTAATAAAACCCTGATCTAGCATTTTGTCTTCCTAATTGTGACCTTCGTTTCCTTCAGAAATAGACAATTCAAATATGACTGCAGAAACTGAGTGGAAAATGAGAATATAAGTATACACATGCTTGAACACATCACTGTGAACTAATGACTAATTACTGTGCAATTGAATACTAATGGAGAGACCCATGAAATCAACATGAACAGGAAATGAACTCAATATGACCAATGGTTCTACAATTAAAATCAAATAAATGCCTCATAATAGAATGACTTAAAAGATATTACTACAGCCAGTCAATTATTCTTCAGGTTACACTTTTACTAAAAAATAAGCTCAAAGCCAGGTACAGAAGTATGTAGCTTGATATCTTTGGAAAAGTTAATGTGCATCTGAAATGTGAATTATAGTGTTGTAATTATCTTCAAATTAAAGTATGTAAAACTAGTTCAAAAGCAAGTCGCTTATTAAAGCAAATCAGATAAACATGAATTTCAGGAAGGAAACTTGAGAGGTTAACTTTCTAGACCGCTTAATTAATTAATTATCATTCTGAATATTTAACTCTTTAAGTCTTGATAAATCTGTCAGAAATTATCAATAGAGAGGAAGCTTTAAGATTGAGGGTAGGAAGAACAAGAAACAAATGAAACAAACAAATTATTAAAGAGTTAACCTTTAGTTCCTGAAGATTCACTGGCAATTTCTAAGAATTGATTAACAATTTTATTGAAGTAATTGTATACACATTTCCTTCAGTTCTATTTCATTTGCTTCCTTTTCTGCAACCAAGTGCCTGCATGAGGCAGATTGAAATAAAGTGCAATATTTTCTCTTGAAAAGTCTACTCGCTTATCAGATGTGGATCTAATCAAGGACCTAATAAGTCTATAATGGTACATTTGCTTCCCAGGAGATACCACTGTTTCTCATCATTCCAGAAAATACCCCTTGCAAGGTGCAACCGAGAGCCGCAGACTCACTGCAACAGTCTAATAATTTGATTGGGAGCCCTTAGGCAGGGATAACTTAAATTACAATTAGAGAGCCTTCACACTGGTGCTAACATCTGTGTACTGAACCACTGTATACTGATTAAAGGTTTTTAAAAGAGAACTAAGTACTTCCCACATTAGAGAAGAGTGTAATTCTAATGGCCCTCATCCTTGGTATGTAATACTTCAACGTTCCCTGCTGAGCTTCCTGCTTGGGAGTCCAAAGAAGGCACACCCTGGAAAAAGAAAAAACTATGTGAGAAGTGTCCAATAAATTGGTTCGGTGTCAATGGGCAGGCAGACAGCCCTGGGAAGGGAAAGGAAGACCATGTTCATTCCATCACTCTTTCAATGCCAATTCCCCCTGAGTTTATAGCTTTGTTGTTGTTGAGGTGGTTTGGGCTTTTGTATTCCTGTTAAAAGAAGGATTCTAGGAAGAGGTCAGGACTCAATGCAATTGCCATGGGGGCACCAATTAATGAAAGCTGAAATAAATGAGGGCATGCACAGTGTCCTCCCTGCCTTGCTATTAAATAAGTCGTGCCTGTGAGGAGAACAGAGCCCCCCCCCCCTCCATACACACACACCCCTCCCCACCATTCCCTAACCACTCCCTTCCACCCCAACTCATCCCACCCCCCCATCCATTAAGGCTTCTTTCCAGCACATGGCTGCAGCAGATGTCTCTGAGGAAACATTTTGTTTCCCCTCTGTATCCAGGCTCAAACACCTGGGCTCAGACATGACGTCCAGTGGAGGCTATTTTCCTTTTTTAAACTTTCCTTTTATTTGGTTTGCATACAAGGCTAATAATGAGGTTTAAAAAACTATACACAATCAGTGTACAATTACACCCATCGGGAGTCTGACATGTAATTTCTGATAAACCCATATAACTAGGAACAGCCAAAGGAACCACAGAGCGCTCACAATGTGTGGGGTCATCAGAACACAATGCCAACACAATCTCTGCGTCATGTCTTGTTGCATAGTATTAATCAGTGCAAACATTGTTTGGGAAATGAGAGAGGAGAGAAAGAGCAGTTTCCCAGCTGCTACTGCTTTGCCATCAAATCTGATAGTTCCATCTCACATTAGAAACTTCAGTAATAAAGCTTAGGACCGATTAATGACACTTGAGGAGTCTACTTAAAAACAAAATCAATTAATAGATCCTTGTGTATAGACCCAACTGTCCCGATCACTTTTTCCCACACGACATTTCTTGAGCAATTTGAATACTTTCCTAAATTTAGGAAATAACATTTAAATCCTAAACAGCTACAATACGTGAAGATTGTGTATTCACATTATCTAAACAACCGGCATCATTGGCTAATTAACACCTACAATTTCGATTTCTTTCAATGTTTCGATTCCTACACGTTGGAGCACAATTACTCTTCAGTGGATGGTTATAGGTAAAGGATAGGATAAGATTTTATTAAGAAAGAATTATCTCGGACCACAAGATGACAACTCAGGTCATTAGGAAGCACAATGCAATACTATTGTCAATACTATTGATACGTCTTAGGAAAAAGTGAGTCTGGGAAATGCAGAAATGTCACAAGCTTTGTGTTACCTTCATTTTAATAGAGCATAGCATGACCTGGATAGGAGGGGTTGACTACTTCAATTAGGTTTATGCTATTTTCAATACGACTTCCAATCAGTGCATTTAGCTGGAAAGCAATTCCTGGCTTTATTATTACTGTTGTCATCCTTAAAATGCATTCTATTTATTTTTTTTAATTCACCAGGAGGGGTAAAGGGAAGATGGGAGCAATAAAGAAAAAGAGCCAGTAACATGCCCTTAGGGACCAATAGCAAAGGGAGGAGAATCACAGGGGAAGAAAGAAAAGAGATGAAAATGAAAGGCATATCTTATTAAAACATCATAATTAAGAAGTAATAGGTATTCATAAAGAGACTGAAGCCCAAAGGTCTAAAGATGTCTTACAGTAACATGGGCAAATGTCTACTAATAAGTAATAATCAAATAATCTACGTTAAAAAAGCAATCCAAACCAGAAGAAAATGAGATGCAGAAACGAATCTCACAATTCCTACCTCCCACTGTGCAGTGTGGACAGACCTAAGCAGAAACCCACAAAAGGAAGAAAAAAAGCCCTAAACTCCTTTCAACAACACAGATTCTGGCAGAGGGAAAGAAGCATTTGCTAAGCAAACTCCTCATTCGCCCATCACCTGTAGCTCATATGATGGGATAGTCCCAACTCCAAAACCTGAGATCCCAGGGAATCAGGACTGATGATGAAACTGACTCCACATTATTCATTTTGGCACAAGACAGAAAATACTTGGATGAATTTTCCCCTTAGCTCCTGTGCTTTAACTTAGCTGGACCTCTGAGCACTGAGACCAGCTGAAGGGAAGAATACATTTGGTCCTTGGACACCCCCTAGTGTCTATGTGAGCATGAACACGTCTGGCAGGTAGCTCCCTTCCTCACTAGTTGTACTCAACAGATAGGAGCAAGATGAGGATCTCAAGGCAGAAGTGGCAGGATGTTCTATCCTTTGGGAACCCTGAATTGATTTCAGGACAGGCGTACCAGTGTGGAGCCCCCAACTCCTCTCAGATACTTCCTGAAAATCCCCGTTTGTCTGTAACTCTGTCTTACTGTGTCAGAATTTGTCACAAGAAAATATAGCAAATTAGAGATAGAACCAAGAAAGGCTTACATACCCCCTCTCACCCTGCCCCCTCAGAAAAAAAAATATGAATTTTACAGTTAATATACTGGTTGTAAAATGGAAAGGAGACATGGAGGAAAAATCTATTTCAGAGAATATATGGGGGTTTGTCTTTATATAGATAACTTGTGAGTGTTTGAATAAGCACTGTGAAGTATTTATGTTTACCCCTGTGATTGGATGTGAATACTGAATAAAGTCTCAACAGCCTGCTTGCCCCTTCTCCCAGTCAGCGCTTCTCAGAGCAATATTTCATTTGTGTGATGAAGAGATAATTTAAAAGTGGCTTAGAAAAGCTTCCATGTAAGCGCCTTTGAAAGTTCCCATAAAACTATGTGTGACTCCCTTTCCATCTAAGTAAATTAATATGTTGTGTTCTAGAATTATCTATAGACTAGCCTTTCTCCACTAAAGTACTGTTCAAATTATGCAGTATTATTATGGATTTCATCCACAGTCATCTTAAAATATAAATATGCCAAATATTGTAAATTTGTCCTGGTACTGGGGCTGACACTTGACCATTTGAGCTATAGCTCCACTTCTGGCTTTTTGGTGGGTAATTGGAAATAATAGTCTCACAGACTTTATTGCCTTGGTTAGCTCCAAACCACAATGGTCAGATCTCAGCCTCCTGAGTGGCTAGGATTACAGACTTAAGCCACCAGCACTCAGTGGGAAAATATTCTACATATAACTTACTAAAACTCCAAGAGACACTGCCTGTTTTCTGGTGTAATGCTTACCTCCAACTGCTTTCTCAGACATTCTATTAATTGTTAAAGACTATTATACCGATAGAGAACATGCCACCTTGTTGTACTGGGACAAATCTGGCTGTTTACTGAGTCACATTTCAGAAGTCAATGGTCCTAAGATGTCAACTGCTTCATACCCTTGTATAAGAAAGTGAGAAGTTCAGAGTGATTGACTGCCTCCCAGTACATGACAAAGTTGCCAAAGGCTCCCACAGGTACAGGTGTCCTGTACCCAACCCACTTTTGCTCACTGATAGTTGTAAGTACAAGCTTGTCTGTGGCCAGATAAAGGAAGCCTGGTTGTCATGTCTGTACTCTATATTGAGGACACATTTTTTCTGAAAGGAGAAGGTGTCCAGCCAACTCCACAGTCCATATTGCCTGGGAAGATGGTGAATCAAGGTCTCTCCTGCCCTGGATTATTCATTAATGAATCACACAGGCGGCTTGCATTGTCAGTAGACAGGAAAGAAATGAGAGGAAGAATGTCAGCAGCATCTTGCCTGCCACCACCCGTACCCAGAGCAAGTGAAGCATGTGAATGAAACTGTTTGTTCCATCCCCGGCAGGAAATGCTACTGTTTTAAATACCAAACAGAGATAGCACTTGTTTCTGGTTGCAGCCCACACAAAACAAACTTACTTTTTAAAAAAGGAATCTTGGCATATGGTAACAAAACCTATATAATTCTCTTGATCTTTAATCTCTATGCCAATGTCTGTTTTACAGATTATGGCCTCAGCCCGACAAATCTGCTTTGTGAGTTTTTGGCTGACAAATCTGGCAACCCAAACGCTGTCTGAAATACATTCAAAAAGGCTAAACATTTTCATAATAGCTACTTTACATAGCCTAGTAGGTTTCCCTTTAGGACACCAATTAGATTTTTTTTTAAAGTGACAGTGTTAATTTTTATGATGACACACAGAACTGAGATTTTTATTTAATGCGCCTGGTCTTTTTGGTCTTTTTTTTTTTTTTAAGCTTTTCAAGGAGCTCAAACACTTTGCCAACAGACGGGTGTTGCAGCAGGGGTGATTATAGTAATTTTTCATGTAATTGGGAGTCGCCATTTGGTTGCTATCTTTCACAGGCTTGTTGACTCATCATATAATCCTTTATAACGAGGGGGGGGTGCTGTATGTCATAGGAATGTGTCAAGCAGCCAGGAAATAACAAACAGAGGAGACCCTCCACCCCCCTGCCCTAGCTGGTGGGGACCAACTGAGAGGGGTTTTAACATCTGCTCAGTTCTTTCGACTGTAATATATTTTCATTTAATAGCAATGACCAAACACTGAGAGGAGTTATGGAAAATTTGGGGGAGAAATCTGTGTTTGTTTCTCTGGAGAAGATACCTTCACGAAAAAAAGATTCTGTTACCCACTGTAAATGCACAGTCTTGAAAAGATCCTAAGGCATGAAGTGCTCATTAGAAATATCAGAACTTCCTTGTCCCTCCTCACAAAGAATTTAAGGCCCCAAATAAATGCTGCATATTGTTTCCCTAGAGTTGATTTATATTTTTATTTTTTCATCTCCTAGAATACTGGTAGTTAGCACACTGTTTTAATGGAACAGACACTTGAGTAGAAGGCCATGCATGATTATTACCTAATAATAAAACAAAAAAAGAACTAAGGGCTGGAAGTTGGGGCCTCTGAGGTCTAAGCCCAGATCTGTCATGTTGGATAACAGAGCTGTGTAAATGTAACAAGGCCTCAAATTCTCATCACGTTATAAGCAAAACGGAAAACCACTATGATCCCTGAGTTTCCCTAAGAAAGAAGTAAAAATAAATAACAGAGTGAGTCTGAAAATATTTCGTGAGTTAAACACTAAATACTAGGCCTTACAGTTTAACTTGAAATGATGGTTTCCGTTAACACTTTGCCATCTGTGAGCCAGTAAGGTTGGCGCAGCCATCTGCAACTTGCATTCTATCTGACTCTGTACGCACAATTTCCTTTGGAATTTTCCAAGAGTATTAGAACTAAGCTGCTCATTTTTTTCTGGAAAGCATCAGATGAAAAAGTCTCCTTTCTGTTCACTTCTGATTAGTAACTGTTTTTTGTTGTTGTTTTTAATTTTTTTCCCATTTAAGACTATGACTATTGACAGACTTGTCACCTGAAGACAAGAGCTGGGATTGGATCTGCTGAATCCAATTCTGGATTGGTGATTGGATGAATACTGAACTTGGATTTGCTTTTGTTTGATTTTTTTTTTTTTTCAGCCCAGCATTAGTGGCATGTCATGCCTATAATAATACTAGCTACTTGACTATTATAGATCCAGAGGGTCACAGTTAAAGGCCAGTAAAAGCAAAAAGTCCTCTAGTTCCCATCCTAACCAATAGTTCAGTGTGGTGGCATACCAAACTTAGTAACATGTACCTGTCTTTGTATATAGACTGACCCATGCAAAACAGAGATCTTGTCTCAAAAATAACCAGTGCAGAAAGGGTTGGGTATGGGGCTCAAATAAGAGCACCTGGCTAGCAAGTACTAAGCCTGGAGTTTGTACTAACAAACAAACAAGCAATGTTTATATGTGGTGTTTGTTTGTTGGGAGGGGGTATTTGGGAGAGGGTTGTTTTGAGGGTTTGGTTCCTTTGTTTACAATGAGCTGCAAACATTCAGAGCAAATTCTCTACCACTAAGTCATGTCTTCAGTCTTTGAGTTTGCTTTTTTTAATCAAGTTATCTGAATTCCACACAATTAAAAGCATAACAATGAAAATGTTCAATCTTACTTAAGTTTTAATATCTACAATAAAGGTAGATGCCTTACCAACCACATGTTACAACTAATCCGGGTATGAAGATTAATGTGAATTAGCCCTTCGTTAGTTATCTTTCATGAGTCCTAAACAATTTTAAATAAGTAAGCATGAGATATAATTATAAGCCAAAGCCGGTGCCAGTGGCTTGTGCCTGTAATCCTAGCTTGTCAGGAGGCTGAGATCTGAGGATTATGGTTCAAAGCCAGCCCAGACAGGAAAGTCAATTAACCATCAGGAAACCAGAAGTGGCGCTATGGCTGAAAGTGGTAGAGTGCTAGACTTGAGCTGAAGAGCTCAGGGATAGCACCCAGGCCCAGAGTTCAAGCCCTGTGACTAACAAAAAGAAAAAAAAAGAAAAAAGAAAGAAAGACAACTAAATTCAACTCTTATGTCACCGAAAGTAAATACAAAATAAGATTATCCAGTTATGAGTATGCGTCATGCACTTTTAGACTGCTGCCTAGCCAGGATGATTGCTGGTGTTTAATTTCACATGCTCATTACTTTCAAAAGAGCATCAATGGTATAGGCCTCAGACAGAAGCCCGCTGAAAAGCAGACTATCTAAGAAAAGAGTTGGCAAAATTCAAATCTATTTTTATCTAATGACTACTTCAGATAACTGATAGCAAAGACAAAATCCATGAGACAATTTCCTCTTTGATAAAAGAAACTGAATAATCAAACAGGGAACTCTGTACCTTCTGGGAACCTATAAACACTGAGGACACTTCACTTTCTGATTTGTCGAATCTGCCCAGTTAAACAGAAATGAGTAATGAACCTGGGGATTGGTAAGTACACAAGTTTTTACAGTCAGGATTGGAAGTTCATTTCATAAATTACAATTCCATCTAACATTCAAAAGACAGACAACCACATGTTAAAAAATTTTTTGAATTAGGCATACATTTGTAGTATGAGGGGATTTTGTATTGATAGCTCCACACATGCACACAGAGCACCTTGAACAAATTCACATCCTTCACCTCCACCTCCCTCTTCCCTGCCCCTTTTCAGTGTTTGCTGGGTTTCATTACACTGTCTTCATGTGTGTATGTTCTTGCATATATGCACATATATGCATTGTATGTATGTGCATGCACATGCATACATATACAACATACATACATGTGCATGCATACATGTACACATGATTAATATCCTTAAATCTTCTTCACCCCTCAATAGCCCCTTTTCTCCTCCTCCTCTGATTGGTCCCCTCCTAGTCAGCCCCCTCAAAAAAGGGAAAAAAATCTATGAATTTCAGTTCTGCTATTTAGATCAGGAAGGTGTCATGCCACCGGTAATGACTTTTCTTCCATTCCTAATGGTCATACAACCATAAAAGTCACATCCCCATCACAAAGCCAACTTAGCATGTGATACACTGGGCTTTTTTTCTTCTCAAGAATACTTTGTTTTTTCACACTCCACCTTGTTGGGGACACACAGAGATATCTGATGAACTATTTGTTTTTGGCCACATGGCACTGATCAAATTATGGAGCAAAAAATGTACACACTCCTTGTCACAGGCCTGCATTACAGAGTGAACAACTTCTTTAACTCCATTAATAAATTTGGTTTTGTAATGGTTTGAGTATTTTCCTCTTTGTTGTTTTTTTTTTAAAAAACTCAGAAAAATAAGCAGGAGGAGGTACATAGAGACAAGGGCATATGAGAATTGATGTATCTACTAGTTTTCCTCTTGAGTTTAAAATCATAAACTATTTGCTATTATGAATTCTTAGACACAGCCTGTCAGATCTAGTGTGATAATTAATATAATGGCATACTGTAAATGCCAGTGTAGTTAAGGCTGTTATCTTGGTGACTGCTGCTGTTTCTGACAATGCTATTAACAACATTACTATGTTGATAATGATACTAACAAACAATGTTAAATACAAACAACACAATGTACCTCATGCTACACATACTGGCAATCGTGCAGTTCCTGGCCAAAGCTGAGAATCTACATTGAATGCATCACCCACAGAATTTATCTTCTGAGTATCTATATACTGGATATGAAGGAGGGAGAGTTTGCCACAAAAATGCTACAAAACCAGTCTTACATAATAGTTCTTCAAGTACATCTCAAAAGCTGGCAAATTTGAAGATGAGGAATTTCTGGTGAAATGAGACCAACGTGAGAGAAGCAAAGATTCAGACTACATACTTCAAAAATATATATATAATAGCATCAACAAAGCAATATGGAGGAAGGAACTTTATTTCCCTAATCTTTTTCTGATTACAAATGTGACAAACAAAATTGTAAAAAAAAAAAAATAGCAGAGGGCTGAGAAGGTGGGCTCAGTTGTAGAGCACTTTCCTTGCATGCAGGAGGCCCTGGGTTCAATTCCTCAGCACCACATAAGCAGAAAAGCCAGAAGTGGCACTGTGTCTCAAGTGGTAGAGTAAGCCTTGAGCTGAAGAGCTGAGGGACAGTGCCTAGGCCCAGAGTTCGAGCCCCACAACCAACAACAACAACAACAAAAAAGAGCAGAATATGTAGAATAGTAGAAAGAAAATAAAAAGCATTTATATACTACCAATGTGTAGGTAATTTAAATTTTGAGTAATTTATTTTGTAATGGGTAAGAGTTATAATTAGAATAACAATTTACACAAGTGTTTTTTTTTTTCAAATATCCTATCATAACCTTACTGGGAAAGGTACAATCAATTTGGGGGGAAGGGATTATTCTTAGCTTAATTTTGTGCAATAGAATGGGGGATTTTACAGTAAAAAATTTTTCATTACTCCTTTATTCATTTATACAATGCATAAGTATATAGGGTTATGATGTCACATGAATTTCTATGTGTACATCATAGACAAAATTCTGAAAATAACACCTATATGTCTATTATGATTCTAGTTGATTTATTAGTAGAAAAGCATTTGTATAACATTTTAATAGTAAAGCATTTTCAAAAACAACTAAAGTCTATAAGAAAAATCCTTTAAAAAAAACTTAGAGGATCAGGGGTTTGAATTCATTGGACTTGCTTGCTAGGATTGAGCTCTACCACTTCAGCCATGTCTCCATCTTAAATTTTTGCTGATTATTTTAGAAATAGAATCTAGTAAACTTTTCTGTCCAGGTGGGCTTCAAACCTGGGTCCTCCAGACTTCATCCTCCCAAATAGATAGGATTACAGACATAAACCACTGGCACCTGGCTCAAGAAATGTCCTTTAAATTCTGTTCTATTATGATATTAATGGAGATACCAATTGCCTTCACTTGATTACATTCATCTATGTGGAATTCCTCTAAGTAGAAACAGAAACTGTTATCAACCCAGAGCTCACAAGGTAGATACAACCCAATCAATAAAGCAATAATTGCAAAATTTCAACTGTAATAAATGCCATTAGGCTCAGAAAGTCCAAAACAAGCAAATTTAGTCTTACTTAACCTAAAAGCAAAAGTAAGCTCATTGTACAAGTATATAGTTAAGAGGAAAAGGATATTCTAGATAGAAAAAAACAACATATACAAATATGCAGAATAGTTTGTCTGATTTGGTCTCCAGAGGTATCCTTGAAGAATAAGGACCAACCCATGGTTTCCCTTATTTGCAATATCTAGTATAGGTATGAGTCAAGCGGAAAAAGTCAAATAATGTGATGTTAGGAAAACGAAACCTCAAATATGTATTTTAATGTTTTTGTTTCTTTCATGCATGTGTTTCTAACGCATTTATAATATTATCTCTTTGTTGCTTTGTATGTCCCTCCCCCACAGTGTAACCCCCGCTTTCACTATATTTGATGTCAGTATAACATGTGGAGGAGATGGGGACAAACAAGTCGTTTAAGGATTCAGGTGGACCTGTTGCAACAATGAGAAGTACAAAATGTCATGTCAAAACCAGCTTTACAATGTGGGGGGGGGGGGGAGGGGTGGTATGATTGGGTGGGAGGGAGGGGGGAGGCTGGGAAGGGAGGTGAAGGGTAAACAAAGGAGGAGGCTGCAATGCTTGGTAAGAAATGTATGCATTATCCTGCCCATGTAATTGTAACCCCTCTGTACAGTATGTTCTCAAATAAAATAAAATTAAATTTAAAAAAAAAAAAAAAAAGAATAAGGACCAAATACTGTCTCTCACAGGGTCCCTGTCTAAGGAGATTATTACTAAGGAGCTTGGCGTGAATTCAGCAGATGTTTGTGTTCAGTAGAGACAGGGTTGTAGGTGCCTCTAGAAGTATGGATGACTCTGCCTGAAATATAGGTAGGTAGGTGTTTAAATCCATTATGTGCCGGCTATGCCTGCTGCCTGCTGTGTGAATATGGCAGAGGTGGGCCTGTTGGGGGGTGGGGGGCGGAGCATCATTGGGAAGAGAGAGAAGTGTGTTCTGCAGCTTTGGAGGCTGGGAGGTCAGGGATCAAGGGAGCAGCACCTGGTGGGCCTTCTTTTGGCAGAGGAGGGTGAATTATTAGGGGCTGGGAAGATGGCTCAGTGGTAGAGCGCTTGCCTCGCATGCATGAGGCCCTGGGTTCAGTCCCTCAGCACCACATAAGCAGAAAAAAGCTGGAAGTGGCGCTGTGGCTCAAGTGGTAGAGTGTTGGCCTTGAGCTGAAGAGCTGAGTCAGGCCTAGAGTTCAAGCTCCACGACTGACCAAAAAAAAAAAAAAAAAAAATTATAAATGGCAAAAAAAGAGCTTCATTGTAAAAAGTTGGCATATGTGTGCAGGGTAATTGAACAAGTCCACTTCCTCTATTACATTGCCATAACTCTCCTTTTTCAAATAGTATTCATTATCTTGCATTATGCAATCAATGTGTGCATAATGAGAGAGAGAGAGAAAGTGTATGTGTATATATGATACTTTGAATTGCTTCATCCTCTAGTACATTCTCTTTTCCCTTCCTCACTCACATTGATTTCTCTATTTGATAATCCTCACTTTTAGACCCATGTCCTATTATTATGATCATTTTAGCCCTTAGGCTCTATGCAAATAAGCATGTGGCATTTGGCTTTTTAAGCTCAGCTCAACTTAATGATCTCTAGTTCTATCCAATTTCGTGCAAACAACAGTTTTGTTCTTTTTGGCTAATACTCTATTGTGTATATATACCACATTTCTTCCATGGATCAGTAGTTATTAGGCTAACGATACAGCTTGGCTATTGTAAATAACACGAAGGCAGTCCCTTTTCTATAGTAGCATTAATCCATTTATGAGGTCATTTGACCTAAATATCTTCTCTTGGGCCTCTCTTCCAACACTATTACACTGGGAATTAAGTTTTTAGCATATGAATTTTGGGGGAATACATTCACACCAAAGGTTGGATTAAATGATCTTTTCTATCACCTTTCCATTCTGCTATTCATTTCCTTATTTTAATTAATGAGATAGTTCGTTTGTGCATCTGAAAAGGCTCAAAATGTAAACAGATATCTCTAGGGTCAGTGCTGACTATATAAGCAAGTGAATATGCACACCCCTCCCCCACAGCCCATCTCACTAAGTAATTAATTATGGCCCAATACTGTCCCTGCTTAAGAGAAAAACAACTAGAAAACACTCAAGTGCATCTCAGATGTACTGGCAGGGTGAACAAATAAAGACTGATCAGCTATAACCGAATTGCAGAAACTAAAGTAGAGGTATATTTTGAGCTGTTGGGTTCTTCTACTCTAACTTTGCCAGGCATTAGATGATTGGATTAGGAATCCTCAATTTAAGAAAATCAGGATTTCCAAAGAAGAAACACATTTAATTTAAGCAGTTCTGCAAAGCTCAACCTTCTAAAGTATTCTTGCACAGCAATAGAAAAAAAGAAAATTGGACATGCCTGTCATCCTATCTACTCAGGAGATATGAGGATCGTGATTCAAAGCCAGCCAGGACAGAAAAGATTCTTATCTTTAATAAACTGCTCAGAAAAAGCCAGATGTGGTTCTGTACCTCAAGTGGTAGAGTGCTAGCCTAGAGCAAAAGAAGCTCAGGGATAGAGACTAGGCCCAGAGTTCAAGCCCCAGAACTGCCAAAAAAGAAAAAGAAAGGAAGAAAAAAGAGAGAGAAGAAAAGAAAAGAAAATTAGAGTAGCTAAATTTTATTTCATTTTAAAAACCATATTATACTACTTTCTCAAGCCTGTAAACTAGCATTCTGGAGGCTGAGTGTGAGCATCATGAGTTCTAGGCCAGCCTGTGCTATATAGCAAGACCCTGACTCAACCCAAAATCCATAGTAAAAGCAATAATAATAATACACTCTGAGTTTTCAGTATGTTTTCCCCTCTCCAACGATGGCTAACAAACTTAATTTGACTTTTAAAGCATTGTTCCCAATTCACTTATGCCTTCATTCCTTTAACATTAGACATACAATTATGAAACTGCAATTCATTTCCTGTACAGAAAAGGTATAATATTGTGAATCTTAAATCTAATTATGATCTTACCGTACACTTCAATGGTTTTCCTCTGCACTCTAGATATAAACCTAGATTCATATTGTACAAAAAATCCAGTTCTTTCCTATTCTGGGTCTCATCCATCTTACCATACTATGCTCTGGCCAGCCCTCACTGGGGCCCCCAACAGAGGACATTGTATTATAGGGAAAATAACTGCTTCCATTCTTCACCTGGATGATCATTTCTCATTCTTCAGCTCCTACCTGCATGTTTCAATAGTTCAATGGAAATAACCCTTATAGGAATACTCAGGACTTAGTCTTCAAGTGCTAACCATGGTTTATAATTACTTGCTGTTTTACATGGATCATTTTAGTATTTATTTAGTATATCTACTAGATTTCAAGCCTCAGAAAGGCAAAAATCTGCTGAGTATTTCCTTGCCACTAATTTTGTGAAAATCTACCTTCCTCCTGAATATAAATCGTGCCCCAAAAGCAAGGCATTTGTGGTTGTTCCTCAGTAGTGGTCTTCTTAAAACTCTCCACCATAGATACCAAGATATAACTATATAATTTGTATGCTTATATTATATGTGTATGCACAATATGCTATAATTCTATATCTATATTTGCATGTATTATGGTCTATCACCCACAAATAGATGACATAGATCTGTAAATATGTGTACATCTATGCATACATATAGAAAGAGGAAGCTTCGCTCAATAAATATCTATAAAGTGCTTTTGTTTCAATTCTAGAGCTACCACTAAATATAGAGCCTAGCACAAGTCACTTAAGCTTCCTGAAATCAATTTTATCATCCAAAACTGACCAAAATAGAACCTTACTTTTGTTATTACCATTAGATTGTTCAAATTTCATGTATATATTGTCTAGATGAGAACAGGACTTTATAAATAAATGAATTCCTTTCTTCATTACCCTGTCCTTCACCTCCATGAACCTCTCAACATGGCTCAACCCTGTCCAAGATAAAGAAATGATTCACAAATCTGGCATTTACCAGCCACTAGTTTACTCTCCCTTCCTGATCCCCAATTAAGAGAAAGCTCATTTTGAGGTTTAATGGAGAGTATCGCAGGTTCATCAGAGTTCAATTCAGCAGTCTGGAGTGAATCTGTAATAATCCATGACCACAGACCAGTTTGTATGTTTCCCCTAATAAAACTCAAGAATGGCTATGTTTAAATGGAATTTTGCAGGTCATTAATCCATTCTAAGGACTGACTCTTTTGGCTGTTTAATTGGGAAACAGTGGTGGTAGGAACAGATTAAAAATCTGGAATTTTCAAGGGGATAAAATGATAGACTATTGACATTTTATGAATTTATCTTCACAATTTATCTCCACAATTTCTGAAAGACTGGAATTGAGAATATCTAAATACAATTGTCATCCTTCTTCAGGATTTGGATGATAACATTTGCAACCAGCCTCCATAAAATACTGAACTCTGGTACACCAGAAGGGTCCTTCATACTTGAAACTGAAGAAATAAAAGTTTTAGACAACTGTCCTTTCTTGTTCTGAGCTAACCACTGTTCTCTGTTTTGCAACTTCAGGGAAAGATTCCTCCATCCATCTTGTAAAAAAGAATAAATGGTGGAAACATAGGCAGGTGTCGCTGTTTTAGTCAATGGGACATGAGGGGACATGGATAGGGAGATTTCTAGGACACACACACACACACACACACACACACACACACACACACACACACACAAAGAATCCTCAATATTTTTCTGTCTCTGGATGCTGTGAACTATAAAATACTTGGTATATAACAGCTATTTGGGAACAGACACTTAGGATATATAAGATAAGAAATATTACACACTTGGCCATGGTGGCTCACACCTATAATCCTAGCGATTCAGGAGGCTCAGATATGAGACCTGCTGTTCAAAGCCAGCCCTGAGGGGGAAAGTCCATGATACTCTTATCTCCAATTAGCCACCAGAAAACTGGAAGTGGCACCATACTCAAGAGTGTTGGCCTTGAGCTAAAAAGCTCAGAAACAGCACTGGGCACTGAGTTCAAGCCCGACCACCAAAAAACAAAAACAAAACAAAAAAACACACATTTAACAGAAGAAAGAACTGTAGTTTAAAATTAATAATTGTCTTTGCACTGAATTACTGAGGAATAATCCACTGTCCCCATTACCATTGCCATCTTTTTCCCATATCCCTGCTAGTCCTGAAAGTTTTTAATCCTAGCAAATGCTCACACCAATAGCTTATTACTTCCAAACACCATTTTTAAAAAGTAAAGAAAAAACTGTAATGTCCCAGGCTAGTGGTGCACGTTTATAATCCCAGCTATTCAAAAGACTGCACTTTGAAGCCAACCTGGGGAACATAATAACTTTCTGTGTCCATATCAAAAGAATAGGGCTAGAGACGTAGCTTAGAATCCTGGGTTCAATCCCCAACAGCACAAATAATGATAATAATTTTTAAATGAACAAAATTTTGAAAGAACACTTAGGAAAAAAGGATGATCACTAATTGGTCTTATACTTCAAGAGGATACATGGATGGAAAGATGGATGAATGGGTGGATGGATAGATGGATGCTTGGATACAAATATTTCATATATGTATATATATATATATATATATGTATATATATATATATATATATCTCACATATATTTATCAATGTATAGTAATTTTCCCCTGACTTGAATGGAATGAATTCTAAATCCCAGTAGACAGACACTGCAGATCGTACCAGATCCTACGTGTATTGTGTTTTCCTATACATGAATTCATTTTTTCCCTTCCCTTACCCCATGGTATTGAGATCAAACCCAGGCTTGTATGTGATGGGTTACCACTCACCCACTGCACTAAGTTCCCAGCTCCAGAGACATGTTTTCCTATGACGAAGTTCAATGCATGAACTAGGCAGTGGTCCTAGGCTCAAACTTCAGTACTACAAAAAAATTACCAGTTTTTAAATAAAAGTTTTAATATACCATTTGTAACTACGTTAATGATAATAACATATAGATTTCAGCATTATTTGTTTTCTTTCCTTATTAAAGCCAGAAAGAAAACACTTTACAGCTCCTCTTTTTGTCTTATCTGAGCTTCTAATCCTCTCTACTTGTGCACTTTGGGGCTATTATTGATTACAATAAACACTACTTGAAGACAGCACTACAATTCTGAGACTGTAGATCACAGAAGACACGGCCACTAAGTGTCTGTTGGGTGAGTAGCCCCAAAGCATAGATTCCCTGGAGAAAAGGGTAACTCCCATCTTGGGTAGAACAAGTTGGACAGAAGTGCTTTGGCAGGAGAGTTCACCATGCTGCTCAAAACAGAGTAAAAAGCCAGGTGCCAGTGGCTCACGTCTGTAATCCTACCTACTCAGGAGGCTGAGATCTGAGGATGGAGGTTCAAAGCCAATCTGAGCAGGAAAGTCTGTGAGATTCTTTTCTCCAATAAACCACCAGAAAGCAGGAAGTGGTGTGTGGCTCAGAGGGTAGAGCACTAGCCTTGAGCTGAAGAGTGCAAGGGCAGCGCTCAAGCCCAGAGTTCAAGCCCCATGACCGACCAAAAAAAAAAAAAAAAAGAGTAATTTAAAACTTACAAGTTATTTTTGAAACTTCTGTTGACAATATTAGGTCCCCTCCCCTGAGCCACCTACAACTGAAAGCACAGAGCAGGAAAGCACAGATAAAAGAATACTGTATATTCAACACATAGCTCACATACATGTTCATGTATTATGTATGCATGATGAACATATATTTATCATAAACACACCATACAAATATACTTAACATATGTATATTTTATATACACATACATAGGGAAAGAGAAAGAACAATTACTGCATCATGAAAATCTGTAACAGAGCTGAAAAATTCATTAAATACATGTTTAAGTGAATGACTGGCAATGCTCGTGGGCCAGGACTTCCACGAGTTCATGAAAGCATGTTGGCAAGTAGGTTTTTGCTTTTGTTTTCTTTGTCGGTCGTGGAGCTTGAACTCTGGGCCTGGGCGCTGTCCCTGCGCTCTTCAGTTCAAGTCACTTCTGGTTTTTCTAGTGGTTTAGTGGAAATAAGAGTCTCATGAACTTTTCCTGCCTGGACTGGCTTTGAACTGCTATCCTCAGATCTCAGCCTCCAGAGTAGCTAGGATTACAGGTGTTAGCCACCAGCACCCATCTCATTTCCCCAGTTTTAGTGGCCAACTGTTTTTCCCTCCTTCTTTTATCTACCTCCTTCGGGACTATAACGACCCAACCTAAAGATAAGGATGGAATGCTAAGTGATTTAACTTTGTCATCCACACAGTAAGCTAAAAAGTTCTGTCAGTGTTCAGGGTGACCAGAAAAAATAAAATTTCTACAAGAAAAGTCAACAATAACAACAAAATTATAGTTGCTAGAAAAGTTCCATTGGAGCTTCAACGCAAAGGAACATGGTGTCACTAGTAGTCATTCTGTAAATAGGACTATCTCTCCACCATTACCCCCCCCACACACACACACCGTGGGCACAGATACAGTTCAATCACATATTAAACAGTTGTCATGGGATGCAAATGCTTGTGTTTTTCTACTTCCCTTGAAAAAACTTGAAATCTGGCTTCCCACTAAGCCTGCCCCTTATAACAGTATTACATTAAATAAACAAGCCAGGCCCTATACAGGAGCAGCTTCCTCATCTGATGACTGCTGAAAATCAAGCCAGGGCTTCAGAAAACAGGAAACTCTGAGATGACCATATATATATATATATATATATATATATATATATATATAATACAGTAATGCACATATGTACTTCTCATTAATTATGTGTTTCCTATGACCTCTGTGCCATTAAACCACAAGCAAAAATTAAGCCATCTTTTTACTCAAAATAAAACAAGTTCTTCTCTGTGTGATAACAGACCTTTCAAGACCTCTTCTCCTCTTTTTTCCACACTGATCCGTGAGCCCGGATGGAGTATATGCTAAGTATTTCTGTTTAAAAAACATTGCAGCACACCACAGATCTTATAAATGATAGCAGTAGGATTTCAGAATAGCAACAATATTGATCATTTGGTTTTGTTTTAACAGTACCTTATTTTTAAATTCAGACTACCTGGTGTGAAGGACAGCCTTTTAGGGATTTTGATAGATTAACAGTAAATATAGAGAGATATTGCCCTACTATAGCAAGACATTAAATGCAATGCTCTGATGTGTAAGATTATAATATTGCCAAAATATGTCACTAAGGCTAAGATCGTATATGTGCAATGAACTGTTTCCAGAATAAAAAAAAAGATTTATAATTTATATCTTCTTTCTCTCAATGATTCATTCTCACAAATGAATCAACCCATCCCATAATTGCAGCCACATTTAATCATTACAGTAAAGTGCAGGGAGAAAGCATAATCTCTTTTCTGTTTGGACAACTCATCTGAGACAAAAATTAGCTTAAAAGTAAATTCATTGAGGGTGGCTGTCTGGTTACACCTGACCATTAAATGTAAGTTAATTTTTTCTTTTAATTTGGGGTTCAAACAGACACATGACATTCTTTTAGAAAGTAGAGGTTTTTAAATGCAATTACTCAGTGTTTGTTTAATGCTTGATCCATTCAATCGCAATTCTCCCCTAAGCGTTTGTACAGTAGTTTGTGGATGTGCTTGCAGTAGTACACTTGTGAGCAAAAATCAAACATAAAAACTGATCACATGCTCCCAGCTGGAAACTGTGTGAGGCTTTATTCACTAAGGTAGCAGGCATTATCATTTAGCGCTCCCACAGCAGGTGGAAAAATGGTGGCACTGAGGAGAACCATCACATCAGACACACTCCAGGGTTTCCTTCCCCTACATTGTTCCTCTCCCAATTGTAACTCTTTAAATTTTAAATAGGAACAAGAACACACAGAATCGATGCTCAAAATAACAACAACAACAACAACAACAAAAGTGGGTAGAGGAGTAGAGATATGAAGGGAGAAGGCTGTGAAAAACATTCTCATTAAATAAATGAGTATAAGGAAGTTCAACATACACACTAGTGTGTCCTTAAGACCTAAAGACTCACAAAGGTCAAAGGGGTTGTGAAGATCTACTCTAGGTCAGACAGAGTAGCTTTTACAGTAGCTTTTTATTTTTTTTTATTATTACTATGTTGTGTGTGTGTGTGAACATACTGTACAGAGGGGTTACAATTACATGAGCAAGGTAATGAGTACATTTCTTATCAAGCATTGCTGTCTCCTCCTTTTTTTCCCCTTACCATCCCTGCCCTCCCATCTCCATGTCCCCCCACCCCAGGCAAAGTTGTTGTAAAGTTCGTTTTGAGACATAACGTCTTAAACATCTCAATGGGTCCACCTGTATCCCTATTTAAACAATTTGTTTTTTCCCTTCCCCTCCCCAAATTATACCAACATCAAATACAGTGAAAACAGGGGTTATACCGTGGGGAAGGGACATACCAAGCAACATAGAAAGCATCTTATAAATATGTTAGAAACAATAGCAAGGAAGAAAAATCATTTGAGTCCTTATCTTGGGGTTCATTTCGCCTAACGTCAACTTATCTGACAGTTTCTGCTTGTCTCAGACATAGTTATAATTGTTGATCATGAATATGTTAATCCTTAGTAATCAAATGCCAATACATTCAAGAATAGTTCATTGAGGATGCTTTGCCTTATAAACCTCTACTCATCAGCTACTATATGCATACACATATACATATATATTAAAATAAATGAAAGAGCTGAAGACACAAGATGCTCTTGTGTTTTCTTTCTCAGAGAAGAAATTACCTTCAAACCCTATTATCTCATTTGATTTCTTTACACACACACACACACACACACACACACACACACACACAAATTAACTTCCCAGCACACAATTTAGAAGCTAGTTTTAACTTCTACAAATCTCAATTTACAAATAAGTTTATGTTTAATTCAATAATACATTACTTGGGGAGGATTATTATATTACTAGGTATATTTTACCCAAAAAAAAAAAACAAATTTCACAAGAGAAGTGTAATTCCAGAAAGTGGGGTAATTTCTAAAAGAGAAATCACTATTTGATTTTCATGGTGGCCCCTCCAATGCCTCCAAAGGTTATACCATGCCCACAGGTCAGTACATTCAGTGTCTTCTCTTGTGATATAATTGTTCCATCTGTTTACCTGCTCACCTGTTGGCATGGTATACTTTGTTTATAGACCGAAGAGCTGTTTGAGCCTGGAACATTTGGCTATGTAGACTACTTAGGGATGGTTTCAGAACCACCTCACACCACGTGATGGTTAAATAAACATGAAATATAGATTTCAGTCCATCCACCCTTCAGTAAATCCCCTGGGATCAGAGAGAAATCATCCTCATTCTTAACTTTCACTCCAAAATATTAAAGTAAAATTCTAAGACGTTTACGGTATGACTTTTTCACAAGAACAGAAATGAAGTCACAAACACATCAGTTAGGTATTAAAGTGAATACTAAATAACCTATAAGCCAGGTGCTGGTGGCTCACACCTGTAATCCTAGCTACTCAGGAGGCTGAGATCTGAGGATCATGGCTCCAGGCCAGCCTGGCCAGGAAAGTCCTTGATACTTTTATCTCCAAGTAACCACCAGAAAACAGGAAGTGGTGCTGTGGGTCAAAGTGGTAGAGCTTGCCATGAGCATAAAAACTCAGCAACAGTACTCAGGCCCTCAGTTCAAGCCCCATGACCAACAATGACAACAAAAAAATCCCTATCAATGTGACCTCTATCTTCTTGAGTGCAGAGTGCAGAAGGAGGCTTTCTATCAGCACCTATCCTGAGATGTGTGTGTGTGTGTGTGTGTGTGTGTGTGTGTGTGTGTGTGTGCATATGTATGCATGTGTGTGCTTGTGTATGTACATATGTGTGGGCATATGGGGATATATAATGGTAATGTGTGCTATTTACACGTGTAAATATACACACATTCTTGCATATGCATATATGCATACAGAATTTTTCTGTAAAAAATGTTAAGTTTTTTTTTTTTTCCGATTCAAAGCAAAAGATAGATGCATCTTTAGGTCAAAAGAGAAAGGAACAAACTGAGTATGTTGCATTTTCTTTTTAAGCAGGAATCAGATCAGCCTAACAAGATGTTTCCCTGAAATATTGGCCTCAAATGAGTCCATTCAGCCATGGCAAGGAGAGGTTTCCAGCCAAAACATTTAATTAGTGCCCAATTAAGACAACCAGAACGATGTGAAGTCCGGGCTCTGGCCGTGCGCGCACGCGCGCCTCAGGATGGGTAAGCAGCTTAAGTGAGTCTAGGTTGACTAAAAGCTGTCAACTGTCAAACTGTCAGTGGGCCATATGGGTCAGGCAGCATCTCTCTGAAGAATTTGGTTTGTCCACTCATCAGGGGATAAAACACCTACAATGCCACTGGGTTGACAAATACCCAGCAGCTATTCTAAAGACGGAGGAATTGAAGTTATGGTTCAATTAAAAGAAGAACTCTGTCATGTCTCCTTTTAAACTTTACTGGCACTCCATCAACTCTAGGAAAAAAGTCCAAACTTCTTAACATGGTAGATAACAGCTCCTTCCTAAGGATCCTCTCGCATCCTTTACCTCTCCCTTTCCTCTGCTATTTATCCCTGAGCAATGTGATACCATTTCATGGTCTGTCCATGTATAGGTTGCTCTTTCTGGACTCCAAAGCTTGGCTAATGTACTCTCTGCCAACTACAGCATTCTCTCCTCCCCCTCCGCCCCAACCCATTGATTTCTCACTCAAATACATCCTTTTATACTAAACTCAGGACTCAGAAGCTATAGAAATGCTCTCTACCCATCTCTTCCTTCTCAGTCCTCTTGGGTGCCTTGTAGCCCTCCCAATGCATATAATGATCATCTTCTCTTGATGATCCTTGCTTCTTTTTACTTTATGCAACTGGATGTAGCTGCCTTTTTCAGTTTAATATGAGTCATACTGAAAGCTTCTAATACTTGTTGCTGTTGATAACCAATTATTATGAAACAGTCAAGTTAAAACCAGTCTTAACCAATTTGTACCTTCTTCTTTTTGCTCTTTTACATTGCTTTAGACAAATCTTGCCATGCAGTTGGGCTGTTTTAACCGTAAAGACACAGTGAGTCAATACACAAGTGAATCAGTAAAGCCTTATTGCTTGTCATCTGTGAGGGTCAGTACGCATACCATTTCAACAGTTATGCACAAGGCAGGTACCCAGAATTAGAGCTGATTACAGAATTAGGCCAAAGAAAGTGTATACTGAAAGTGAAGTCAAATGACCTTTAAAATAAGTACTATTGTTTACTCTTAATTTTAATGTAAGTCTATCCATTGACATCAATGTACCTCTCTCATGGGAGATAATGGAGAAGGTTCCACATACATGAAAGCAAAGGGTATATGAGATATCTCTGCACCTCTCAATTTCTCGGAACCTAAAATTGCTCTTTTTTTAAGTAGATTATTTGGTTCCCCTTCTCCCATCCCCCACAATCATAAAAGGTTATAAGCTAAGCACTGGTGACTCCTGTCTGTAATCCAACCTACTCAGAAGGCTGAGACCTGGAAGGCCACAGTAGTCACACAGTAGTCGAATGCAAGCCCGCCTATACCCTAGTATCCCCTGGAATGAAAGGGCATATATTTCCCTCTAACAGTCCTATAAGAATATATGAACAGTCCCTTCCTGTTTTAGAGAAAGAACTAGCTTTATTCCAGAATTACAATCTCCAAATTAGAAAAATAACATTAGATACACTAACTCAATCCCAAATGTTACATACTAATTATACTTTACCAATTCTTAAAATAGTAATAAAGAATATGAATGGTAATCAATAAACGTATCCAGTAGTTCATGCCTGTAATACTAGCTACTCTGAAGCCTGACATCATTAGATCACTGTTCAAAGTTATCTCAGATAGAAAAGTCCACAAGAATCCATCTCCCCCCAAAACAGCAAAAAGCAGACCTACAGATATGGCTCAATTTGTAGAGTGCTAGCCTAGCAAGCAAGCTGAGCAAGCACAAGGCCCTGAATTCTAACTCTGCACTGAGGAGAAGAGAGGAGAGGGGAGGAAGGGAGGAATAGGTTGGGGAGGGGAGGAGAGAGGAGAGGAGATATTAGCAAGCTTAATACTCTCAAATCAAAGGTAGAACTTGTGAACTAATCCGCTGACAGAAGTATCTAGAAGAACACAAGTAACTGATGTCCTATTGTAAATATGAACTTTTGTTCACATTTCCCAATAGTGTTAAATCACCTTGGACCCACTAAAACATAAATGAGCTTAATGCATTGATGAATCATTTGTGCACAAACCTGAAAACTGCTTTCAAGAGTTAAAGGAAAAACATTCCAAAGCTCCATGTTGAATAATGGCACTGAGATATGTTAATAGCTATATATCCAGTAGGAGCGGAGTCTTGTGTGGATAAGAAATTAGTGGATCCTTTTATGAGAACAGGCACACCCAATATGACTTTCTACATAAAGTATCAAATGTCTTGGCCCTCAAATGTCTTCTTTCTTCCATTCCCAAGGAGTCACCCAAAGAAAGCATCAAACACCACACCTAGAGCTTAGGGGAAATCTGTCCTAGGCTGCTGTCTATTCTCCACACTACCAACTGAGCTATCGAAGGACTCACGGCTGCTGTCTATTCTTTACACCCATTCAACACCCTAAAATTCATTTACTCCCTCTCCAGCATTACCTACAATCTCCCACTTCCCTTTCCCCTAAGAAAAGGGTATTTAATTAACCATGGTGTCCTTCTTTGACTCTCAAATTTTATGTAGCCCCAAGAACATGTGCATATTACTAAACTTGTGTGCCTTTTTTCCTATTAGCATATCCATTGTCAGTTTACTTCAGCACACTCAATTACTGACTCTTCAAAGGAAAAACTTGAACTTCTCTCTGACATGAAGGGCAAACCACAGAGCCAGATCACCTTCAACAGAACAATGACTTTATTTATGTGTAAATTTTACTAACAAGAGGTTTAATACATAATATTTATTTTGTAATGATATAACAATGCAGACAGCATCAAACTCCATAAACCACATGAAAGTAATAATAAGGGATTATAACTGGACATTCATTTATATATACTAAGTAGAAGAAATCAATCGCTGAGCCTACTATTGTTAACTTCAGGAAAAAAATGTAAGCCAATTCCCATGGCTTGGATGAACACAAAGGACAAGTCTAGTAAAACAAACTGAATGAGAACCTTCTGGGAGACAATGATCATAAAATCTCTAGACTGTGCTGAAATGAATGAGAATAAAAGGTGAAAAAAATGTCCAAGGTAGTGAAACCTTAAAATGCAAATTGTAACTGTCAAAGTAAAGAGAGTATTTGAAAAATTAAAATTTAGCAGTTTCAAAGATAACCCAGTTTAAGAATAATGATACTCTTTATAATACTGGAGACTCTATCAATAAATATTTTATGGAGAGCTAAAATTATGGATAACCAACCGAAATATTAAAAAGAATGAATTCAACTCTTTTCAAGGTACTATGATAGCTATAAAAACAGGTTTAAATAAATAAAATAATAGGTAAATAATACAAATTTTAAAAATCAAAGTTCATACTGCAGAGTTTGTTTTTGCTACTCTGTATATTCTGTATGTAATGGTCAAAAAGTAAGTAACAAATAAGCATTTTAATAAGCTGTAAGTTATGTGATAGAAGAATGAAGGTAGGCTATTGCTATATTTAGTTTTCCAATTTGGATATGCTCAACTTGTAAAAATTCATGAAGTTATATACTCAGTATTTGTCCATTATTCTCCAAGAAAGCTAAGCTTCAAAAAAAAAAAAGTTTTCTAAAGAAAAAAATGCCATCAGTCACAGTCAATTTTCCTAAAAATTTGAGTTTATGATTTACTAGCAAAAGTACTTAACCAACTACCTTAGCTAAGGTACTAAGTGCTAAGTTTCTGAGTAAAAAACAATAACATCTTAGATTATAAAGAGCATTTCTGTAGCTGAAGATGTAGCTTAATGGTAGAGCACATGCTTTACACGTACAAGGTCCTGGGTTTGATCCCCAGCCCTAGAGAACATAGTTCTATGAGAGGATTTAGAATACCTTACATTTTGTTAATATATTCAAAATCTTGAAAAAGATTCTAAGAAATATCTGCTTCAAGCTGGTTACCTAATCTTAGCTACTCAAGATGCTGCGATCTGAGGATCATTGTTTGAAGCCAGTCCTGGAAGACAAATCTTCTTATCTCTAATTAACTAGCAAAAGACCGAGGTAGAGCATGGCTCAAGTAATAGAGTTCTAGCTCTGAATAAAAAGTTGAGTGAATTCACTGAATTCACTGGGTTCAAGTCCCTGCACCACTAAACTTAAAGGAAAAAGAAAAGGCAGTGGATCAAAGATTATGATTTCAGGAGTAAAAAGTGTTCTGCTATTTAAGTCCCTTGAAATCCAGTTTGTAATTTAAGTAACTTTTTGTCACAGTATCATAGCATGCCCCAAACAACAAGGCTTGTCTTTGAGCAAGACATTCAACATTACCTTGTTTATACATATACATATGGAATATGGTTATGTGGTTACCTTACTATATTGAATGATACGCAGGATAGTATAAGCAAAGTACTGAATTGAATGGTCTAAATTTGATGAACTAGTCTGAATGAACTCCATCTTTTTCCTTTGATCTGCCCTGTATGCTATTTGCCAATGTGATTTTCCTAAAATAACATATTTTCATAATTCAGCAACCCCCTTCTGTCTGTGGCTTCAAATCCTTGATTACCTTTGATAATTTGTTGTACTAGTCATTCTCATTGCTTACAGTGATCCATTTGAAGCCTTGCCATACAGCCTTCCAAATCATATCATGCCCCTTCCTGTCTCTACTTTTTGCTCCCATCTTTTTCTTGCTGGACCCTCTCACTTCTAGTTTTCCAAATTCAATCAGTCTTTTAACTTCCTAGTCATGTTCTTCCTTTTCTATGAAGCTTCTTCCATTAAGCCCAGTATATTGATCTATTTATGATCCCCGAATTTCTGTAGATATTGTCTTCTCACCAAACTATAAAACCCCTTTAGTAGAGGGATCATGGCTTATATTTCTTTTCCCTTTTCCAGTAATCTGCACAGTATTGGGGATTGAATGGTGATGGAATAAAGCTTCAAATAAATATTTGCATTCTCAGCAAATATGTATGGAAATGAATTAAATTAATAATTCCAATGGGAATAATGTAGCTACAATAGAATCTATATATCAGAGTGAATTAATATTAATAATAATGCTGATTTTGGATTGGGCAACTAAGTGACCTGATTGTAGGTAGGTGAGGATACTTGAGGTGGGCAGTTTGTGCAGTGAAGAGGGGACAAGGAAGAAGGGAGGGGATGGCAGTGAGGAAATGGAGGAGAGATAGTTGGAGAACATGTTAATCACTTAATGGCTTGGATAAGTCTATCCCAACAGTTCATGCTGAAGGCTTAGTCCCTGGGTGGTACTATTGGGTGCCGGCAGAATTTTAGGAGATAGGGACTTTGTGGAAAGTTAAGTCATTGGAGGCATGCCCCTGATTGGGACTGTGAGATCTTGGTCCCCTATCCTCTCTCTTTTGCTTTCTGGCTGAGAAGAGGAACCATTTTGCTCTGTTATGCACTCCTGCTTCACCAGGGGACCAGATCAATGGAGTCAATGGAATGTGGATTGCAATCTCCAGAACTGTGAGCCAAAATAAACCTCTTCTCTCTTTTTTTTTTTGTAAGTTAAATATCTCAGATATGTTGTTACAGTGATAGAAACCTGACTCAATCAGCTAACTTTTGTTGTTCTACTTTTTAAACTTTTTTTTCCCATTTTCCTTTCTATTTTTGTTCTCATGCCCAGATTCAAAGTGATGGCTTCATAATAATAAATAAATAATTAAGGAACCTAAGAAAAGATACAAAAGATATGCCAAGAAGGGTTATCAGCTTGGCTCCAGATTGCTCTTCAGTGAGAGACAGAAAATAGGTTTGAATTTGCCTGCCTGGATGGCTGGAAGGCAGTGACAGGCGTCCAATTATAAAGCTTTGGGGGAGCATTTTCACTTGCCACCAGTAGAATCCAGGCAGCCTGGCATTCATATTTTAAAATATTTCTTTTTATTTCCAGACTGTAAGAGGCAGAAGTGCACCTCCCCCTCCTCTTTTTCTAGGGCCTTAAAGGCACATGTTCCTTTTATAGCCTTTCTCTAGTGTCAAGAATGAGTGAGATTTGAGGAATACCTGGGCGCCTACAAGTCTAACACCCTAGAGAGCTGTGTTTCCAATTTTCCCAGCTGAGCCTATATGCCTTTTAGACCTTTCCTCTAGCCTTGGAGATATGACCAAAGAATACAACAGAAGTGGGCAGCATGGGAGCTATGGAGGGAGGATGGGTTAGACAGTTACTGCTAACTTAAGTTCATGGACTGTATTGATTTTACAGTTTATAAAATGCTTTCACAACTATTACCTTACTTGATCCTCACATGACCTTGTGAAGCCATCATTGGAAAGACTGTCATTCTCATTGTGTCAACAAGATAGAAGCTATGTGTTTTGACTTGTCTACTCTTGATGATAGAGCTGGTACACTGCCCCATTAGGACTAGAACCCAGGGACCTTGTGTCATCCAGACACAGAAACTCCAGGGAGACTGGTAAACTCAGGGACTTTCTGAAGGATATAGGCCAGAGAGAAAAATTCCGAAGCAAGGAAGTGGTTTAGAAAATAACAAAGTTCAGCTCCTTCATTCTACAGATGGTCTAGTCTGATTGGATGATTGGCTTATATAAAATTACCTCTCCTACCTCCTAGCATAGTGCTCTTTCTCATTCACTCTGATCTCCTTCCATCTCGTCTGGACAAGAAGTCAGACAATGGGATCTGTTTACTATGACCAAGTAAACTGGAAGTTTGGTCAAGTATTCAAGAAAACTGAGAATTGCACATGGCTTAACTACAGGTAGAAGACTGTCCCAGGTAAAATACTAAGGAACTGAAGAGGACTGGAAGGTAGGTTAAAGCACCAGACCCAAAATTAGTAGTTCCTCCAATACTTCCTGCCCCTGCCCCTTCCTAGCAAATGATTCTAGAAACCTGGCAGAGGGTCAATTTCTTCATTTGCAATACCCATGTGAACAATACCCACCTCCCTGGGTTGTTAAGCGAAAGTTCTGAGATAATGGCTATGAAAGTTCACTGAAAATGATGGCAAGGTATTTCCATCCTTTGTGCTGTGGCTTTGCTTCCCTGAATTATCTAATTACTTTCCCTTCACTTGATTTTTGATTTTGCTTATTTGGCCCACACTTGTGGTTGAGTATGCAGATGAGGAGCTGTGGTATAATCACACCCAGATTATAAGGACTTTAAAAAAGACTGTCCTTTTAAACACAAGTATCCCAAATAAGACAGCGAGGATGGACGGATATGTACCTGGTATTAAACCTCTGAAAGGTTGAGGAACAATATGGAACTATTGAATGTAACCAGCAGAGTATATAAGTTACATATAAGACTGTTTCTTTATGCTGGGCACTGGTGGCTCAAGCCTATAATCCTACTCAGAAGGCTGAGATCTGAGGATCCACAGTTTAAACCAGCCTGGGCAGAAAAATCTGTGAGACTCTTTTCTCCAATTAACCAGCAAACAGCCACAAATAGAGGTATGGCTCAAATAGTAAAGCCTTGAGTAAAAAAGCCAAGCATGAAGAGTACAGGCCCTATGTTCAAGCCCCAGTGCCAGCATGCACGCACAGACATACACAAGATGTTTATTTATGTACAATTATAAAAATTTGGGAATGATCATCTTTCAAAGGAATGTAGACATTGCTAATGGAGCTAAAACAGAAGAGGCAAGAATAAATGAGTTTCCCAATTAAGAATTTATCGAGATACCTCCAGGTTTGACCAGATTAAAGGACACTTAAGCAGCTGGGCTTCAAGTGGAGACAGATCCATAAGGCTGTCCAGACTGGAATACACTCACTTAAGAACAGGATAAATCTGCTGTTGCTTGGGGTTTGCCCACTCACCAAAAGTCAGCAAAAAGTCAGAAGGAGCCTTAAGCAACAGCAACAGAAGGCCCAATCTTAATGAGGAAACAAGCTATGTTATTGTAGGAATTTCATGTGAACTTACATGGCAAATTGTTGGTGCACCTGACCTGGGTCACTCTAGAAACAGGAAAGGAAAAGATCCCAGTCCACCCCTAGCTCTCCTTTCCTTTAGCTTCTCTGGGCTCTGTAACTTGCAACTTGTAGCATCATTACCACACACACTCACGAGCAGGCTAGGTTACGCATGACAACATTTGGTTGGAACCTACATTTCAAATGGTATTCAAGGCACACTACTTTCAAAATATTGGGCCTCCTTGAAAACAGCATGACCAGAAAGACCTCTTGGATCTCCTCTCCACTAGCCTTACACAAAGCTAGGTGGGACTTTTTTACCTTCTCTGAAGCAGCTAATAAGACCCTCATGTGAGACATGTTCTTCCTATACCCAAAAGTAAAGAATGTCCTCATCCCCAGAAATGAAAGGTCACCTTGAAGAATATCAGCATATAGGCTTTGCTAAGCTTCCTCTCTATTAAGTACTATTAGATTGTACCATCTATGCTATTATCTTTTCCAGGACTGTTCATTTGTCATCAAACTTATAATATATTTTTAACTTTTGTAGGGTGGTCTTCATTTCCTTATAAAATCTCCCATATTATATAAAACTTACATTAAAAGACTGTATGTTTCTTGGTAATATTTTACTGTGGTCAGAAACTTCGGTCTTGAATCAGTAAATGCCTAAGAGGGCTCCAACTTCTTAAATGTCCATAACTATGAGACCTTAACCAGAAAATATACAAACTCAATTTGCCTCCTGAGTTGGGTATGGTAGTACATACTTATAATCCCAGCACTTAGATAGTGAATCTTAAGTAGCTAAGATTAAATGTGTGACCCAGTGGAGCTTCAGTGATTGTGTGTGTGTGTGTGTGTGTGTGTGTGTGTGTGTGTACCAGTTCTGGGACTTGAACTCAGTTCCTAGGTGTTGTCCTTAAGTTTTTTTGTTCTTGTGCTCTACCACTTGAGACACAGCTTCACTTCCAGCTTTTCCATGGTTAATTGGACATAGGAATCTCACAGACTTTACTGCCCAGGCTGACTTTAAACTATAATCCTCAGATTTCAGCCTCCTGAGTAGCTAGAATTATAGGGACCTGGCTATATTATTTTTTTGATTAACCAAAAAATTATTTATGAAAATCATTTCAAAAGCAATTCAAGAACATGGTTTGTTACAAAAAAAAAACAAAACCAGTTGTTACAGAATATTTTGCAGAGAATTTCTTTCTAAAAATATATTGCTAACTGAACTAAAATTAAAGAAGCAAGTTCTATTATTTAGAACAAATTACTTCAGAAAAAGTTGTGAGTTAAAGTACCAGTGACATAGTGACTGAACTTAGGATCCTTTCAGGAAGGGAACATGGCTGTGATAGAAAAATGAAAAAGATGCACCATACACACACACACACACACACACACACACACACACACACAATCAGCAATTTCTTCCTCTAACTTCTTAATCCAAGTGGCCAATTGCCGGTTGTCATTGCATTAATCTAATTATAACTCTTTCCTATTGAATTTTAAAATACACGAAATGACTGGGAAAAAATAGCAACTTGTAAAAATCAAAGTGTTCCACAGTTAATGTTACATTCAAAGGTAATTACTTAACACAGGAAATGCTGAACCGCACAACCTACCATTCTGCAACTTTCTATAGGCTCTTTTGCTTCTACTTTAAATAAAAGAAATTCCTTTCATTTTGTCAAGAAAACTTTTCTCTACCTCACTACTGCCTGACAAGGGAACAGATGGCAATTTAAGGGGAGAATTTATGAGAGCCACAATCTTAATGTTGCATAAAGGAAAGAAAAAGACTCGCATCAAAACCACTGACAAATGTACTTGCTAATATTAATGCACTCCCCATTCATCCAATATGCTTCCTAATTGCTTTTCTGTACATAATAATGTGGCACCTGCTGCTCAACATTGCAAACGCATCAGGATTTCTCCAAAGTCAAACAGCTCTGCAACTGGCCCTCTCCCAGTGATAAATGTAGAGCACTGTATCACGCACAGTTCCTGTCAGTGGCATAATTAAAATTTTATACTTACAGAAAAAGATAGTAAACAATCAGTTCTTAAATGGATTCACAAGAGGAACTCTTGTTACAGCCAACTTTATAATTAGTATGCATCATGTACTGCTAATATATCCATGACAAGAAAATAGGAAAAAAATTAGAAACTTGACTTGGTTTTCCTTAATGCCATGTGAAGAAGAAAGAAGGAGGAGGAGGAGGAGGAAGAGGGAGGGGGAGGAAGAGCGAGGAGGAGGAAAAAGGAGGAGGAGGAGGGGGAGGAGAAGGAAAAAGGAGGAGGAGGAGGAGCAGGAGGAGGAGGAAGAAGAGGGAAAGGAGGAGGAAGAGGATGGAAGAGGAGAAATAATCTCCTATTTCTGTATCACTGCATTCTCTCATGTTTGCATACTACTGCCTTCATATACCACTTGCCTGGGTTTTCTCAAATGACAATGAGAATGAGATTAGGGTGGAAGAGAGGAAAGTTTTGTTCCCACAGCCACTGATAAAAGCATAACCCCAGATTCCATCTACTATGTGTCACAGGGGGTCCGAAAACTACAGTTCACTGGTTGGCCAATCCAGCCCACAGATCACACTGTGAATTGAGAATTGCTTTTACATTCTTAAATTCTTGAACTAAAAATAATCAAAAGAATAATACTGTTTTGCAATATGAAAATTATACAAAATACAAATCCCTGGGTGGTTAAATAAAGCTTTATTGGAGCACAGTCCTAAGCATTATGTATTTTATACGTAGCTTCTTTATCAATGGTGACTTTTTATTACAAGAGCAGAGTTGAATAGCTGCAGCAGAGACTGTGTAGTTGGCAAAGCTTAAAATATTTACTATCTGTTCCTGTGCAGAGTTTGTTGACATCTGACTTAACACTCCTGTACTCTATAAATCTATGTAATTGGGGTGTATAGTTATTTATATGTATGTGCACACCTAAACGATTAGTGATCAATGAGCTAAAAGTAAGGCTACAGCAAGCCTATAACTCTGTGTGTGTGCATGTGGGGGAAAGGTTAAAAATCATAATTCTAAGTGTAATTAAAAATTAATGTCTGAGTTGTGATAAAAATCTAATTATATTAATTAACTATCTGGCCTCTTATCTGGGTTATAATTATATCTAACAAATTTTGTGCTTCACTTTTGCATATAAACATGTGTGTCCCCTGTGTCAGGGATGAGTCAATTTTACCAAAAGTCAAAAGAACTAAATAATAATAACAATAACAATAATAATTTACTTTGGGCTATCATTCGTTTTCTAACTAATGAGAGATTTAATAAAATGTCACTGCTACTTTTTAAAAATCAAACCTGTGACTAAGCTAAAGAATCATGTTATTTGATAAAATTGCTTTAAACTACACACACACACACACACACACACACACACACACACACACACACACGCACACACACACAAAAATACATAAGTGAATGTCTGTCAGAATCGTGCAGTCTGAGTCCTATCTGTGGGTTTTACACTGGCTGTTTCACGGTTTGACATTGTTCTATGATTATGCAAGATGAGGGAAACTAAGAGAAGAATATTTGGGACCTCCTTGTATGAGTTTTGAACTTCCAGTTAATTAATGAATCAATAATTGTTTATAAATGATAAAGTTGAAAGCAGAATTGTTTGGATAATGAGGTTAGTTACTCTGTCTGGTATGGAATTATACTTGGATTATTTGAAAGTTAATAAGGAAAAAGAAAATTAAAAAAAGAGAGACAGTGAGGCGCACACACACATACAGAGTAAGAGAAATAGATGGAAAGATACCCACGTTCTCCCTATATGAAATGGGGCTGAAACAAATCAATCACTTTAATTTTTTTCTAATCAATACAATAGGGTTAGGTGGAGCAACACCCAGCCTGTTGGATTGTTTGATTTGGCTGGCTGATTGTTTTGCTTTGTGTGGGTTGTCGCTGGTTCCTCTTCAGTAAGTCTAGCCTGGGGAGACTGCTGGCTAGTTCTTTGCCCATGGGTACCCCTTTTTGTGAGCCCCACCCCCAGCACATTTCTATTGGTCAAAACCCTTTCTTTGTTGTGCAATTACCATTTTTTACATCTAGATGAAAATCCTTTTCTTCACAGCTGAAAGCTGCAAGAGAGGGGAATTTGAAACTAGAGGATTTTCAGTTGCTTGCTTCACTGGGAAAGCAGGCCTCATACCATGTAGTGCCTTTTTAAAACTGCTGTTCCTTTGAGGAAACAGTATTAATTCCAGCACTTTTTGAAAGAGGGAGAGAACTACCTGTGAATATAAATAAAGTACCAAATTCCACCACTAAAGATCTCAGTGAGATTAAGGTCTAAATCAGAGCAACAGATGCAGGTAAAAAAAGTATATATATCATTTGTATCATAAATGAAAATGTTACTCACTAAACTCTTTGGGAAAAAAACAACAACAACAAAACCCACCCATTTTTGTAGATAAAACTGCATAAAAATAGCTGCTGTGAGTGAGGAAATAACGTATGTTTTCAGTTTTCATGCCAAGAAGGAGATGAGATTCATTTTTACACAAGCTCCACAAAGGCTTGCTAGCAACCTGCTTAGAATACAATGGATGGGATTTAAATTTTCTTTGCCTTTACATGGTCTGCTCATTTGCATGCTAGGTCCCAGAATCTCTCTCTCTCTCTCTCTCTCTCTCTCTCTCTCACTCTCTCTGTCCTTTCTCTCTCGGCCATTTTCCCAGAATCACTGGGATCTGAACACAGAGAGCTAACTGCAAGGTCCAAGGGTTCTTGTGAGTTCAGCTTAGAGCTTTTTTATCAGTGGATCTGTAAGGGAAAAAAATGTACTCCCTTTCCCCATTTTATTGGGCAAGCTCTCCTTTGAGGGACAGCTTCTAAAATCTCCTCCCCTAGAAACACCTTTGATGGGGGAGGGGGGAGGCATATTCACCATGGGGTCTTGCTAATAAACAGATCAAAATTAATGTTGCCTTAGAAGGAGTTGAGAAAAAAAAATCACTCTACCTTTTTGCACCCATTGTCAATGTCTCAAATTCCTTCATTAAAATACTAGCTACAACAAAGTCGTTTATTCAGATTTTCAAAGAAATCCAGGGAGGCTGAGGCAATGAAGAGGCTACCCAGATTTTTAAATTCATTATAGGACAACTATAGTATTTAGAGATGTCCCAGATATTCCAAACTAGTGACTATTAATTTAAAAGGAAGGAAATAAGCACACAAGGCATTCTGTAGCTCAAATTATTGCTGCAATCCCAGGATTGCAGTTTTTAAAGCTTAGATAGCATATGCTCATCATAAAAAGAAATACCTTCTATAAAAGAAGTGCTCCCTCACTGTGATATGAAGATCTTCAGTGTAATGGACGACATAATAAAAGAACTATGTTCTTCATCCATAGACTTAGAACTGTGTGCTATTCTCTGTTACTGACAGACAACTGTTCCTAGGAATTGGAAGAGATTGGGACAGCATTCCTATGTAAATAAGAGGGAGTGGGGCTGGAGTGGAGCTTTTTCCAGCCTTGCAAGAGCCCTCACAGCAGGAAATGTTTTATTGTAATGCAAATGTACTTGATTTCCTCCAAAATCCCCTTTCACTGTCTTTCCTGTCTGAATGTATCATCATGCCATATTTGCAATTCTATTAAGCACCATTTTATATTAGCCTAATTTACGTAACCTGCCTAATAGGAATCGGAAATGTTACAGTTATTTCACTGGATCCAATTAGTATTTCATTGTTTTAGCCTGAGCACAATATTGTACAATAGTCCTCAGTACTCAGCTAAATGGGATAGGATGTACTCCTCGTAATACAATAAATGGAAACATATGTTTTAAGCTAATTAAAACACCGTTAAAACCTGCCTGAACTGAAACCAATTGCATCCTTTAATATCTGGTGAGTGACTCCTTTAAAAAAAAAATCTAATAATTATATGTCATAGTATGGTGAACTTAAGAAAAAATGCAAAAGTTAAGTACTGAAAATAGCTGGACAAATTACGAGTGGATTGTTTCTTAGAGATTTTTTTTTCTTTTTTTACCTGTCACAGTGAAAAGTGAGCTTTCCCCAGGTTAAATACACAAATTCCCCCAAACATGTAAACATTGCTTCAAATAGTAGAGGACAGTATAGTTACTTAAGTATTCCTTCTGCTAATATGTATGTCTATGCGTACAGACAGACAGACATGCATATATTCCTATGTTGAGGGGTGGAGAGAATTTTTATTTGTGTTCATGTCTGTTCAGTTTTAAGGAATGCATTTTTATGTAGCATTTTTATACGTAAAAAGCATTATATTTAGCCCAAAAATGTTACAAAATTCAAACCAGGAAAATTTTGCAACAAGGGTTTCACAATAGTACCAAAGATAAGGAGCATCATCAAGCACTTGAAGTAGGGATGTCTTGGGTTTGAAGAAAACCTATCAGTCCTTTCTAGATTGTGAAAATACTAACCATGTAACTATTAACAACACAAATGCTGTGTTGATATGTTATTGATATGCAATTCTTTGTAATGTAGGAAAAATACTTAGTTCTTTAATTTCAGAATTTTTCTATTGAATTTATATTGCATTCTTATGCTGTTTTTATCTTGGTATTGGTCCCTTAAAACCCCAAGCTTGTTGGAAATATAAGTTGGAAATACTTATATCCATGAAGGAAAAATACTGAGTGACATAGTGCTTAATTAAAAATATATTTGCTTCTGATTTTTTAATATGGACACCTCTCCAAATTCATTTCAATGAAAAGAAAATAGTTTGCAAAATCACAGCTTTGCCAAAAATAACTTCAAGCAAAAGGAAAAGTGAGAGGTTTCTCCTATGTTTAAGGAGAGTTAGACGTTTAATGTTTAGCAAAATATCAAGTGAGGAAAATAATTCTCTCTTTTTTTTTCACTTAAGACAAGGATAAGAAACAATAGTAAAGTGAACTCTTGGGCCAAGGGAGAATTTTAAGAGCAATATTATGATGGTAGAACTAAACATGAGACTGTATTTTATGTCATTTCTTTTGACTTTGCCATTAACTCCATAACAGCTGGCATCAAATACACTAAATTGTGATATAATGAGCTCGTATATTGCTAGCAATTACAGAGTTAAGTTGAATAAATCCTTAGAGTACAAAATGAGTGTGCTTTCCACCTGACAGTAAATTAAAGGTGACACTTACTTTAATTTAAAATTGTCTAAGATCGTATATAAAACTCAACAAAAAAAATACTGTGATTGAAGCCACATCTCAAAACTTGCCAGGTTCAACTATATCCATTTTGTATATGTTTATGACCTCTGTCATCTTGATCTATTATTTAAACACTGTTATGCATTGCTGAGTTATGAAGTATGTTTGTGGTAACGATACTTATGAATTTGAAAGCTCAGATTATAAGTGCTCTATATCTTGGTTCCCTTGTCAACCTCAGTATTTGAACAGCAAGTAGATAACCAGTCCATAATATACTTTTAAAGTTTGTTACCAGAGGGGCTTTAGAAAAATAATACAGAAAATACCTGAATACAGATTGTGTTTGGATGCTCTTAGTGATCACATGAAAGTCATACATATCATGAAATTAATTTTTCTTTATTTAATCAAAAAGTATTACTTGGAGAATACATGTGCACCATCTCCAAAAGGAGTCTAAATGGCAGCTGCAGTTAGAGACTCAAACAGAGGCTTGGTATTGATTTGTCAACATAAAAACAACCATGGTAAATTAGAGAGAGGGAACAGCATAGGCATCAGTATAGGACTTCTGTTTCTCCTTCCTCTCCAATGTCCCCCTCCTCCTCCCCTTCCACTTTCTCTTTTCCATCTCCCTCTCCTTCCCTTCTCTCCCCCCTCCTGGCCTCATATAAAAACATACACCCTAGATATTTAAAAATTAAATAAGGGTCATGAAACCAATAGCTTACCATAGAGCTGGAAGTGATTTTAAGAAATTATTAAAAGCAGCTTTTGGGAGCTGTAAAGGTGGCTCAGTGGTAGGGCCTTGCATGCATGAGGCCCTGGGTTTGATTCCTCAGCACCACATAAGCAGAAAAAGCAGGAAATGGCACTGTGGCTCAAGTGGTAGAGCGCTAGCCTTGAGCTGAAGAGCTAAGGGACAGTGCCCAGGCCCAGAGTTCAGGTCCCATGACCCAAAAAAAAGAAAGGTAGCTTTTGGCTTCTAGTAAAGGAGTGGAATGAACTTGTCCCAACTGGCAGTTAGAATCTTTTACCATGCTGAATATTTTTATCGATGGAAACAAAACTAAAACAGTAAGATGTGCCATCTAATACTTTATATCTCAAGGATTGCGGGTATCCTAAAATCTTCTGGTGATCTGAAAGGCATGACTATTTTATCCAAGCCATACAAGTCTTAGTTTATCTGTCTCAAACCCATCATTCTCTCACTTCCTGTTGAGTCAGTCTAACAGGCTGTGAAGGTATAGAGTCACATAGATTTTGATGTCCTGAAGAAGATTAGCCCTAAAAGAAACTCAGTTTGTTGGCAGACCACAATTTGAACTGAAATGGAAACTGCAAAATATAGCAATTAACTTTCTCAATCATTGATGGTATTCTGGGCATGCTACTCTAAAGCATGACACTTTGGCATATTCAGTATTTTAAGCTAGATAAATTTGAGGCAGTGTGTATATGAGTCACTCTGACCTTCCCCTGCCCTTTTCTCCTGCAGCAGGGTGATACAAGTTAGTAAAGATTTTCTGACTTTTACTGAAGCAGGTCAAAAAACCATGATGTGAGAGGCACCCTGAGTCTATCTAAAGTGTCATCTTTAAAAACACAAGGTCACAGAGAAGACAATACAAGCAGGTATGGGTAGGTCTTCCATGACTTCTCATTAGGCCATAACCACTTTGCCCAATTACAATTCCCCTGGACTGTCTACTCCTCACCCATCTCATTATCAACACTAAGCTTGCACTGTTATTTTGGGTTTTCATGTTCTCATAAAGTTTCATATAAAACTTCTATTAACTAAACTCAAATGCTTTTCTTTTCATAACCTGTCTTTTCTTATCCCATCCTCAGCCCAAGAACCTAAAGATGGGGAAAGAGAAAATACTTTTCTTGCCCAGTATTGTTGAACTTTCATACCTTAAACGGGTAAATTCAAAGATGAAAATATGAGGTCTAAAATGATTTTTTTTCATCAGCAAAATATTCTTCTCCTTCCTTTTAAAGACACATCCAATTCCTTAACCAACAAACACAAACAAAAGCAGCTATATAAACCGTTAGACTTTAAGGTGCAGGCCAGGCAAACAGGAGGAGAAGCTTGCATTCACTACTCATTTCAACTGCCCAGTTGTAAGGCTCTTATGGGCAAGGTTGAGGATAGGAGCTTTCTGCAGAAACTAAAATAAGTGTTCCTCAGCCATTTCTGCAAGCAGGGATAAAAATCTAATTCAAGACATTTCATTCAGCACTCTCAACCTTTCCTTGGTTAGCTTTTGATCCAAAAGATTAGTTTATGCGGTGACCAAAATTGATGGCTCACATGCCTGAAATGACCACAAAGCCAGATCTAGAAATATTATCTGTGAAGTTTTTACTGATGCACATGTACACGTTTTGCTATCACAGAATGGCTAAGAAAGGAGTACAAAAAGAGTACAAGAGGTGAGAATTCTTTTTCTTTCTCTCTCTTTCTTTCTTTCTTTCTTTCTTTCTTCCTTTCTCTTTCTTTCTTTCCTTCTTTCCTCCTTTCCTTCTTTCTTCCTTTCTTTTCTTTTTTCCTTTACTTTCTTTTCTTTTTTTGTTTTCTTTTGCCCATCCTTGGGCTTGATCTCAGGGCCTGGGCATTGTTCCTGAGCTTCTTTGTGCTCAAGACTAGCACTCTACTACTTGAGCCAAGTGCCATTTCCAGCTTTTTCTGTGTAGTGTATTGGTAATAATAGTTTCAGGGACTTTCCTGCCCAGGCTGGCTTTAAACTGTGATCCTCAGATCTCAGTGTCCTGAGTAGATTTACAGTTGTGAACCACTGGCACCTAGCATGAATTATTTCTTTATCAGGCTATCTTCATCAGTTCAATATCATCAAGTATTTTAGATTAGCCTAAACACATCTGCTTGTCCACTGCCTTTCTTATTACACTGTAAATTTGTAATGTCAGATTAATACTCATCATCATCAACAACACAATATTCTAGAGGAAAAATAAGAAAAGACTATCCCCAAAGGATCTGAAAACTAGGGGTAAGTTTTGGAATCTCAAATCATAAAGACTCTGCCACCTTGTCTTATATGATTGTGTGATCTGCTTTATCCAGCATGCTATTAATCTCTTAAATCAAAATAGCACTCAAGTTTCCCTTTCACTCATAGAAACATAAAACCACCTCATGGAATGATATTCTTGGCCAAAGCCTCAAATGGGACAGGTCACTTAACTTTTGTTCTGGGGTGTGGATTTGTGGACAGATGACAAGTTGCTAATGAGCAGCTAATGTCCCTGTGAGTGGCAACCTGCCAACCTCAGGATGGGAGCATCGGAGCATTTGTCTGCATTAGCCCTGTACAAAGTAGGGAGGGGCTGGGGAAAAGCCAACTCCAGGTGGCAAAACTTGCCTCACATAGAACTTGGTGTCCCATTGCTAAGGTAAGCATCTACTTCCAGGTAATTGTGCAGTTTTTCTCTGTGATATGGCTAGTTCTCTTGTGGATTACACTCAACTTGGTTGTGGTGTGGAATAAATCCGTTAGAATAGGCAAGTTCAGAACTTGTCCCACCTCATCACCACCTCTGGATAAATAACCATATTAATGAGGAAGCAGGGGAGACTTCTTGTCTACGATATATTCATTCTTCATGAACGTAAAGTCAGTGGATACAAGTGTCTAGCTAGATCATTCCTTGAATTCAAAATTTACTTTTAAGGAGAAGGGCACTTTGTTTTCTAATTTTGTCATCAAAAATTCACATCATGAATTTCTAAGCCAGGCAGCTGATTGGAATAAAAACCCCAGAGAGACTTGAAATTTCAATAGACTCATACCGTCTGAGCAGAATACAGCTGGGGTACTTCCACCTGGGCCATTTCCATCCAGGTCTCCCAAACATCCATTTCAATAACAACAAGCTCTGCTAAATTTTAAAAATCTCATGAATATGCTTCTTGATGGAGACTTTCACTTGTATAAGGAAAAAAAGGGAAGGTTACTGTGAATGAAATGCAGGGTTTTTTAAAAAAGAATATTTTTCCCTGAAATGGAACTAAAAACAAAAACAAAAACTTAACATAACCCAGGGTGTGGTGGGACATGACTGTTTATCTCAATACTAGGAAGGAAGGAAGGAAGGAAGGAAGGAAGGAAGGAAGGAAGGAAGGAAGGAAGGAAGGAAGGAAGGAAGGAAGGAAGGAAGGAAGGAAGGAAGGAAGGAAGATGAGGGAGGGAGAGAGGGAGGGAGGGGGGAAAAAAACCCAAATCCTTCACACATAAAAGCAAATATTATCTTAGATTCTTAGTCTATATTACTTTTTTCATTCATTGTGATTATTTGAATTCTCTGCATGATTTGAAACAGGAGATCATAACACACACATACACACAAAATTGATGGTCACTGATCTGGCTATATACACTGTATTATGTGGAATAAATGCAGTGTCTTCCTAAGTATAATTTGAGGTCTATCTTTGCTCTATTATTTTCCAGACAGTGGGCCAGATGGACTTCTTGAAAAGTCAAAAATCATATTGTAACCCCACTTTGCTAAATGTGTTTCCAGCCACACCCCCCTACTCATCTCTTTTCCAATCCACACCCACTTTACTCACCAGCTTCACCTCTATTTTGGGTTCTTCAAAACAGGACAAATGGTTTCCACTTCAGGACTTTTCAAAGCGCTACCAGTGTGCCTGGAATGTTCTTCCCAGAGGCAGCTAGACTTTTCTTTCTTTTATCCTTCAGATATAAATTTAATTGTTCCTCAAAGACTCCCATCATTCTCTAAGTACATTTCTCTTTGCTGTTCTCTTGTTCCAATGCCTATTTTTCCTCTTACAATGCTTAGCCATAGCACTTCTTTTTCTTCTAGCCATTTTATTTGGTTCTGTTTTTGTGTCTGTTTGTTTGTTTTCTCTACCAGATGTACAAGTGAATATTGCTGAGGTATCCCCAAGGCCTGGCCTGAGACCTATGCCCACAAAGCCAACAATAACTGTTGAATGAATGAATGCAAGACGATGAGTAAGACAGAAAATATTTTAGATTGCAAATTTTAAGTATGATGTCATCCACAGAGACATACTTTTTAAGGTGTTGAAGAATAACTGAATTTTAAGCAAAATAAAACTGTTTAATTACTTTTTATATTTTCATTTGTACTTATTTCTATACTGGCACCTGTATCCTACTGATGACTCTTTTAGCTTCTGAGATATGGTAGTTAAAAACCACTATGAGGTGAACACTTTTTAAAGCACAGGGATTAACTCATTTGTCCTCCTGTTGTAGAAGACCAGAAATTGGAAAAGCTGAGGGACCAGAAGCCGGAAGGAGAACTGGGTTTGAGTGCAGTTGCTCCAGGTACAGAGATCACTCCAATAGTCATAATAAGTCTTAGCCCTGTCTGAGTGCATACTGGAATACTGACATAATGCCTGAGGCACAAAATATTTTATTCCATGCACACACAGGAACAAATAAGGGGAAAATAATAAATGAAGAGAGAATGACTTACAGAATTGTGGTATAGCTCCATTTGGGGGTGATTGGTCTATTTCTTACTTTCAGATGGGTCTGGGCTTTACAAGCTCCTGATCACTCTTACCATAATATATTTAAAAATTGCTTTTGTCTGTAGTCCTGAACATTTTGGTTTATGGCAACTTAAGATCCTTACCCACCTCTGGCCAAGGCTACATTTGAGCATTAACAGCGATTTTTTAATCATTATTTATTAAAGATTTTCTTCAGCAAAATAAGAAATCATATTGGTTACATCACTACTATTGACCAAAGACATTGAGGCAACCTGGAAATGTTTGGAAAGGAAATAAGTATGGGGACAGGGGGAGTGGGGGGAGTGAGAGGAAGGTGGATTAAAAGACAAAACTTCAGAAAATGGCTGATACTTGTTGAGCAAATGGCCGTAACAAGCTGACAATTAGCTGAAGAAATTTTCAACAGATATTTGAAGGGCAAAGGGCACTTGTGATAAATCAACACTTCACTTCTTGAAGACTAACATAGGTGTGATCCCACAGGAGGACTACAAAATATTAACTGGATTACCAGCTGACAGCCCAAGGGCATGAATTGAGTCAGCTGGAATCTTGTGAAGGCACAAGACTACTGGCTTCCTAATGATTCTGAAAACTAGCTGGATAAAAGGATGAAGGGCAGTAGCAAGACCTTGAAGTGATTTTTTTTTTCAGTGCAACTGCTGGCTCTACTAGATTTGCTTTCATCACATATATGTATAGAATCTGATGGACAATGAATATTGGCTCAAAGAATAAATATCTGCTGAGTATGAGTGAGGTAATGTTTGAGTTAGCTGATACCTAGCAATGCCTTACTTAAAACAGCACTTAAATTCTAAGAGCATAATCTACCCTTGACCCCTATGGTTGATCCTTTCACCAGGCATTGGTGAGCAGTAAATATGTAGGCTTGCCAGTGTGGTACAAAATCAGCTATAATGTAATAAAGCTAGAGAGAGAGGGATAAACAAAGAGGTGGGGGGAAGGGAGGAAGGGAGGAAGTAGGGGGAGGAAGAGGAGAGGAAGGAAGAAAAGAAAGGAAAGAAAGGAAGAAAAACAAGAAAGAAAAGAAAGAAGAAAAGGAAGGAAGGAAGGAAGCAAGGAAGGAAGGAAGGAAGGAAGGAAGGAAGTATGGAAGGAAAGAAGGAAGGAAGGAAGGAAGGGAGAAAAATGACTAGATATGGATATATTCCAATAAAAATGTATTTTAATTGTTTTGCACTATTAGGATTAATCTCAGGGAATCTTTGTTTTTTACTCTAACATTTGAACTCAGTATTATTTTCATGTTTCATGGAACAAAATTCTTCTATTGTTCTTGTTTCAATTATTCTTTTTAATGTAAAAAAAAATCTTAACTCAGAGGTTATGCAAAAATAGACAAAGGACCTGACTGTCTGCAGAGGCCAGTCAGAAAACTATTTCCAGGCAATCGTTTTTGTCAATATTGGACATTTATTTATTTTTACTTTTTATTATAAAGGTGATATACAGAGTGGTTACAGTTATGTAAGTCAGGTAATGAGTACATTTCTTTTTGAACAGTGTCACCTCTTCCCTTGTTTTCTTCAAGGTTTTTCCCTCTCTAACCCCAACCCCCACAAACTGTAGTGTTCATTTTCAGCATTGTGTCTAGTGAGTATCACTGTTGAATTAGTTCACCCTTTGTCCTGCCAATTCTGTGCCTCCTCTTACCCTCCACAAATCAGATAAACTTACATACAAGACAAAAGATACAGAAATCCAAAACAGCAACAAAAGGGGAAAAACAGAAGGAAAAAAAAGTAAAATAAAAAAAAAGTTGTTTCCATTTCTTGGAGTTCATTTTCCAATAAGCATCATTTTGTATGATCATATGCACATAGCTATTGAATCCTTGTGATCCTCTCCTAAGACTATACTTATTTGGTCTCATTGTGTGAATGTTTAGAGTTCTGTTTAATTTATCATGTTCAGGTATAATTTTCTGTTATCTTTTACTATTCATAGGGTTTAATTGTAGACTTATAAGCATATTCTAAATATTCCAAATGAGGGAAACCATGCAATCTATGTTTCTTTGGGCCTGGCTTACTTTGCTTAATATAATTTTTGCTTAATATAATTTCCTTAGGAATGGGACAATGCCATTCTTTCTGATGGAGGCATGGAATTCCTATCTATCTATCTATGGATAAATAGATAGATAGATAGATAGATGATATATGTGATATATATATCACATTTTCTTGATCCATTCATCCATTGAGGGGCATCTGAACTGGTTCCATATCTTTGCTATGGTAAATAATGCTGCAAAGAACCTGGTTGTACTGGTGGCTTTAGTGTGAATTGATTTATGGCCAATTGGATAACTGCCTAGGAGTGGACCTGCAGGTCTTAGGGAAGCTCTATGTTTAGTCTTTTGAGGAACCTCCATACTACTTTCCAGACTGGCTGAACAAGTATTACATTCCCATCAACAGTGTAGTAGCATTCACTTTTGGCCACATTCCTGACAGCATCTGTTATTGATCTGTTTTCTTGTTAAAGGCCATTCTAACTGGAGTGAGGTAGAATCTGAATGCTGTTTTGATTTGCATGTCTTTATGGTCAGAGATATTGAACATCTCTTCATGTGTCTATTGGTCATTCTTCCTTTTTTGTCTGAAAAGTCTCTTCAAGTCTTTTTATTTTTCTTTCTTAAAAAAGTTAGTATTGTTATAAAGGCAATGTACATAGGAGTTACAGTTACACAAATCTGATAGAGTACATTTCTTTTTGGACAACGCCACCCCTTCTCTTGCTCACTCCCAATTTTTCCCTCTCATCCCCACCCAAAGTTGTCCACTTCATTTTCAACATAGTGAATGCCAATGTTGCATTTGTTTACCTTTTGAACCTTGGCCTTTTAATGTTATTTTATTTTGTCTTAGCTTTTACCAAAATAAAAACTCTATGTGTACTTTAAAACTCCTAGAATGCCCTCCAAAATTTAAATGAATGAAACACACTTCCAAATGCACAGTTCCATGCATTTTCGCAAACCTAACATAGGCATATAAGGAGTACCTAGATAAAAAAATCAGTATCTAGAATCTTCCTTCATTCTCTTTACCTGTTAATCACCACTACCGTTTTCCATGAGTACACTTCCCTGTGCATAGATGAATATGGTTCTGTTTTGTTTTTGTTTTGGTATGCTGTTATTTTTAATCTAACAATAAGTGTAAGAAAAAATATGATTATACAACAAAAAGAAAATTAGCAGCCAAAACTGAATCATATATTTCAAACCATGTAATAACGTATCTAGAAATGAGTTTTTCAAGAATATCCATAGATTTACACCTCCATATTACACAGACTCTCAAAGTAACACAGCCAATCTATTAATAATTCAATTGCCTACCCAAATATTAGATACGTACTATGCAAATTTGTATGTGGATAAAACCTGTACATTGAGAATATTTACATCAGTAATACTGACAATGAGTAAACTGAATTTCTAGTTATGTAACTATTGTTATATTACTATTGTCAAAGCTAGTATCTCTAATTTCATTATATAACTGGCAAATTTTTCAACTTTTATACATTTAGATTGGCAAACGTTTTTCATTATTGATGCTTCTAATGAAAATGAAGGCCTTTAATTCACAAATGATTAGTTAGCTCTATGACAAGGTATGAACATTAACATTTAGTGATTTTATTAACTTCTCTTTTGTATATAAACTATGATCAGTGTAAAATTTAGCTGTATTATTTATTAAATATAGAATCATGCTTAGCTAATTTTATTGAAATTAAAATGAAAACTTTCTTTTTAAAGCTGTACACCAAGATTAGACATTTTAACAATCTGGGAACAGCATAGAATTTTTAAAACTATGTGCTACATTCCCCTTATATAAATATAGGAGCAAAGTTATATAAAAGGTAAGTTGGAAATTGTGAAATAGTTTTCTAACAGTACTTCATACATCCCCATATGCAATACCATTTTTCTTAGCCCATCTTCACCTGTTCTATGGATGTTTTCTATTAAAGAGGTATTTTACACTAACATGCCCATATTATAGAACAAAATTTGAAGGTATTATTCCTTCAGTGTAAATAGCAATTTGTAATTTGTCCTAAAACCCTCATTAGCATTTCTAAGTGTATACACAGACTAATCTAAAGATTTATAGGAGATTGGCTAATCCTATACGGTACTATTCTGCTATTAATCTGCTTTGTGACCTTGACCATACCAAGGTACCTGAAATCTCAGTATCCTCATCTGCAATGTGTTACTATGAATTTTATTTCCAGCTCTGAAAATACAGTTATTATTCCAAGAACACGAAAGCAATTAATGTGCGAGCAAAACAATTCTCTTTTCCTGAAATGCCTGTATATAGCACAGTTTAAAGAAGAATTAAAATTTGAAAACAATTTTCCTAAAATGTTATGAACTTCTGTAATAATAGTTCAGAGACTAATGTGATTTAATGTTAAATCATCAAGAAAGGAATAATTTAAATAGGAAAAATACACTCTCCAAGCAAGCAATTAAAGTTTCTAACTGCTGGCAAAACAAACAAACAAAACAACTTTATTCTCCTTGTTTTTTACAAGGGAGATTACTGTGGTAGCCCACACTGATCAGTATAAATTCAGGCCAATTGAAAGCAGAGTAACAACGTGGGCAGTCTCAGACTATTACTTCCAATGGGACTGAGTCCCTAAGGACAGCAAGGACTGAGTCCCATTGAAAGTAATGGAGTAAGCAATCACATGCCATTACTTTCCAGGAGAGGAAGCCCCTACTGCCCATAATAACGTGGAAATATACATCTGCACTGACTCATCTGCATGCGGAATGGAAATGTAAAAAGGATTTCAAAGCTACAAATGTGCCCATTGAGATCAAAACAATAAACCAAATGGAAGTCCTCTATTTCTCTTGCACCATCACTGACAGAAGTTCAAACCTGGAGTAAGGTGAATGGCCAAGGACCCAGCTAAGGCAGCATGACCCTAGGTTCTGATCCCACTCATTGTTTTCTTTTGAGCAATGATTGACATGGTGTTAATTGTTATAGGCAGTCAGAGGGAGAGGGGGAAGAAGAGGGGGAGGGAGAGCATGAGAGAGAGGGAGGAAGGGCAGGGATGGAGATAATGTCACTCTTGAGCTCTTGAGGGTACACATTTAGACGTGTTCATTAACAGCCAGCTTGCAGGGTGGTCTGACTGCAACACTTTCCAGTCTTCATAATACAAACACTCCCACCAGGATGGATTCTAAGTTAGCAACAGGATACTAAAAGAAGACTATGGAAAATGATGTGTGGTGCCATATCACTGTATAGTATTTTTACCACTAGCAAGCAAATTAGATGAAAATAGCCTATAATCCTAGCTACTCAGGAGGGTGAGATCTGAGAATCCTGGTTCAAAAACTGCCCTGGCAGGAACATCTGTAAGACTCTTATCTCCAGTTAACCATTTACAATCTGGAAGTAGTGCTGTAACTAAAAGTGGTAGAGCACTAACTAGCCTTGAGCCACAAAAGCTCAGGGAGAGCACCCAGGCAGGCCCTGAGTTCAAGCCCCACAACGGACAACAAGGGAAAAAAAATTAAATGTACATGACCTCAAGGCCATAGATAAAAACAAAATGGCATAAATTACTGAAGAAGTGATCGATTTTGAGAAGTTATTGCATGTTAATTTAATTGTAGAGATAATCATTTAATTTTTAATAATGTCTATGTTTAGCATTGGATTTACAAAGTTCCTGACAATCATATAATTGGTGCTTGTGAGCTAATACTGGTTGTCTACAGCCTACCACTGTGTGTGTGTGTGTGTGTGTGTGTGTGTGTGTGTGTGTGTGTGTTTTAACTGTCAGCACTCAAGTTCACATTATGTCAAGGATCACCAGGGACTTGCAAAATCAGTGAAGACTTTGCCAGACAGTCTTGAAGACTGCTTGAAGACTTGTTCTAAGTGAATGATTTAAGTGGATCGACAGTTCTTAAAAAGGCATTGTATGCAACCTATTTGTTACATGAGTCAGTCTTTCTGATGCAAATGAATTTAAAGGTTTTTATTTAAAGTTATGATGTAGAGAAAGTAAAGATTCAGCTGCCATTGGCTACGTGTGAGCTCTTGGTTCGCTTTCACTTTCATGTGCCTTCATTGTAAAGTGCATCTAACCAATTAAGAGTACACTACTGACATTTGGGGGACTATAACCTGAACTCTCAAATTCTTAAAATTAAATTTTCAGATACTATTATATTATAATTTCCATCATGACAAGCAATAATACAAGAGAAAAAAGCAACTCCCTTTTAATATCCAATAAATACAGGCTATAAGTCATTTAAAGAAATTCTACCATTTGTCATTTCCATGGGTTTTCCTCTTATTTGAAGAAGAGCTCTGAGTCTTAGAAACAGCTTCATGACTCACCTTTTCTCTTTTCCAGTGCACACAGAAAATTCTTACTGATTTCAGTTGAACATAAATGTAACATTGTAGTTTTCAATGTATTTAGAAAACTCATAAACTGGGTGCCAGTGGCTCATGCCTATAATCCTAGTAACTCAAGAAGCTGAGATCTGAGGATTGTGGTTCAAAACCAGCTGAGGTAGGAACACCCTCGAGACTCTTATCTCCAAATAACCACCAGAAAACTTGAAGTGGCACTGTGGCTCAAAGTGGTAGAACACTAGCCTTGAGTGACAAAGCTCAGGGATAGTGCTCAGGCCCTGAGTTTAATTTCCATGACTAAAAAAAACAGCAAAAGGAAAAACAAACTCCTACTCTGTATGTGTGTCAGTATATTTGTATGTGTGTATGTGTGTTTCTGTGTGTCGATAATCATAAAAAGGGCTTCACATATGCTAACCAGATGCCCTATCACTGAGCTATATACTCTGAGACTCTGTACCCAGAACTTCTAATTTTGTAGATATAACCCATTCTTTCTTTAGACTTCTTTTGTAGATATTTTAGAGAATTTTCATTTTCACACTCATAAAAGCAACAGACATATTTAAATCCCTCTCTCTTTCTCTCTCTTTCTTATACACACACACACACACACACACACACACACACACACACACACACACACACACAAACAGAAAGTAACAGTAATCCAAAAGCCATGTTAAGGGATGGATGTTCTCGGAGTGGCCTGATATATTCCCAGTGCTATCCTCTACAGACTAACCTTAGAACAACTCAGATTCCTTCATTGTAATTAAAAATCATGCATACAGCCATCACTTAGGGAGACTCCTTAGGAGTCACAATTGTGGAGGATTTGCTTATATTTGCCAAAGTTCCAGGTGCCTTGGGACTGACTGATTCTGATAGCATTGGTCAGACTGGTCCATGTGATGGACTGGAAACAATGCTTAGAACTTAAAAATACCAAGCACCTCTCCTTTGTTGCTCCTCCAACACTGTTGTGATTAAATGGCCCTCAAAGAAGCCAGAACAAAGAAGAAAGCTCCTGATTGCTTGCCATTCTAATTGTAGGCTCTCCATATCCCAAGACACCCGCTGCTCTGTCACTCCTTAACATGAAGTGACTGCTCTAATGAAAAGAAAGAGAAGCAAAATTTCCTCCTTAGGTACAATCTCTACCCACCAAAAGCCTTTGCTTTTGTAGGTGATTTCTTGAACCCACTGCAGGGCAGCAGGGAGGAAGGGCGAGGGAGGGAGGGGAAGAATTGTTTACTTTTGTGACAATAATTGATTCACTCTTGCTTCTATATCCTGCCTTCCTTCATTGTGCTCTTGTGTGTCACAGTTACTTAGACCACTGGAACTTTTCCTGTTACTTCTCCATCTTCTACTGCTATTGCACTGGGTCCTTAGAAATTCCCAGTCTTTAATGAACAAGATAACCTTAACTTCTCCTTCAGTATACTTTGTGATGTCCTAGCCTGAGCAGATGCAAACTCTCTCAGGCAATGCCATGGAGTTCAAAAGCTTAACAAAAAGTAGAATTCAGATTTCAAAAAGAGGTGAGCCCTAGAAGAAAATGTAAGAGTGAAATATTTTTATTAGCAAAATTGATGTATAATATGTGTAGTGGGAAAATGTTTTATACAAGATGCTAGTATCCTGCAAATACAGGGTAAGACTTAATTCTGACTCTAAAAGATTCACAAGGCTCATAGCAAAAGCACTTCAAGAGTTGAGATAAAGAGAGAGAGAGAAAGAGAGAGAGAGAGAGAGAGAGAGAGAGAGAGAGAGAAACTGATATAATAGATAGATTATATTTCCTGAGATATATGTCTACTGTTACTTCATAAATACTTCCTGATTTAGAATATTGCCACTTTACAGCATACATGATGCTCTCAGAGGGATCTGTCCTAATATAGATTAATTTTAGAAGCTTCAAGGCCATATATCACAAAATCAGAAATCCCCAAACAAATGGGAAAGTAAAAATCTTATTTATATCATGAAAAGAATGCTTAAAAATCAAAAGTATGGGCTGAAAGCATTGCTTATATAGTAGCGGGCTTGTTCTAGGTTCAATTTCCTCTACCACAAATAAAGCCTTCAATACAATAGTAGTAGTAGTAGTAGTAAAATCATATTCTGAAGAGAAGCCATTCAGTTACTATTCTAGAAAGAAATTTTGCCTTTCCTGCCTAACATTTGTTACCTCTCTGGTAACAATGTTACCTCTCTGGTGCTAAGGATTTAACTCAGAAGCTTGCACATACTAGGTAGATTTAGATTCTCTACTACTGAGCTTTGCTCCCAAGCCCTGCTTTTCCATCTAACTGTATCTCAACCTTTCCTCTGGTCTCCCAGCAAAGTTCTATTTGGGTCACCTTACTCTTGTCAGCAGTAATTTGGACATGATTTGTGACATTAATCTATCCTTCACATTTATATGTTTCAAAGAATACAGTTGAATAATGGGGAATGATTTAAACTAAGAGTGCAAGTTGTCATGAATGAAGAGGATGTTGTGTCAAAACAGAATATTTACATTATAACAAAAAAAAAGAGGAAAGGAAAAGGGAGGGAACAAAAGAAAAGAAAACACAGAAAAGAGGGCCAACCATGTGGTATGTCTGTAATTCCAACTCTTTTTATTCTAGAGGTGGCAGTAGAAACATCATTGTCCAATACTAGCCAGCCAAAGTTAGCACAGGAATATCTTCTGAGGGGGAGTGGAAGGGAAGAGCCAAATTCAAAGATCTAAGAGAAAGGCTCAAGGGTATTTACTTAGTAAAGCCCTGGGTTCAGTCCCCTGTATCACACACACACACACACACACACACACACACACACACACACATACATACACACGTATACACACATAAAAATGATGAGACAGATAAAAGATAAAACAATGAAGTAAAGGGAGAGAGTAGGAGACAATCCCACTGCACTGTACGTTAAGGTGATCAGCATTTTGCTTATAAAAACTTAAGCAAACAAGCTTATCTGATCTAACACTTGAGCACAAGGGCTAGTGATATGGCTCAGTGGTAGCGCTCCAGACTGGCAAGTACAAGACCCCAAGTTCAAATTCCAATTAATATACACATACACACACACACACACACACACACACACACACACACACTCAGAAACATGCTCTTTTGAGGCAAAACATGAGCGTGTAACACATAGGTGTTACTCTATGTATGCTGCAAGCAATGGAATGAGGTACTTTGCATTCTTTCTTATATTCATCATACAGCCCTAGAATTTTGTCTGATTGTCATCTCTACTTAGAACTATTGACAATTCCAACCTGCAAATAGGAACTAGGTAATAATCTTCGCACGGATAGGTTTGAACAATCCTAATACAGCATGTACTTTTCTAGCCAGGTTTCCTCCCTTTCCACCCCACCCCTTCTGCCCCCCAGACACACACACTATTTGTTTCCATTTATACTAACCTCTGTTTTTCTAGTGGATCTAAACCATTGTATTTTATCAATTATTAATGAAGAAAAGTCAGTCATAGTCCACAGTTTCTGAATAGTATGACATAATAAATTTAAGTACTTGAAATTTCCCTCCTTCTTCTCTGTCTCTCTTCTTCTCTTCCTCTCTCTGTCTCTGTCTCTTTCTCTCACCCCCCCCCCCTCTGCCTTTCTTTCTGCCTTTCTCTCTGTCTCTCTCTGTCTCTTTACTCTTTCACTCCTCCCCACCCCATCCTCAGCTAAGGGTTTTCCTATTAAACTTAAGCTGTCCTTGAACTATCAATCCTCCTACTACAACCTCCTGTGTACTGGGTTTACCAGCATGCCCCACCACATCTGGTCTTGAAGTGAAAACCTGATCAGTAAGTGGCATTTTACAATACTTTTTATTCTTTAAGGTATACCTATTTTAACATGTCTGAGTTTAAGGAAAAGGAACAAAATAATAAAGATGTGGCAAGAGCAAGAATCAGAGAAGTTGAAAGATTGGTTATGATAACATTTTACTTGGGTTCTTCTTAACTATAAGCAATACAAAGAAGAAGAAACACTGAGAGTAAAATCTTATTCTGATAGGTTTATTATATAGAAATGGTGATCTTATGGGCAAATTTGATGCATCTAAAACAGTTTTATGGTTGGCACTCTTCCGCTTGAGTTATGCCTCTAGTTGGACATGTGGCTGGTCATTTAGAGATGAAGTCTCAGACTTTTCTGCCAATCAAACCTTGATCCTACAGATTTCAACCTCCTGAGTAGCTAGCATTATAAGTATGAGCTCCCAGCACTTAGCTTGAGTCCAATTTCTATTGTGTGACATGGTTTTCATAAATCTATAAATATTTTCAGGCCAAGTGCCAGTAGCTCGCACCTACTCAGAAGGCTGAGATTTGAGAATCACAGTTCAAAGCCAGTCTGGGCAGAAAAGTTACCATGAGACTCTTGCCTACAATTAACCACTCAAAAACCAGACATGGCATGGTAGCTACAAGTGGCAGAGTGCTAGCCTTGAGCACAATCAGGGTCTGTTCAGGGACAGTGCCCAGGCCCCAAGTTCGGCTCCACAACTGACAAAAAAGTAAAATAAAATAAAATAAATGTTTTTCTTTGTGAATAACCACCTTCCTTTAGAAGATTCTGGAATCAGAGAACTTCAGGCAAATCCTGTGTCAGCTTGCTGGCCATGCTAGTGTGAACAGTAGGCTAGTTCTCTTGCACACACAGTAAATTGAGGGGATCCTACTCTGTTAAAAGTGATAACCACATCTTTCCAGAAATTACTGTACTCATTTTATTGTGAGTTCAATTTCATAAATTATACAGGCAAGCTTAATATTCTTCAATCGGAAGCAGAGTATGCAAGCTACAAAAAGGTTTTTCACTCACACACACACACACACACACACACACACACACACACACACACACAATGAACTCTAAAAATGCCTTTCTTATTCTCATTCCTTGAACAATATTTTTCCCTTGAAAATTCAGGATTCTTTCATTGGGTACCTCTGAAAACCAACATAATCATGAGGGAGTTCTTCTTTTTATGGTTTCCATTTTTAAGACCAAAAACAATGGTAAATAAATCATTCATACATTAAGAATGATTACCAGTGTGTAAAGTAGAAACCAGAATTACTTCAGATATATTACCCACAGTGCTTTGCAGCATGGCAGCTAATTATCAGCAGAAAGGTCATGCAAAAAAAAATAATGTGATTAGGAGAAGTTGAACATGGAAAAAAAATAGCCACATATTTGGACATAGACCAAATTCCCTTTTTGCCACTGTAACTGAAAACCATTGCTTCAATATTTAATGAAACGCTTATGCTACAGCACCTGGTCACATTGTCAGCGCCGTCTAACCACCGCCTCCCCCGTGGGTCATTACTGCCACCATCTGAAAAGGGGCAAACTGTTCATCGAGGACAATAATGCCAGTCTTTAAGAATCTACAGCTACAAAACAGCGGGAGACAGAGTTACTTTGGCTTTGATCTTGGAAAAAATGGCTGGGGGCAAAATGCTGTTTCCTACCATCAGACTATACAGTTAGCAATAATTCTGTAAGTCAAAGCCATTCACAGGACTCAACTTGGCTGCCCTGCTTTGCTTTCTCCCTCCTCTTGCAGAAAGCTAGCAGCTCCTGGTGAGAGATCCTTGTCAACAGGAAAACACTAGTTCACGCTACTCTGCTAATGATCCAATGCATCAATACCTCAAGCAACCACAACAAGCAGATGTCCTAAGTTAATATAGACTTCCCTGGGATTTTCCTGGAGAAACATGGCTTTAAAAGGCATTAGTCTTTTGTCCTCACTAGAGAATGGCTAAATCCTGGCACCAATTCCTTGAGTATGTGAACCTCAGCCTAATGGAATTTAATTACTTCAGTGGTATTAATCATCTGTACAGTAGAGCAAAGAGTATTTTATTACCACTTTTAAGGGTTATCGGCACATTTATTTCAAATGAACTGTCAAACTGCATTACGTGTAAGGCATGCCAGGTTTGAATTCTGCAGCTCAGGTGAAAATAAATTTACAGTTTAAAACTCTTCCTCCATCATCAACACTCCACCCATTAATAGCAACAGCACATATGTAAGACCCTCAAAATTAAAAGAAATTAAGTGTTGAATTAGCTATTCATTTTTTTTACTCTCTGGTTTTATTTCTTCTTCCAACCATTTTTCTGACTATTCATTTGCAAAGGTTGCTTTATACCAAGGACCCCAGGAACACCAACTGGCATCAAATAGTGTGTGACACCATTACAGGCTTAGTTACAGAAAAGTGAGGCTAATCTTGTCCATTATCCAGCAACAAGCACTGGCTGAATAATAGAAGATATCTCCAATCCATGCCATGTAGGAAATACTTTTGTTTTTGCACATATTCAGGGAAATGAATGTATGTGCTTTGTTTTCCTCCTCTCTTTTTTTTTCTGAATTGTTCTGTAAAGAACTCTAAGAAACTCCTGCATGATTTATAAAGCTTTCCTCCTAAATAGATCTAACCATGGGTTGCAAGATGCCAAACTTAGGCTAATTCTGTAGAGTTCAATTAACATTCTTCATCATAAAGCATCCTACAGGAGTCAGGGTTAGCACACTAAAGAGAGGGAGGGAAGATGGTGCAGAACAAGGATCCTGAAACAAATGTGGTGAAAGAAGAAGTCTCTATGATTCTGGAATCCAGTTGCATGGGCTTTATTTAGTTCCTCAGGAATTAGTTATGATGCCCTAGCTAAACCCTTCACCTCCTTGGTTTCCCAAGGCGTTGTAAAAATGGGAATCTGTAAAATGGGAATATAATCATAGGCTTAAAGATTCAAGACAATAATCTAAGTGCAAATAAAATCATCTTAGCCCAGGTACCTGGTATACAGTAGGCCTTATTGGGCTGCTGTAATTACAAGGTATACAGGTGATGTTGGATTCCTTCCATCTTACCTTGAGAGGGAATTCCTATGAAGTCTAGTGAATTCTTATACACTTTTATTTTACCCTTCCTCAACCTACTACTCTCTCTCCATTGATGTCCTTTTAATGTCTGACCTGCTTCAAGCCCCACCTGTTTAAGGCCTTTTTCCCCTTGATCTTATTTCAGACATTCTGCACTGAGAAGCAAATGAGAGCCATTTGTGACACAAGATACAGCATGTGCAAAATAGACATAATTAGTGTCAAAATGGATGCATTTGCCTTTTAAAGTCTATTTGTCCTGTGATTTCAAATGAATCAAGCTGCTATATCTCTCTCAACAGCTTCATACTACTCCATAATGAATTAAATGGCTGCTTTGGAAAAAAATGGATAAGCATTATGAAGAAAATGCTTTTGCAAATGTTGGGATAAGAGGGACTTAAAAAGACTCTTCTGTCTAGCACCCCTTCGCTTAAAGATCTCCTCCAAATTCACACTTTGAAAGGAAAGCATTCTCCAAGAAAAAAAAAAAAGTCTTCAAAAAATATTACCAAACATCATACTTACCAGTTGTGAGTAGAAAAAAGCTACAGTATTCAGCAAAGGCAGAATAGAACCTCGTATTTCCCTACTGCTGCATAGAATGCTTATGCTTATATCCTAAACATACAACCAAGACCCCAAATCCTTTACAAAAATATTTCATAACAGAGGAGAGAATATTCCATTCAAAGCTCTCAAAAGTTTAGATTTTACTATTCAGTTGATCTACTTCTACTTTCTTTCTATCACTCTGGCTCTGCTGTAACTATGGTTGGTATTAAAATGATACATCTCTTCTAAGATTCTTGAACCCAACTTTTGTCTTTATTCATTTTCTTTAGAAAAACAGACCAATAAAAATTCTTGGGCTCACCAACAGTAGTCTATGGAAAAGGAAGGACATCAACTGAGCTTTCATATGCCAATACTGGGGCTTGAACTTAGGGCCTTATACTCTCACTTGGTTTTGTCCACTCATGGCAGGGGCTCTACCACGTGAGCTATGCCTACGACTTGAGCCTACAACCTGAACTTTTAAAAGAGAAGACATACAGATGGTTAAAATCTAAATATTAATTTATAACACAGTTGGAAGCTGGAGGTTCAAGAAAACAACTCACACTGGTCCAACTAAAATGTATGTATTTAAATTATATATACAAAGCTGAATGTCTAATAAGAATGCACATTTCATATTTTAGAAGAAATTTGAAATTAATGCTACAATCCAAGGACTAAGCTCTTCCTAGCTAAAAAAAAAAAAAAACAGGAAATACATTTTAAAAAAAGAATGGTCAGATGCCACATTATGGATGGATGATGGGAGTCAAATTTCTTTCATCCTGGTCACTTGGATTATAAATAGAAATGTCCTTGTGACAACTGTAAAACTATGTACAGTACAAGCCTGCAATCTTATCTAGTTCCTTTCTATTTTCTAACCCTAAACTCAGTTTCTTCCTTTGCAATATAAAGATAATGTTAATCATTTTAAGAAGCACAGGAGGGCAAATGAGATAAAATTTATATGCCACATTAAACTACATAAATCCAACATGTTATAAAATGACAACTTAATATTAAAGGAAAAATAAAATAATTCCATTTCTTTACTTAGAGGAAGCCCCAGGCTTTTACCTTAGTGAGCTCTAGCCATTATTTCTAGGTAACAGGCACAAAGTATCCTTGGTAGAAAGAAAGCTTTTTTATATAATCTATATTCTCTAAGCACAGAATTCCTTATTATCCAATAAGTATATTCCTTGATACTATGAAAGCTTGCATGTAATTTTTTAATTAATTAGGAGAACAGGTTGAAATATCTTCTTTTATACTTTAGTGCCATCAGAGAAGGGGGTAATCTAACAATAAATAAGTGATATGTTGATATGAGGCCCCAGGCGCATACAAGTTGGCAAAAAATAGAACCATTAGGTCAGACATTCACTTTTTCCTCACTAATACTCCCATTCAGTTCTTCTTAACCAGTAACCCTTTATGGATTAACAATAATTACAACTTTAAATGTGTTGTTCTACTTTTCAGCTAATACATTAAGATTTTATTTTTGTTACGCCTAAGTACTGATTGCCCAGTTGCCTAAATGTCTTTTATTGTGATGCTTTGGGAAAGAAAAGTCACTTCCTGTTTATCAAAATGACTGTCTTTTTTAAATAAATCATATTTCTGTGAATTCATCCCTGACTTACTCATTTCCTTCCATCCCACTGATATTTTCCTTCTCTGCTTGACCCGTGCTAAGGTGCATTGACTGAAATTAGGCTCGGTATTCCAGATGAAAGTGTGTCATTATTTGATATACCATCAACTCAATATTTCCATATTATTTTTCCCTTTCTTAATGTACCCTGGAGTCCTATTTGCCTTCCTAACTGCCTCTGCTTGGTAGGGAGGCTGCATTGTGATATTCATGATGACTCCTAATTCACTTAAACAGCGCATACTGTTTTAATCATATCTGTTTTTACAGATAGCACATCTTCTTTATGAACTGAACTCTTTGCTGGCTAACTTGCCTTCCCTTTTATGTGAAATGTTCTAGGTCAGATAAGTAATAGAGTATTCAAAGATATAATGATAAGAAGAAATGTTAGCTTAGTGGCAAAGTAAGATGTTTCAACCATAATGCTAATCATTTCTACACATTTAGGAGAATTATACGATTTTCAGTATGAGTAATGTTGGAATGTTTAAGACTCAGGAAAGAGATTGATGGGCCTAACTCGTTTTTCATATATGCCTTTGACATTATACTAATTAACCAAAAATAGCAATATTTTGACAAATTTTGTCTTCATCACAGCCTTTGCTTTTTCTACATTACTTTTCCACAGTAAAATGAAAGTACTCATTTTATCCTCTAATCATTATCCTAGCAGCAGATTGCACTATTTTCAATATCAAAGCAGGAGCAAGAAGATAGGACTTACCGTTTGGCTCTTGTCATAGATGTCCAACTATGAGAGAGAGAGAAAAAAAACTAACCATCTTCTCTGTGAAACTAGAATGTCTCCATTTTGTAACAAGTCACCATTCTGTACTGATATTTCCTGGAATGATTTGCTCTTCTTGACTTCAACTGTAATTATCATCTGTGTTATTTGTAATCAGCCAGTCATGTCAAGGGTATGAGTCCTTACCAATAACAACAACAACAAAAAATAGACTCTCCCCCTTGGGTTGGTACTTCCCACTGACTTTATCAAGCACTTCCAACGTCAGTAGCCTTGTCCCCAGCCCCAAGCCAGCCAAGATGAGAAAAATAGGAGCCTTTGCCTCCAAAAGGACAGTAGGGGCCTTTCACGGATGGTTCTAGTGCTTTGTAACTTCTTTGTACTACTCTATCACCTTGGTAGCCAATTAGAAGTCTCTTAATAAAGAGAAGGGAATGTTATTTTTTCAGTTGGGATAAAAACTAAGCAAACCACCCCACCCAGTGTGCCTCCCTAGGTCTGTTGAGAATAGCAGTGCACCCTCTGTGCAGAAGTAGAAACACCTTGACAAAATTTCCTATACCTTTTGTGTGCCTGTTCATTTTCTGACACTGGAGGGTTGTGTGTATGTGTGTTGGATGTATTCTGCTTTCTCTTTTTGCCTCAGCTCACTTGTTCAGAGAATAAATGTGGTAATATGAAGTACCTTACAAATGTCACACCTTTGCGTGTGTGTGTGTGTGTGTGTGTGTGTGTGTGTGTGTGTGTGTGTGTGTGTGTGTGTGTAAGATTCCTGACTATCCCTCCCACCCAGATTATTTTTTCTCATCATGTAGCTAGGTAACATTATGACTATTAAGAATGTGTCTACAGGCCAAACCTGTTTTATGGCTGAATTTTGATGTCAAAACATCCAGGGTTCTATCTGACCCGTCTCATATTCTTAGCTGCAAAACTAAAACCAAGCTTTTTTTCCCACCCATTATTTATTCTTTTCATGTACCAAACACTTTAGAAAAACCAGAACTGAGATGATGACCAACCAGGCCACACTTATAACTAAGACTTTTACCATGTACATCTTTGTCCCCTGCCCCTAATTCTTCTTCTAACCTAATGTTCAATGTCTGGACCCTGAAGATGACTGAAGATGAACTGAAGTGCAGTTTTCCCATGGCATCATGCCATAGCAAAATCTCCTTTCTCTGCCATATTTCTTGCCTAACAAACTTTCCTATCACTTTTACTATATTTTCTTCTTACCTGAGTCCTCCTCTAGCAAGACAGAGGATCAAGGTTGATAGCTGTGCAATGCAAATTTTCTGCCCACACCTTGACCCCAGCTTTACTATGGAATATTTCAGTCACTACAAATTACTCTATAAATTCAAGTCCTAGCTCGGTGACATGTAGCTATCTTTGAGAGTTTTTTTTGTGTGTGTGGCAACTTTTGAGAATCTGATGAAAAAATTTAGTTTTTCCCTATAGAAAAAACTGGTTGGACCATGTCCCTAGAAGTTTCTGTGTGAAAAGATAATCCTCAAATTCATATGCTAATTTGGAAGTGAGGCTCTTGGGAGGTAATTAGGGTCATAAAAGGATTTAAGGGTGGGACTCTCATGATTGGTTTAGTGGCCTTACAGCGGAGGGAGAATTGGATACACAAGTTTTGTCTCTTATCAAGTGAAGTCTTTCAACACATTTTGTCACCACAATAAGAAAGACCTCAACAGAGATGAATAATAAATGAATGAATGAATGAATGAATGAGAATTTCTTTATCACTACTCAGGTAAGAAAGACTAAGACAAGAAAAAGTCCTCAAACACACAATATTAGTCATAGAAGTTCAGGGAGTTTAAGTACATTGAGAAGCATAGCCTCAATCAACAGACGATGGATTGTAGGAAACAATCTTTGTCCATATCATATATCCCCTTTTTCATGAAAAGTAGACTTATTTTGTGAAGAACAAAATGTAATAGATTTTCTTGCTCAAGAACTTTTAATAAATATTTCTTCCGTGATCAAACTTAAATCAATAAAAATGGAAACCAATCATATATTTCTATGGATCCCTGGGCACTGTGGGGCATCCAATGAGATCTAAGGTTATGGTTTTAGACCTCAAGAGTTTTATAATATGAAAGGGAATATAAAGCAAACACACATGAAATTTACCTAAAAAGATATAAGTCTGAGGAAGGATTCAGAAGGCAAGAGGAAACTTGTCACACATTGATAATAAATCCATTGTCAAAATAAGAGCACAAGTATTCAGAGCAACCAAGGCAATGGCCCTTCCTGTTTGAATGATGAAAAAGAGGCTTTTGGAAAGAATCAGCCTGATGTTGGGCCTTATAGAAGGAGGTAAAGCAAATAACATCAACATACAAAAAGGATTTCTCAAAACAAGGTAGCAGGATGCCTGTTGGTATGAGATTTGACATGTTTGGCAAGTTCTCCATCAAAATGCACCATGCCTGTCATTAAAGAGTGAAATGAGCCAAACAGTATACAAGAAGATCTCAACCAAGCAGATAAACAGATTCAAATGAATTCAGTTAAAGTACTAGAAAGTTCCCTAGGACAAGTTGCTCTTCTGGTTTTCTGCCATCCTTGGGGACTATTCAATCACCAGCCTTGTTCAAAATATCCAGTGCTCTCATTGTTCTACATTTGTGAGGTGCCATAAATTTTCAGCACTGTGTAAGAGGTATGCTTTTAGTTTTTGCAGTTACTAGAACTTCTATTGACTTTTATTAAAAACTTCAGAAAGATAAACAGAGTCAAGAGAATGGATGCTATTGTTTCACCTGTGTAAAATCTTGCATAAGTTTTTTGTTTTTTGTTTTTTTTTGTCAGTCCTGGGGCTTGAACTCAGGGCCTGGCACTGTCCTTGAGCTTCTTTTGCTCAAGGCTAGCACTCTACCACTTGAACCTCAGCACCACTTCCAGCCTTTTCTGTTTATGTGGTACTGAGGAATCTAACCCAGGACTTCATGTATGCCAGACAAGCAATCTACCACTAAGCCACATTCCCAGGCTCTTGCATTATTTTTTAAATGAAGTCACCCATATTGATGCAGTTAGCATCCAAAGTACAATGTGACAAGAAAGTTTGCTATTGTTCCACCAATACCCATGCTAGATCAAGTTCCAGGAGTCAAAAACAAAAGGAATGCAACTTGCCTCAGGGTAGTTAAAAAGGGAAAAATAAATATTGTCTCCTTCTTGTGGGTTTTTTTTTTCCTTTGACCAAAATTGCCAAGCTAAAATTTCCATAATAAAATATCCAAGACTGTCAAAATTAGAAATTAATAAAGCATTTGATGAATAAGCTTTTTAGTTAACTTGGTATGGTGGTTATATGCGATTGTCGACTCTATTGGATGGAGAGATGCCTAAATTCATTAAGTCTAATCCTGGATGTGTCATGAGGACATTTTCAGACACAAGATTAACTGAGTGTGGAAGGCATGGTCCTCTAGAGGTGAGTGACAGCTGGAGTAACAGAAAGCTTAGCACAGCATACTGTTCTCTGCTTCCTGGCTGTCCTGGTGTGAGTTGCTTGGCTCCACATACCCTACTCTCACCACAATGGATGGAAAATTATGAAACTGTGGCGCAAAATAGATCCTTCCCCCGCTAAGTTGGTTTCTCTAGCATTTTGTTAGAGACAAAAAGTCTAACTAATGTTTTCAAGTATAATAAATCAAAATAAACAAACAATAAAATAAATAAAAGATTTTCATCTTGTAACTTATGTGGTCTTCTGACCTTCTAGCCATTGGTGATAGAGGTCAGCAAGAAGATCCAAGGGTAAGTGGAATCTCAACTGACTTCAGCAAAGCTCAAGTGAGAAAGCTGTCAATACTGATAAATGTACCCACTTAATTAACTGGATCTTAATTAGATTTTAATTCAGATCCAAAGCACTGGGCTTCTAACAATAAAAACATAAACCTTGGTATTTCAATAATCTATATATTTACTAGCTGTCCAACGTTTGTATGTACCTAATGTGTACATGTGTGTCCACAGGAATGAACTCAGGGCCTCATGCTCTCCCTTGGCTTTTTGCTCAAGGTTGTCCCTCTACCACTTGAGCCATACCTCCATGTTTGGTTTTTTTGGTTGGTTAATTGGAAATAAGGGGCTCTCAGATTTGTCTCACTGGGGTTGGCTTTGAACTGAAATGCTCAGATCTCAGCCTCCTTGGTAGCTAGGATCACAGATCTAAGCCACGGGCACTCAGCTCTTAAATACCATTAAGATCAGCTGTCATTTAAAAAAAATTAAGAACTTCACTCTATCTTACAAGTAGATAAGAAAGATCTGATAAATTGAACAAAGCTTTCTTATTTGAAAACTCAAAATGTCCCATTACTCAGAAGTTTTACCACTTTTTCTGAGCAAGCATTAGGAAGATGGCAAACAGCAAGCTTCCCCCACCATGTCCCAGGATGCTGAGATTTGAGGATCATAGTCTGAACTCAGTTGGGGCAGTAAAGTCCAGGAGAACTTTTAGATCCAATTAACAACCAAAAAGCTGGAAGTAGAGCTGTGGCTCAAAGTGGTTGAACAAGGTCAGGGACAGCGCCCAGGCTCTGAGTTCAAGTCCAGGATCACCCCCTCCGCGCCGCCCCCCCCCAAAAAAATATCCCGAGGCACTTTCTGACTCCTCAAGCACTAAAGTACAATTACACTTGATTTTAACTTTATGGGAAGTTAATTTGGTTTTGATTATTAGAAAATTAATAATGGAAATAATACCTGACATGTACACATAAATATTTAGTGTAAAAAAATACAACAGTGCTTTCTTCAATCATTCCTGAGTTTATTTTATTTCTTTTCATAAATTTAATTCTTAATATGAAACCCTGCTCTCTGCAATTATCTACCACTGTGGAGTTGAAAACATGAGTGAATTATTCAAGGAAATGACTATATTCCCGTTTGTTGTGGCAGGAAAAAGACATGGAATAGCATAGAGGTTAAAAAAAAAATCCAGGAAGAAAAGTGAAATTGAGAACCAGGAAAAGAAAGCACAGGATATCAAATTTTATCCAATAATGATTATAATCATCAAACTATATATAAAGTTTTGCTGACAGGATCAAGCCAGAAGAAAAACAAAGCAAGCCAAGGTTTTGTTTTGTTGTTTTTTTTAACACACATAGTTAAAAATAAGTCATGGATAATCATAAGCTCTGCTCCTCCAGGAAAAAAAATAACAAGATTTAAAATTGTTGTAATAAGGTAGTGGTTAAGAATACAACTACATTATGCTAATTATCATAGTTATACCATTAGCCAATGTAAATTACTACACTTATTAAAGGAACAAAAATGACTGTGGCTTAGCAGATACAGATAAGTTATACTAAGGTTTATAGGCTAAGACAAAAATTATGCCTCTTTTGCAATAAAAATAATGGTTTTAAATAGAAAATAATAAATAACCTGAGTGAATATGCAAGTGTATAATAATTAGTTTAACTTTTATAGAGGGCAGGACCTCCATTTTATTATAACAATGTATCATATTCGCATCAGCTATATACAACTGTAGCCTTCTTTAGTCAAAGGAAATGTTTGGTGTGTCATTATGGCTTTAATATCTACAAGAGCACATTCTTTAAAAAAAAACTTGCATCAGTGAAGAATCAAAACAATTACTTACACTTATTTATAACCAAATAAATGTTTATAAACAAATAACTATTTGATCCAATAGGTGCCTTAAATAGGCTTCTTCCTGGAGCCCAGGTCAAAAGTTTGATTGCCATGCATTAATTGGGAAGAAAGTCCTCTGAGATCTATTTCTTAAATACCTAACTAGTACGCTTGTTTCTTTCCATGTCTACTCTAGTCCAAGTCACCTTCATTCCTAGCTCAAGTCTGTCAACAAACAAACCTTCTTAAACCCTACTTGAACTAGGAATAGCCCTCAACTGCAAGTTGTACAAACTGCTCATTGTTCCAAGGATAGCTTCCAGTACAAGGATAGCTTCAACTACAAACCTGAGTGATCCAATCTTGACTTGTGCTTCAATTCTGTTTTCTTCCAGTTTTATTCTTTATGTTTGATTTCTCACTCTTCTTTAGATCTTTCCTTGTTCTCTTTCTTAATGCCCCCAAAGTATCACTCATTCAAGGACCACTTCTTAAAAAAGTTCAGCTATAGATGGGACAGGTCTAAAATTACCAACATTCCAGTCTACTGTATAACAATCAAAACTCTAATTCTTTTTCTATACACATATGATCTTTGTGTCCTCTACTTTGCAAGGCCTTCTTCCTCAGCACACCCATCAACACATACATCAGGAGAGATGGAACCGTATTTGTTTTGTTCAGTGTTGTTCAGTCCCAAGAATTCCAACTATACAGTATCAATGTGCACCAAACCAATGGGTGCAACCCACTCCTGAGAGTAGAAAGAAGCTACTCTTCCATAGGTTAGGTGCTGGAAGCCAATGATGGTGCCATTGAGAATAAAAATAAACCCAGGCAAAGAGTAGCAGAAATTAAATTACCTTTCTCTGAAAGGACTGTGGTCTTTTTAACATCTTTGCAACATCTTATTCTGAGCATCAGTAGTTTGGAGGTACAAATAATCTGCTGGAATACTACTCACAATTTTATAGAGCTATCATAATAAAACATCAGAAGTGAAAACATTTCTAACTATAAAGACCTAGGCTCATATTACAAATGTAAGATATTTTTGAGAATGTAGGTATAAATATATATTAAAGAAGTTTTTAGATATAATTATGAATATTTCTATTTCCCCTACTGTGTTGTGATTTTTTCCCCTCAAGACTGTCTTCTTTCCTTGAAGTAAAAATGATGTGTTTTTCAAAACTGGATTAAATAAGGGCTTCTTTTCTTGGTTGATTCAATAACAGTGATACAAGGGTTCCCTAAAGATGCTTCAAGAATGGAAAGTTCAATGGTCTTTAGTAATGGGGTGGGGGAGAGGGGGAATCCTACACAGAGACCAGCTATTTCCAAGCAATAGCTAATAAGTACATTACACACAGCTTCTCCCTGGACAAGACTTGCATCACCCTCTACTCTCCATTCAAACACTCACAGGTTAATACATCGGAGCTGGGTCTGAGAAGGAAAACAGTAATGATTTGGATACAACTTGTCAGAAAGGGACTTATCTTCTTATTTTTCTTAGGAATAATAAGTCAGGTAGTGGTCAGTCATCTTTTTTGGGGGGGGTTACTAAGGATTAAAAGGCAAGAGAAATTATCTGTTTATTTCAAAGTGATTTCTTGCTTTTAACTTAACATTAATTCTTGCTTTCAAAATTAACACATTTTTAAATGTAGTTTTTCTAGCCTGGGATTAAATTTTGTAACCTTGTTAATACAAAAAGAAAATTATGTGACAGCAAGAGGAAATAATTTTTTAAAATACAAAATCATTGTAATTGTCATAAGGTATATGGAAGACAACAAAGGAATACATCAGAAAATCAGAAAACAAGTTACCAGAATTTAATACACAGAAGCTATACTTTTTTTTGAGTAAAGAAAAGATCACTTACTTAAGACATAGCCATGATATTAACGGTTACCTTGTGAGAAAAGAAATAACATATACTATAACTACTTATTCTTTGTTTAAAAATTTAGATGTACATCTAAACTGGTAAAAATATCAGAGACAACATTGTAAGACTATTCAATTCAGAGGCTAAAGATAAATATATCTGGATGTATCAATCATGTAGCCTTTTATATGACAAATACCTCTATAACCAAAAATAGAGAGAGTGACAGAGAACATATTAAGGAAAATGTGTAACCCAATAACATTAAAGTTTTAAAGCGTAGATTCCACAAACAGCTTTTCAAGTTGATAACACAGCATGCCACTGTTGGTGATGAACCTTGAAAATATGCTGAATCAAGGGCAGCAGACACAGACAGTCACGTGTGTGGTGATAGTCATATGAAATGCCCAGAACAGGTAAATCCATAAACACTGGAAGCAGAGTGGTGACTGTAAGGAACTGAGGGCCCAGGAAGAAAGAATGAGTTTTTAATAGGTACAGGATTTCTTTGAGGAAGCTGAAAATATTGTGGAACTAGCTAGAGTGGCTTTAAAATGGTTAAATGTTACCTAAATTCCCCTTCCCCACCTCTCGCTCTTCTCTCTCCATCTTACATCTCTCTCATGCTGGTTCTGGGGCTTGAACGTAGGGACTCAGGCTCTAAGTTGGTTCTTCCCCATCCTCTATGATCCTCAGATCTCAGCCTCTTGAATAGGTAGGAATACAAGCATGAGCCACTAGCATCCCACAGAATAAGACATTAAAAACAATTTTTTTTTTTGTCAGTCGTGGGGCTTGAACTCTGGGCCTGGACGCTGTCCCTGAGCTCTTCAGCTCAAGGTGAGCACACTACCACTTGAGCCACAGCACCACTTCCAGTTTTCTAGGGGTTAAATGGAGTTAAGAGTCTCACGGACCTTCTTGCCCAGGCTGGTTTTGAACCAAGATCCTCAGATCTCAGCCTCCTGAGTAGTTAGGATTATAGGCATGAGCCACCGGCATTCAGCCTTAAATACAATTTTTAAAAAGACCATTTGTAGAGATTTAGGAAATATGAATTGGAACCCATCTTCTCAAGTCAATGAATTCATTTCTGTTTACCTAGCCACTACCTGATTGCTAGCACCATGCTGAGCACTATGAGGATACAACAGAAACTTCCCACCTGATCCTTTCCTTCAGGAAGCTTGCAACACATGTGATAAGTCAAGAACAATTAAGTCCTGCCAGTATTACTGCATGGGTACCATGGGAGCTATGGGCTGCGAAGCTGCAAAGAAATACAGAAATACATGTGAAGACCTAGAGAGTAAAATACGACATGTAGGTGAAATTAAGTGCAGGACTTTGAAATCCAAACAGAAGAACCTGAATACTGAGCTCATTCAAAAGAGAAGCATTAAGGTAGGTAGTCCCACCTTTGCCTTCCATACAGCTCTGTTGGTGGTGGTGGTGGTGGTAGTGGTGGTTGTGGTTGTGGCACTCGAACTCAGGGTCTGGGCGCTGTCCCTGAGCTCTTTTGCTCAAGGCGAGCGCTCTACACTTTAAGACACAGTGCTCCTTCCAGTTTTTGAGTGGTTTATTTGAGATAATAGTTGAGATAATAGTTTCATGGACTTTTCTGCCCAGTCTGGCTTTGAACCAAGATCCTCAGATCTCAGTCTTCTCAATAGCTAGAATTATAGGTGTGAGCCACTGGCACCCAGCCCCATCTCTGATTTCTTTAGTTTGAGATGAGACCACTTGGCTTTTCCAAATTTTCTAAAAATGAATCCAGACAGAAAATGTCTTAAACATATTAACTACAATCAAAACTTATTTCTTCACAGCACAGAGAATTCCAGTATTTATTTTTGTCTACATCCTAATCAGCTTCTCTTTTCTTTCAGATTATGTCTTAGTTCACCTCACACAATCAACAACAATCAAAGATGTTCAGAGCTAGACAACCATTGAGCCAATCTGGACTCAGAAATAGGGTGTTCTGTGCCTAGGGTGTTCTCTGACCCCTTTTCTGGGGTCAGAGTATCTAGGGTGTTGTTAAACTTGTTCCCTCAAATTTGTTATCTTTGCCCATGCTTTCCTTCTGCTTCAGTTTCTAAATATCCAGTTCCTAGGTCCTTTATTTCCTCCACTGGGGATGGAAACGGTGCCCTATCTAGAGCCCTGGCTTTGTTCTCTTATGGATTTTCTGCCCAAGTGCTTAAACTCTTCTATATTCACACTCCCTCTTTCAGAACAGCTAGCTCATTTTTTGGAATAATGGTCATAGCACTTATTGCGATTAACATGACCCATCCAGAGGTTCTTGCTGCCCCATATCCAAAGATTAGATCCTGCGGATACCCTTACCATCCTGATAATTGAATTCCAGTTGGATAGCTACCTGGACCTATTCAGTAGTTGTGTTACCCATATCTCTGTCCAATGAAGGGCCTGTCATCCTTGCTGCTTGACATCCTGTCAGCAGACAGTCTGCAGCTGTCAACCCTTTCGGGATCACCTCAGTTCCAAAGAGGAGATGTGCTCAAAGTCACACATGCTATGATTACAATGAGACTGTGAATATCTAGTCCTCCCTCCTAGGTGGTTTGAGCTCGAGTGCTCCCCATTTGGGTCATCCAAAGGGTCCTATTCAGTGTTTTACATCCCATTCTGTCCAGTCTTGATTGCAAAGGTGTTGATGCTAGGATCCTTTATAAACAGCCTGAAACCCAAATGGCTTCAGTATGTCCTAGAGGATCCAGCTTACACCACTGGAATTTCCTCCAAAGCATATGCCCAGCACACTTACGTTTTACTTTCTTTCCTTCCCAGTTCCATATTAAACACTGCCTTTTTGTTGAAATCATGACAATTCCTTAGCTAAGATTTTTAACTCATGTAATTCTGAATTTAAAAAAGTCATTGTTATTCTAAAATCTTTAAACATAGGAATAGTCACATGTTTGTTACAAGATCTGTTATGAGTTCATTGTAATTGTCATCCCCCCAAATTAATGTAACTGTAATGGCCCAAGTTAAGCATTTACAAAGGTCATGTTTTATATTTATGACTGTAGCCTAGTTACTTACTATAATTAAGCCTAAATATACAATTTGGAGCAGCGGCCAATGTCTTCTCTGTATGGGACATAGAAGCACTTGCTGGTAATCACGTGGTTCTCAGTGGAAAAGACTAGGATTCATTCTGGACAATACAAGAATGTTTTGGGGATGTTACAATAATGAGAAGGGTCTACTTAATATTTAGTGGGTGAAGGTTAAGGATTCTGGGTCACGCAATTAGAAAGTCCCACATACAATAAAACTGCCTTACCATCCTGACTAATTTTCTATAGTTCTGAAGAACATTCTTAGGGTTCAAAAAAAATCCATTTTTAATTATTTCAGCCTAAGGTATAAATCCATTTTACGTATCAATGTATAGCATTTAAGAAAAAACTAAAAATAATTATTTTGCTACAAGTTTAATAGAAAGTAAATTTGGGGGGGAAGACAATTACAATGAAATCAAAGGAGAATTATACAATGTTTGGTTATAAATGCACCAAGGGTTATTCATTATTTGGTAATTCATGCCAACAGATCTGCTAGCAGTGGTTTCAGTCATGGTTAACACACACAGGGTACCTCAGCCAGTTTGGCCCACCAGTTCTGGTTCTGCCAACCATTTGCATCCTGAGACATATATTCTTTTATCATAAAACATGCGCACTTCCCTTCTCTTTTACTTACAATGGGAGAATTATATTTATTTAAAAATCCCTATTAAATATGAATCTCATCTCAGAGTAACCAGGGTAATTTCAAAGTGTTTATAATAATAAAAAGAGGTTAGTAACTCAGATAATACAGTTGAGAAACGTTCAGGTAGAATGCCTTACCAACTGCCAAAGGTGCCAATTTATATCTTTATCATTTTCATAGCATTTTTTGAGCAAAGAAAATAGAAGTTAGTGGTCACAAAATACTGACCCTAAAACAAATCGATAATCACTGTTCAGTTTTTAATTCATGTTCATTAAAATATGACAATAAACTGCCCAAGTGAATTAGAAATAAAAACATCAACAAAATGATCAAATATTCTTTATTGTATTGCTGTTCTCACCGTATATTCTATTGGATGAAACAGAGGCATCTGCCTACAGAATTGATTTTGATCACTCGACATTTTAAATCAGAAGTTTACAATATTTTGAATGAAGTTTATAAGACATGAGCAATTAGCCAGTCACTGGTGGCTCATGCCTGTAATCCTAGCTGCTCAGGGGGCTGAAATCTGAAGATCATGGTTTGAAGCCAGCCCAGGCATGAAAGTTCACTCCACAGTGGCCCTGTCACTCAAAGTGGTAGAGCTCTAGCCTTGAGTGAAAAAGCTCAGGGACGGCGCCCAGGTCCTGAGTTCAAGCACCATGACTGACAAAGATAGGGGGGTAGAGAGAGAGAGAGGCAATATAAACCCAGACTAATGACTTTCAAGGCAAAAGTTACTTGGTAGGACAACATTTCAAAGTAAATGCAAATACTATCTGTAGCTATGGAGTCAATGAAGCCTTAAAGATCAGAATCCCAAGGCTATTTCTCCATCTTTTTATTTTATTTTTGCTATTTAAAAAAAGGAAAAATATAAACACAAAAGTTGCTGCATGCTTGCCTTACTTCACTATCCAAAAGCCTTCGTTCCAAGTATTTGTTACCAATGTCAGTTAATGTACACGGATTCTTTTAATGTAATTTAAACAATAGCTATAGTACCTTTTATTTTAAACAATATTTCTAAAAGTTTCAAGAATTTCATCACCCCATCCTTTTGTGAACCAAAATCATTTAAAGTAACAGAATCAACCTCTTTGTAGGATGAATTACTGACCTTAGTCCAATATTGAACAACAAAGCAACTTGCTGATTTGAATATAAGGCCTATTTATAATGGCTGCTGTGAGTTGTAAGTAGAAGACAAGCCATGCACAAATGTTTGTCTCTTCCATGCTGCTTAGCATATTAGAATCCGAATTTAAGAAGGAAAGGAGGGCAGCTCAGTTTCGTGCCACTATTGATCTATCAGACAAGAACTTAATCAATCTTCTTTATAAGCTATTAAAGCCCAGCTGGAGAAATGAACTCACCTGATGCATTCAGCATTGATTGCCTCTTTCTAAGAGCTGAATACTTCAGTCTTATCTACCACTACAGCTGTGATTCCATTTTTAAGGGACAAGAGTTTTCCTTCATTACTTTTTTTCAAAATGCACCAATTAAGAAAAAGCAGTTTTGATACCAGCCCACAGTAAATGACTAAAAAAAAAATGAAGACCATAACCCTCAATTTCAGTCACTGCCTCCAGAGAAAAAAACGAGAGACCAAAAGCATATGTTCATCAAAGGAAATTCAGCACTAGTCCCTAGATCCTGCTCTAGCATGAATTCTGAAAAATGCTCTGGCAGCTTGAAACTAATGTTGAGACCTTAAGCTGAGATAAATCTTGGAAATTCAAAAGGAAACTCAAGGCAGCAGTAAATCTGTCTTTACAGCATATACATTTCAGCCAGGGGCTTCTATATGTAGTATTAGGTTATATGACATCCCATTCAGCATCTAACTGCCTCATAAATACAGGCAGCCAGGTCATTTTATATTTACAGGGCAACCCCAAAAGTGCTAGATGCTATACACTGGGGGAGGCAGGAGGGAAAGGTCTATATTCTCATTTTATAGGAAAGGTTAATAGCACAAATCCTCAATGACCAAAGAGAATTCCCCTTGGCTCAGCTTTCTGGTTTCCATTTCCTCTTTCTAGGAACCTTTGCATTCAACAACTAAATTCTAAGAGAGGCAGCAATAAAGACTTATCTCTACAGCCTTCTAAGGCTCTTGAGGGCATTGGGCACTTGAACATGGAAGTATAGTTGAACTCCTATTAAACAGTTTGTTTTCTTCTGGTAGAAAAGAGAGGAGAAAATGTCTACTCCCCCTACCCACCCATGACGTCCTTACTTCTCTATATTCTCTGCAATAGAACACAGCTCTATCACAAGTTTCTGGCTTTTAGATTTCTCACAAGTTCCCCAAATACACTCACCTAAAATCCATTCACAAGATCCCTAAGGAATTCACCTACACATAGGGATTGTAGTAAAGACTGGTCATCCCTTGGAGAAAGGTTAGGGGCTGTTTACAGGATGCATGGCAATATAAAAGTCCACAGATGCTTAAGTCCCTTCTATGAAATGGCATAGTATTTGAATGCTGCCTATCCACATCCTCCTATCCACCTCAAATCAATTCTAGATTATTTACAATACCTAATACAATGTAAAGGCAAAGTAAGGAGTTGCTATACTATATGTTTAGGGAATGTTTAGGGGGCAAGTCAAGTTGAGGATGTCACTTAAAGTTCATGCCTAGATGTACAAAGCCTTGAGTTTGGGTCCCAAATACCAAAGACACACAAGTTTCTACATATTTAGCACAATTTTTAAAAAGTATTTTTGCAGGACACCAATGGCTCAGCCTGTGATCCTAGCAACTCAGGAGGCTAAAAATCTGAAGATCATGGTTCGAAGCCGGTCCTGGCAGGAACGTTTGTGAGAAAATTTATCTCCAATTAATCATCAAAAGAAAGAAGTAGAACTGTGGCTCAAGTAGTAGAGCACTAGCCTTAAGCTTAAAATAAAAAAGAAAAAAAGAAAGAACAACAACAAGAACAACAAAACTCTCAGGGACAGTGCTCAGGCCCTGAGCTCAAGCTCCAGGATCAGCATTTAAGAAAAACAAAAAAGTATTTTCATCAATGCACAGATCTACAGCCCAAGGACACGGGTGATGACTATGTCATATGGAGATTATCTCTTCCTTTCCTGCCTAACTAACTTCTGAAAGCTTTGTTTTCTGGGTTTTTTGTTGGTTTTTGTTGTTGTTATTCTTTGTAACAGCAGATTAAGAAACCATACCAACTTGCCAAGTTCTGGTAGCTCATGACTGTAATTCTAACTACTCAGGAGGCTGAAATCTTAAGATCAAGATTTAAATCTAGCTGGGATAGAAAAGTCCCTAGGCTTATTTTCAGTTAATTAGCAAAAAAAGTAGAGGTGTGGCTCAAGTGGTAGTACAACAGTCTTGAAGGATAAAGTCAAGCAAGAGCACAGAGGGCCTGAGTTCAAATAACAGTACCAACACATACACACACACACACACACACACACACACACACACACACACACACACACACACACACACACACATATACCCTTCTCGCATGCACATACGCTACACAGTGAGCCAAACAGGCCAAGGCTAGCTGCACCCCTCCTCAGAGTCCTCATCCAGCTAAACTGTTGGTTCAGTAAAAGTATGAAATCCCCTTCGTACACAGTGTATATTGTATGTGTGGATTCCCTTAGCTATGGGGGAAAGCCTCACTCCTTCCAGAATACCTAATGCATTCGGGAAGAAGGAATGCGGTATGGGGTCTCATGTTTATTTATTGCAGAAGTCAAGAATAGCTGGAAGTCCATTAAGAGGATGTTTCAGCAGATTATATTAATTTGTAATTAATTTTCAGTGGTATTTATGAGAGAACCCTTTAATCAGCATAATTCAGACTGGAAATTATAATATTAACTAATATTAATTAAATAATAATTTATAAATTTCAATAGTTTTAATTATCTTTTGATTAAATTACCTGTTAGTCAATTCCACACTGCTTTTGATATTAATTAGCCAACTTAAACATGATCTGCTGAAACTACTCCCCTGTGGATTAAAGCATATTGTCTAAACAGGTCAACATGGAGATACTTAAAGTGTGACAATTTAGATTGCATGATTAGCAAAATTAATTGTTGAAGGCTTTGTTTTTTTTCATTCTCCATTGGCCAATGGGAAAGGTCTTTAAAATATACCCTGGGTTTCCCAAGGCCCAAATTATGAGACATCCCATTTTCTGTTGTATCTCACACACACCCCCACCACCCCATCCTCTCTTTCCTTCCCCCACTTCTCTATCTTGCTGCAGAACATTGTAGTCTTTTGAGACATAAATTAGTGTCAGCCTATTAATCAGCCAACAAAATATGTCAGTAGTAAATGAAGTTGCAACCCCTTCCCCTCCACAGGCAGCTCCCTCCCTCCCTCCCCCCCTTCCCCCCCAGCCCTCAGCTCCCTCTCTGCGGGTGGAGGAGCAGGGGACCTCTGTGTTACAACCCAATTTAGGTCTCCTCTGTGCAGTGACAACCAGCCCAGACCTCATTTTTTCATATGTCCATATTTAATTTAAAGCCACCTCTCCACAAGTTTTCAGAGATAAGTTGATTCTCCGTGTCACACTCTCACACTGGCAGGAGACACACTGCCCCCATCCGCTCTCTGCCCACCCCCAGCATCAGAAATTAAGAGCTGTTAAAATAGGTTTTAGAGAAAAAAAAGTAATCAAAATGACAGTATGTACTCCTAATTAAATCATCACAAAAAGCAGAAGGGTAGACCCTAAGCACATCAAAGAAGTGACTGAGGGGTTTTATCTCCAGCAGGTGAAACACAGAAGGAGCAGACAAGCTTCTAGAGGCTCCAGCGGCCAAAACCCCTCCTCTCATCTCAGGATACATTGCAGGGGGAAGGGGGATCCGCACACTCTGTTTTGGCATAGCTTTACACAAATATAAGCCTATGGGAGTGGGTACAGAATCCTCACAAGTGTCACAGCTTTTACAATGAAATGGGCAAGTGGTTCATCATCACGGGTGCTTCCTCTTAGGGTGATTCTTCTTATCGCATGTGCTATGCTCTAAATAAGCTCTCAGAATTTCCCCCTTACAGAGGTAACTGAGTATATTTACATTCGGAACTCCTGATCTTCTCCAGGACAACCTCTGACCTCAGCATCTTGTATCAGACCTGAAAATGATACAGTATTTAACCGAAAAGTGTTAACAGACAGTATATGAAATACGAAGATCATCTGTGATGTCCAGAAATTTAACAAACAGGAATACAGTATGTTCATCATTATATATGACTTGCATGGTATTCATTTATTTCTCAATGAACTAATATAATCTAATAAATTAAATCTCAATCCAGTCAAACAAAATTGTTTATCAAGACTAACTACAACCCATATACTAGAGAATAAGCTATATGCTGGGAAGTGGCCCCATATGAAGCACCTAAGTTTAAAAAAAAATTGAAGTCTGGGAATGTGGCTTAGTGGTAGAGTGCTTGACTAGTATGAATGAAGCCTGGGTTTGATTCCTCAGTACCACATAAACAACAACAACAAAAAAGCCAGAAGTAGCACTGTGGCTCAAGTGGTAGAGTGCTAGCCTTGACCAAAAGAAGTTCGGGACAGTGCCCTCTGTTCAAGCCCTAGGACTGGCAAAAAAAGAAAAAAAAAATCAAGATAAATCTGGGCTCTGGTGGCTCACTTAAGAAGCTGAAATCTGAGGACCATGGTTTGAAGCTAGCTTATGCAGGAAAATTCATGAGACACTTATCTCCAGTTAATCATCAAAAAGCCTAAAGTGATAGAGGGCTAACTTTAATTTTTTTTAATGCTCAGGGACAGCATCCAAACCCTAAGTTCAAGTCCCAGGATTGGCACAAATGTAAATGAATGAGCGAAAGAATGAATAAATAAAATAGAGATAAGATGTGATGTAGGTACACATTCATATAACCACAAGACTAAAATTTTGTCCTATGATTCCTAGGCATTTTCAAATGATTTGTACTATGTAAATAATTATAAGAACATATCAATTGGGTGGCTCAAGCCTAAAATCTTAGTTGGGGGGCATAGATCAGTGGATTGTGGTTTGAGACTCCATTTTGATTAATGGCTAGATTTGGTGGTTGAACCTGTTTTCCCTGCTACGGGGAAAACCCAGTGAGTGCATGTGGAGGCATATGTCCATCATCCCAGTGTCTAAGTGAAGCAAAAATAGAAGGATCAGGTCAGGCTGGTACAGGCATGAAGTGAGATCTTCTCTCAAAAATAATCAATCTCTACAGGGATCATAAAATGGCTCATGTAATAAAGCAGGTGCCTAGCAAGTATGAGGCCTTGAATTCAAACAAAAATAGTGTGGGGGGGGCAGTGGGGGGAGGTAGATTTGGTTTTTGTTCTTTTAATTTTACAGACCTAATTTCTTTGATTTGTGTTAAATAATATACAATATTATTGCATATATTCTGACTTACCAAATGTTCTCAGAGAGATCAGAGATAAAAATTGATTTGAAAATTGGGCTAAAAATATTGAAATTGAAATTGCTTTTTTATGCATTCGCCTACATCCACATCATCATTTGTTTCAAATTTTCATATAATACTTAAGTATTAAATGTGAAATACATAGATTTATCTTTTCTGGGTTTTATCTGAGGTTTTACATTGCTCATAATATGTCAACAAAATTGCTGATTGTACTTTGACTTGTAAAATAAAACGCATTTTTAAGGTATCATAAATCCAACAGAGTATGTCTGATGTTCTGATTAGTAAAAAATGGGATATTAAACACTAGGGAAAAACTGATCTTCTAAGTATGAAAAAAAAAAGAAAAAGACAGAATAAATCGTTACCTCCAGTTGATAGTTTAACAGATTATGATCAATTTGAAGTGCTTATTGCTTAAGTAAATGACCTTTGGGGTGATTTCATTAGCTCCACATATTGTAAAAAGGTTATATCTGAATCCAATTTTATGCTTGAGCTAGGCATATAAAATATCAAAATAGTTTGGGTGTAAGAAGAAGAAAAAGAAAGAAGAGGACGAAGAGGAAGAAGAAGAAGAAGAGGAAGAAGAGGAAGAGGAAGAAGACGGAGAAGAAGGAGAAGGAGAAGAGCAAAAGCACAAATTCTTTGTGAGACAGAAACTAGACTGTGAAAAATTCTGCCTGAATCTACTTCTGTAATTGTCAGCTGTATGTGTGAGCAGATGTTTGAGAGAAGGTTGGTTAGCAATGTGCTGATACTATTACTTTGATGTTTATGGTTAAAGAGTGACTTTAAAATTGACCATCATGATCTGGGAAGGTGGTTCAGTGCCTTGTCTTGCATGCCTGAGGCCCTGGGTTCAATTTCCTCAGCAGAAAAAGCAGGAAGTGATGCTGTGGCTCAAGTGGCAGAGCACTAGCCTTGAGCTAAAGAGCTAGCTGAGGGACAGCGCCCAGGCCCAGAGTTCAGACCCACGACCGACAAAAATAAAAATAAAAAATAAAAATTGGCCATCAGTTCCAACTTTGTAGTGTTTTAAATCCCCGTAGACAATATTTGGTTCCCTGTCTTTTTCAGTTTTCTTTGACAAAGTCTCCTTATCTTATCAGTGTTGAAATACCCTGTAAACTTGGCATTGGTTCTAGCTTTTTCCCTTCTGAACAGTGCTACACAGCATGTGGTCACTCTTTTATTAAATCAAGATATTCCTTTAAAAAGTCTTTGGAAAGAAGTTTGCACACTTCCTTGAAACATACATACTAAGGCAGGAGAACCAAGAAAGTCTGAAAAGTGGATTGCCATAAAGGCTTTAAATCTTCAAGTTATTAATAAAAGAAACAGGGCCAAATGTTATCTCAAAATTAAGACTAATACAGTTAGAGAAAAAATGTTTAAAAGGACTAAAACGCTATTTTTACTCTGCTAACCTTGAAACCAATATAATAATCCATTTTCTTGACAGTTCTTTATGGTTAGTCACTTTTTTAGGCTACAGAGTTGTTGCTCAGTGGTAGAGCACATGATTAGTATGCACAAGGTCCCAGGTTTAACCTCTAGCACCAGCAAGTCTTAAAAAAGAAAGAAAGAAATTCTGAAAGCTTCTTTCTTAACTTTAGGTATTTAGTGAAAGAAAAAGTCTATCACTTAAAAACTCAAGACCAATTTTTCTGTTCCTTTCCATTCATCTAATTTCTCTTTCACACTTCTCCCTCTTCCTAATGTAAGCCTTTCACAGTGAAGGCCACTTCTCCAAATCTCAGTATCAGTGGCTTCCTGAGTCTCCTCAGAGATTATGTGGCAGCAAAAGTATATGTGGGAAGAGGACAGAGACATGATCTCATACCTCTGTACAACTACTTAAAGATATATATATATATATATATATCCCATCCTGAGGCTTGAACTCAGGGCCTGGGCATTGTTTGTGAGCCTCTTTGTGTTCAAGGCTACCACTTGAGCCACAACACCACTTTCAGCTTTTTTCTGAGCAGTTTACTGGAGATAAGAGTCTCAGGGACTTTTCTACCACGGCTGGCTTCAAACGGGCAGTCCTCATATCTCAGCCTCCTGAGTGAGCTAGGATTACAGGAGTGAGCCACTGGTGCCTAGCTATAAAATTTATTTTTAAAAAAGAAAAGAACTTCAAGTCAGACCTGGTGATGCATACTTGCCATCCCTGCATTTAGGAGGCAAAAAAGGAGGATTGTGAGTTTAGGGCCAGCCTAGACTACAAAGTAAGACCCTGTCTCAGAAAACCAGAAAGAAAGAAAGAAAAATCCAACAGGGAAAAATACACTCAAGGCATACTTCACTATGTGATGGTAAAATAATTAAATATAACTTAGTTACTTTGCATATTTACCTCAGTTTTGGAGTGTGTGTGGGGGGGTGTTTAATCTAAACGAGGTTAAAAACACTTTTTTACCTACTTGACAGTCCTACAAAGAAATCTTATTTTGCCTCTAGAGCTGAAGATCTAACAGTGTTCTTCCACTGAGCTAAGTCTTCAACCCCTAGAGAAGTCCTCTGAATGAAAACCATTCAGTGAATTATTTGTTACTATGGAAAAACTAAAAGATAGCTATGAGAAACTGGCAAAGTGGCTCATTCCTATAATCTTAGCTACTCAGGAAACTGAGATTGGGAGGATCATGGTTGTACTTAGCTCAATAAAAAGTTTGTGACTAATAAAAGCTGGGTATGATGGCTTAAATCTGTCATCCCAGATGCCTGGGAAACTGGAAAGTAGAAAAAGAAGGTCAGAGTTTAGACTGAACCTGGATAAAAGCAAAAACCTATTTTAAAAAATGAACTAAAGACAAATTGATTGGAGGTATGACTCAAGCCATAAAGTACCTACCTAGCAAGGCTCTGAGTTTAAACCCTAGTACTGCCAAAAATAACATGGCTATTAAATGTTTAGTGAAGCAGGATGATTAAGTGGAAAGAGTTGAAAGCAGAGGCCAGGTTTCGAGTGTAGAGTTCTCCCTCCTGGCTGAGTGTTCTAGCACTTCAACCTGCTTCTTTACACCCATCCTCAATTTGTCATTTGTATAAAAAGTAATGTCTTAGCTCATTATCAACAATAAGATAGGGCAATAATATTTACCTCAATTCTATTGTAAGATTGAGGAAATAATTTTAAGAATCTTTTGTGAAATAAATTGCAACAGTTAATATGGTCAAGCAATGTCTATGAAAACTGTTACAAGGGATCACGGTTAACTCTTATTACAAACTATCACACAATTATATACTCTATTTGAATGTGAATATTGCCTAAAAATGTTCTACACACATACAATAAGTAATCAGTACTTCAGAAATAAAGGTTTCTTCTGAGAACTAGCCTTGATCTTCTAAAACCCACAAATGTCCTCTTGTTTAACCATGTGTGTGTGTGTGTGTGTGTGTGTGTGTGTGTGTGTGTGTATGCACACACATGCGTACACGCATGCACACGCGCCAGCCCTGGGCTCTGCCCCTAAGCTATTTTGCTTAAGGCTAGTGCCCTACCACTTGAGGCACAGTGTCACTTCTGGCTTTTCTTGTAGTTAATTGGAGATGACAGCCCCACATACTTTCCTGCCTAGGTTGGTTTAGAACCACAATCCTCAATCTCAGCCTCCAAATCCTCCTAGGATTACAGGTATAAGCCACCTTGGCCTGGCTAATCAAGTATCTTCTGTCTTTGAGTCATTAGTCAGCTTCCGATCCAATTCTTCTAAATGGTATCTTTATTTTGCTTTGTCTTCTGGCATTTTCTCTGGTCACTTGTTACCTAAAGCAAAGTTTACAATGATAAAAACCCTAAAACTATTTTTAGGTAAAACTCCATTAAAAGTATCTCTCTTGACTTTCTTTTAATTTGAAAGCCCCAGGGCATCTATTTCATTCATCACCATTCCATTTCCATCTGTCGAACCCCTCCAGTTGCATGGTCTACTATCAAGTTTACCCATCAGAGGCATGTCACCCAAATAAGTGATATTTACACCATCAAGGAATCACTTGGAATTATTTTGCGTACTCTGTAGCAAGGTTGATTGGTTCATCTTTGGTAGAAATGGAGAAAAGGAAGAAAGATGACACAAACTAAGAAGTTATACCAGTGATCTGTCACAGCCGGGGAAAATCGGTTCAGAGCGATTACCTCCTTACCCAATGCAATCAGGAAGAAATGCAGAAATAGAACCAGGTTTCAGGCCCATTTTTTTCCTTTTCTCTGTGTTACAACGTCTCTCAGCTGAAGTGCACATGTTGTGGTATCTCAGAAGGAAAGTAATTAGGAATAACTGTCGGAGCTGACCACTGAAGGTAAATGGCTTTTATCCATGAAGGTCAAATCTGCCCACCTCACATTACTGATACATTTAAGTACTTAACATAACCATTGACATTAGAAACAGTTAAATCCTATGAGAAACTGTATGTATTCCCATCCAAGATCACACAGCAAGAAAGTAGTTAATTTCCAAGCTCCAGCTGTCTCCTCTTTGAACATTGACTTACATTAAGTGCTTAGATCAAGAAAACAATGCCACAAAATTAAGTTGATAGAGGTATGCATGGGGTGCAGTAGGAACTCAGAGGAGAAAATAAGAACTTTTGAAGAAGACACAAAGCAGGCAAAGTTCTACAGATAGCATAGATGTAGCTAAATTCAACAGTGAAAGAATGGCAGGGGAGGAAATGAGAACAGGCACATACTGTTTTGTTTTTCCCATTTTAACTATTCTGTAAGGTAAGTACCATGTCATTCTTCTTTTATTTTTTATCATTAATAAGCATTTTTATTGTGAAAATACCATACAGAGGGGTTACAATTACATGAGCAAGGAAATGAGTACATTTCTTATCAAGCATTGTTGCTTCGTCCTTTGTTTCCCCTTCCCATCCCTGCCCTCCCATCTCCCTGGCCCCCGCCCAAAGTTGTAAAGTTCATTTTTCGACATAACGTCTTGTACATCTCATTGTTACAATAGGTCCACCTGTAACCCTATTTAAACAATTTGTTTTTTCCTTCCCCTCCCCAAATTATACCAACATCGAATACAGTTCTTTTATAGTTGAGACAAACCTGGTCTTGGGAAGTAAGGTATGGAGAATGGGTTTTAACTCAGTCAGGCTCAAGGAAGTGTATTTTCAGATAAAATCTTGACAACTGTTCTGTAACATCAGGCACAGGAACACATATCAATCCCCTGCTCTATTTTGTTTGGGATCCTTTAGTCTCTAATTTGCCTGAAACACCATGGATCGTATCCCCAAGGTAGAGTCTTCAATGAATAGCTAGCAAAAGTGAGGTCCAGCAAATACCTGGACAAAAACAAGGGTTTCTCTAACAGAGAGATCAGGGTTAGAAAGTCTCGCTACCATCTTACTAGCCTTAGACATACTGGGAAGTTCTCTCAGCTTCATCTTTTTTGTTTAATTGTATTGCATATTCTACTGTCACCAGATATCATAAGGAAATAGTAGCTAACAGTTATTGCTATATGTATGAGCTGTCCTATCTGATTTCCCCTTGACAACCACCTTAAATCTATATTACTATTACATTATCACCTCTGTATTGATGAAGATACAGAAGCAGAGCGTTCCGATGTTTCTTTAAGGATACAGATAGGAAGTGGAAGACTTACTGTAATCATCTCCACCAGAAGACATACTTCTTTAGCCTATACTTTCCTGACTCACATAAGCAACACAGTTACTTCAGCCAACACTTTTCTATTACACGGAGACAGAAGGAGGGGGCCTGTGGTATGACAGGTGTTGGAAAGGCAGAAGGTGTTACCAATGAGACTGCAGCTAGGTTGCCAGGCTAGTACTTCCCAATTCCAAGCATATGAAAGTTCCTCTGGACCCATCTATCTATCTACACATATTTATATGCATGCATATATATGTGTATGTATGTATAGGTTTGTCTTCACACACATGAGTTATGTAAAGTACATCCTCGTTTTACATTTTGCCGTTGTTGGAGAATCTTGAAAGCAAATATACCCAAATGACTATGTTGATGCTTTTACATGCTGATAGGAAAGTCATGGTGGTGGGAATAAAGTTTAAACTTGCAGCCTCCTCCTCTGCTCAGAAGCAGACAGCCTGTCAATCATCAGGGAGGTATCTTACCCAGGAGTGGAAAGGCAAGTCACCTAACTGCTCCTTACCAATTTAGTTAGGGATTCCTTCTAACCATTATTTGAAGTGCCTAGAAATTAATATAATATTTCCTGTACTCATTTGCATTGCCTGCGGGCTGGAAGCACCCCCTGTGAGGGCCACCGAGTTAGGCAGAGAGCTGTATCCAGGGCAACTGGGTATCAAGTTAAAGCAGGAGCAGCCTGGTAGAGCCATGCTGACACTGGGATTAGGATCTGTTCTATGAGACCCGGCCTGGCTGATAAATTGAAGTGGTAATTTGGGACTTAACCAGATAGAGCAGTAAATGTATTAGAATTAGAAAGAGGGGAAATAAAAGGGATCCAAGCAGAGAAGTGACTGGAGGAACCATACAAGTTGGTGAGTGAGGTTTTGTTTTGTTTTGTTTTGAGTTTTAAATTCCAGCCTCTCTTTGTGCCTTTGAATTTGAATCCTGAATTTGAGCATCTCTTCTGCTGCAGCAGCAAATATATTAGTAAAGTGGATTGCCTTTGTTAGTCTAAATTGCTGTGTGTTTGCAAATACATTTCAAGAGAATGCCACTCAAGAGAAAGCTTCTCTGGGACCCAAATTACAGTGTCTATAAGTAATTCTTGACCTTGATGCATCTGTGCCCTTTGTGTAATGAAAGTAGGTGCAGAAGCAGTTGAAATCTTCCCAAACTATTCATCTCTTATTGATTCACTTGTTCTATTGTAAGCAGAGAGACACCTACACACTAGTTTAAAATTAGGAGCTCCCAAGACTGTGGTGAATGAAACAGACATGATTTGTCTTCTGGGATTTAAAAGTACAGAATTTTCTCACCCAGAAATTGTGGGGAACCTTATTGTCCTGGCACACCCTAAACACATTCATTCATTTACTTCTTAGTCTACAGATCCCTTTGCATTTACAAGACTGCTATTTTTTAAAGCCCAAGTGCTTGGTAAATCTTCCAACTGTTTTTTAATTTTTCAATGAGTAAAAATTTTTGAGCATTCAAATAAATTGTAGAATAATATGGTGGGTTGGGGAAAGCAGACGCAAAAGGCTTAGAATTCTTTTCACTAAATTAGAAGTTAGTAACTTGCAAATGATGTTAATGTGTACACACTGGGGACAAACCAATCTACTCAAGTCAACAATTTATGGAAGAAGCTTGGGCTACTTTAAACATCTTGATTGTTCTTTTATTTCCACTGATAATATTTCTCTCATTTCTAACACTTATTTCAAAACTTGTGTACAATAAACATGATCTCCACCCGGGTCACAGGAAATTTCTTACCTCACTTTGAGAGTTTTAAACACCTTCCTCCTGAAAGTTGGGTATCCCTCAGAAAAAGCCAGCTAAACACAGCAGTTCCTAAGTACTATGAAGGACCCCAGATAGAGGAAGGGTGCAGGGGTAGGACATGGTTTTCCCTAGAGCATCGATAACAAGACTGATTGCTCATTTTGTTCTTGTTGGTTTTTCCTGTGCCAGTCCTAAGACTTGAACCCTGGGCTTGGGTGCTATCCCTGAGCTTTATTTGCTATAGGATTGTGTTCCACTATTCGAGCCACAGCTCCACTTTTCACTTTCGGTGGTTTATTGGAGGCAAGAGTCTTACAAACTCCATCCATTTAGAATGCTTGGCTCATGGCAAATACAGCAGAAAATATCTGCAAGAGCCTTTTACAAGATTGTATCTCATGTTGTATTGATGATTTACTCTATCTTAAAAAGGGACCCAATAGCATATAGACCTGAGGCCCCACAAAACCTAACATATCCCTTCTTCTGAGATCCAGGATAAATCCTGTTCCCTTTTCCTGACTTGAGACCAAAGAGCCTTTTAACAAATGAAAGGAAACAACAAATCTATTAGAAAGTCCTTCCATTATCTGAGTCACCTCTAAGTAATGTAGAGCATATGTAAGCAATGAGAATCATACTTATTCATAGCATCAGCAAATAATATATAAATACCGGGCAAATATCAAGCTTGCTTTAATGACTGACATCAGATATCTGTATATCATTGAATTGAGGTAAATGTTTTGTCAATGGAGGTCTGTTGCTTATATGCAAATACATTATTGATTTGATGTTGCTTCATTTGTCTCTGAAATTTCAGGTATAAAATTGATTCTCCTTTTGAGTTTTTCCACATTCTGATCTCAAAACTGGAGGTTGAACCTAAAGAAATGAGCACTAGGGGGCTGGGAAGGTGGCTCAGTGGTACAGCGCTTGCCTTGCATGCCTGAGGCCCTGGGTTTGATTCCTCAGCACCACATAAGCAAAAAGAAAAAAGCCGGAAGTGGTGCTGTGGCTCAAGTGGGAGAGCGCTAGCCTTGAGCTGAAGAGCTGAGGGATAGCGCTCAGGCCCAGAGTTCAGGCCCCACAACTGGACCCAAAAAAAAAAAAAAAAAGAAATGAGCACTACACATGTATGAAGACCAAACAGAAAAGCTTTGCATTCCTTACCTTGTTGCACAATGTGCCTGTAATTAACATCTTAGTTCACTTGTTTTCATTAAGTGGCACCATATGAACCTGATATTTGATATCTGGCACATGAAATACATTATTTTTTTCTGATCTGATCTTGGGGCTTGAACTCAGAGCCCGGATGCCGTCCCTGAGCTTCTTGATGCTCACGGCTCTACCATTTGAGCCAGAGCACAACTTCTGTCTTTCTCTGAGTAGTTTATTGGAGACAGGAGTCTCAAAAGACTTCCTTCCCTGGCTGGCTTTGAATGGCCATCCTCAGATCTTAGCCTCCTGAGTAGCCAGGATTACAGGCATGAGCCATCAGGGCCTGGCTTGCTTTTTTTTTTTAATTGTCAAGGTGATGTACAGAAGGGTTACAGTTACATAAGTAAGGTACTAAGTACATTTCTTGTCAAACTTCTCTTATTTTTCTCCTAATTTCCCTCCTCCCACCCTCACCCCCCACGTTGTACAGATCATTTCCAACATATTGTCTTGTGATTATCGCTGTTATGTTGGTTCCTGCCTTGTCCTTTCTCTCACCATTCTATTGTTCCCCTTCCCTTCCCTAATATATACTGCATATACGCTATGTATTATATATACGGTATTATATATACTGTATAGACGGTAGCAGAGTGCCAAAATTGAATACAGTGACAACACAGGGGGAAGGAGATGTGGTTTTTTTCAATCATTTCTCACACTTCAGGGGTGGGGGGATTCCTTATAAAGTCAAATGTTTTAATGTTTTAGAGAATAATTTCTAAAAGTAAATACCCACTTCCACTTTTTCAGATAGATAAATCTTAACAACTCGTTTTTGTAATAGGTGAGAAAAAGGATTGCTGGTAAAAGGGCAAAGGACAGACATTTCACTGCCTTTACTCTGCTGATGGACATCAGTGTCTCAATTTGAAAATGCACCACACTGTCCAGTGGTCTTCTAGCTTGTTTTTCACTGGCCTAGGCTATAGCACAACATTGTAATGTCTCACAAGCTACTTGGGTCTGTGAACTGGTACACATAGCTCAGGGCTCAGCCCTGCACTCAGATCAGATATACTATGGCATTCCCCTTTCATTAATGGTTTAGTAGAGAGTTCTTTGTAGTTTGCTCCAGTTTTATAGTGACTTAGAAAATTACTAGTATGAGGAAAGAAGCACATGCCAAAGGAGAGAACTGACTCCTAGGGAATAAGGAAGGAAATCTAAGGGCTGTGTGTGCATGTATGCCAGTACTGGGACTTAAATTTAGAGCTTAGGACTTAAATTTGGGCTTTTTTTGCTCAAGGCTGGTACTCTACTCCTTGAGTCACACCTTCATTTTCAGTTTTTTGGTGGTTACTTGGAGATAAGAGTACACAGACTTTCCTACTTAGGCAGGCTTTGAACCATGATCCTGAGATACCAGCCTCCTGAGTAGCTAGGATTACAGGCATGAGCCACCAGCACCCAGAGATCTCTTTATTTTTAAAATCAGGATTTTGGACAAGATCTCTCTGAGATTTCCCTCTGGTTTCTAGATGGAATCATGTTGGCCAGAGGTTTTCATGAATCGTAATGGAATATGATGAATAATGAATCTGTTTATGTGGGCCATTTTTATAGTCAATACAGATTGCCAATCAATGTATCTGCACAGACAATCAATATAATGATAGTGGAACTTAGTATTCATTAGGAAGATTGATGAAAAGATGACTAGATTTCTTCCTTTGTTCATTATTCCAAGTTATAAATTGCTTTTGCACTTTACTTATAGGAGAGGGTATGTCCCCCAAAAGAGGATTAGAAAATGTGGAAGAAATTTTGCCATAGCATATGCAGCTATGACACTTCTGAATCACTTACCTGTCTACAAATAGACTTATCCAGTTCCCCATTCCAGAATATACTATGTGATCCACCAACCTGCAGGACTATTCCGGAACCGGAGTGGGGCATGATATATAAGTGCTACTTTAGAAAAAAATTGGAAATGCTTAGCAAATGTAGGATATATATGCATATATATATATAAATCATTCCTCACATCTGTCCTAAATAATTTATCAACAGGGAACAAAATCAAACTCCACAGTTTGTTATGCAGGCATTTTTTTCCATCTATTTATTGATAGAAATAAACAGGAAGGGGCAGTAAAGCTAGACAGAGATGAGCAAGTGGAAGAAAGCATTCCCCAACAATGCACAAAAACCATTCTATGGAAATAGATTTCCACTGAGGGGAAAGAAAAAGGAGTCTATTAGAATGGTTTTAATGAAAAGAAAAATATTCAAAAATTTCATAAATCACTCTGCATGTGTGGTGTTATTAAGAGGGAAGTGAATTATGGGGCAAATTATGAAGAGAAAAATTACAAAGTACATATCTAAACAAAATAACCATCTACTTCACTGGGACTGTAGTGAATAACTGTGCCCACACCATTTGTCTTTGCTGTGGAACGACAGAACTATACAGAACTGTTGTGGGAACAACATTTTCCTCATACAGTTGCATTTTTAATAGATCCATAGTATATTTAGCCCGTTTTCCCTGTTATTAGATGAATACAGTGATAACCATAATAAATATCATCTGGTTCCACCTTTCCTTACTGCTCTTCTTGTGCTCCCAATTTATACAATATACTAAAATATTTTTAAAAAATCTGTTCATACAATCAAAGAAACCAGAGAAATTGTTTTAAACATTATTTTGGATTTTCTCTCAACTTCAATGCAATAAAAAAAAATCACAAACCACTACTGAAATTATGAGCTAATTTCAGTCTCCTTGAAATTTGACTAATCTAGTTTTACTTGCTCTGCCTTAAAAAATATTCCTTATTTTCCTATAATATAAATTTGAGTCACATAACTAAATAAAGTTAGAATTTTCACCATACCTCTTCTCCATCTTAAAAGAAACAAATAAGTAAACAAACAACAGATGTGAATGCCTGGATTCTTGAAGCCTAGTAAATTGAAGTTTCACTACAACTAGAAAAACAACATGATTTTAGACCTTATGTTTTTAGCTCTAGTGGAAAATGTTCTATGTGTCCTAAAAAAATACCACAGCTTGATTAGCATAATGAGTTCTTATTTCATAACGAAGGACTTTGCATTACCTCATGATCATTACTTTAAACAACATCTTTCGCTCTCTAACATGATATACGTAAAAAGTTGAGATAGGTATTGCTCTTGTGGCATGCCTAGAATTTTTCTCTATATAATTACTTTCTTTAGGCTTTTAAAATAAAAGAAAAAAATTAAATATTCATATTTTTTTCTATTTTTCAGTTGCTGCCATATAAACACGCATCATTTTGCAGTCAAACTAGAGTTATACTCTCCTAATGTGTCTCCTGGACTTAATTTTTCCTTCAACATTCATCTACTGGCAGAGTCAGCAGATCTAACATGGGATTCTGTCAAGTCAGTTCTTGATCTTGATTCCACTGCCAGGCAGAAACCGTATATTCATTTCTACTTCTTTTCCAAGTCTCACTGAAGTGACAAAAGAGTACTTTTCCCCCAAAGAGGGAAAGGACAAAACCCCTAAGAATTCTGTAAAATAAGCAACCAACCCATACGATTCAAGGAAATTACTTTAGAGAAAATGGAAGTAAATTAAAGGAGAAAATGCCATTGGGAAAAATGTATACCAAAACATCATAGGAAAAGTCAGACCAAGTTTAGTCAACAAAAAGCAGGAGTGATCTGTGGAGTTACTCAGTGGGAAAGAATTGAAGAATTACATTTTGAGGGGCTGAAACCATAGAGACTTTCTCCCTTCTCTCCCATTCCAAAATGTAAAAGAAACAACAGTGAACCATAGTGAACTCTACCCCCACCCTCAGCTCCCCAAAATCCTCTGCTCTCTAAAGAAAGTGATTGATTGGGGAGTTGATGGAGTTGTGGCTGAAAGAAAATCAAAATGTGATTGGGCTAGTTAATATTGACAAAACCGAGGAGAGTAAAGACAGAGTAAAATTTCCCAAAGCCAAAATAAGCCTCCTTATTTGCCAACTGTAGAAGTCCTGTGAGATTCTGTCTGCTCCATACCCAGACTCTCTTCACAAAATTCGGACCAACACTGTACCCTGCTCACTTCCACGCTGTTTCCATCTGAAGGGGAGAACAGAACATGGCTGCACAGAAAACACACATCAACGTGTATCAGCCCTGAGGGACACTGGTAATACAAAAGAAAATTACCAAGAGGAACTTGCAAAACAGGTGAGTCAATGAAAAAAAAAAACGATACTATCCAACAAATGAAAACTTACCACTCGCAATTTATATCAAGAAAGAAATTGGTGTCCAGTAACAAGAACATGTTGTTTTTTTAATTAAAAAAGAGAACAATATCCTTGGAAATTAAGGATTTATATGTTTAGTAATTAAGGAAATTAAGGATATACGCATATGTATATATATGTAAGTGTTTGTGCATACATATATATAAGTATGTGTATGTGTGCATATTTCATACATGTTTCTGTCCATTGGACTTGGAAGCTGGAATCCTCTCTTTTTCCATATAAAACATATAAAATTATCCTATGGTGTTAAAAAGAGGAGATTAAGGAAAGGAAGAGGCGAATGAGGAGGAGGTGATGGGAGAAGGTGACTTAATCATAGTCACAAAAAAAAAGGTACTTGCTATAAAATCTGACAAAAATCTGAATGCAAGAAGTTGTAGAATTTACAAGGCAGTGACTTTGTAAAATGAATATGCCTTTCTTGACAAACCACTATCAAGTAGTCTAAGATTGATAACTTAGAAAATGTAAGAAAAAAATAATTTTACCACCTGATAATGGAATAGAAGGATAAAGTGAGGAAAGCTAAATTAGAAGAGGAAAAAGAAAAGAAGAAGAGCTAACGCTGATTTCCAGTGAAAAGTGCAGTTATTGGCTAAGATAAACTTTTACTTTTCATTTTTGTTCTTTCTATACAATTTAAATTAAAAAATCAAGTACTGGTATTATTTTTAGTTTTAATTGAAATTAATCATGCATGCCAATTAATTGAGTGCCAGCTAGTTAAAATTTAAGTACATACAGTTTTCTCTGGCAAAATGTCACCAAGACATAAGATGTTTTCTCTTACTAGCCTTAAAAACATTTTTCTCACAAAGTTTACTACAAGACTGAAGCCTATACAAATATGATAAAACTATGAATTCTAGAACAGTATTTTAAACTTTTATTTTATTCTTAAAAATTTTAAGGTAGGTTTTACCTGCTTGCTTTTTTTTCCATTTAAAAAGTAAGTCCTTATATACTAGAAAAGACTAAGAGATCAAATATGACAAAAATCATAAATATTCCTATGAACATTTCTCAAAGTATGCATCACTCAAAACACTATGGTCTTTTGTGTTTTGTTTTGCTAAATTCATGTCATATTCTCAGAGGGAATCACCTCACTTATCACCCAACTTAGAATGATCTCCTAGCCAGTAATGCAATGTGACACACACATAGAGTTTTATCCTTAGAATAAAATGCCATACTAACCTAAGGCTTAGTGCATGCTGGCCAGTACCCTACCACTGAGCCACATCCCCAGTCTGCCCATCTCTCTCTTCCTCTTTCCCTCCCCTTCTTTTTTCCATCCCCTCTATTTCATTTTATTTTTATATCTTAAGATGGGAACATGCTAAATTCCCAAAGCTGACCTCAACTTGTGATCTTCCTGTCCTAGCCTCCTAAGTAGCTGGGATTCCAGATATGTGTCCCTACACCTAGCCACATTTCTTTTTGGATGGTACTCTACTGGTATACCTGCATGCATAGATGTGTCTCCACTCATATGAGTATAAAGACAATATGCTCCCATCTTTGGTACCTTGTATAAGAACTACAGCCTCTCCTGTTATATAACCTAGAACTATGAAGAAGTCAGCCTATTTTTAAGGCACATATTTCCCAACAACACACTTAGTACTACTACAACCCATAAAGCTGTTATAAAGAGCTGCCCCCCCCTCCACAAATGACTTTGTATGCTCGAGAGAGAGAGTACTGAGCCCCTGATATGCAGTTCTGCCAATCTTGCCTTGGGAATTCTCTCATTTCCTATCCTCACACAATAAAACAGCTTTGTGAGGGTTGCCACACCCTTTCCCCAGGCAGATAACAGTATTCTAGGTAGTAAGGTAGATATTCTACTTTAAAATTCAAAACACCAACTAGGACTTACAATCTGGTCCTGTTTTTACTGCTGGTAAAAACAGAGTGGAGGGTACCACCACATTCAAGTGGAAACACACCACTCAAGTCTTCTGAGTCCCAGTGCATTTTCTGTCATTGAGAAGAAAGATAATTTTCTCTACTGAGAAAAAATATTTTAAAGATTAATCAAATAGTTGTGCCTATCATGTGTGGACTGGCATGCTGTGCCTTTAGACTACCTGAGCTTAAAGGATGGAAGAAAGGAAACCATTATTTCTTGGAAGATCCCAACCACATAGAACACATTTATATAGAGAACACATTTAATTCTTGCAGCCACACAGAACTAACATTATCATCTCTGTTTTAACACCCGAATAAATCAGATTACTAAATTGTCGTGGATTGTCCACAATCATATAGATCATGCATTCCATTTATGCATTCCAGTGAAATTTGTTAAGACTCCCAAGTCTATTTTTTTTTTCCACTTAAAACACAATTTGTGCAGAGCACTGGAGACATATGAAGCTGAGATATGAAGGACTGGTAGACTTTAAACAAGTAGAAAGGTAGAAGGAAGGTATTTTAACCAGCAGGGGGAAGAAATGTGCAAGGTGTGTTAGGAAAACTTTAACTTGATTGTGCAAGGGGAAGAGGGCAAAAAGCTAGGTTAAAACCAAGTTCCCTGGGATTGTAAGTGCGTAGAGATCCAATTCTGTCAATAAACTGGCAGGGAAGAGCCAAATGAAAACTTTTAAGCAGAGGGCAAGTTCCAAGCTGAGACAGTGATGTAAAACTCTTCTGAGAAGCAGACAGACTGTATGGGGATGCAGGCTTGGGGGTGCTATTATGACTAAGTGTCTCAAAGAATGAGAACTTCAGAGAAACACTCTCATTACTTCAACTTTGTCATGTGTGCATGCTCTGTATATTAAAACCTGGCTCTGATTTTTCATTTATCTTTCTATTTTTACTAAAAGAAAAATGTAAGTTCAAAATGGAGCTCTAGTTCTAACCAGTACACTTCAGATCCCTGATAGTAATGGGTCAGGTCCCCGGAGGGTTACACATTTAGAATAGGCTGTTTACACATGCGAACAGAACTCATACATTTTGTTCATGCCCCTGAAACAATTGATGTACTCCAGTATATGGTGTGTGGGTTTTTTTTTTATAATTACACCAGAAGAAAGCATTCTTTATGGAAATAAATGTGCTTTTTAAAAACACATTTCTGAAAAGCAGCAGGCAAGGCATTAATAACAAAGTGAAATGATAAACCGAATGGAAGTCTGAGAAAAATTCTATATTTGTATTATACAGGCATTGTTTTCATTCCTGGCACCTTATTTTTCATGTACATAAAGAGAACGCAAGCTACAGCAGGGTGAGACAAAGATCAATGCTGAATGTATTACTTGGCACTGGTCAGATGCAGTTTAATAAGAAAAAAATTGATCCATTAAGCTAAACCTAATTTTTGGCCGAAAAATGGTTGAAATCTCTTCGTTATATTGCTAGCTTCATAAAGACCTCTAATATTTGGAAGAAACAACTCAAGGCTGAATTTAATAAGATTAAATGTATTGCAAATATACTTAACAAGAATCTATCAAGTTGTTAATGATTGCTATTAATATCAAACAATTTTTGTATAGAATTTTTTATTAGAGCAATTGTAAAATACAGCCATAAGAAATGCAATATAAAAAGGTTTTCAGGTAATTTGTAGCAGCTACAATTGCACTGGTAGAACTCAAAGCTTAACCTACTAGATACAGTCATTTATTTTTATCAATTCAGTTTCTAACATAAGTACAATTCAATTGTAAGTATTTAGGTGCTCGTCTTAGGTCTGTGCAGCAAAAGTCCAGAAAGCACATATCAGACATTGATGCTGGTTCCTGACAGGAAATTAGGGTGTAGAGGATTTGGAGGGACAAGAATTAGAATGATTTCAGAAATGAAATTTTAATGTCAAAGAAATTATTTTGATTTCTCTTCATTCTCATATCATTAGGAAAGCAGGAAGTTTTAATCTCAAATTTTATACAATCATGGATCTTCAAAGATAGAAGGGAATTCAGTGGCTGTCTGAGTCAATCTGCTCATCTATACATGCAGAGTCTGGCTGTAAAATAATCTGTCAAGTATGCCTATATTTGGTGAAATATGAGTGTTTTTTTAATTCACAAGAGGAAAAAATGCAAGCAAAGAACCCTAAGTTTGGAGAACAGTAAAATGGAAACTTTCAGCCAAAACTACCATATATCACTGGAAGAAAACATATAGACAATGTTTCTTTTTGCCTAGATGATAGAAATATTGGTCTAACTCCTCTAACTCTTCATTGCTTTTACTTCCATGAATATTCTTTACTTATTATATTACAGTAAGCCCTGAAACTCACATACACACATACTCACACACATACACACACACACGCACGCACGTACACACATACCCCACATGTACATATGCATACGCACATTTCATTTAAAGCTTAAATAATCAGATGTTAAATGGATCCATGAAAATTAGAATCTTTTAAAGGTCATGATTTTTACAAGCAATTATACTAGCAAAATATTTTCTTAACTGTGTTCCCAAATACTGAGAAAGGAAAGTCATGTTCTTATAACTATTTTGTTTTCTTAAATCTTTTCAACCTGGGCATGAGGAGATGAACTATGCCCTCTTTACCTCCAGGGTACTAATTTAAATCTCTTGTTTCCATGTTAATGGCTGTCCAGTGTTCTTTGCAAAATGTACAGAAAGTCTCAATTCGATTCTTAGTAGATAGATGCTTAAATGATAGAACTGTCACTTAGGAGAAAGGACAGGACTGCAATATTCTGGGAAAGGGTACACTCTTACCCTGCACATAGCACATTCCTCATGAAGAAAGGACACTCCTGGTACTTAAGAATGTCTTTTAGTTCACAAGAGGCTAATTAGGCATGCCTCATAGGTATTGGATTTACTACAACTTGTGCAATCTGTACATTTGCAAAAGCTTATGGTTTTATGTTCAGGACACAAACTACAGAGAAGCAGTGACTGGTGGTCAGAAGCACCGAGACAAATCAGGCCAAAGGGGGCTCCAAATACCACCCTGAATAGTTAAACGGAAAAGAATGATTTAAAAAATCCAACTCCATTGATGATTAATTTGTATTTTAGGCATATAAATCACTTCTTGGTTGTCATGCTAATACTGATTTAGAAAAATATACACTTCAGCTTCTATTGATCTGTTTTTCTAATTCTTTATCAGAAGAGTCTAATATAGGCTGCTTTTGCAATTGACTTTCCAAGTTACCCTTTTAGGAGATGAGGTAACCAAAAGATATTGAAAACCCAAAGCAAATTACATTGTACTAGTTAGACTTCCCTGAAGGAAGAATACACCCCTATAATCAGCTCAGCTCACCACTACGAGGCAGGGGTTCTGCTCTGTCTTAATCTTCACAACACTATGACTCTCTTTTTAGCATACAACATTTGTCTTCGGGACATCTATCAACCATTCTCTGTATCTCCTAACAAAATTAAAATTTCTATTAAATTATAATCTGCATTATGAATCAGAGGTTTAAACGCATGCAGTATTATGTGGTTACACTTACAAAAGCACACAAAAAAGAATGCTTTGGAAATTATGGTGCCTTTGTTTTCAGCTCGAAACACACATTTTAAATTGAAACAAAATAATATTCCTGGTTTCTTCAAACTAGTTTGCTCATAGAATTTGGCTTTGTATATAGTTAAGGGAAAGAACCTAAATAACCATAAAGGAGGAAGAAAAAAAGCCCCAACAAGAACACTAGTCCTCTAAATGAAACTAGAACTTGAATATTCCCACAGGAAAGCACAGAATTGTGTCATATTTTAAAAAGATATAATTAGAATTTCTGTAAGTGATACAGTGAAACTGAATCCTATCTGTGCATGCAGGTACATAGACTGTACATACGTGTATGCACATATGTTTGTTGCATGTATCGGAAGTTAGAGGAGACAGCTAGAGATAAAGACAATCAAAATTATCAAATTAACTAAATACCACAGTAATGTCAGTAGTGAAAAGAATGACAGAATATGAAAAGCTTACAGAGCTACCTATCTTTGAGCATCTCCCAGAGGGTCCAGAGCGTGGGGGAGGGTAAGGGGGTAGGGTATGAAGGAAGTAGCAAGCACAGTGGCTCCAAGTGGTAGAGTGCTAGCCTTTAGTGAAAAAGCTCAGAGACAGCACACAGGCCTTACGTTCAAGCCCCATGACCAATGAAAACAAAAAACGAAACAAAAAAAATAAATAAAATAAAATCGTGGCATGCAAGCCTGCAACAGTAGACCAAGTATCTAGAAGCAATCAATGATTCAGAAGTCATTGAACTGTGGAGAGGAAATTAATATAAGAAAGCTCAACACTAACATGAGAACAATCATACTAGAAAGGATCGAAAGCAACCCAAGTTACTAAAAGAGCTTTGCAATAGAAATCATTTGAAAATTGCAGTAAAATGAGGGCATATACTAGGGCCGAAGGATACTTTGAGGTTAGTGTATGGTTTGAAATGTTTTATGTTTCCCATAAAAAAGGAAAAGCAAACTGAAAATCATTAGCCATCTCATAAGATAATTTTCTTCCTTTCATTAGCATAAATGTATATCACCATTACAAATGTTTTCCTGGTTTATAAACTGATGGTCACACTAGTTAAAATCTTTATTCTATTTCCTGTAAATGTTTCATGAGAGTTACTGTCAACCAGCATGCCTCTGTATTCCTTTAAAATTTCATAATAATCTTACAGGAAAAAAATCTATAACCATGTATCATCTGCCATATGTCTACTACTGTTAGTAATTGTTTTTATTAAATTACATAATATCTAAGTCCTGAAGCTAGAAACTAGAACCTTAAGGGTTTTTCTGTTTTACCTTAAAAGTTAACTTAAAATGTTGCTTTCTATAAAGCTTCCTAATAACATGCAATCTTTAGTTAATCAGAATAATGGAAAGATATAGGTCATAAATCATCAAAATTATGATTAAGACAAAGCTAATAAAACATGTTTTTAATAAAGTCAATGTAAACTTAGTTAAAATTACATCTTGTTGGCTAATTTAATTCTGATGCACTTAGACAATGGAATTCAGATAATTATTTTTTAAAAGAGGAGGCTAATTTGTATATATATATATGTATGTTTACTTATACTTGCATTTTATATAAATAGATGAATACATTCATTTACACACAGTCAATTATGGAAACCTAGTAATACATTGCTATTTATGTGAAAATTATGAATGTGTATAAAATGTTGAATGCTTAGATAAATTTTAGCATCTGAATTGACGTACACTAAAAAATGACTACTTATGAGAAGAAGGTTATCACCAGTAGCATTTAAAAACTCTGCATGGATTACTTGTTTCATTTTATAAAGACACTGCCCATTTTGAAAAGTCTGTCCAATATCAGGAAGTCTATTTTGAGCTTGTTTGGGATAGTGCCTCCTGCTAGTGTTGGCTTTCATATTCTTTCAAAACATTTCCATTTCACAATCACATGCACAGACTGCCACCTATCAACTTATTTTTATCTGTTTCTAAGATGAAGACTTGATTTCATTGTTTGGATCAGATTAACCAATCCGAAGGCTCACCAAATTTATATAGATACTATATAAAGGTGTGAACTCAGGATTTCATACACTTACTTCCCTTTTCCTCTGAAGGCTGGTAGTCCACCACTTGAGCCACAACTCCACTCTTGGATTTTGCTGGTTCATTGGAGATAACAGTCCCATGAAATTTCCAGTCAAGGGTGGCTCTGAACTTGATTCTTGTATCTCAGCATCATGAGTAACTTGGATTATTTACCTGAGCCACTGGCTCCTCGCAGGATTTCTTTTTCTTTCTAGATAGATATACGTACCTATAGTGTCACAGGTATCTACAAAATCCTGTTTACAATATTTATGATCTTATTTTGTGTAATCATATACCACATGAACTATTTTTAAAAACTAGAAATTTAAAATCCTGAATTGTATTCCTAAGTGGAATGAATAGTAACTATGGGGCGGGGTGAGGGGGTTGGGGGGCCAGAGGGGAAGGAACCTGGTTGTCATATGGAATATGTGAAGATTCCACAGGATGAAAAAGGAAATGAATAGAGCAAAGAAAGAGATCAAATGGGAAACATAAAAAAAAAAAAGGAAACTAGATTGTAAATGTATCCTTATCTTCCAGTTGTTTTAACCTATGGTGGACTCTCAACCATGTAGCTGACTCTATGGGAAGTTAGAGCAGGAAGCACCCAGCCATGGGAGAGAGGAAATAAATGAAGGGGCAGTGAGCAAAGATGATATTGTTCACACTCCATATTACCCAATGGCTATTCTCACTTCCCACACCATTGAGGAAATGCTAATTGCTTTCCATTTTGTCATAGTCCTAAACTGAGTGACTACTAAGACAGTGTTAGTTTCAAGTCCCTAAGGTTTCCAAAAGAGTTTCTCAGTATCTTGTCTGAAGCCAAAGGAACAAATTGAAACCAAACAAAACTCTAATAAAAATAGGTTGTATAAAAATGCTCTTTCTCATGACACTAGCCTTAAAAAATAAATGGTCACTTACTGATAAAGAACTTTAGAGAGTCCCATAATCTACAAGCTGGAACAGAAAAGATCAAATTCTCTAAATAGTTAAAAGAGCTTACCTGTACATCCATTCATCTTTTATCAACCTATAATTAGAGTTGCAAAATGTTTATTGATGGAAATTAACGTTTTCTTTTCCATCCTTGGAAATAGAGGCTACTGGCTTTTTTGTTCGGGTTTGTTTTCTGTTGTTATTGATTTTAGGTACAGATTTATTCAAAGTTGGTGCTCATGCATACAGTCAACAGAAAAATTACTTGCCTCCTTATTTGGTTTCAAAGATGCTTAAAATTATGTATCCACGAATTCCTTCTTTCCAGGGCCATTGCGTGTTTGCCTTATGGAAAGGGATAGAGTGGATCTGTCAGCCTACTTTGATAACCAAAAACCCCAAGAGAAGGTATTCTTCACAAAAATAGCTCTAATAAAAATCATCAGATCGGAAGTAAATTTGTGGTTACTTTCATGACTGTGGAGAGCATAATATTTCAGAGATGATGCAACATTCCCAACAGACACTCTAACAAGATTTCTAAAGGCTTAGAAAAAAATTCACATTCATGAAAAAAGAATCTAGTTGTAAATCATTAAGTAGGAATGGAAGGGCACTGGAATGGAGGGAGGAAGGTTGAGCATATATAGTCATTATATCCAATGTACATTATGTACATTAATGTAATTATGTACATTAACTTGAGGTAAAGATGGGCTGGGGAAAATTAGGGGGGACAAAGGAAGAGGTGACGTTGACCAAGAAACATTATATTCATAACCTGACTTATGGAGTGTAACCTCTTGGTACAACTATCTAATAATAACAACAATAATAAATAAAATAGATTAGTATAAATTTAAATTTTAAAATCCACAGATGAGATCTTGGCACATATTACATTAGTCCCTGTTAACTATTATTAGTATGGTTTAGCTAATTAATATTACTTGTCGTGGAGTTAGTTGTGAGTGTAACAATATTTGAGGACTGATATAATTATTTCACTCACCTCCAAATTCATGTTCTGAACCTCTAAACCCCAGTGTGATTTTAAAGATGTAGTTAAGGTTAACAAGATTACAAGGGTGGGGTTCTATTCCTCTATGACTTGTGTTCTTATTAGGAGAAGGTGAAACAGGAGGACATGTGAGCAGAGAAAAGGCCACGGGAGAGGACACACTGAAGCAGAGACTGTCTGCAAGTCAAGGAAAGAGGACTCAAGGGAAACAAAACCTGCTGATACTTTAAACCTTTAGCTTCCATATGTGTGAGAGAATAAATTTCTGTTGTTGTATTTGTCACAGCAACCTTCACAACTCTGCACAGAAATCAGACATATGACTTAAACAATATACTTTCACTGGTCATTGCTGGCACTGAGATGTCATTTTAAGTTTGACATAATAAGTTAGTCTGATGACTTATTACACACATTCAAATCTATTTCTTTACAAAGGAAGAAGGAGGACAAGGGAGAAAAGGAAAGGGGAGGGGGAAGAGAAAGGGGAAGAAGAGGGAGAGGAGGAAGAAGAATGGTGTCAAGCACTGGTGGCTCAAACCTGTAATCCTAGCTACTCAGGAGGCTGAGATCCAAAGATCCCAGTTCAAAGCCAGCCCAGGCAGAAAAGTTCATGAGACTGTTATCTCCAATTTACTCGCAAAAAGCTAGCAATGAAGGTGCAGAGCACCAACTTTAAGTGGAAAAGCCAACTGAGAGTGTGAGGCCCTTAATCCAAGCCTCAGGGCTGGTACACACATGCATGCACACACACACCACCCACCTCCACACACAGAGACACACAGAGTGTGCTGTAGTTGACTAAAATCTAAGAAGGCGTTTGAATTTCACTGATTCTATTTTCTAATAAAATGTACACAGGCAAGTAACTTCTCTGAAACACGATTCAATAAAACAGGATTTTTATTTGTAAGGAAAAGTATATAGATACCTAGTCTCTTAGAGAAGAATTTCAGGGTAAAAAGTCCTTGGGATTTAAGTTATTTCTTATCTCAATTCCATAAATATTTTTAAAGTAGAAATATAGGCAGGGAATTTCAAAGAACAAATGATCTTATGCATCATTCATGCTTAAGATCATGTCTATGTGTGTATGAATATGTGAAATGTACATTAAAAATTTCCCTAGGTCAACATAAGAAATTGTTGGTAGTGTTTTTCTCTGCAAAGCGAGACTCAGAGTTGTGAGCAGGAAGAGCTCAGGGATGAAAAATTTAACTTTCATTGTATTCCCACCTGTAATGTTGAAGTCATTAACAATGTACATATATTATTAGATGATTCAAAAAACTACTTTAGAAGAAAAACAAATTATTTCAAACACCAGCATGGGACAATATGAGTTTGTTAGAATGGCAAAGCAATGTTCTTTTTCTCATAAAGACCCAATAATCTGTGAAACGGAATATAAAAATTACAAAAATAATTCATATTTAATAGATCAAATAGTAACAAATGACTTTTAAATGTTGTATAAGTGCATGTGCCTTTGGGCTAATGAAGAACATTTTTATCAAACAATAGTACAGAGTGTCCTCAATATTTGATCCTTCAGACACAGTCAGCCTATACTATGGTTAATGCCATTTTCCTAATGATGAATACTGAAAACACTTTAGAAAACTAGAAACACCCTCAGGATAGAAAGAAGACTCATCCTTATTCATCTCCATATCTCCACTGCATACCATACGTTTGGCACATGGTACGTTTTTAGTCATTGTTGAATAGATATAAAGGAATAAATTAAAAAAATGAATGAGTGACACGGAAGGCAGACTCATTCATTACTTTCCCAAACTGTTAATTAACATATTGCAAATATCTATTTCTCCTTAGTTCCATACTACTCAGAGAACCTGCCCCAGATCCTTACAGTGAAGCTGCCTATTGCAAGCTGATTGGATCAGAAGTAGAGACAGACAACATGGGCTAACAGTCTCTTATTGACAACAGGCATCTTTCTCTTGGACACAAGCACAGAGAAGCCACATTTGAGCCAAGTGAAAATAGAGGAAACAATGTCATTCCCCAGAGAATAGATCAAGATTGGTCTAAATCTCAAGAGCAAAGAGACAAGCCCTCACATAAGGGTTAGCTACCACTTGTCCCATTAAATTTTCTGAGGTGCTATATTCTTCCCAAAATTTACTACTTTTTTTTTAACCTTAAGGCTCCTACTTCCTATGACCAATCAATGGAATCTTCACAATAAGTTTTGGTTTTTCTACTATCAACATAGATTCTGTCTGTCTGTCTGTCTGTCTGTCTATATGTGTATATAGATATACAATATTTATACATATCTAGACATATTTAGACATATCACATCTCAATTTGTACACTAGATTACATGTCTTCACACCTACTCTGGATGAAAAAACTTTTCCCCTTTCTTACTAACGTCATTAATTTTCAGTTCATTCCTGGATTAATCCCTTCAGGATATTCAGAGTAACTGGTCTTTATCTCTCATCTTAAAGTAAAAGTTCTATTGACCCCACAGTGTCCAGAGTTGGCTCATGCCAGCCCTCGAGAGCCTAGTGTGGATATCTCTTCTCTGCATTTCAGAAAAAAAAAAAAAGCCAACTGTTATTATAGGAAATTCACACTATTGAAAAGGACAAAAGCTACCTATCAGAACTGTATTTTTCCTCGAGGGTTGCTTATTAAATACTTACCAGAATATCACTTTCCTGACCTCACTGCCCTCACCAAGTTTTATCTCACTTCTCGGCTCCTTTTTTCAGCAAAATCTTTGGGGAGTTTTGCCTGATCATTTCCTTTGATTTTTCACCTTGAACCCACTACAATCAAGTCACTGCCCTCACTATTCCACGGAAACAGTGCTTAGCAAGGTCTCCCATGATCTCCATGTTCACCACTCCATCCTCTAGTGCTTCGTCCATCAGCAATAGTTTTATTTTTCTCCCATTATCAGTCATTTCTCTCCGTCTCCTAAGCTGATTCCTTTCCACTGGCTTCCAAATATTGGTGTGCCCCAGGCCATCACCCACTCTCCATCCATACCCACTTCAAGATCTCAAGATCACTTTCAGACTTACATCTTTAAATGCTACCCACAGGCTCATGACTCCCATCCACACCTTCAGCCCAAAGTTTTTTCTTGGATTTCACTTTTAATTCCAACGGATTCACCCCTCCATTACAACTTGCCAATGACAGCTCAAGTTCAACAAGTCCAGCATGGAGCTTCCTGATTTCCTTCTCAAGACTGTTGTACCAACAATTCTACACCTAAGATGATAGCAACCCCATCTTTCCAGTTGCTCAAACCAAAACCCTTGTAATCACATTGTTTTCCTTCTTGCTATCAAACTCTATGCCTGGTAAGCTAGGAAAGCCAGCCTGTTCTACTTCCAAGCTTGCTCCAAAACATAACACTTCTCTCTCCGTGTTATTGCTGCTAGTCTGGCTCAAGCTTGGATTATGGGACAATAAAATGTCTCCAATAAGATTCTGTAAAATTACTGAAGTCCCTCCCTGTACTGTATTCTTAATGCAAAGTCCAGAGAGACTCTTTTTTTATTTCTGTTTTTCAGATCCACTACTATCTTTTTTTGTTAATTTAATTTTATTGTCGAGGTGATGTACAGAGGGGTTGCAGTTATATACATAAGGTAGTGAGTACATTTCTTGTCAAACTTATTACCCCCTCCCTCATTTTTCTCCCACTTTTCCTCCCTCCAATCCCCCCCGCAGTTGTACAGTTCATTTCCAATAATATATTGTCTTGTGAGTATCGCTGTTGCATTGGTTTGCCCTTTGTTCTTTGTCTCACCACTTTGTTGTTCCCCTTCCATCCCCTAATTCAGATAAATGTATATACCATTCCCAGGGTACCAAAATCAAATACAGTAACAACAGGGGATAAACCATAGGGGAAAAAAACACAAAAGAAAAAAATCACATAGTACATTAAAAAGAACAACAAAGAAAAAACTCGTTTCCATATCTTGGAGTTCATTTTGCTTAGCATCATCTTAAAAGACTTGGAAAAAATCATATTAAGTGAAGTAAGCCAGACCCAAGAAACATAGGCTCCATGGTTTCTCTCATTTGAAAATTAGTATATGTTTAGGATAGTCCTAGCAGATGAATAGATTAGCTCAATAGCTATGTACAATAACCATATAAGATGATGCTAAGCAAAATGAACTCCAGAGTGACTCTTTAAAGTTAGGTCTGATCGTGTCTCTGCTCAAAGTCCTGGGATTGCATCTTTTTACTCAGGTTAATAACACAAATCCCTCATGCTTTCTTTGTGTGTGTGTGTGTGTGTGTGTGTGTGTGTGTGTGTGTGTGTGTAAGAGAGAGAGATTGATTACACATCACATGAAACCACCAAACATTGTTAGAAAAAGGGGATGGAGGGAAAGAATGGGAGTATGGTGGAAAAGGTGGATTGCAAAGAGAAAGTATATTATGTGGAAATATCACAATGAAATCCTCTCCTATGACAAAAATGGATAAAATATCTTTTAAATGTACAAGAAGAATCCAAAACCCAGAATGTGGACCTTTGACCTATTGTTTGTAAACTCTTGATACCACTTCCTGCTACTGTCCCCACTCATTCCACCACACTGAGGCTGCCACTCTATCAGGCCATATGTTCTTGCTTCTGGCTTTTGCTCTGGCTGTTCAGCTTGCTTAAAACTATCTGTATACATGAACTTGGCTGATTCCCTCCTGCCTTTCCCCTTTACACATCTTCTCCCTTATTTTAACACACTGCAACTTATGTTCGAACCTCCTTCCCACTGGCTTCTTATCACTTTCCTTTTTTTCCTTTTGTTCCTCTACAATAATTACTTCATAATTTATTTAGTTACAACATACATACTGACATCCTGTCCTGCCTAGAATGTAAGCTTTCACCAGACAAGAATAACAGTCAAATTTGTCTAGTACTTAGTATAAATATAACTATTTGTTGAAAAAAGAAAAAAACCAAACCAAACACCTAATACATGACCAGAAAAGATGAATAAATAGTAAATGTCAGATTGAATTCATAACATAGAAATTAATCTGTGAGTCTAAAAATTAGAAGTTTCAGCATTGCTTCTCTAATGAAATTTTAGCTACAATAGCTTTCTGGTGGAAATGTAAAATTTACAGAAGAAATGCAGCAGTATTCCCACAACTGTACCTAAACCTCTCTCATATCTGGGACTCAAATCCAGGGCTCTTATATGAGCTCATGGCCCCTATAGGAGTTGTGCATTTATCAGTGGTGACACAAATGGGCCCATGTAGTATTTTGTACATATGGCGTTAACTTTTATGCTTTAATATATATGTGCAATATGGCTGAATTATACTTACTCTAGGAACCATCACTTTTATTTTAGTGACTTGTGTGTATTTAAAACCTCAGGCATGATTCAGTATTGAATTAACAAAGTTTTTCGGTTGTTTAATTTCCCCGGAAGAAAGAAAAAGGAAAGAAAAGATGAATTGTTTTAACACTCACATTTCTTCATGCCTTACACAATGCAAAATTCCCTCCCAACTTTAGGAAGTAAATGAAAACTTGATGTTAGTAAGTGACTGTGAAGTCCTCAAATATCTTTTCCTTGACTTCAAATTAGTTCTACCATATACATTGTTGCTTAAAATGTATAATTCAAAAATGTATGAACCAGAACTTGGAACGTGCCTTAGTGGTAGAGTGTTTGCCTAGCATGCATGAAACTCTGGGTTCTATTTCTCAGTACCATATAAACAGAAAAGGCCACAAGTGGCACTGTGGCTCAAGTGGTAGAGTGCTAGCCTTGAGCAAAAGTTCAGGGACAGTGCCCAAGCCTTGAGTTCAAGCTCTGGGAACTGGCAAAAAAAATTTTTTTTAAAGTATGCATCATATAAAATTACCAAAGGAAAATAGTCATTCGGACATTTATTTAAAACTTACAGCTTTACAATAAAAATAAATTTTTAAAAACTTATTGTAGAATGGGAGACCTGACTTGAGTGGTAGGGTGCTTGCCTTGCATGAGTTTATAGTCTCTAGTACCACACACAAAAAAATCATTGTAAGCATCGAGTACAGTCATTTCAAACTGAATCTAATTTTTGCTCCTCAATTTAATCTTATAGTCATTACAACACAAGGAAACATTTGAAAGGACTGCTTAATTAATTTTAAATGCCATATGCACATTTTAAAAACAAAGAAGAATGAACACAAATAGAATAAAGCTTAAAATTTGAGTTTGCAAGGAAAATAATATTCAACACTGCAAAATAAAAATTCTAGGCATTATGAAAGATTATTATTAACTGAATTAATAGCTAGATTAGATAACTTTAAATCCTATATAGCTGTTATATAATATTACAAGCTCAAAAATATATCTAAAGAACACTTTAAAACTTTGTATATGTCAAGGTGAAATAAAGTTCTACAGCCAAAATAACAGTGAATAAATTGTGTTTAGGCATTATTTTGGATGGATTTATATTCAAGTATATTTTCATCCATTTCCCACAAAAGTATTATCATAATTGAAGCACTTTATGTCCTTGGTTTCAGAAGTGGAGAACTTGAGCCCAACACTCTAATAACCAACAATGCATCTTATAGTTAGAGACGCAGCATGGTAGTACATGCCTCTAATTCCAGGTATGCAGAAGGTTTACTTAGGATGATGGAGGCCCAAGGCCATCCTGGGATAAAATGTAAGACCCTAGCTGAAAAGTTACTAAAGCAAAAAAGGAGATATGGCTCAAGTAGTAGAGTGCCTGCCTAGCAGGTATAAGGCCCTGAGTTTTTAATAAACTCACATCAAACACACACACACAGACACACACTCCCTTCTTAATTTGTATGTTTGTATCTTTTTGTCTACTATATTCCTAACTTCATAATAATTGCAAAACCACTGAGATTAATTTATATAAATCAATTTACATAAATTCAAAAAATAAAACTTTAGGCAGAATATAGGTAGTAACCTTGATATAATTCCACTTTCTTTCAATCCTTGGACATCATCATTCATATGTAAAATCTGTACCCATAATAAAAATCCTATGTTTCTGATCTGTCAAGATTTCTGCATGACAAAACAAATTAGCTACTGTTACATGTGATCAAAAGTGAACTGTATTTTAAAATTCTTTCCCAATTTAGTGTTTTCTTTTAAACTGGCCTCTCAACCAACCCCTCAGATTTGTTTAAATTCAATTCAATGAATTATTGGTTGAAAACTCTAGACTATTAATTAAATAATAAGTAACTGAGCAGCTTGCTCAAAATCATGGTCATTGATACACTCAGACAGGCCCAATGACCTCCCTTTGCTATAGGCAAAGGACTCTACAAGAGACTAGAACTTTTTCCAAGAGAACTTTATATGCAGATACACTTTCATATGATTCACAACTCTCCTTTGAAAATTTTCTAATAGCAAATGTACACAAAGGACAACCAAAACATCAAAGACTGACTCTAAAGTCTGACTGTCCTAGTTGCTCAGATTAACTTGTACCTGATGGACACAAAAGAACCAAACAGTTTACTGAGCAGAATCCAGCTCAGGAAGAAGGCAAGCAGATTCTTTGGCGAATGGATGATGGAGAAGACAACTTGGAGGCCAGGAATCAAATGATCCACTCACTCTTCCTTCGGTTATTGGTATGTAGGTACTTGGATGGTTCAACCCTGCCTTGTTACTTTGCTCTCATTTCTCACCTTGTTTTTTTTTTAATCTCTAAGATTTTTGTTAATTTCCTCTTAACATCTATTAGAAAACTTACTTCCAGTTTGACCAGTTTAAGGAACATAAGTTGAATTGGGCCATGCTAAATAACTGAACTAGTTTCCAGAAGGTCTTCATAGACTGAATGGAAATTCTGAAGAAAGCAGTAAATAGTCACATTCTGACTGTCTTTCTGGATCTTTCTTCATGTGTTCATGAAAAAGACATACACCCCCCATCACACACACACACACACACACACACACACACACACACACATCAGGGGCTTTCATTTGCTACCAAGCCATGCCTCCAGCCCTTTTTGTTTTTGCTACATTTCAGTTATGTTTCAGTTATCTGTTTTCAGATAGGGTCTCTTACTTTTCACCTGGGCTAGTCTTGTATTGAAATCTTACCTCTGCCTCTTGCATAGCTGGAATTTCAGTCATGTGATGCCACATCCTATTTTTTTTTGGGGGGGGGGGGGAGTAGGGTCTTACTAGCATTTTGTCTGGTCTGGCCTTAACTGTGATTCTTCTATCCCTGCCTAATGTTTGGTTTTCATGAGAGTCTGCGTCTTTAAGGAAACTTTTAAAACACACGCACGCACGCCCATTTTGCCCTCGATAGAACATGCAGTATGATTGAAATGTGATATGTTTCCAATGAGGAAAACAGAAATGGAGAAAACAGAGAGGCAAACACAATTAAAATCAAACTTAATAAATGATACTTATTTAAACTACTATTCTTTTGCTCAGTAAAAACTTAAGTACCTACCATGTTCCAAGGAACAGGTAAAGAGCAAGTCTCTGCCTTCCTATTTATAGCTCTAAGCTACAAACTAGATTAATAATGGTAACTACTATAGATAAAAGCAAAGCGGAGAAAGGGTCTAGAGCAGCGAGGCTGCTTGGATTGTGGGTGGAAAGACGCTCTATTTGAGGTGGTGAGAGGAGGAAACAGAGAATGTTAAGAGGGAGCCAGTCGTGTGCCTATCTGGATCGAGGTATTCTAAGCACCAGCAGCAGCAGCAGGATCATAAGGTTGGGAGGGATGAGAAGTGCTACAGAAAGACTGTTGGATGGAGAAGAGTAAATGGAGATAGTCAGGCTTTCCCACATTAACTTCCGGAGGGTTTGGGACCTGCATTTCCCAAGAACTGGGAACCAGATGGTTCAGCATATTCTTTTAAGTTTGGGTTCTCTACACATGTGCTACCTTATGTAACCTTGATGTGCCTTCATCATTCCTTCCCTGGGGGACATTAGATACAATAATGGCCAACTCCAAATCCTGCCAGTTATAATCATTGTGAATGATGGCTCTCAGGTTCTCAGATTTAGATAGGCCAAAGAAAATCGGAGGCTTAATGGGAATGGAGAGATGGTTGTGCTTTCTTCAAAGCCCTCTGTCTACACACTCATCAGTAGCAATGGCACATAGTACAATAGCACACTGTTCATAGGTTCATGTTCTTTCCATCAGCAGCCTGTCCAGTCATTATGGCTTTTTACATCCTCCACTCTACAAAAGTGGCATTTTACTCCCTTTTCTTTTTATGTGTGCATGAATAGGGAACCTGCACCTTTTCTGTACAGGGAAGGTAAATTTCAGTCCCTGTTGATGCAACCTTTAGGCAATAGGGCAAGAGAAGGTCATGACCATAATGTGTGTGACAGGTATATATACATCTTATGCTGGCAAGAGATCAGTCATTGGAAAGGGTTGCTTCCACTGATGGGGCCATGTGGTTTAACTACTGATTATTCTGTGCTGCAGTGAAGAGCATGCCGTATACTATGAAAACTTGGACCACACCTCACTGCCCACTGCACATTAAGTATATTGAGCCTGTAAGCAAGCCAGAGGGCCTATGAACCTATATCCAAAGGGCATACGAGCCCACATCATAAATACAAAAAAGCAGGAAGGGAGGTATGGTTCCTGTAGATCATAATGCAGCCCCATTCAGCCACAAGTGACAAAGATACCCTTTTGGAACAAGAGTTGAGGAGTAAAATTATGTCGTATTGCCATCGCTGGAAGGAATACATTGGGGCTTACAGGGCAACATGGGCATGACCCTGAGTAGCACTGCTGAGAGACTCTTGAGGGGAAGGCTTAAAAATAAATTTAGAGGTTACCTTCCCTACCCTTCCCATGCCTGACTTAGCACAAATTATCTTCCCATGCCCTCGGACATCTGGTGTATCCTGAAGCAAACTTCTCTCCTGGGTTGAGGGACCTGCCTCTTGGTAGCTTGTTGTACAATGTACAGTTGCTGTGGTATGTGGCTTCAGGGATGAGCCTTTCTCACCAAGGAATAAACAATGTGTAGACTCTATGGTGAGAAAACTGAAGGGGTGGACTGAGAGTAGGTAGAGTTATTCAGGTTTTCTCATCATAACCTCCTGGGGGGCTTTGGGACGTACTTCCTAAGGTCTGAGATTCAAATGGTTAAATATATTGTTCAATATATAGTCTAGTGGAAGGTATAACGAGTCACTCTTGCTGGAAAGGCTGATGGTGGACAGAACATAAGCCCATGAACAGGGTGCTGCAGCTACTGATGAGTATTGTCTGTAGATAGGGGGTTTTGAATAAAGAACAACCCTCCATTCCTACACCATGCCTCAAGTTTTCTTTGGTTTGCCCAAACCACAGAGCCTGAAAGCCATCCACACAGATGAGGTCCTGGGATTGGTGTGAAGAAGTCAAGGTTTAGGTCACAGGTGGCCTTCTAGGCAAGGAAAGCCTTTGGATTTTATTCTAAGTATAATAGAAACTCATCAGATGACATAACATTATTTGATTGGCCTTTCTCAAACCTCATTGGTTGGTTGATTTGAAAATGCATTATAAAGTGAAAACAGAAGCATCAGGACAGAAAAAGCATCAGGACATGAATGAAGGCTACAGAGGATGGCAACTCAGTGGTTACAGGAATTGAGAAAAAGGGTCAAATTTGGGGTCCTTGAAAATGGAGCCAGACAAAAAGTCACTATTGGTTGGGTATGTCTAAAAGAAAAGAAATAAGGTTGTGTCCTGAGCAACCAAATAAGTGCTGATGGTAGTTGTAACATTTACTAAAATACAAAAAACAAAACAGGGGAGGAGAGTTTAATGGAGTAAGGCTTAAATGGAAGCCAAGGGTTCTGTGTTAAACATGCTAATGTTGAAATACGCTTACATTAGTTATACACAGAGAGATTTCATAGTTACATCTCCACAAAAACATGAAAATATTTAGATGCCTATTAGGTACAGGTGGAACCCCCTCCCCCAGAGGTGACAAACATAAATACTTGGGTCATCAGCACTAAGTGGTATCCAAGCCAAGGGAGTAAGTATGATAGACTCAAGGGTGAGGGAGAGACCCAGAGAAGACAAGAAAAACTGAAAAACACTGTCAAATGGAGTTGTCAATGGAGAGGATGAGGTTGCAACAAAACAAATTCAAGAGACATCAGTGAAGTAGGAGAAGGGCCACAGGTGTGATATCCAGAAATCCTAGCCAAAAGAGTGTTTCTGTTGAGAAGTCAAAGATGAAGGAAGGAAATTTCTGCAGACAAGTCTAAAAGCCTGGCTGGAGTGTGGTCAGTAACAAACGAGAGAGCAGCACGCAGGGAAATGCAGGACCTTCACAGTATTCTCTGGCAAAATTAGCGAGGCACCACTTGGAATCGTATTTCTTTAGTTTTTCCGCTGCTTAATTTTCTGCATAGGTTCCAGTCATTTTAGAATTGAAGTCCTCAGTTCCCTGTTTGGTTCTGCAGTAAAAAGCTTTGCATTCAGCAGATGAAGTAAAAAAATAAAAGCAAGCAGAAAGCAGGTGGCACTTCAACTTAATATTCTTCTATAAGCTAAACTATGTTGTTAGCACTCTATTATAACTAGTTAATTATCAGGCAAGTATTATCTGTTAATACTTCGGTAGTTATTTTTTCCCCTGCCTATGTCAAAGAGAAGAAGTTAAAGAGCTGCAAAAAATTCAAATGACAATTTTTAAAGCGCATGTTGGATTTAATGAGTGTTCAGTTAAATAGAAATAGGTTTTGAGGACACTGAGTCTTCTGAGATCATCCTGAAAGGGCAGGAGGAAGGTGACTGACTTAATGTGATTGTTGTGATGATTTTCTTTTCTTCTTTCTTTTCCTTTTGATCTTGAGAGAATAGCGTACAAAACAAAATGAGCCATTACACAGACTTAGGTGAAAAGTACACTCTCTTGCCACGAAGAATATTATTTTACAGTTCTTTTCCAATTTCTTCATGCACTTAATCCTTTTCTTCAATGTGCCTATTATTGGCTTTAACAAAAGTAATCTGAATAAGAATTGGAAGACAATGCTAAATGAAAAATAATTTAAATGATGGGCAAAACATTTTCAACAAAACGTATGTTTCAAGATTGAACTCAGGCAACCTCCTTTTGGAATCTTTGCAGGCCCTTCCACTGAGAATAAATCTCTTTCACCTATAAATTTGTCTGTATTCTCACTCTGCTATTCAACCAACGCTCACTGAGTAGTTATTACGAGCCCTCTATGCTAGGGCTTCAGACACATCGGGGAACAAAAGAAAAGACCCCTGCTATAGGAAGCTCGGATTCTGACAGGTAGAAACAGACAACAAGTGATTATATAATACACAAAAAGTCAGGTAGCACTGAATTCTTTGGAACATGTGATGGAGAGCAGAATAAAGGACAGGCAATACAAGAGTCCTAGTTTTTAACCCTATAGTGGTAAAGACGAGGCTTGCTGAGAAGGGGAAATCTGAGGAAATATTTAAAAAGAGCTAGGTTGATATGGTCAGTATGGACCATAGGACAGTAGAAAGAGCCCTTCAAAGAGCTAGAGGCATGCTAGGGACAGCACAAAGACCACAGTGATGAGGGGAGTAAGGAGGAGAGGCAGGAAGTGGGGTCAGAGGGTCTTGTACAAGGGTTAGAGGGTCAGATTGTGGCAATAAAATGTTGGTCATTACAGCATTTCAAACTGTGAAGTGACATGACCTGACTTTCAGCCAAAAGGAGACTCTGGCTACTGTGTAGAGAATAGGCAGATGAGTGGGTGGGTTAGGAGAAGAGCAGAGTGGCCAGTTCACAACCCCTGTAGTTTTGCAAGCAAGAGATGAAGAAGACCCAGACCTGTTGTGTGTGGCGTAACTAGTGTGTGGTAACTCGGGTCTCCTAATATATCTCTTTTTACTTTCATCATGCCAACATAACTAGACTGTACCTTCTTTAAGGTCAGAAGACATAGTGTTTCTTTCAATATTTCCAATAAAGTATACTTAAGAACACACACACACACACACACACACACACACACACACACACACACATACACATATATTGTGCCAATCCTGGGGCTTGAATTTAGGGCCTGGTCATTGTTCCTGAACAATGTTGCTCAAGGCTAGTGCTCTACCACTTGAGCTACAGCTCTACTTCTGGCTTTTTTGATGGTTAATTGGAGATCAGAGTCACAGACTTTCCTGTCCTGGCTGGCTTTGAACTGTGATCCTCAGATCCTATCTTCTCCAGTAGCTAGGATTACAGATTATAGGAGCCACTGGTGTTCAGCCTTAATAATATTTTTAGTGAATAAACAAAACAGTTATTAAACAGATTCTAGATCTCTGTCACACACCCTGTATTTCAAGGTATATTTTTAAATGGACAATAGCACCACCCAGAGCATCAACTTTGAATAAGAGGGGCAAAAAAAAAGAGAATTAAACATAATGCATAAGTGTGTCAGAATAATATAAAGGGAAGGATGCCCTTTATATCCATGAGTTTTACTTAATTTATGAGAAGTTTTGAGATGTAATCTGTATTTTCTCTGCTTTCTCCTGGAGGTGAAACAGTCACCAAAGGAGAGAGAAATTTCTAGAGCATGCAGACAGGTTCACAGTAGGTCTGGTCATGAAAATATTTATCATTGTAAAAGCCAGTAGAATGACATTCCATAATGCTAACCCTTATGGGTAGTTAACACTGCAGGGAAGAAATCTATCTCTGTCTTCAAATTCCATTATAATAATAAAGAAGAAAACAACAAATGCATTTAGAATAAATAACTTCCCCAACACATACATATTTGTCATTACAATAGGGAAATGATACAATCATTTGCTATTAAATCACAAATTTCTAAAACTTCAAAATAGAAGAGAAGAATTCCATCAGAAAAAGCACCTACAATTTAGTCCATTCATGAAAAAATAGAGCTAAAGAAATTCCAATTAAACAAGGTAGTCCAAAACTGCAATTTGTGTATAAAGTTTGAGAAAAACCTATTGTCTGTGTGATGGAGGGAAGGGGTGTCAGTCTCATGTAAAGAATAAAATTAGGGAGGGAGTACATTTTAATCTCTCTCTTAAAACCTCATGTCCTTAAAGGAATTTTACAGTAGCAAAGAGTCTTTGTGAAAGAAACGACAGATTCAGAGTCTAAATTTTAGGCCCACACCATTTCTGATTGAGTCTGAAATTTGGAGGGAAATTTTCATCTGTCTCTTAAACATATCTCCTATTTTCATATCCCTTATTTCCATGATTTTTTTTCCCTAAGAACCCTGGAGTTCAAATTCAACTGATGACAGATCTAATTGAAAAATATCAGCATGAATTTGAAGTTAATGTTCTGGGACATTTGCTCTCCTATCTAATCATTCCACAAATATTTATTGAGTGTTTAATATTTCCTGCCAGAAAAAGACATGGGGAAGTTAACATTCTATGAAGAAGAGAGCAAGCATGCAGGTAATCAGCCTGATGGGGCTCTGCTAAAATCTGCCCAAGATGTTAGGACCACCTCAGAATATTGTGGTGTTTCAGAGAACCCAGGGAGCCTGGCGACCCTGGCTGGGGAAGGGAGCACTTCATGAAAGATAAGCAAAGCTGGTGCAGGAAATCAGAAGAATGGAGCATGCAGCAAGCATGATCCTGACATGTTTAGGAGGGCTGACTCTACTCAGAGCAGATGGCAGTAGGAAGGACACAGGTGGTCACTCCAAAGACCACAAGGTAAGTACTCAGGAACCATGGGGGTCCACGCCTAGTAAATGGCAGTGGGGATGGAAAGGTTCAAGATACATTTGGAAAATAGACCATAAAAAATGTAATCAGGAATGATCGGGTGCAGTGGGGGACAAAGAAGGATGAAGGATCTTTCAAGGCTGGGTGGATGAAAGACTGCATTCCAAGAGGAAAGAATATTGGAGAAGTGACTAAAATAAGAGCAAAGGTATGTCCTAAAATCCTGAATAGCAGACTTGGGCATGATATGTCTCTGAGATTATGACTGAATTAACAAAGATATCTAGCTGCAATCTGAAGGCATCTGCCCAGCAAGTTTATCCCTAGACATGAAAATTTCAGAGATTCATCCTCTCTGGTCACCAGATGAAAATTACTGATCAGATTATGTCTAGAAGCCACTGTAGAATTTAGATGTTAAAGACACCTGGCTTGTGAATGTTTATCAAATTTACACTTTCCACTGCATAATCAGAGAAGCAGGACTAAACCTTTTTTCTATTATGTATCTCAGTAAAAAAATAAATCTCAGCACACCACATTTTAGTGAATATTCACATACAGTGAATATTATACAATGGAAAAAACAATTTCCTGAATATGTGACTTTATTTACAAATGAATAGAGGAACTACATTTCCATTTGTGGTCCTAATGTCAAATTATTTCACTCTTTAAAATGTTGATAAACTTTGATAGCTTGTGAAATATATTGTTCAAAAACATTCTTAAAACAAAAGGTGAGATGCTCTTTTCTGATCAGCTCTCATTTTGGGGTTAATATTCTCGCACTATCTCCCTCTATTTTTTTCTTTTACTGTTTCCAAATTTGCACTGGGAACATCAATGCCCATGAAAGGAATCTCAAACAGAACTGTCTAAATATCTGGTGTGCCACTCTACACAGCTCCCACTGTATAATTTCCAAAGTTTTAATGATAACCATACATATGGAGCAATGCACACTAGAAAGTTATATTTCAAGATCTTTAATACTACAGAGAATTTTCTCTTTGTTATATTTCCATATTCCTAAGTAATGAAGTAGCTTTTGTTAGACGATACAAATATGATTCACTAATAGTAGAAGACTTCAATTCCCAATCTTGCCAAATTTTATATACCTGTTAGAAAGTTTTAAAAAAAAAATATTAACATACTAACTACTACTAACTAAACACTAACTACCAGCAATAAAAAGTATTGTCTAAACCAGGTGCTGGTGGCTCCCTCCTGTAATCCTAGCTACTCAGGTGGATGAGATCTGAGAATTGCAGTTCAAAGCCAGTCTGGGTAAGAAAGTCCACGAGACTCTTATTTCCATTGAACCACCAAAACTCAGAAGTGGAACTGTGGATCAAGGAATAGTGAGCTAGTCTTGATCAAAAATAGCTTTGAACAAAAGAGGTTCAATGTTCAGGGCCTGCATTCAAGCCCCAAGACCAGAACAAAAAAGAAAGAAAGGAAAAAAGGAAGAAAAAAAAACTTTGTCTAAATTAGTGTTTCTCAGTCTGAAAGCTCCACATTTGGAAAATGAAATCAAGTTAGTGAGTTATAACAAGCAGTCTTACAAACTGAAACAATAACACAGAAATCAGAGTGCATTCATAAGGATATATAGCGTTTTGTAAAATTCTTGTATATTTGTGTGTATATTCTAAGTCTTAAAGAGTTGCATTTAAAGACAGTTGATAGTCATTAGTTTACATAATGTTGTTGTGGGTATTGTTGAGAAACGTCAGGAGTCTGTAGCTCACATATGAAGTGAAAATACATTTCATGTAATGTGAAGATTCATTTTTGGTTACAAAATCAAGCAGCCACTTATTTCAAGCTGACAACTATTTTACAAAATGATACCTAACAAATAGGATCAAAGGTTTCTCCCATACTGGGTTTTGTTACTAAGAAAACATGGTCCCGACATCACTAACTGACAGATTCTTGCTTGGATGATTTAGCCTTGCTATTTACTAGTAATTATGGACAAAAGTCTCATTTGGTTGCATTGATCTTGTATTTAACTTCAGAATAAATTCAAAAGCTGAGACATAAAATGTAGCATATAAGTCTTAACCCACAGGGCCTCTTACAAGAAAACAACCATAATCCTCATGGGAAACATACAAATGCATATCTTCTATACAACCTATTCATACAGCTGAATGTTTTACTATATGCAAACTATAGGGTAGTCTACCATCCTTAAAGAAAAATGAAAAACACGCTTTTAACTTCACTATAAGAATTACAGAACAAGTCTTCCTAAGAGCAAGTCTTCACAAGACTTCATAAGTCTTCCTAAGAACAAGTCTTCCCAAGTCTCCATAGAAAAAGTGAAAACACTTGGCCTTTGATTATTTTTTAGCCTATATTTTCACAAATAAACTTTAAGACTGCAGTGAAAAAGTACTAATGGTCAGTCATGAGTTTGCCTGAACTCAAAATCATCTTCTTTTGAGATAACTATTTTAAGTACAAAGTTTATATTTGATATCATTTCCATCACTCCATTCCTTAGGTTCTTTATGATGTTTAAAAAAATCCATAATATAATTCTATGAGAGTTAACATAATAGACTGTAACAGCTGTTATGGTCTATTGTGTAAATAAGTAATTACAGAATTTACAGACTATCATGTAAATATGTAATTATGGACTTTTTAAAATGTGCATTATTTACTCGATAGTCTATCGTTTACATATGTAATTATGGACTTTAAAACATGTATTATTTACTCAGTCTGTAACAGCTCCTTGGGACAGAGTCGTTTTGGCCTATCGGGTAAACATGTAATTACAGAAAATTTTTAAATATGTATTATTTATCTGATAGTTGCGGCTACAGATTATCACATCCATACGTAATCACAGATTTTTTTAAATGGGTATCATTACTCTGTATAATACTTTTGCAGATCAACTCGAAAGCAATCAATTCATGGATCATTTATCCAAAACTATGCAGTGATTCCACTGTATAGAATATATGCAAAGAAGAAATGTGCAAAGAACATTTTCAAATTTCTCAAAAAGTTTGAAGAAACAACTCCAAAAACAGTACGTAATTTTGAGAGAAAGATTTTTATTCCTCTCCAGCTTAAGGGTTTATATTCCATTTTGCAGTTATCTATATTACCATAATATTTATTTTAAATAGCCAGAATCTCTTAACTTCTTAAACAATTATTTTTTAAGCAGAGTATCTGGAGAATACATTTCACCATCCATCTCCTTTAATACTCTGTTATGAACATCTCCCTAACTCAGTAGTGTGCTGGTATATTTAACAAGTGGCTAGAGATGGGGGGAGACAGATTTAAATCATTTTCCAATTTCTGAGGTGTAAATATTTCCACCAATGATGATATAAAGGAAACAAAGATTTGACACTCAACTCTGAATTCCACTTATCTGGTGAACCATATCAGAAAGTAAAAGGACATTTCAGAATGCCCAGCCCTCTAAACCATTTCAGATTTCACTTATTGACTGATGAAAACTGAATCTTGTCTACACAGATTGAGCAAGTCAGAAATAAAATCTTAGTTGCTAAGGGCAACTCAAGTATCTGAAATTTAAGACGAAGTGACACACCCATAGAGTCTGTGGTGACTTTTCTGATTCAGAAGGGGCCTGTGCTTCCTCTTAGTATTGATTGAGTATGTAAGCCATACTCTATGGGTAGGAACTAGGAAGAAAGGGCTTGCTTTGCTGTGCTAGATAGACCAGCCTCAGTTCATTAAAATATTCCTATGAACAGTATTTAGAGGGATGTTCTGAAGAGTAGTTGGACTGGAACACTCTAAGATCTCTTCTAACCTAATAATGCTACTGTTTTCTTGTGGTAATGGATGTGATAGTTAAATATATCATATTTCAAGAAGCCATCCATAGTCCCATGATTGTACATTAACAGATTTATCATTTTCAAAAATAAGTTGCATGATGAGCTCTGATTATATTGGTGTTTAATTGTTATTTAAACTGTATAAAATAAGGTGTAAACTAAGCTTAGTGATTCTGGAAGACTCACGTTTATGATGAATGCTACCAAAATGACTTCCAATAACAGCAAAACTATAGATACGAAGGTGCCTCTTTGATATTATAAAAAAAATTTATAGAACTATCTTGAGTGGAAATTTCTTTTTAAAAATCTTTGTTTGTTGGGGCTGGGAAGGTGGCTCAGTGGTAGAGTGCTTGCCTTGCATGCCTGAGGCCCTGGGTTTGATTCCTCAGCACCACATAAGCAAAAAGAAAAAAGCCAGAAGTGGTGCTGTAGCTCAAGTGGTAGAGCGCTAGCCTTGAGCTGAAGAGCTGAGGGACAGTGCCCAGGCCCAGAGATCAGGCCCCACGACTGGACCTCCCCCCCAAAAAAAATCTTTGTTCGTTTTAGCCTTGTAAAATCTGGGATTGACTATCTATACTGAATCATAAAAATGAACAATATATTTGATGATTATCAATTATGTAAAATGTTCCTACTTTTAAATTGAGGGAAGATTACACAAAATACAAAAAAATCTCTGTATTGATCTATCTACCTTTATATGCATACTGATATATTTATATCTATATATTTAGATATAGCTATATATAGTTATTTATATATAGCTATTTATTAGTACACACACACACATATATACTCATGTGTTTCAGATGCTCCAAAGGTGGTTTCACTCACTACTGAAAATACTCTGTGGAAGGCTTTATTGTCCATACACAGTAGAGTTTAGCCCTGAGAAGACCTTACAACATGGGTTGCATACCTTCAGGGAGAGATTTTGTTCTCCAACATTTAAATCCTTACATAGAGCAAAATACAAAATGTACATTACATTAGGGTATCACATGGCCAACTACTGACTAGACCATGCCAGGAAGAGGGCAGGTGCTACTTGCCAGAGGCTGCAATTTAATATCGTGCTATAAAAGCAACAGGAGGCTCCTGTTCACCTGAAACCTAGAACCTATAATAAAAACAGTGAACAATTCAAAATTGGCACATTACTACCTCTGGCTGTTTAGACGCCAGGATTCTTTTTTAACCATGCCAGAATTATAAGCCAAATACAGTCTGAAACAACTCTGCTCTTTTATTTTATAAGGTAGTATTGTGAGGAGTGAGGAATTTACTATGTAGGAAATTCTTATTTTCTTTGTTTTAAGGATGTGAGTATAATATATATCCCAATGGTTATTTTAGGGAATTCAACTTTTTCTGAGTTTATTAAATGGCTTAAGTTTATGATTTCAGATAAGGCAAGACATTAACAGTTAACAACCCAAAGCACAGGAATGAGAAAGGTAAGCCAAAACTTATAAACATTCATTCCATCCAGGTGCACCTCACTCTAAACAATAAATGCATCCCAGGAGGGAAGTGAAAATAAAAGACTTATAAATCGAATTATATTTTAAATTAACTAGAGATATGGTTACTTAAAGGAAGCTAGTCCTTTGGCAACGTGGATGACCAATTTATCGGTTTCGGAAAAAAATGCATTTTCACATATGAAATGCTAAAGCAGAATTATAGGCATACATTTACGTACATGTATATTCTGATTATTTCCAAATTATTCTTCTAGTCATACAATTAAGATAAAAATACAGTAAAAGCATTAAAGTTTCACTTGATCTCGTTGGATTTCTTGGTTTTAGGAAACACATGAAACATTTGCTTGAATACAGACATGTTTAAAAAATGAAAACAAAGGTTTCCGTGATTGCGGTTAGTTATCTGTGAAACAGGAGTGCCAAGCAGTAAAACTCCGTGTCCACTTGGCTGCAGCAATTAATATGGAGCTATTTTCAAGGTAGGATTATGGGCACTAGAGCCTCTAGGGATGGAATGTTTTGCCCATGCGTTAAATCCTCATTTCGTATGAACTTAATGAAAAGATTGCAATATGTTCTGTCAATGGTTCCTAGAGCATGGAGATGTGTCTTTCTTTTTCCCTTGAGTATGTGAGCATAGTGAGATTTGTGCTGCATTTTAGGGAGAGAAATATAAAGTATATGCTTTTTCACTTGGCCTAGGATTTCTGAAGATAGAGTCTTTTTAAAAAAAATCATATAGGGAAAGATGGTTAGTATAAGGCTGCAGTTTTGGCTGGACACACAAAATCATTATATTTGCAAAATGTTGCTGTGTTTGGGGAAACACCTCTTAGCATTATAAAATACCACAAAGAAGAGTTTTTCTATAGCATTTTACAGTAGGCAGTAGCTATTTTCAAAAGGAGATTGTTGGTCTGCTCTAAAAAAGAAAAGTTTTTTATTTGTTATTCTAATTTGAATTCACACTTAAAGTATTTTTTAGGCTGAATAAAGACTTGCTTTCCCCAGAAATGTTCAAGGGCTATAATATAGTTAGTGGGTGTTTATCTCCTTTGGCTAAATATGGACTGTTTCGGATAGCAAGCAAATGTTCACTATTGATAAGTAACAAAGTATAGTGGGATGGGACAGGCAGAAACCCAGCAGGTCACTCATACTGCATAATATTCTAGCAGGTACCTTATCATGGCTTTCAGATATCCCAAGTGCACCAATGGGAAGAGCATCCTTGACAATGAACTTATATATGAGGTCAAGGACTACTACCCAGAGAGACTAACATACATCTTGCCCTACTCCACCTATTTAGTCCACCCTTTAGGCAGTGCAAATCTGCACGTTCCAAGCAAACAACTTAGACAGACTTCATAATTTGCATGAGTGGTTGAGTTGCCTTAGTCTCTGAATTTAGGCCTAAGAAGTTCTGAGAAATAACTATGTCTGGATTCAGCAGGAATAATTAGTTTGCTGCTTGTCTGTTTTTAGCATCATAAAATTCTTTGGGTAGAAGGAGATCTTAAATAAAATATTATCAGATATTTTCCCATTAAAGTTGAGAAAGCTAGGGCCTAGAAAGTTGAGCTTATCCAGCAGTTAGTTAGTTAGAGGTCCAGTTGTAGGTGGACTCTTACTCCAAGGGGAAGGAAGTAACATTGGTTAAACTATATGGAATATGCTATGTATGCTACTTCATTTAGTCTTCACAAACTCTTCATGACATAGTCATCTTTCTTACCCCCCATTCCTACAGTAAAGCAAATGTGACTTAGAGAGTTTGGTTAACTTGCCAAGAATCATATACTTTTAGGTCTTTAACTTCAGGTAATTTTATGTCAATTTGCTGAAAAGCCTATTTATCAGTCAGTTTATCGAAGATGTGTTTAAAAAAAAAAGACCAATTTACTAAATTAAAACTTCATTTCTTTAAACTATAATTTTATATTATTCATGTATAGTAATTGAAGCTTTTGAAACTTATCTCTAGTGTTACTTGACTGTCCTTTTGTCTTCATGGCAATACATTTGAGGAATTTAAATTCATTTTAAATTGGTAATTAGTATAGAGCCAATTTGAGGTCCTCATTACATGATCCAGTATAAAATTCTTTCCAACTTCCTTTCTACCATTTACCATAGCATAGCCTTTCATCTCACATTTTTCTGCCAACTACAAACAAGTCAACATAACCAAAAGCCACAAACTTTCTACATTTTATAAACTTTCTAGCAAATTAAGTTGCCTGGGATGGTTCAATGTCCCTTAATGACATATTACATGTTTAGTTTAACTTTGTCTAGTTTAGTTTAGTTTTTTTTTTAATTTTTCATAAAAATAAGATTTTTAAGAAGGGTTAAGAAGTCCTGGATGTGTGAATGTGTGTGTGTGTGCGTGTGCATGTGTGTGTTCTATATTGCTATATATAATTTATAATTCTCAAAAGTCAAAGATCAATACTCTGAGAAAACCTGGAACACACTGCATTTTAATCAAAGTCTAGCAATTAATTAGTGTATAAAAAGGACACAACAAAAAATGAAAACTAAGAACAGCTAAAATCAAGCTAAACTATAACTTTGAAATATAGAATAACTTTGAAACATGGATATTTCAAATCTTGTGCAACAGGGTTTGAACTAAAACCTTCTGGAAAGCTAACAGAAGAAAAAATTAAAATATCAGTGGCAATTTGATTATCCCATGAATTCATCAATAGGGGAACTAGAAGTGACTTTCTAGAAAGCAATTTTTGGAGAAATAATAATTCAAGATATTAGGCTTTCAGAAAGTTGTTTTTTTGGGTGAACTGATCCCTTCTGGCCACTAATTAGTGAAGCACAGAAACCTGTATGACAATTCCCCAAATTCACATTTGAGTTTTCATAGTCATTCCAATGCCATCACTGGATTTCAAGAACAGAAAGACTTTTGAAGTCTCCCCAAAATGTAGAATGAAATTTTTCTGCCATTGAAGAAGTTCTCTTTAAATGGTATTTTTTTTTAAAGTGTTGAATAAGTTCACACAGCTGAGTTCAATGCAAATGCTGTAGTCTATGTCCCAGAAGAAGAGTGAGATACAGCAGTTTTGACTTGCCTGGCAAGAAAGTGCTTTTCCTGATACCAAGAACCTTCATTTGAGCAAGACTCAAACATTTATATTCATATCGTGTGGATCTGTCTGGCCACAGTTAATTTGAGCATGTCACTGTATTCCCTGTACAGAATATCTAAGGCTTTAAGGCAGACTCAGGGAGCCTTTTCTTCCTGCAACACAAACACTTACACAACGCTCTCATTAACTGGAACTTTCACATCTGCACTGAAGTGAAAATAGAACCTAAAGCTCTGTCCTACCTAGAGTATGTCAAATAACACAGACGAGGACCGGAGTATTTGACAACAGCATTTTATTCAGGCTTTGAAGAGAAAGAGTTGGACAAGTTATAAACCTGCACATTCATGGAATAAAAATAACTACAAAGATGTTTTAAAAGGAATGTTAAAATGAAAACATTTAAATACTGTATAAAGGCAGAAATTCACCTATTATTCATTGGGCTTTACTCTAGTTTGACATGATTACTGAAAAGCTAAAAACACTTTCAAAAGTTTTCTGGTACCACAGATTGAATCGAGAGTTATGTTTCTGGGATGGAAGAGAAAGGTAATTATTTGCAATATCTCCAGGTTTACATAGTCTAGACTAAGTGGACACAGAAGCATAAGGTGAGCCACATATATCATTTTTAATTTCCTAGTAGCTCTAGTAGTGGAAAAAGGTAAATGTAATTTTAATATATATTTAGCCCCAATATTGCCACAGTATTGTTTCAGTAAGTTATTAATATAAAAATAGTGAGTTCTAATCCCAAAGAATATATATATATATATATATATATATATATATATATATATATATATACATAATGGCTTTAAAGTCTGATATACATTCAATTCAGAAAACTCCATTTCCAGAATTCAAGACACATGTGGCTTGTAGTTAAAGTGCTAGACAACACATCTGTAGACTTATTGTCATATTTGAAAAAGTAGGAAATAGAATTTTGTTATTGTGTCCAGACTGGATGAGAGAACTGTTTGTTTATTGTTAATTAGAAACATTAGACTGCTGTGAGGATATAGATCAAAAGAGCATAATTATATGAGATCCACAAATACTGGTTTGTAATGCATCTTAGTAGTTAACATGCAATTGATGTTTCTAAGTTGTAAAATGTTTGGGCTATCCTCTTGTTTTAAAAATGATTTCCTTTATATCTAAACCCAGATGATCTTTAAAAAGAAAATTTCATCCAATCACTGTGCCCCTGCTGGACAGATGAGGAGCAGCTGCATGCACTCTCGCAGACAATTCAAAGAACCACTGTCACCCATGGGGACCACAGCCTTCCTATCCGTGAGAGGCACAAGGAAAAAAGTAAAAGAAAAACAAAAATTCAGCAACTTCTTTTTCTATGCCGTATTCCATCTCTTGCTACCTACTGGATTGTCCAAAGCAGCCACAGTTAAATGTAGTGTTTCTTCAATTTTGGAACGTGGTGAGATCTCAACTTTGAGCCTTAACTTAGGCTGTTTTCTTCTTATAATGCCCTTTAAATACTTCTGCCTGATGTGCTCCAACTCTAGCACCTGGATGACTCCTGCATACTGTCTGGAGTCAGTAAACTGTGCTTTCCCTGTCCCTTAAAAGCCTAGTATCAACCTAAAGTCTAAGACCCAATGTTTTGTCTACATTGTCCCATAGCAAACACTATGGGCTCTAAGACCAATGCTTTCACATGGCTCTTATTCACTAATTTATCCCATCTGTTTGTTGTCCCTTTTTTTGCTCCAACTAGATACTGATCTCCAAGAGAGTATCTCATTTACCCTCATAGTTACAATAACTTGTACAAAATAATATTCCACAAAGGTTCTCACAGATAAGATTTTTAACAGTACTCAGAAAGGATAGTCAAGTTTGTGTCTTTAAAAAATAAGTGTTTAATCATATGTCTAGCCTATTTTTTAGGAAAAAGTGCATTTCAACAGTTACCTAACATGCACCAGCAAACGTGCTAGGTATCAGAAGCAAATGAGGACTCCAAACTCACAGAGATAGCAGGTAAGCAATGGGAAAGATAAGCCCTTTGCAAAACAATGTCACTGGTAGTCACCTGAGGAAGCTAGTCAAAACAAATTCCTCCAACTGATGTTTCTGGCTCAAGAACCCTATTTTACTAGGAAAGGAGTATGGCCTACCTATCAAGAAACTTGAAATTCATCTGGAACTCTTAATGTACTAATCTGAGTCATTTCTCTTAAGACCACCAGATCTGTTTACTCAGGAGCACAGAGAAAATGATTTTTTATATTATCTATAAGCTCGCCAACCCACAATATCCAAATTCTGCCAGCCTACTGAGAGCAATAAGGACGCGAACAGTGGTTTTCACTTTAGGCTGCTGATTAGATTCATCTGGTACTGATTTTGAACTCCTGATGCCCAGAGCCACAACCCAGAACTATCATCTTGGAATTTATGCAGGTGGAGCCCAGACACCAGTATAAACTCCCAATGACTGAGAACTATCTTATAACATGATACTAGCAGCATTTGTTGACGATTAACTCAATCGACTATTATTTGTGAGGTTAGTTATAAACAAAGATGCTACCTCCCTCCTTCTGTGTGCAGTACTGCAATGGAATTGTTAGTCTAAACAGCCAACAATAAAAGTAATTGTGAAATAATACTTCTGACACACATACACACACACAGCCCAAACCCTGGTATATAACTATACACAGAAGAAACATGTGATATACCTCAACAGGTTATCAGCCATACTGCCTAGCACTTTGCCTTCCAAGATCAAAAGGAAAAGTATGATTCTTTTCCCTAATGGAGAAGAAAAATGACAGCATTCAAGAGGCCAATTGGATAGTTTTGTCTTTTAAGTGAGGTGGTTTTTTTTAATGAAGTTTGGGAAATTGCAAAATAATTTCTATATGGTAAAGAGCCAAAACACATTTTCACTATACTTCATCATTCGTTACGAAGACAGAGGTCATTGTAATTCTTCCTATATCTCTTTGGGATAGGTCAAAAAAAAAGGAACATATCTAACCTTTTATGGTTTTAATAATATAACAGTTCTAAATATCTTAGTTTAACATTTAAAAAATATTTCCTGGGTTCAGACATATACTAGTTATTGCAAATAAGGGAAACCATGGGACCTATGTTTCTTTGGGTCTGGCTTACTTCACTTAATATAATTTTTTCCAAGTCTTTCCATTTCCTAACAAATGAGGCAATGTCATTCTTTCTGATGGTTGAAGTAAGGAACAGGGAGAGAATTAGATTCATTTTACCATTCAGTTCAAGTAATGAATTGCTTTAGAACACAGCATTAATGCACGCCACTAAAATACTGATTTAAAAAATATTAGTTTTCATTTCGGCCAAAATGTACTGCACATTTTCCCCAAAACAGATTATTTGTACTTTATAAATACATCCACAAAAAGTTAAAGAATACCTACTATAACGAAAACATGCTAGAATTCAAGAGGTTAAAAAATGTGATGTTCTGTTATCTTTGAAGATAACTTTAATATCTTCTGCTATTAAACTTACGTTCTATGAAAAGATAGCTAAAATTATAACCCCCCCTCCAAAAAAAAAACTAAAATAGTAGTTTAAAGAGTTCAGAGAAGGGAGATGCCTCACTCCCAGCTGGGACCGGCTAATGAAAGCTAAATAAAGAAGGAAAAGGTTTCACCTGTGCTTTCAAGGGTGACAAAGATTGGATCATTAGCCCAGAAAAAGAACTATGATCAAGAACATGAAGACAGGAAAGCACGAGATGAGCTCAGAAATAGTCACAAAGACAGATAAAGAATCATGAGAAGAAAGCTCCTGACCAAGTTAAAAATTCCCTGTGATCCAAGCTTAGCTACAAAGGGTTAAAAACTAGGAACAAAAACAAAAGCAGAGTTAGCAGAGTCAGGATTAGAACTCCTGCTCCCCAGGAGTAGGGTAAAGTTGATGTGCATAGAACAAGCTTAAGAGTTGAGGAAGATCAGATATTATGAGGCCAGATTGGAAGGCTCTGAGTGCTAGACTGAGGACTTTTCTTTTTTTTTTTTTTTTTAATTGTGAATATACCGCACAGAGTGGTTACAATTACATGGGCAAGATAATGAGTACATTTCTTCTCAAGCATTGTAGCCTCCTCCTTTGTTTCCCCTTTCCATCCCTCCCTTCCCATATCACAACCCCTCCCGACGGGGGAGGGGGGCGCCCCCCCCCCCCACTCCTCCAAAGTTATAAAAGCTCCTTTTTCAAGGACATCTCATTGTTGCAACTGGTCCACCTACATCCCTATTTAAACAATTTGATTTTTCCCTTCCTCTTCACAAATTATACCAACATCAAATACAGTGAAAGCAGGGGTTATACCGTGGTGGAGGGACATACAAAACAACAAAGAAATATATTATAAATATGTTAGAAACAATAGCAAGGAAAAAAAAACATTTGAGTCCTTATCTTGGGGTTCATGTTGCTTAACATCAACTTATCTGACCATTACTGTTTGTCTCAGACATATACTAGTTATTGCAAATAAGGGAAACCATGGGACCTATGTTTCTTTGGGCCTGGCTTACTTCACTTAATATAATTTTTTACTATAGCTAAAATATGGAACCTACCCAGATGCCCCTCAGTAGATGAATGGATCAAGAAAATGTGGTATATATACCCAAGGGAATTCTATGCCTCCATCAGAAAGAATGACATTGCCCCATTTGTTAGGAAATGGAAAGACTTGGACTTTTCTATTTAAGCTGTCCTGCAGCATGCAGGACACTGACGAAGACTTTTATCTGCATCACTGTTTTACATTACACTATAAAAGCTGTGTTTTTTTAGGAAAACAGGTTTTTGAGGCCAGATATAACACAAGTGCTGTATCAGTAGTCTGGGACTGAGAGGCAGATCTGATTTATAGTATTAGAAAGTGAAATATTAGAAAGAGAAGGTATGGTGCATTAAGCATTAAGAAAAAGCAAGGTCTAATGAAGAATTACATCTTTCAGTAGTGGTTCTACAGATGCCCAACATATAAATTCCTGGCATTTACCTCTTTTCTGTCAAGGTAGCTTCTTGCAATGAACACCAAGTTTTGCTTGAGGTTTTCAGCCTAGATAGTGAGCCATGGCTGGCCTATGTGCAGAAGCTACATCTAAAGTACCTTCAGAAGCAGCCTGAACCCATAAGGACAGGATTAGGAAAATATCCTCATTCCTAAAAATTCCCCACTGGAACTCAGTTTCATTGGTAGCCTGCTTGCTAATAAGACCTTTTCTGGTCTTGTTTCCTTGTTTATCAGCATTTTTGTACCACTCCCAAATAAATTTGCAGTCCCCACCTTCGTGCTTTCGTTTCTGTCCTGGAGAAACATAAGCTAGCAATAATTAGGAAGGAGAACTAAAGCTTAGGCCTGGTTGCCACCATCTCCTCCCCCATAAGGTTTCCTCCACATCCTCCAAACTCGTGAATGTGATACCTTTTGTACCTTACACCTTAATAGCAAAAGGCAAATGTGACTAAAATTAAAGACTTTGAAAAGAGCCTGCATTATCCAGGTGTGCACAAGCAAGTCACATGACTCCTTAAAAGCTGAGCATCTTTCCCAGTACTGGCTCTGAAGGCAGAGGAAGGTGGCCACAAGCCAAGAAATGTGGGTGGCCTTTAGAAGCTAGAAAATAATAAGGGAATGGTTTTCCCCTAGAGCCCAGCCCCCAAAAGAACACAGCCCTACTGAATTTTGATTTTAGTGCAGTAAGCCATGTAGCAGAGCTCTGACCCACCTAACGATAAGAAAATAAATTTATGTTGTCTTAAGTCACAAAGTGTGCAGTAATGTTTTATAACAGCAAGACAAAAGCAATGGCTTACCCTTAAATTGTAGCCTACTAAAAATTTGAGGTAGTCATAAAAATTGAAATAAAAGACATGACTGATTCTTTTCAGATGTTGGTCTGAATATTCAAGTCATTGAGTTCTATGCATGTTCTTGATTATATGATATTCTTAGATAGTTGAAATGTTACTTTTGTATATGTAATGTTTTCAACAAGCTATGATGAGGGAAGGAAGTTTACCACTTGTTTTCAGTTTTGTGTGAGCCAGGAAGTTACTACAGTTTAATCAATTCTCTTAAATCTTACATGATGCCCTCAAGAAGAAGTAATTAAAGAAATGTGTTGGCACAAAAGAGACTGTGGCAAATGATAATAAAATGGCACTGTTGAAGCACTGTGTCTCTTTCCAGTGCTCAGTTTCACCGGGGCTATATTTAGAAGCTTTCATTTGGAAAGGATGACTCTGTAACAAATGTAGGGACTGAATATATTCTTGAATTTTAAAATTTCATTGAATAATGGCAACACACACAAGGGCTTGATAGAGGAATTTTGACATGTCAATTCAGAGCAAGTTAAAGTAGCTTTTAGTATATTGCTAGAACTTTATAATCCTGGACACATTTTATTATTTGAACATACAGCTCTTGCTTTCAAACTCTATACTATTGGAATAATATAGTATGAATTTGTTTAATAGTATAATCCTGTAATCTGATTGGATTGTTCCATTTTTATTAGTCCCTGTCTTTTCCTACTCTAGCTCTCCAATCTTTGCAGCTTCCCAACTTTCACCTCTCTGCAAAACACTCGCAACGGGGACAGAAGAGAGTATTAACAACTCTAACCCACTGGTAGTGTTGGATTTGGCAGAGCGTTTGGTTTGCTGCATTCTCATAAGGATTCTAGAAGAAGCACACTGCTCATATACTCACCTCCACCTCTACCTGACTTTCCCCTAAATTCCACCCATCTCTATGATTTATCTTCTGCTTGGTTTCGAGCTTATATCCAGGTAACAAAGTCTGTCCGTGGGCAACCCAGGCTGGAGTCTTGACCTCTCAGCAAAGTTCTGCTAACGTCTAAATGACACAAGATTCTGTTGTACTCACTGGCACAGAGCTCTCTGATACTGATCTGAAAACCCAGTGGTGATGGGAGCTGCTCCTGCTGCTGCTGCTTTGGAGCCTGGCTTCCCTCAATATGGAGTCAGCCCGATTCTATGGTTGCCTCTACTGCTGTGTTTACTGAAAATAGGGAGTAGGCTGCTTTTGCTATCCTATTATATTTTTCACAGCCACAAAACTACCAATTAGCCAAAACTCTTATTTTTAAGTAAAACCAAATACATGCTTTTAAAATATCTATCCCCAGATTGCCAGCTAATGAGGCTAAATGTTTTCTTTTATTTCTCCCTCTCTCAAAATATCATACACTTAATAACACAAGTCCTTTCCAGACAAAGTTAAGATAACTCACTTCCTGCTTACATATCAACAGCATAAACCCTAGGATCATTTTCTGTATTACTAGTTGCAGTTTGACCTCTGAAGGGTCATGACAGAAAAAAAATAAATAAACATTTCTGCTCTCTTTGGTGGGCTGTGGCCAGGTGCTTCAGAGAGGAATTTGCCAATGGTGGCACATCTTCTGACTTTGCAGGGATAACACTAGAACGTCTCTCCTCCCTACACACACCCCAAAAAAGCATCCTCTAAATGCCAAGGTAATTTGTAGAAGGCTACTGTTTACAGAAGCATTTTGTCAGAACTTGAGAAAATGAAATAAAGGTGACAGTACATTCAAGGGACATTAAATTCCAAGTTAGACGAGCTCAGCTCAAACGCTTTAAAACTAAAAATAATCTGTGTACCCTAGAGCTGAGGTAACTGCCTTGGCAGATCACGACTCTGAAGCCATGTCTCCCGAAATGACTAAAGAAGATGACTGAAGAGGATTACCTGTCCATACAAGCCCTTCATGCTGACAAAGGCAGGTGCCTTCCACAGATTTTATTTGCTATGGAGTTTGTAATGTACTTAATGCTATTTTAATTCTGTTTTTACTAAGACTTTTCCCTGAGACTTGGTCTTGTAAATGGAGGATTTGCTAACCTTAATCCCTTTGGAGAATATTCTAAAGTGTTCTAATGATCTACTACAGCTTCTTCCACTTTTCCTTCCCATAACCATGCCCTAAGTTTTAACCCCAGAGCTACCTAGCCAAAGTCTTGGAGCATGTCCACTGACAAATAAGTGACCTTTGTTGATTTTTTTAAGGACAAATTCTTTTATTTTCTTGACATTCTTCTTAGTCTTGATCCTAGAGACATAAAACCAACTTAATCCTTCTTATATTTCTCTGTGGAATAATTCTTGGATTGGGCTATACTTTTGTTTTAATAAATGTTTACTAACTGATCAATTAAACAGCCTCCAGAGATTACTGCTCCTTTTGGGGACTCGCTGATAAAAGAACAGATTGGGTTTAGAACGAGGTTCCATCTAAAGCAATGTATACAATGTGATCTATCCAAGCTCCTCTAGTGGCTCTCCAACATTATTGACATATTGATTACCAAATGGTGAGATTAAAGAGTAATTACTAATGATTCCCAAGTGACCAGGATTACATCTACCTTGTAATGTGCTACAAACTTCAGGGAAGCCAAGAAAGCAGAAATACTCCATGGATTTAATAATGCAGTCTAGAAATTGATTTCCAACATATGTTGATCACAAATGTGTTCCTCATTGGGGCCTAACATTCACAATTCCTGGTAGGCAAAGACTAAGCAATGACTATTCCTAGCTAGCTTTACTATGCAAGCCATCAATGGAGGTCTGAATTGCATGCATTAAAGGTGACTGTCATTCAAATGCACACATAAAGGTAAAAGAGTCAGGGTGGGAGCTACCAATGAGAAGGATGTTGATTTTTAAATCCTTTATATAAGTACATCCAGTTTCAGAGGTGCTTTTCCTAAGTGGATATCTGTGTATGTTGTAATTCAACCAGGTATTTTGCATTCTAAATTCACATTTAAGCATAATATTAAATTGGATTCTCTTTTCCTTTATAAAAGGTTTTAACTATCTTTTTAGTCTCCAGCCTAGTGCTGGTGGCTCATGCCTGTAATCCTAGCTGTTCAGGAAGCTGAGATCTGAGGGTCACAGCTTAAGTCAGACTGAGCAGGAAAATCCATGAGACTCTTATCTCCAATTATTTACTCGAAATAAAGCCAGAAGTGGTGCTGTGGTCCTGTGGTCCTGTGGTATAGCATTAGCCTTGAACACAAAGAGGCTCAGGGACAGTGCCCAGGCTCTTGAGTTCAAGCTCCAATACTGGCAAAATAAATAAATAAATAAAACAATTAAGGCTATGATGAATACTGCTTAACCTTGGGAACCCAAAAGTAAACATAGAAAGTTTGTTAGTCTAAAATCAGGTTTAACAAGATGCAAATAGGCCATTATAAAGAGAGCAGGCATAAGTTAATCAACCTATTAAGTTGGGATCAGAAGTGTCATCTCATGTACAGTCATCTAATTTACTGACCCTAAGTGGGTCAGCAAGAAAGGCTGATCATTCTGTTAAAGTCACTTTAGAAGCCAATCCACTTGTTTACAAGTATGATATCTGCACTGGTCTGGGCAGGGAGTCAACAGAAAATCCGTTTATGGGAATGTGCTTAGGGTCACTGGATAATGGAATCTCAAGCTAAGTGGTAAGTGAAGTATCTGGGTGGAAGCTCTTTTGGGGAGCATCAGTGTTGCATTCTTATGTCTATACAAGTATGAAAATAAAACATGTGTCATCTCCATTGGGAGCTTCTGTCTCCAAGTCCTCAGCTCTTGATTTAGCTAAGCCTTGTCATCCCCTTCCCAATCCTAGCGTGTTCTGGAAAGGTAAATCTTAGTTCTGGAGATGGCAGTGGATCCATAAAACGTGAAAAGCAGTAGCAGAATGGTATGATGAAGGGCTATACCTTGCCACCTAACAATTATGAAATTACTTTTTGCTTTATTAAAGATGTGGTGAGTTAGAACATCACTTTGGTGAAAGTGTATCTGTGTTTGTTTGTTAACCTAATAAATGAGTATCAATTACCCATTATCTGCCACTTGTAAGGGAAAGTAGAGAAAACATATTTTAAATGTGCTTTCCCAAGGAATATGACAATTATAAATAAATTCATGGGCTAAGGATGTAGTGTAGTGGTAGAGCACTTGCCACCATATTCAAGACCCTGAGTTCAATCCTCAGCCAAAGGGGGGAAAATGGAAAAGAAGGAAGGAATCTGAGATATAGGTGTACAGAAAACAAGATTGCTATGCTAATGTAAGAGATTATTTATAATACCAGTATTTTCTTCTCAGACGATGAAGCATTTCATTGCACTTGTTTACTGGGTGCACCAACAAGCTATCTACAGTGTCATGCTCGAAACTGAAACACAAGAAACTTGACTGGGCCCGGTTCTGGTGCCCTGGTCTCTAACCATGGTTGCTTGAAAGCCACTGACTCCAGTCATCCTCTGTCCAATACTATGTCCTTGGCTGAGATTTCCCTGTAAACAGGACACAGATGAAGATACTAGGTTCTAGGGAAAGGAAGCCAGAAAAGGTAAACTACTGGATGTATTAAATATGTTTATTGAAGTTCTGTTGGAGGGAAAAAAAATCGATGCTCAATTTAAGGATCTAAGGACTGGTTTGGAAATATGTCTAGTTGTCTGTCATTGATGCTTCAAGGATTCCACAAAGAAAACCACATTTTCTGGGAGCACAGAGAACCCCCACCCCTCCTTGTGACATGGCCCTCCTTCTGTCCCTCCCTACCACCACTCTGTTCGTTGGCTTTGTTTCCCTCCTGTCATTAGTCAATACTGTTGTGCCAACCTACCACAAAGACACTAGTTTACAAAGCCTTGGTGGGGAAAGATGACCGCAAATGGCAAGGTCCACCTTTCAGCGGAGGTGCCCTTTTACACAAGTTCTCAGCCTGAAGGCCCTTCCAAGAGAAGCCCTGGGCGGGCCTGGGGAGGGAGGGCAGGAGGGAGCTAGAGTACAGGTACAGGTGCACCGAGGTGGACAGGAGAACCAGAGGCTGGGGAGGCCTGGGGCTGCCTCTTTGGGCAACCATCCACGGCCAGCACAGGGTTGGGAGGGAGTGGGGGGTAAGTCCCCTCCGGGCCTCACACTCTAGGTTGTAGCAGCTGCACGCGGTGGGGGGGGGGGGGGTTGCAGGCCGCAGGACAGAGCCTGACCTGGGGGGGGGGGGGGCGACCCGCGCGCGCGCGCACGTGCGAGCGAGCGCGCGCGCGGAGAGGATGGGGGGAACGGCTCAGCACGCGCTCCGCCACCCCACCAGTCCCGGGGGCTGCCGAGGCGGTGGCAGCCGCGCGGATCGGAGCCACCGCGTCACCAGAATGCAAAGGGAGCCCAGCTGCGCCCGCGGGGTGTGTGTGTGTGCGTGTGTGTGTGTGTGTGTACGGAGGGGGGGGGGGCAGGAGGAGGGGGCGCGGGCGGGGCGGGGGCGCGGGCCGGCGGCGGGGGCGCGCGCGGAGGCCGCACCGCGCCCGCGCCCGCGCCCGCGTCACTTACCCGGCCAGGGCGCGAGGGAGGCACAGTTCCGCCGACTCCAGACGCCGGGGTCCGCGCCGCCCGGCGCGGCCAAATGTAAACAATCCGCCATGATTTCTTTGTGTAGCTAATTGGCCCCGCCGCCGCCGCCGCCCGCGCCCCCCTTCCCCCGCGCTCGCCGGCTCGCGCGCTCTCCCGCGCTCCGACTTCTTCCTCGGCCCCCCCCCACCCCTCCCCGGCCCGGCCCCACTCGCTTCGGGCTCAGGAGCCGCTTGATCGCGCACGTGGAGGCGCTCGGGCGGTGGGTGCCGGCAGCGCGGTGCTGGGGGTGTCTGAACACAGGTGAAATGTACCCACAGCTCAGGCTGAGGTGCAGTTTCTGAGCGAGGAGGAGGAAGGGGAGGAGGGGGAGGAGGCACCCCCCTCCCCTGCACACACACACCTTACTGAGAGCATCATCCATGGAAGGTGCCAGAAGGAGAAGAAAAAAGGCAGTGCAACTCTTGGTCACCTTTCCTTCCCGCCCAACTGTGGCCCTCAAGTTCCATGGCAGATTTGAACCCAGCCCAGGTGCAGAAACCTGAAGTAGAAGGGGGAACGTGTGCACAGGGCGTCCAGCACCCCGTGTGTGTGGGGGGGACCCCCTCGGGAGGGATGATCTATGGGGGGGCAGGTCAACTTCGTCTAGAAAAGCCCGGGGACTGGGGGAGCCAGCCTGCACCGACACGGCGCAGAGTCCTCGCAGGTACTACAGGGCTCAGCCTCCGCGCGCAGCTCTCCCTGGCCCTGCAGTGTGTCATTGGTTAGACAGGCACTCGATTGCAGTTTTGACCAGGTCACTAAAAGGGTTCGTTCTAGGTGGATTTATGATGAGATTCGTGTAATCTGAGTAATTCTGGGGTGATGGCATCACTTGTTGTTTGTTTTTGTTACCCAGTCTTTTAGTTTTATCTACTATGTTGAAAATGCCAAAAAAAAAATCAAACAACAACAATAACAAAAATTCCGTTTTAAGTCATAAGGAGAACTGAAAGTTACCTCCAGTGTGCAGCAAAAAAAAATTGCCATTATAATTGGTGTTTACAAATTGCTCTTATTTGAAAGCACTGATAGCTTACATAGAGTCACAAGTTAAATACAAAACCAGAGGTAAGCTGGACACTCTTACCTCTGTTTTATGCCTGTCTCCCGAAATCACCTTGGGTTCCAGGAAGGACAGTACTGATAGAAAATAACTTAATGGCCAGGGACCAAAACTCTCCAGGAAAGAAACAGCGAAGACTTCCTCTCCTTCCCCAATGGCGGGCAATTCTGCACTCTGAGGTTGACGAGATCTCATGGGAACCAGATTGCTCCCTTCAAGTGATGACAGTGATAATGTCTCAGAAGCCCTCACAGATCCAAGATAATAACCAACCAGGCCACACTTGGACTAGGATTACTTAAGTATGCCTATCTCTCATCTCTAGCTCCAAATTCTTCATTTAAACCTGCAGCTCATATTAGTATGCTGAGAATGGCTTGGAATGTTTTCTGCCCTCTGTATGCTGCCAACTAGGGTAATTAAATCTCTTTAGCCTTCACCACTTCACATCTCTAACTGGCATATTGTGAATTGGTTGACCTTGTAGCTTAAGATTCCAATTATGCAACCATTAGTATCAGTCCCATTCAAAGAAGTTACTCCCTCAACGTATGTTCATTTCTGTATGGAGAACACTACTGAGTATGTTGCCTACAGACCTTTGGATCAGCCATTTGCCAGTCACACAATAGATTGATTATGTGGGAACAAAGACTATCTAATAAGTAATGCATGAGCCAATTGCTATGGATGACCTAACTCTGTAGTCATTTAATATATAGATGATCAAACATTCTGATTATATATAACATGAAAGGAATTGTATTGTGAAGCTATACAAATGACGCCCATCAAATCTCTATTTACAGACATCTTTAGTATATTCTTTCAGGAAAATTATAATGATGCCTTTCTCCACACTCCTGATATTCTTCTCTATATCTTGCCAAATTTTACATCTCTCTCCAAAGTGAAACTTGCTTTGAAATTTACTATCTGCAAATGATTGTTCCTTTTCTTGACATCAAATACGAATTCCTGAGCTTCAAAACTTGGTCATCGGGCTGTAATCCTAGCTACTCAGGAGGCTGAGATCTGAGGATCATAGTCCAAAGCCAGCCTGGGCAGGAAAGTTCATGAGACTCTAATCTCCAATAAACCACCAGAAAACCGGAAGTGGTGCTGTGGCTCAAGTGGTAGAAGTTGAGCTGAAGAGCTAAGGGACAGCACCCAGGCCCAGAGTTCAAGCTCCACAACTGACAAAAACAACAGCAACAACAACAACAAAAAGCTTGGTCATCAGTCTTTGAATACAAGATTGAAATACCAAGAACATGGAAAAAATGAATTTTACTGCACAACAATTAAACTTAAAGAGTCAACAATTCCCCTATTTCAAACTAGAAGATAAAACAAATATGTTCTAAATATTTTAGTGATTTACTTTTGTAGAATTGTCAATCCACAGTGATATTAGTTTTTCATATGTATATCATAACTTCATGATTAGAGAACTATTCTGTAAGATTTTATACCTGGCAAAATGGCAATCACAGACATTGATGAAAAGTGTGTTGAAAAACTTTAGAACTGATGCAAAGCTTGATTCTCCTTTCAGAATCAAGATAAGCTGTTAAATAGATAGCCCCAAATGAATCATACCTCTGTCTTTATATCCTTGTGTAGTCCCTCCCACATGTCCCATGGCTCTGGCAATGTGAATTTCTCAGTCCACTAGAGAATGTGACATATACAGAAGTTTGATAAGTACTTGTACACTGGGCCTTGTCCTTTTGGTATATAGTGGTAGTATTTTCAGGGCTTCCTTAATTAAACCACTTACTCCAAACTTCCAAACCGTGTCCATAGGGGATGGATGAAGTTACTCTTCTATAGTGGTTCCATCTTGGTTTGGTTTTGTTGTTGTTGTTCCTTCCCAGCATTAGTTTTGGCTTAAGAGGTTATGTTTTAACTCCCAGGAGAGTAAAAATTGGAGAAGCCCATGTATTATGTGAAGTGATCACATTCTCCTAATTCAGCTTCATCATCCCTTGTTTATTAGGAAATAGCACCCACAGCATCCATGGAAAACCTAAAGAGAATGATTACAAGGGCTTGATAATGCTTCTCCTGCATTTGGCGCAGGTAGTCAGGAAACATGCACTTCCCACTTGCAGCCAGACACTTCTTGGAATAGGCACAGGATCAACTAAAGGCGCAGCTGCTGCTATACTTGAGGGGGTCCCAGAACCCAGGCACATCTCTTCGAGCAGCCAAATGAGTATCTTCCCAACCACTATGACTTCGTTCACTTTTTTCCAGCCTGAAATATTAAAATGAGCCCACAGTGTCTTTAAAATTTAAAATTTAATTACACCCTTTAGAATCTATGCCTTGGAAAAATTATTTTTCCTTTAAATAAACCAAAATCTGAAACACATATATATGTGTATCCGTACATATACATGTAAACACATATATGTATGTATATTAAGATATGCTAAGAAGACACTTTATAGCATACAAAGTACAATTCATGCTTTCATGTACTTTCAAAAAAGATTTTCAGAATAACTAGGAAGTAGATTGTTCAGTCATGCATACACTTGTTGGTGAAGCAAGTCTTATCTTTTAGTAGAAATTTCAGGGGGTAAAGAAGGATGAAAATGACTTCCTCCCTTATGGACTTCCTATAAGCTCTTTAAAGTTGGGTGTTGTAATGCTATCCTACACAGAAGTAATAAACGCTATCTTTAGGAGGTAGTGATTAAAATAATAGTGTTCCCTTGCCAAAATAGTAACAAAGGTGTTTTTAACTGTATTTTTATCATGATAGGGAGATTTCAAATAATTTAGCTAATTTTACCTAATAACTACTGAGAATTAACATTGTTATTTAATGCAATCAGTAGTTGAATAGAACAGAAATCCAAGAACTAAGCACTAGGGAAGATGTATTACAGATAATGGAGCATTTTTAATTCTCAAGGATAGGAACGGGAGAACCCAGAGGAAATTAAGTGCTATTTTTCTTAAGTAACTAGATTAGATTTTCTTATTTCTTAAGATTACCCTGTAGAACATAGCTTCTATGACATTTAAAAGAATAATTTTCCAAAATCTACAGTGCAGATTATATATGTTTTACATGAAGAATTCTATTTTTATTTCTAGTGCATTCTTCCCAAACACCAAAGTTACTTGTTTCTATAGTCTTCAAAAATATAAAATACATTTAATCATACATAAATTATAAATACCACATCAACTTGTTGAGGATAATAAAAGCACTTAGCGTGGAGCAGCATTCAAGAAATAAATAAGCAAAAAACAACTTCATGTAAGATGGTCTAGCATTCCTTCAATAAGCAGTGTGAAGTCACATTTCCCTGCAATTTAATGGTTGCTGTAGCAGCACTCTGTGATGCTAGTTGAAAATAGTTACTCCCAAAACATGAAGCACAACACCGAAGAATTATTCTATAGATCTGCTCATTTCCCAGGGTTCTGTCCAGGTTGAACCAACTGGAGCAGAAGCATTCACTTGAGAAGGAGCTGTGCAGAGCAAGCTCAGGTGCTGAGCTATTTTTGCTGCTTTTCTCTCCCCCCTCCTTCTGCTCTTCCCCTCAGGTCACTTGGAAACAGAGATGAAAGTGACTAGCATTTTAAAATACCCAATAAAGTGGAAAATTATATAAAACAGTAGTTACCAGAGTGCCAGGGAAAAATATGGAAACTTCTTCCTTGAGGTACTTTTAATTATTTTCATCTAAAAATTAAAATAACATTGTGCAGGACCTACCATGAATAGATAGATACGTTTTCAAAAGAGGATGCTATTATTGGCTGACTGTGATACATGTTGCCCATGAAATCTGATGGAACAAGTAAGTCCACAATTGGCAGTGATTGAATCTGCTGCCCTGGCTTCAGCCTTTCCCAGAATAAGAAAAGAAGACTAAGGAGAGTGAGCTATCATCAGGATCTGCATATCCTCTTTAGGCACCAAGCACTTGAAGAGAAGGATTTCAGCTCAACTTCCACATGTGAGAAAACATTGCATTCTTTGTGTCTGTAAGCCTAACTTAATTCACTTACCATAATTTTTCCTGCTATTTCCCTACAAATGACCATTTATTCTTCCTGATAGTCTATCTATCTATCTATCGATCGATCTATCTATCTATCTATCTATCACATTTTCTTTCTTTTTTTTTATTGTGAAAAAACCATACAAATGGGTTACAATTACATGGGCAAGGCAATGAGTACATTTCTTATCAAGCATTGTTGCCTCCTTCTTTGTTTCTCCTTCCCATCCCTTCCCTGTATTTGATGTTGGTATAATTTGGGGAGGGGAAGGGAAAAAAATTGTTTAAATAGGAATACAGGTGGACCCCTTGCAACAATGAAGTATACAAGACATTATGTCGAAAAATGAACTTCACATTTTCTTTATCCATACATTCAATATTGGACATCTGGACTTTGTCTACAACTTAGCTAAGGTGAATGTAGCAATAGTGTTTGTGTATATTCAGACACACAGAAACAAATTGACCAATGTGTGGTGTGAACATACAAGGGAAGAGTTCAGTGGCATAGCTTCTATGAACAACTGACTTAAAATTTAAGAAAATAAATACCAGGAAGCTGGAACATGTGATATTGAGCAGTTGAGGTCAAAGGGCAGATAAATGGAGCGAAGGATGGCTAAGCCAGTTGTGATATTCCATGCATGAATGTGAAAATTGGAACTAGGCAACTTGAAGGGATGGGTAGGTTTGGGAGAGATGGGAGAGAATGATGGAAGGGATGACTTGATTACAGTGTACTCAAACACCGACATGTTGGAACTTCTTTGTTTACAACTGCTTAAAGATAAGAATAAATAAGGATTTGGTTACCTTTAAATGTCTCCCCACTCTGGAGAGAGGGTTGAGAAGATGGGAAGCAACTCCTGTGGGACTGTTTTCATTTCTGTCTATGTTTACTGTGAAAACGTGTTCCTTACCTCTTTCCTTCCCTTCTCCCTCCCTCTTCTCTTTTCTTCTTTACTTTTCCCATGTTAGAGTACTTAGTGGAACCATTTCTGGTGGAAAGTGGAACCAACTAAAGAATTCTTGTGGTCCTTTGACCCTCAAAAAACACAAGTCACTCTATAATATGCCTGCACCACGGTTCTATCACTAGGAGATGTGGATGGATTATGAATTGTGTTTGCACTTTAATAATATTAACTAAACGTTCATAGTAGAGGCTCCCTAGTTTTCAAATGAACATGCCATTAGTAGAAACACTCTTGGAAAATATCTCAAACATATATCACTATAACACATATTTTATATACTTTGTTATCATTTATAGATTTGTATATGGATATATATTTATGTATAGTACATAGATGTCTTATATTACATATAAATAATGGATAAATATAAATACATTAAATAGATTTAAATTATATATTATATTTAATGCAGGATATATTATTCATGTACATGCTACTCTACCAATAAATTATTCATTATGCAAAACATAAAGTGAATTTTTAAAGATAAGATAAAGAGTAAATAAGCAATATGATTAAAATTTTAATTTTATTCCAGTCATCAATGATAAATTCATACCTTTTTCTCTCCCATATTCTCAGAGTAAATATACTTTGTCTCTAATATTCAGAATATATCAGTCAACACTAAGTGTGAAAGTATAAGGCTACGATTTCTTTGTGTGTGTGTGTGTGTGTGTGTGTGTGTGTGTGTGTGTGAAGGGAATTTAATACTAGGTTTGCTTTCACAGGAGACAGGAAAGCTGAGAACTGGTCAGTAGGTAAGGAAGAAACTCAGGAATTAACAGCTGCAGGGCACCTGACATACCAAGGTTAGAGTGTACAAAGGAGAAAAGGAGACCATAGACTAGAGTCACCTGATGGGATCTGATCAGGGTGCACAGCCTCTGCTAGAGGATCTGTCATAGTCAGGAAAATCTGAGAGGAATAAGTAATTTTGGAAACAATTCTATACTTTAAATGATGGAAGGGATATTCCTTCAGTGCTGGGGATTATATGTATTATTCTTATTTGTAAACACATGGTAAAGTACATGTCCTACAACTAAGATACATATTTAGCCTCTTCTAAAATGTTTGTTATTATTCAAAAAATAGTAAGCCAGCATCATCTAGCAGTTCTGAGCCAAGTTTCAGGCCCTGGCCTACTTGGGTGAGATCCCGGATCAGATCCTGCCTCTGCTCCTGAAGAGGTGCGTAAGCATGCATGCTTCGGCTTTAGCTTCTTCACTGGGAATGGTCAATAATATGTACTTTATAGGCTCATTAGATAGGTAAAATATGATAATGTTTATATAGCACTTTAAAAGTCCATGGCAATAGTGTTGTCTTTATGTTAGTTAAAGAAAAAAATTACCTTTTTACCTGTTTCCACAACTGCCTATTCATTTTTCTACTGCAGAATTATTTACCTTGAACTATAAATTACAAATACTTCATTTCTTTTTTCATTAGTTTGTGTAATCAAACGGCCATAGATGAGACCTTAGACATTTAATACAGTGCACTGCCCCTATTCAAATAAAAAAAACGTTAAGTTGAACTTTTCTAGTCCAATCCAGCTATTAATTTTGTACAGTGCCAACTTAATTCAGAAAACTTGGATAAGAAATATTTCAAATAGAATATGAACTCTTGCTAAGAAGACTCTCTGATAAACCATCTTTGTAAACCCAATACAAAGACATAATAGATTTTTTGTACATATTTATTTTGTAATTAATGTACCTCAATGTACCCCTTTGTCACAAATCATGAAACCAAATGAGGAGCAGCAAAGAGAAGGTATTTGTTACAGTGCTGAAGAGAAAAAATGGAGTAGTTTGTTGGGCTTGATGTTCATGTGCAAGTTGCAATGGAGATTTTTTATATTAGCTGTGGTTTAGATGGGTAAAAGCAATCAGAAGACCCAGGGTGAAAACTAAGCAAAGTCCAAAAAGCAGAAAAGCATGGACACATTGTAGCACAATACATGGAAGAGGCTTCAGCAGATGTGGTTCAAAATAATAGGTAGAGGCAAATTGTCCAAGGCGTTATAGGAAGTGCTATTCCATAACTGCAGGTCAAGGACTCACAACCTATTTCCTATGAGAATAAAAATTGTGTCTTTATCATTCACTTCAGCTCAGTTGACATGAAGCATGGTCCCCTTCTTACCATTTAAGAAAGTCTATTCATCTATCCATCTTTCCATCCATCCATCTACTAATCTATATCTTTTATAACCTTTTTTTTAAACTATCAAACACAAAGATGTCTCATTATGCTTTGTGGTTGAAAATTATTTCTGAAGGCCATAGGGGATAATTGAAGAAAATGAATTAGATACTCACAGATTAATATTCAGAAGATTAGAGAGACAAAAAATCTATAAGATATTTGTTAACAATGGTGCTTTTCTTATCATTCTAATAATATGGCCTCAACTTTTCAAAATATGGATGCATGAAATGAAAAGTCAAGCTACATGATAAAACATACGGCCAAAGTTCTTAATTCATCCATTCCATAGATGCAAAAGGATTATTCTGTACTTTGTTCCAGCTAAGATAGAAGATCTGTAAGCAGCGTTGTTTTCCTTTCTTCACACACATGGCACACTGCAAAGCTCCTGGGAGCTGTCATTTGGCTCTGACCTACTTTGAAGCATGTTTCAGTCTGGGAGCTGGGAACTGTGAGAATTTACTTTTGCTAAGGACAGTACGAAATGCTCGTCTTTGGGATTAAATCAAATTTTCCATAGAGACATTTTCTGGCGAGTTGGTCCCAAATAGTCTAAATTTCTTGCCCGGTCTGATATTGCTATTTTTTTTGTTTGGTTTGGTGGTAAGTAACCACAAACTCAGAGTTAAGACTTTGCTTTTTGGTCTAGATTACTTAACTCTGCTTTAAGGAATGTTCTGTATCCCTCTGTTCCTTTACTTCATGGAATATTTCTTGCTAGCTCGTAAGTGAAACTTCTGACTTTCTAGCACTATTTTGTGACTTAGTAGGATGAAGATTTTTCAGAACAATTCAGCTGACATTTTTAGTCCCTTTTGAGTACCACCTACCTCTAGCTTCCATGTACTGTAAGTCCTCTAAGACTGTAAGATAAATTAGGGACTATGTTTGCCATAGATAGGCACTTGTAAGGCCAGCCCATCTGCTCTTGCCTGAGGACCACATTAAAACCCTTCTTACTCCCAAACTCATAATCATAAATAATATGATAAATGTGCTGAGTGCTGGTGGCTCAGGTCTATAATCCCAGCTACTCAGGAAGCCAAAATCTGAGGATCATGGAAGCCAGTCCCGATAAGAAAGTTCATGAGACTTTTCTCTCCACTTAAGCACTGAAAAAAAAATCCAAAAGTGGAGCTGTTAGAGTTCTAGCTTTGAGCAACAGAGCTCAGAATCAGTGCTCAGGTCCTGAGCTCAAGCCCCAGGATTGGCACACACACACACACACACACACACACACACACACACACACACACACAAATACTGACAACTCTGCAATAGGTCAAATGGAGGTTCCATTCTGATAATCAGGACACTTGACTGACTAGCAAAATAAAGTTAATGGTACATATTCAAAATTTTACTTGAGTGGACTTGCTTAAGGGAACGTCCTGAAGAAACCCCTAGTTAAAGCACTTTACATCATTATTACCAAATGCATTGTGGGAATGGTCATGCAACATTGAAGAACGGTTAAATAACCACCACCTGCCACTTAGAACTGTTTATCATAAAGGATCCCTCCTGGGCAAGAAACCCTGTGACTCCTCAACTCCTATTGAACTTAAATTGTCTAAGACTCCATTCCTTTGGGCTTAGAGCTGTTACTCTGGTCTGCGCCCATGCAGTGGGAGGTATTCCCACTTTATTCTCGTTGTACTTTCATTTCCATAAACTTGTGTTTCTCTTCTTACATGTGTGAAGTTCCCTCAATTCTCCGAGATGCCAAGGACCTGTAGAGACAATTAATCTAGACTGTTATGTAACCTTCTCTGCATTTTATTGCTCCCTTATTAGATTGGGTTTCTCTTGTTTGAGGCTCTATTGAGAAATTTTAGGAGTGTCTTTTCATTGCTAAAGCATAAACAAATATTAATTAATTCAAAATTCAAAATAATTCAAAAGTTAATTAAATAATTCAACAACCATGTATAACTGGTGTCATATAGGCATTTCCCTTGAACTTTTGCACAGTGTCTACTGTCTTTCCTGAAAAGCATGGAGCCCAAGGCATTGTGGTTGCTAGGTTCTACTGAGACTCCAGAAAAGTTCTGTTTGTTGCTAGTTAGGCCTTTGAGTAGGCCCTCTCCACAGTGAACAATATCTAATATTATGGAAATGATAGGATGTGCTTCCAAGAGTCAATCATTAAAAATACAGCATCTTCTGCATTTTTCCCTTGGAAATCACTCATTTTGGGAAAGGCTAGCCATGGCATGAAGACATTTAACCCTACAGAGAGGTAAAGGAACTATTCAATTGTCAGCACCAAGCCTCTCCTCTAGGGACCATTACTAGTCTTATTCCATGTATTATATCGCATACTTTCTCCATGGTTTTCACCATTATTATTGCGCCACTTTCTAAGTAGATTCCTCAGCTCTACTCAAGCCTTGGCTTCTTGACTACAAACTCAAGAGACAGCCCAAACCCAAACTGCCCAGTCATTCCACTTCTGACTTCTTAGCCACAATAACTGTATGAGGCAACAAATCTTTGCAGCCCAAATAAACCCATAAGGTAATTTCATTGCTTTAAACCTTTAAATTTTAGGGTAATGTTTTGTTCAACATATTGGCTTTATTTTTAGCTGAAACCATTTTAACCATTGATTATCTACACTATTTTTTTTTCCAAGCCAGGTGCTGATGGCTTATGCCTATAATCTTAGTTACTCAAGAAACTGATATCTGGAGGGTTATGGTTCCAAGCCAGCCTGGGCAACAGAGACTCAATTTCTAAAATGATAAGCAAAAAGCAGTGCTGGAACTGGCTCAGGAGCACAAGGTCCTGAATTGAAACCCATGAAAAAAAAATCTTTCCATTATGACAATAAATTTTCTTCCTAGTCACTTCCTAATCTACAGGAGAAAATGCTAGCCTTCCTATCACCGTGCTTGTAAACATTACACAACATTAAACTTAACTGGAAAGAACAGTACCCAACCCCATGTTTTTCTTGGTCACTTACTCTAAACTTTGTAAAAGGTAAGGAGGTGATACTGCAAGAGAAATGTAATCCTAGCCCACTGCAAAAGAAAAGTTGCGTGTTTTCTGCATCCGAGAAGTCTTATTTTTTCCTCTGACAAGAAATACATCTCCTTTAGAAAACATTATTGTGACATTGGGTATGTCATTAACATTATCTTCACAAATTTAAAGAGTATTGATGAGTTAAGAGTTAAGTATCTTGCGCTTAAAGATTAAATTACATAACTTTATGGTCTATAATATTGATACATTTCTCCAGCCATTAGTTGTCTTTGACATGTAATAAAATTAAAGCCAATTTGTTCAATTCATCTAATTATCACATTTATTTAGTATTTTCCATATAATGGGCCCAGCACCAGGGGGTGAGCAAAACAGCCTGACTCCTATCTTGAGTTTGCAACTGACATTTGACATTATACGACTTCAATGTTGGAATAAACTCAGGGTATGAAAAGGTTTATAAAGGGAGTCAATTCAACATACTTTTTATTTTGTATCTATGGTGTCAACTCTGAGCTAGATGCTGGTGGTCTAAAATTTTAATCAAATACCTCAAACTAATGATAGTATAATGATGACATTGCTTTTGATACTTGGTAAAGCATTGTCTTATAATCATCAGATGCACCTCACAAACCCCACTCATGATTGCTAGCATTTATTACCTGCATTATCCATCCACCCACTTCTAAATTCTCCCTTTGATTGCATAAGATTCTTCTCTCATGCATTCTCAAATTTATTTCTATAGAGCGCTTATCTCATCTGCAATCAATAGTGAACCAGAACGTTAAAAAAAAAATCTGCCTCCCTTTGTAGACCGAACCATTTTCCAACTCATTGCTCTATCTTTGTATTTAGAACATCCAAGGTACTCAATATATATTTATGGGGCGTATGAATGTATTCACTATTTTATGTCCTTATAAATGAAAACTTGAGTCAAAGAGCTTCAATTACTACAGTCATACATTGAACTCGGCAAGAACCAGGTTTGGGCCAGTTTCCATGAAAAGGTTTCAATGGTGCATGGATTACATAGAAGCTGAGACCACTGGAGTCCTATGCCTCTTACTTTGATTCTTGTTTTGACTTAGTTATAGCAACAGCAGGACTAACAGCATACTTATAGGTACTGAGAGGAACATAGAAATGATTTATATATATATATATATATATATATATATATATATATATATATATATATATATATATAATTCCCCTTTCTTCTGGCTTTTGTTCCAGATGCTAGACTGCTTCAGTAAAAGAAATCTTGCTAGAGATGAGAATGGAAAGTTAACACAGAGATTTTATTTTTCAAGTGGATATATTATTTTAACATTAGCTACTATTATAAATTAACTGGGTATATATTCTCTTAAAATTAACTGTATTAAATTTGAATTTATTCTGTAAATAGTAGAAAATATGAAAAAATGAGACAAGTTTGTCTTAATATTTTACCTATCTTATTATTTCCCTATACCAATTACAGACTCTAAATGAGTGGATTTGTCTAATGGAAAAGATGTCTATATAGTATTAAATTATAGTGTTTTATTTCCTTCTTCAAAAGCTTGTTCCTTTGTTTAGAAAACTGTATTTACTCATTTGCATTTTGTGTTTTTGCTCAAGTGTCAACTTCACTGTAAAGTCTAACTCTATTAAAATATATTTGCCTGTGGCCATGCCATCTTTAAATTTTCCTTAATTTGCATGCATTTCATATCTCAATTGAAAACCCAAAATGTCTGACATAAAGTCTATACATAACAGTACTTTTGATTGACAGGAAGGTTTATTATGCATTGATATGACATCATATTTATGTATAACAATGACTTTTTGACTGACAACTAAGAAAAGATAGAATTCTGAATATCTTCTATATATCATTTATTACAATGCAAACTAAAATATCCACATAATTGGCTGAATTTTTCAATTTTCATTCCAATTTCTAAGCAGTGAGTACAAGAGGACATGATGAGCTAATGTCTAATTATTTACTTTGTCTTTTTAGTGGTAAAAATGGTATTTTTGTCATAGTAGAACATACTAGGGTTTCTCTCTCTTTCTTTTAATGTGTTGTGTGTTATAAATGGCAATGTCAGGATTAAATTAAGTGATTGTAAAAATAGGTGTGCTCCCCTGTAGTATGTTTTCAAGGTGCTGATGGTGAGTCCCTTGGTGGGGTTCTTCATTATGGTGCCATGATAAGTGTGGATCATTCAAAAGGCAGAACCCACAGCAATGCACACACATGTCAATCAATTAATATGTGTTTCTAGAACACCTACCAAAGAGTCAACACTCAACACACCTAAGACAAGGTCTGGTACAAGAAGCACTTATGGAGTGCCACCAGACAACATATAATTAAGTGCTAAACTGGAAGATTCCAGAGGAAGGCCACAGCAATTTGGTCTGTGCTCTAAGATCTCAATTCAGTCTGAACTTTTTCTTTCTTAACCAGCTGGTGATGTGTTTAATGGAATTACTAGAAAAGTTTCCTTATCTCTGTAGCCTCATCTGTAATGTGAACGAAAGGGATCTACTAGCTCTACTGTTTGACTTCGTACAAGAAAGGCATTGCAGAAATAGAGCAAGAAATGTGGCTACCAAAGCCAACAATGAGGTAGGTATGCATAGACAGGCAAGGATGATCATTGTCAGGCAAAGGCTTGCTAAGATCTGTATTATGTAAGCAGTGATAACAAATGACCCTGCACATCACAGAAGCAGTATGTCACAGAATGCAAAAGCAGAGAGTGGCAGTACTAAAATAATATGATACTGCATTCATTCATCCAAATATACAATTATTAATACAAGAAGACATCTAACTTTCAAAGGCGAATTTGAGCACTGGTAATCAGTCTGGTGACATGTTTGGAGCTTCTGTGACTGTCACCAGATTTCAAGCTCCAGATGAGGCTACATCACTCAAGCCCTCCTCTGGGAAAGAGTTGCAGGTGTACTCATATTAACATTATGAGTTGTTGTTTTCTAAATGTTACATGGGAATAGGTTTCTGTGATATTTGCACAAAGGGAGATGATCCAATCTATAACTACACAGTGGAAATAATGAGGTGATACATTCCTTCTGACTCTGAAAACACCTGGGAAGGATCCAGAATCCTTCATTAACTGGAGAGAAAGAGCAGTCCTTGGTTGAGAGTAGAGTGAGTGTACAAGAATAGAAGATTGTTGACCCTTTTAGAAAAGCAGCAACTCTGTTCATTGTTTGTATAGTACCTCTTCTTAAATCCTTGATAATAATAAATGTAGACCTGGATATTTGTTTTTCTAACAATTATACTCTGGGTTCAAAAGGGGCACATTCAAGCAATTCGTGTTAAGTTGGTATCAGTAATGCACCATTTGTTTTACTTTGGGAAATAGCTACTTTAGAATAATTCTGAATTATTAGTTTAGAAACATTGCACTCCATCTTGGTGAGGCCATTGGCAGTCAAATTTCATTTTCAATAGTAATTAACAAAGAAATTGACTTTAACCTTTCTTCTCAAAGTACAAAGCCCTATATTATACCTTCAGCAAATACAAAGTTAAATAGATTCCATATTACTTTGTGGAAAAATTGACAAGTATTTCAGATTAAAATAATACTATCCAATGATATTCTGGCTTGGGATTAGAATATCAATAAATACCACTTTTTTTTCATGTGTTGGTCTCGGGGCTTGGACTCAGACTCTAGGCACTGTTCCTAGATTATTTATTTTTCTCAAGGCTAGTGCTCTACCACTTAAACCACATCTTCACTTCCTGATTTTTAGTCATTAATTGTCTCATGGACTTTTCTGTCTAGGCTGGTTTTGAACTGCAATCCTCAGACATAAGCCTCCTGAGTAGCTAGAATTACAAGTGTGAGGCACTCATGCTCAGCTAAGCTTTGTAATTCTTAAAAGATTTTATTTTTAGAGCAGTTTTGGTCCACAACAAAACGAATCTCTACATATTACATAGAGATTTCCCATATTCTGTATGTGTACCCATGCGTGTATTTCTTCATGATCAGTCTTTCCTTTCATAATCAGTGACTCTATGTAAGTTCACAGCTCATATAGGATTGGTGTATATTCTATGAATTTGGACACATTTATAATGACACGTAGCCACCATTAGACTATAAACAGATTCGCACTACCTGCAAAAATCCTCTGTGCTTTTATCTGCTCATTCCTCTTCTCCTAACTCCTGGCCATCACTGTCTCTGTTCTGCTTTGTCTCGGATATCATTATAAAGCTGGAATCAAACAATATATAGCCATTCAGACTGTCTTCTTCACTTAGTAATATGCCCTATTTGTTTACTCCACTACCTTTTCATAGTTTAAGAGCTCATTTCTTTGAAAGATAATATTCCATTGTTTGCATGTAACATTGCTCAGATATCCATTCACCTACTGAATATCCTCTTGGTTGTTTGCAAGTTTGGCCAATTATGTTTTATTTTCCCCATGATTTATAGTAGTATAGTTCATGTGATTCTGCTTTTGTATCTATGTCATCCAAAAATCATTTGATAATGATTTTACATATACATTTGTCCTTGACAATGATTTTACACACATACACACATACACATACAGACACACGCACAGACACACACACACACATATATATATATGTATATATATGTATACACACACACACATACACATACAGACACACGCACAGACAGACACACACACATATATATATGTATATATATGTATACACACACACACACACACAGAGCACACATATGTCCTCTAATAACATGGATTGAAATTTCCCAAAATTTGGAAAGCCGGTTTTTGGATCAGCAAGGCTAACATGGAGCATGAGAAACACAAATTGTTGTTGTGTGGTAATGGAAATTAAACAACTGTAGCCACAATAACAACATTTTACAAACCTGAGTTTCTCCAATAATCACCAAGGGAGCTACTGGAGATGCAGGGGCCAGAGCACCTGCGTCACTGCTGGCAGCTAGCCAGTGGCAATGGACAGGGCCCCAGGCAGCAGCCAACAGGCACAGACTTGATCCTGCACCCATGAGACACCCTCTAAGGACTTCCAGAACATTTCACAGGAGAGGCAGGCCAGGTGCTGGGTCCTGCATGACCTCGATTACTGTTGTTTTCGCTTTGTTGTGTGGTGCTGTGTTTTGGAGGAGGGAGCCAAAGGGGCATGTCCAAACAGGGAAAATTGGCTGTACATTCTAATATAGCCTAATTTATTTGCATAGACAGCTGAGGGGGCAGCAAGTTAACACTCAACTTTACAGAACTTTCCCAGAGCTGAGAGGTTCATTTAAAACTAGAAAATCAGGAAAGTGAGAGAAATGAAGTGCGCATGCACTCATTATCCAGGAAGGAATGGTAAGAGAGCAAGAAGGCTAGGCAGAAATTGAACTGCCCACATCTGTGACCACAAGCTACCCACACACTTCGGGACTCTGGATGATTTTGTTTCTATCAAAACTCTGACGTCTTTTAACAACTGCTTAGAAGCATGCTCTTCTGCTAATGTTGGACACAGGAGAAATGCTGGTAGGAAAGATGTTGTTTAAACAAGTCATGACTGGAAATGATTTTAAGTTTACATATACAGCCTCAAACCAGATAATGGTGGGGGAAGAGGAAGGAAACATCCAGAAACACTGGCTGTGGGAACTCTTAGAAGTATTCACTCTGATTTCCCATCTGAGCGGTTTTTTTTTTTCCCAATTGCTATGCCACACAATGCACTTAAGTCCCATGATGACTTATGATCGAGGTGTATGAGGAACACTGGTACACATACTGCCAACCTCACATTTAGCTTGGTGACTCTATACTTAAGAGAAAATTAGTATCTATTTTTGGAGCCAAACCAAAAGAGAAATTGTTGCTCTTCCATTTGTTTCCTCATTGGTTTTTAATCTCTCATTCCTAAGCTTGTTACCATAAAGCCATGTCTGCAATGCTTTGCAATTCACAATTTTCAACACATTTTTCTACTGTTCAAATATCAAGTAAAGCTACATTTTAGCTGGGAACAGGTTGCCTCACACCTGTAATTCTACCTACTTAGGAGGCTGAGATCTGATGACCAGGGATTCAAAGTCAGCCTGAGAAGGAAAGTCTGTGAGATGCTTACCTCCAATTATCTATGAGAAAAGCAGAAGTGGAGATGGAGCTTACGTGATAAAGCACTAGCTTTGAGTAGAAAAGCTTAGGAACAGTCCCCTGGCTCTGAGTTCAAGCTCTAGTACAAGCACACACACACACACACACACACACACACACACACACTCACATACACACACAACCTCCTCCTCATACAAAAAAAAGCCCTAAATTACATCTTATGCCTTCCCCATTCCCCCCGCCCCCCACCCCATCGCTGTACCCATTTCACCTTTATGAGGCTTAAATTGAGACTCGTCCTATAGGGAAAATGCCTCATTCTATAGTATTCCATTGCTGTTTCTGTTGTTTCTCAACTTCATAACTCATTAGTTCTTCCATTTCTGTGAATTCTGTGTAATAAGTTGATTATTTCATTTATATTCAAATATATTTATAGTCACATGCACGTATATACATATACTTGGCATTTAGCTATTTTTCAATGAAGAAAATTAAGATCACATCAACTTTAAGTTCCCAGGTATCTCCATACAATATATGTTTTAAAAATAAATGTAAATTATTCTCCATTAAAAATGAAGAAGATGGTTTAAATGATGGGAAAAGTCTATAGCTCCCTGGAGGGTGAAATATTATGAAAATCATTTTCAAAATTCAAATGAATACATTATTATTAGACAGCAACAGGGAAGCTTTACAATCCATGGAGCTAAACCACACACACACACACACACACACACACACACACACACACACACACACACACAAATCAGTAGCTATCAGTATAGGAAAATGTACCCTCTTATACTCAGGGCAAATTAATTTTGTTACTGAAATGTCATTATGTTGTCATATTTCCATTCTTATCACTTATTCAAACATATCCATTTTTCCATCCTAATGTTTCATTGCTAAGATAATTGAACTTTGCAGTTTTTATCTCAGGCTTATATTACTTAAAAATCTCTGTGAGCATTATTACAAGGAAAGGGCAAAGGCAGAGATAGGCCTTATTTAGCTCTCATGGTTTATGATTGCATTGAAGCTCACAATTGATTATAACTTCCTAACCTCTCTTTTCCTACTCATTACCCTCTTCATTTTATACCAGCATTTCCAGCTATTAGACTATCTTTATTTAGGAGGCACAGAGGAAAAGACCAAGAAGAATCTGAAAAACAATATATTTTTGTTGTGATGTTTCAATTTAATGCAGGTTTAAAAAGGCTGAACTGTCTAAGGTATACTAAATATTCATTAGGCAGTTTAGCTTTTACTAAGTTCTAAATGAAAATGACCCAGCAAAATAAAATTGAAATTTCACAGAGTACTTTTCAAGTATGGTTCTAAAACATACATTAAACAAAATGCATTCATTTGAATGCAAGTCTCTCTCTTTCTCTAGAATATATACACACCCTAGGGTCTATTATGCTTTCAGTTCAATGCCTCCAAAATGTGTGTGGTGTGGATCAAATAAATAGTTCAACAGCTTTCATAAGCAAACAATCTTATGGTCTGATATATCTATAAACCTCTTGTGCTATTTCTTTATGCTTTCCCACTTACAAAGGTTAATGCAAATTTCATTTGAATTCAAGCAAAATATTCTGCATTGTTTTCTACATAGACAAATCTGTTCAGAAAGAGCCCATCAAAATTTATTCATGTGAATCCAACAGCCCTTCATGGACTTGTAGAAGCATAGCAAAATATGCTCAATTTCAGGAATCAGACTTGTCCTGGCTAGCCCAGGAATCGTAGTACATAGACAAGGAAGAGCTTTAGAAATCATGTTGTCTAACCTTCCTGTGAAAAAAAATATATGTAAAGAATGTATCCTATATTCAAAATAAACTCCTGTTGTTTCAAAATGTGCTTCATGACTGGTAATAAAATTCCTTATTTTGATGCCTGTTTTATTTGATATTAACTTAAGCACTGCAGCTGTTAGATCCATGCAGGTTTCATGATACAAGTTATTCTGTCTAAACTTTAAATATATTTTTGTCTCTCTATAAACATGCATTACCTTTATACAACTACTTAAGGTACTAAAAACTGTGATTTAAAATTCACTTAAAATCAGTGAAAACTTGAGAGTGTAGATGGGTTCTGGTTGTTCATCCAGTATAACCACCTCAGCCTTTTACCTGAACCATTCATCTACACAAATGTAATTATTTTATTTTTATTATCTATTTGTCCATCTGTTCTTCAAATATTCTATTCCTCCCTTTACCTCTTTTTTCCTTAATGTGAGATTGTTTTAATAAACATTTAATTTGGAATAATTTTACATTTACAAAAAAAATTTATGAAGTGGTTAAGAGTTTCCAGATACCTCATATGCCTTCTAATTACCTTAGTTCTCTCATTATTAAGGTCTACCATTAACAGGCACATTAATAGTGATACATGATTAATCAGGTTCCACAGATTTATTATATTTGTTCATAGCAAATCAGATTAATTCATGTTTCCTTAGTTCTTAACCTAATCTCCCTCTTCTGTTCTAAGATCCCATGCTGGATACCATATTATATTGTTTCCCTTGGTTGAAGTAGTCTCTCAGACTTACCTTGTTTGGTATGGGCTTGACAGATTTAGGAAGAGAATATACATTTTGTACATTGGGATTCATCTGATTTTTTACTTAAGGTTAGCCTGAGATGGTGCACTTTGGGAAGAAGACCACCTAGGTAAAGTGACATTTTTACATCAGATCTCATAGCTGTTAGCATGATTCATCACAGGTGATGTATATCTGACAGCTAGATGAAGGAAGGTTGTTAGTTTCTCCAACACAAAGTGCCTCTTTCTCTATGCCACAAGATAAGTTGGTAAGATATGTCTGTCTACAATGGCTCCAATCCACCACCCTCAGATCTCAGCCTCCCATGTAGCTAGATTTTGGTGGGTCCGGTCCTGGGGCCTGAACTCGGCCTGGGCGCTGTCCCTCAACTCTTCAGCTCAAGGCTAGTGCTCTACCACTTGAGCCACAGCACCACTTCCGGCTTTTCTCTTTTTACTTACATGGTGCTGAGGAATCGGATCCAGGGCCTCATGCATGCAAGGCAAGCACTCTACCACTGAGCCACCTTCCCAGCCCCTCCATGTAGCTAGATTTTATCTGAACCACTGGTTCCTGACTGATCAAACTTTATTTTAATTAGATGAGCATTTGCAAATATTTTCCCTCAATTGATGAACTTAGCTTTTTTACTTTCTTTATAGTGACCCTGGCGAAGTGGGCGTTTTCAATGTAAATAAGTTCCAACTCACCAGTGTTTTAGTTCATTTAGTTATTGGAATTGTATATCAAAACCTACCATGAAACTTAATGTCACCTAGATTTTCTCTTAGGATTTCCTTAAGAAGTTCATATTTCACATTTAAGTCTGTAATACATGTCAGGATCTTTTTGTAGAGGGTATACAATCTGCTGCCTTGATTTTCTTTTTTTTTCTTTAATCTTTTTGGAGTTATTATTATTATTATTATGAAAGAGTTGTACAAAAGGTTGCTATTCCATAAGTCAGGAAATGAGTGCAATGCTCCTGGACAATGCCTCCCCTATTTTTCTGCTCCTGTCCCTGCCTATACAACTCATAGTTCATTCTTCACATAGTGTAGATTGAATGTTATGACACCATTTGTTCACTCTTCCTTGCTCTATTACTGTGTCCCCTCTCTCCCTGCCCAAAGACATAAAAACAGCAAACAACAACATCAACAAAAAAATGTTTTTATTTACCGGAAGTTGTTTTGGTAAGTAAAATTTCAGACATTCAGAAGAGTTACACCTTTGGGTTCCTCCCTTAAGTGTGTACTCCTTTAATCTGTGTGTAAATGCATTGAGCTTCTTAAATATGTTTATCTGGTTGTTCTAGCCCCATTTGTTGTAAAGTACAGAATTCCTATGGTGGGTAGACTAATGCTCTGTTTCTCAGGGTAAAGATGTTCAAGACCCAACTCCTAGGATCTATGAATGAGTTACATGGCATAGCAAAGGGAATTAAAATTCAGATAGGATTGTTCATCAGCTGATATTGCTGGAGTGGGGGTGGGGATGGGGAGGGAAGAGGTTGATGGTAATCTTGAATTTGTTAGGTTGAGAAATGCCAAGGAAATTGGTAAAGTACACCTGTGGGTGTGTCTGTGAGGGTGGGTCCAGAGAACTTTAACCACACAGTGAGGACCTGCCCCAGTGACTGGCAATACCATTCCACAGGCCAACCACCTAGATGGAATAAAAGGGAAAAACTCTCCTTCCATAAAGTGTGTTCTGCTCCATAATGCCTTTCCTGCCATGGTGAACTGAAATCATGTACCAAACCTTTCCTTCCCCTAGTCATATTTCAGATATTTGTCTCAGTGATGCAAAAGTTCAACTAACTAAGGAACATTCTTCTGGATTATCCTAAAGGCCCAAATCTAATTGCAAGAGTACTTTGAAGGAGAGAGAGACACTGCTAATGGCAGCAGTGTCAGGGATGCATAATGAACAAGACTCAGGAGGCTACCGTAGGACAGGCTTGGATAAGGAAAGAAACCATCCACTAAGGAACACAGTGCCTGCAGAAGCTAAAAATAAGAAGAGAAATACACATAAAAATAAACATAGGCATACAAAATTTCTTTAGAATCCCTTGAAGCCCAACAAATTGATTTTAGCTCAGTGACATTAGATATCTCAACTCCAGAATTGTAAGATAATAAATTTGTGTTGTGTGAGTCACTAAGTTTGAGATAATTTATGACCACAATAGCAAATTAATACAATTGCCTTTTTTCCTTTGTTGAAGATCAGTTGATGATATCTGTAGGTATATTTCTGGCCTCTCCATTCATTTTTGTCTCATTCTTTCATTCTTTGTTTCTGTGGTACTAGGGGCTGCACTGAACCTAGGGCCTCTTGTATGCTACATAAACTTTCTACCATTGAACTCAACTTCCTTCCCTGAACTCACCATCTTACTCAATTACTCCATTATTTCACTGATATCATGTTGCTTTGCTAACTAACTTTAACTGTAAAATCATTAACTCTCACTGTAAAGTCATTCTTGAAATTAGATAGTGTTATTTGTGTCACTTGCATATTTTCTGTTTTTACTATAATGACAGAGTTGAATATTTACAATAGAGATTGTACAACCATCCAAACCTGAATTATTTACTACCTCACCTTTATAGTAGACTTAAATGATTCTTGGTCTATACCATTTCTGTTAATATAACCAGTCATTTAAAATTATCACTATAATTTAAGCCTCTGCAATTTCACTATACTCTGTCTAGGTATGCATTTTAAGTGTTTATAGTTTGTTAGGAATCTGAACTGCATAGGTTATTGTTTATAGTTAGTTCTGGAAAATCTCTAAATCTTGCCTTTGTTATATCCACTTTTTTTTACGTTTTTAAAGACAAATCTATATCACTCTCCGTGCCATGTCTCTAATATGGCTTTTTGTCTGTTTTCCTACTCTTCTCCATTCTCTCTTCCAAGTTATTCAGCCTGCTATGTTTACTTATTTCTGTAACTTGGTCTTCTGTGCAATTGGTACAATCTACTGAATTTCTTGTGATTTTTTTCTTTTTGGGGGGGGGAGGTCTGGTCCTGGGGTCTGAACTCTGGGCCTAGGCTCTGTCCCTCAGCTCTTCAGCTCAAGGCTAGCACTCTACCACTTGAACCACAGCGCCACTTCCGGCTTTTTTCTTTTTGCTTATGTGTTGCTGAGGAATTGAACCCAGGGCCTCATGCATACAAGGCAAGCGCTCTACCACTGAGCCACCTTCCCAGCCCCGTCTTGTGATTTTTTTAAGTGATAGTTCTTCTGGATTCATTCAAAAATGCTTGTTTTTTTACATTCTTTCTTCCTCTGCTCACAGCTTCAAATGCTTATTTGATGTTGTATAATATAATTGGTAATTTACATATTTACATTATTTGTAGTCTGTTTGTTATCTTGTGTAGAATATTATCTATCAGAATTTCTTGAACCCTGTGGTGGAGGTAATTTACTCCAAAGTCGATGGGCATTTGTTCTCAGGTGTTGAAGAACATGATCAGTTTATGACCACTGGACTCCACAGTGTTATTCACAGTGGGAATTGTGTAGAACCTAGCCAGTGTAAATAGATCTATGAGCCCGAAGGGTTTGCTTTTGTTTAAAGATTTTTCAAAGAAGATTATTTATTTATTTATTTTTTGCCAGAAAGGAGGAATCTGGTTCCTGTAGAGCTCATCATGACCCTCAGACAAAGAAATACCACTGGGATCCTGGCTTTGCCTACCTTTGATTTGCCTTAAGAATTGCTCAACATTCTTAGTTGTTTTGGTAGAAGAGTAAGTTAAGATACATATTCTGTAGTACTGACAGAAAAGAAAGTCGGGTCTCCCTTCTTCTCCATGAGTTCACTCAAGCCACAAAAAGGCAAAGGACTTGACTGAGGTAGCACAGTTCTTATAGTTCAGAATAAAAATTCATTGTTCTTCCTGAAGTTGAACAGTAAATCCTTTTTCGAAGATCTATGTAGTGTTATTTAAAATAGTTCTGCAAAGGGGTTACAATTTAACATGTCCATTTATGTGTACAATGTATCTTGATTAGAGCCACCTCTTCTATCATTTTCCGTCTCCCACCTATCTCTACCTCTGTCAGTCTCCTCAAATTTCCTGGTTCCATTTTTACATCTGCACATGTATCTTATGACTATATTGCCCCCGTGTTCTTTCCGTTCATCCAGTCCCTCTCCTATGAGCCCCTACTCCCTGTTCTTCAAAATAAAAACATAACAAAACAGTTTTAAAATAATTTAAGATTCTGGAAATCATAATTCTTGAGATAAATGTAAATATCCATCAATATTTGGTAGAAGAGATAACTTATTAAATACATTGTCAAATAAGGCATATTTGAGTCCATGGAGACTGTCATTTGATTAGATTTTCATCAGATTCAAGGTCATTTCCACCTCAAATCAGTGCACCTCAGAACAAATGTCTTTGTTTCACTTAAAATGTTCCCAATTGCTCTACTTCCCAAGCACCAAGGGAATCACTAGCTGCTAGTCCAGTACTTAAACCCAAATCTTTGGCATTATCTTTACTTTCAAATCTTTCTTCTTCCACATATACTCATTTATCAACTTGAGCAGTTTCCTTTGCTCTGTCAATCCTTCCTTGGGGCCTGGTCAGCTCCTGATTAGAATATTGTCAGTTTCTTTCTGGCTTTCTAGTCTCCAATATCTGTTTTCAACTGCATATAAAATACACATATACCGACTGCACATACACTATGTGCAGTTTATACTTCTTTTGTGAACGTTTTTTTGAGTAAACACTTAGAAGTTTTCATGTTGTCCCTCTAGGATAATAGTGTTCTAAAACTTGGAGGAAGCAGATGAATAAAGGATTTTGAGCTTTAGATTTGATATTTTGTCTTTTATAGCAAGTTATAGCCGTACATTACTGTTTAGGTAACACAAATTAAAATACGAAAAAAGTCTCATAGTTACTGTCAGAGTAATGTTTCTACCCTTCATTCCATTAGAGGTGGAATCTGGAATGTCAAGGATTTTTTGTGCCTGTGCTAGCCTCAAATTTCCATCCTCTGTTCTCACCCTCCTGAGTAGCTAGGAATATAGGCCTGAGCACCCAGCTTGGTTTATTTTTAACATTTTCCCAAACACACTCAAAAGCAAACTTCATCTTAAAATGGCTTAATATTATATACTTCTAAATTCAAGCAAAATGGTTCTTTTTTTGTCTTCAAAAGTCCTCAGTCTCTTGGAATAGCTGGAAACACTATCACACATTTCATTTTAGAAATTATTGCACAAGATCAACGAGTAGGCTTTTTGTCCATCCATCCACTCATCCTTTAACCTAAATAATGCTAATGTCTTTAATAGTACTAATTACTACATGAGACTCCATGTAGTAATTTAATCAAGTTGTACTGAAGACTAAACTAGAATAGTGGCAGTGGAATAAAATGTGGCAGATGGTAGAGATATTTTAAGAGGTAAGGAGAAAAAGATTTAGTACAGAAAGAAGATAGAGAGACTTAAGCATACTAAGAAGAGGGGAGTAGTTATGCCAATAACAGAAGGAAGCGGAAGCAAGGACAATATTGACTTGTGTGGAATCTTGTTGGATTGAAATAATGGCAGGTCACTCACATAGATGTTAATATGTAAGAATGAAGGTAATGTGATAAACTAAAAAATTTAAGAACAAGAAGTGTTTTCATTTCATTTATTTTTCAAACATTTGATATATATGCATATATGTATCTATGAAATATACTTACCTTTATGGAATAAAGTGAGTACAGAATCAAGAAAGACGGCTAACATTTGCCAGATACTATATAACACATAGAAGCAAGCCTATTAGGTATTGTGTGTTCTTATCTCTCATATTTTAGAGTGCTTTTATTTAAGTGAAGTTCCCTTGCTTTCAATGATCCCAGGCTGTCCTAATTTGTTATTAGTAATAAACAAAATAGATCCAGTTCTTATTTCTGTGGTGGTGAGTGATAATAAACACACATAGGCACAATAAAAAATACAGAGGATAATTTCAGCTTTTCCTCTGTGGAAAAACCAATCCGGATAGCCAAGTAGTGAATCTAAGCTTCACAAATTAAGAATGGGCAGTTGAATGAGAGCCACTTTAGATAAGGTGGTGATTTGAGTTGAATAGGAGCAGAATGAATAATAGGAAATATATGAGAGAGATGACTGATTTTTTATTTATTATTTAAGTATGATTATTATTTAAATATTCATGATATGTTGTGTCAACTTGACTAGGCCAATCAAGGCTATGTCAATGTCAAGAAAGGCAGAGGGCAAATTTTTAATTTTAAATGCAATATATCCTTTGAAAGTTTTTGGTAGAAAACATCATTAATATTTTTACCAACAGCATTGTTTTGATAAATTTTAAATTGTATACCTGTTGCAGAAAATAAGACAAACTTTGCATCTTTAGAATATAGGTTTCTCACTGACCTGCCAATGGCTACATAACAAGCACTCTCATATAGGATAGAAAAGTTTTTGTTAAGGAATTTGTATTGTTTGTTTCCATATACTAATTTGGGAAGTAGAAAAGATATTTAGCAGTTGCTTTATTCATTTACTTCAGTAGATCAGTGGAAATGAGTAGAAAGAACACTTTACTTTGAGGTAGATCATTTTTATGGTTGATGGATCTGTCAAAGTTTAATAAAAGTTTGGCTTATAGCCTATCCTATCTATAATGGACATTTCTTTTTTAAATCTCCCAAAAGCAACATTTAAATTTTATATGATGAAATAAATCATCTCTATTACAAGGCCTGCTTTGTTTTCTTAAGGAAATGCCAAAATAAACTTTCATATTGGAAATGTCTTTTTAAAAAGAAAACTGTGGTATAGATTTGTGTGTGATGATTACAAAAAAAGTGATAAAAATGTCTTCATTGTGCTATTGTAAGCTGAATGTATATGTTGAAGTCTTGATCTTGGCCTTCACTTGCAATTAATGTCGAGTTAAGATTAACTTAAGTTGCAGTTGATGTTCCTGATTCTTAGTTCTTTGAGAAAATAGTTCACATGCTTGTATCACAAAAAGAGCTACATCTAAATCCATGTTCAACTTCCCAGTCATTACTAGAGATGAAGTGCAGCTAGGTTTGCTTCCTCCTTCCTAGGTCCTATTGGCCCTCATCCTACGTCTTTTCAATTGTATCTGCTCTTGTTCCAGTCTATCTCATTCAGTGCTTCAAGCTTTTACTCAGTTTTTCCCCCCTAATTCTCAATGCTCTACTACTTGAGTCACACTCCTAGGTCTGGCTTTTTGGCTAGTTCACTGCAGATGAGTCCCATAGATTTGTCTGGCTGGCTGGCTTCAAACCAAGATCGCAGATCTCAGCCTCCGGAGTAGCTTGGGTTATAAGCATGAGCCACCAGCACCTCTCCTACCATATCTCTTAAATCATCAAGTTTTGCCTCTTTACTGGCACTCTAAAAGTTACTTTTTGAACCCAACTCTCATTCCAGCAAACTTTGTTTCTGTTCCCTTAGCAAAAATTTGCCTTATGAGACACATTAGTTTTCACTGTATCTAATACTTCTCTTCCCATTCTCTTATGAGCCTGCTATAGTGAGGGTTAGGTTTTACTTCTTTTATCAGAATTTCTAGGTAAGTTCACAAATAGTTGTAGCATTGCCATATCCAACCCATAATTCCCATCATAAATTTATTTTGTGTATCACTATTCTTCCCTCTTCAAATACTTCAGATTTTGAAACTCAGAAGGGTGCCTGATACATTCCCAGCCTCACAGTCTAGTATTTCTGTTTCCTGTGCTGGTATCTTCACATCACCAGACATTGGTGCTACTCAGAGCCAAATCACTATACATACTCTATGAGCACATATAGTCTTGTGAGTTTTAACATTATCTCTTATTAATGCTTCCCAACTGTATTATTCCCAGTCTTAAATTCTCCACTAGAGTCCACATTTACATAGCCACTTGCTTATTTATCATCTCTGTGTATTTAGCAAGCATTTTAAAATTAATCAGAATCTCAGCTACTGCCTCAAACATCAACTTCTCCCTCAGAACCTTTATTCTTTATTCTTGTCTCAGCAAATAGCTACCTATATTTTTCCAGTTGCTGAGACCAAGAAACTTGTGATACCTTGTCTATCTACAATATCTGAAAAGTATACCTTAAGAATATGTCCGTTATTTACTCATGTCACTTCTTTCTGATATTGCCATCGTATCATCTCAAATCCCTCACTTTCACTTGCTCAGCTTGATTTTGTTAGCAATCCTGACCAATATCTAATGTTAGGGGCCATATAGTGTTCTTCAAAAGTAAGACATGTTAGGTGGGAAGGTGGTTCAGTGGTAGAGTGCTTGCCTTGCTTGCATGAGGCCCTAGGTTTGATTCCTCAGCATCACCTAAGCAGAAAAAGCTGGAAGTGGCGCTGTGGCTCAAGTGGTAGAACGTTAGCCTTGAACTGAAGAACTGAGGGACAGCACCCAGGCCCAGAGTTCAGGCCCCATGACTGACAAAAAAAAAAAACACAAAAAACAAAAAACAAAAGTAAGGTTTGTGAAAGTCCTAAGCTCCTGTACCTCAGACTATGACCTTATTTGGAAAGAGTGTTATTGAAGATGTAACCAGCTAAAATGAGATTTTAGGGGAATAGGATGGGCTCCTAATCCAATATGATTGATGTCCTTTCAAGAAGATAACTATGAGGGCAAAGGCCCACGGAAGAATTCCATAAGAAGATGAGAGGAAAAATCAAGTGACACTAATACAAGACAAGAAACCTCTAGTCAACTACAAGGCCCATCTCCTTTACCTTGTCATCAGACTTCTAGCTTCTGGATTTGTGAGAGAATACATGTATGTATTCATGCATTCTCTTTTTTTTTTTTTTGGCGGGGATGGGGGAGTGGAGAGTCAGTCGTGGAGATTGAACTCTGAGCCTGAGTGTTACCCTGAGCTCTTCATCTCAAGGATAGTGCTCTACCACTTGAGCCACAACACCATTTCCTGTTTTCTGGTAGTTAATTGGAGTTAAGAGTCTCATGGACTTTCCTGACTTGGCTGGCTTTGAACTGCCATCCTCAGATCTCAGCCTCTTGAGTAGCTAGAATGGTAGGCGTAAGCCACCAGCTCCGGGCTATGTATTCCCTTTATGTATATTATGTGTGGCATTTTGTTACAGCAACCATAGGAAACCAGTATAGCTGGTGTATTACATATTTATTTTACATATGTATTTATATATTTGTTGGAGGACGACTACCTAAACTAAAACGAGTTTCCTGATGGCTAGTATTAGTCAGTGTTCTACTTTGTTGTTTGTAAAATTGTCACCTAAAAGAGCTAGTGGTAGTATATTATAACAGTAAAGTCTCAGAGAACACGTCATCTATTCAAGCAAAGACAGTATCTTTTTTATAAGGACTATGTATTTTAAAGTTTGTACTTTAAAAGAAAAATATAATTAGAATGAGCTTGCAATAAGAAAATTCTAGTGTAAAATTGGACAACATTCATTAGAATATGTGGAATACAAAGATTAACGTTAATGAGGCACAGAAATAGAATAGCTACAAACAAAATTTTAAAAAATGAAACCAAATGTGGCAGTATATGCCTATAATCTCAGCTACATTGGGAATATGGCAGCTTGAGATTAGCCTGGCAAAAGAGAGGCCTTGTCTCAAAAACAAATGGAAAGTAACCTAAGTAAACAAACAAGATAGCCAAGAATATCACTGTTTATATAAACAAAGTTAATTCAGAAGGACAAATGAATATTAACTTAAAAATAATTTAGTTTTTGGGAATACAAATGAATTTCCTTGTCAAAAAATAGATTTAAAAAATCCCTCCAAAACAATAAACAAATCAAAGTATTCCAAATTCGTACCAAATGATGAAAAAAACTACAAAGAGTAAAAAGAATTAGTTCAAGTTGAGAAAGATTGAATGTCATTTTTAGAAATATATGTGAAAACAAATAGTCTCAAAATGTTAAAACACATGTAGTGGCAATGGTAAAGAAATTATTTTGAAACTCTTCTAATTTTTTTACATTTTTTTATTGTGAAAATACCATACAGAGGGGTTGCAATTACATGAGCAAGTAATGAGTACATTTTTTGTCAAACATTGTTGCCTCCTCCCATCCCTTCCCATCTTTGAAATTCTTTTATGTATGTACCATAATAATGAAAATAAACATGTATACTGATGCTGGTAGGAACCAAGAGGTTCTGTGTGAAAGAAAAAATATTAACATATTAAAATTTTCAAAACAGAAGAATAGCTGGTTGCCAGTGGCTTATACCTGTAATCTTAGCTACTCAAGAGGCTGAGATCTGAGGATCACAGTTCAAAGCCAGCCCAGGCAGGAAAGTCTTTGAGACTCTTATTTCTATTGAACCACCAAAAAGCTGTGGCTCAAGTGGTAGGGAAAAAACAACAACTCAGGAACCACACAATCAATTCAGCCCCAGGATGAAGAGTTGTGTGGGGGAGTCAAAGAATTTACATTAAAGTCCTACAAATTTATTTGTATTTGCCTTTGCACTTAAAATAACATGGATCCATGTAATTTTTATTTTCTTTTTTATATTTTTAAATATTTTTTTCTTCTTGAAAAAAATTATTATAAAGGTGGTATACAGAGGAATTACAGTTATATAATTCAGGCAATGAGTAGATGGTTTTTTGAACAATGTCACCCCTTCCCTAGCTCTCTCCTAGTTTTTCCTTCCTGTCTCCACCCACAAGTTGTATAATTCATTTTCAGCATAGTATCCAGTGAGTATCACTGCTGCCTTTGTTCACTTTGTCCTACCCTTTCTGTGCTCACCTTTACCCTCACCCAAAAAGATAAACTTACAAATAAGACTAGGTAAAGAAAACAACAACAAAAAACAAAACCCCTTGTTTCCATTTCTTTCCTTTTTCTTGTTTCCATTTCTTGGAGTTCATTTTGATAGATATTATTTTCTGTGAGCTTGCTCAAAGCTTTTGTGAGTTCTTAGCTGTGTCTCAACAGTCCTGAGAAAGAACTATTTAGACAAAACCTAACAATGGAGGAACCCTTAGATGAAAAGTGGATGGAGCGCTCGGACTGTCAACACTTGAACTCATCAATCAGTGTGGACAACACAGACTATGTGACTTACAACACAGGTCCCTCCTGATGTGACATACTTGGCAGCACACAGCGCCACCTGTAAATTATGTGTGCTATGAAATGCTGAACTTGAGTCTAAACAAGCATCCACTAGTATCCACTACATAGGGCAAATACAACAGAAAAAGGAACAGACTAAATGCACCACAAGAAAGCAAACAGATGAATCCATTTGGTGGGATGTTCTTTAACTATGCTGGCCAGAGGTGGAGAAACTTTTGATTATAAGAGGCTTCAAGTATTTACCAAGAAAATGTCATGTGGAGAACGATTCTGGATCCTCATCCAAGTGAAAGAATTGGAAAAAGACACAAAATGATTGAAATCTGTTATACTGGAAATATTGCCCGTGGTATTAGATCTTATTGAATAGTAATTACCGGTTTGTTAGATGCAATGAGGACACAATTTTAGAAGACATTGTCCAGATTTGCTTTGTAATGAATACTGAAATGTTCAACAGTTGAATGACTGAGGTTTGTGATTTGTTCCTAAATAATTTAGAAAAGAAAGCTTAAAGCAAGGTTAAAGAAGGCCAGTATGGCAAAGATGTTGATATTACTAAGTGTCAATAATGGAGATAACAGAGAATATTGTATTATTATTGCTTGTACGTTTGAGTTTTTTTTTTTTTTCATTGTAAAACAGGTAAGGCTGCTGCTTTTGAAAAGTAGGAGGTTATTAGCTTCAGTGAACTTCACCCCCAAGTGGAGGGTGGCAGAGCAGGGGACAGGCTCCAAAGGGGCCAATTGGCAATGCAGAGGGTAGGCGATGAATTTAGATGATGCCACACACAGAGCAGTCAGAGGAAAGAAATACAAAGGAGAAAAGGTGAACAGCACACTCGGAAGCAGAAGTAGAGATACAGGATCTTGAGTAAAGTGTGGTCAGTGGACCCCAGCCTTGGACCACATGGGAACTTGCTAGAAATGTAGAAGTACAGAGTCAGAATCCCTTTTGTAAGAAGTTTGAGAGGTATAAAACTATTTCACTTTTGCTCTCCTAAAGAAGGAGTGCATTCGAATAAATGTTCTAAACTCTTCTTGGCAGATGACCAATGTAGAACCCATGCACTTAACAGATGTAGTGTAACATGTTCTTTGCGTTAATTATATTTTAAACATAAATGGGTGCTTGATTTGTTTCATTGTCAAATCTCTAGCATTTTGCTCCATTTTAATCTGGCATAGTTCCTAATCAAAATTTAAAATAAGGTTCATTATTTTCTCACTTTATTTACTTACTGATTGATTTTAAATGCCAAAGCTATGTTATTTCTCCATCTGAAGTTAGTGGTCTTCACTCTATAATATGTATAAGTTTATACTTTTAGACCTTAGTTAATAGAAAAATGAAAATATGTACAACATAAGAATATTATAACAAATCACTATTCATCTATTATTTTCAGTAATTAACAGTTTGACATTTTGGTCTTGTTTATCTCTCCTTATTTTTACTCAATCATTAATGATTCTTTTTAGGTAAAATGATAGAATATGATTTCATACATGCAGGCTACAAGCTATACATTATCTCTAGCACCCAACAATTCATTCTGTTTTTGTTTTTTGAGATCGGCTCTTTTTATGTCGGCTAGGCTGGGCTCAAACTCATATTCTACCTCAGATTCTCAAGGGTAAAGATTGCAGGCAAGAGTCTCTATCCCCAGCACTCACCAAACAATATTCTAGTGGTGTGGAGAGATTTATAAAGCATATAACTCACCACTGAAAGTATACCATTTAATTTCTTTTGCATTTTGACAGTTTTATCATAATCACCACTATCAATCTGAAATTATTTTTGTCTCCCTATGAAGAATTCATGTACTCAATAGCAGCCACTGGTCCATTCTTCCTCCCTGCTAAGCCCTTGGCAAACACTAACCTACTTCCAGTCTCTTCAGATTTGCATTTTGTAAACTTTTTTTTATGAATGAAATCACATAGGGATTTCATCCTTACTTTAGCATCTCTCTCTCTGCATATATATATATATATATATATATATATATATATATATATCCTTTAGATCATATGAAACTCTGGGTATAACATTTTAGGCAAATTATTTTCTAAGGTGATAACAGTTAAACATTACCAGCCATATATGAGGGCTCCAATTTTCCCATATCTTTATCAAAACCTACTACCATTTTTATTGTATTATTCTGGTGGGTATAAAGTGATACCTCATTGTGGTTTTGAATTCACTTTCCTAATAATAATTAACAACACTAAAAACTGTATTTTTTTATGAGTTTAGCCTTTTATATATTTTAATTGGAGAAATGTCAATTCAGATTCTTTTCAAAAATGTAATGTCTATCTTCTTTATAATTATAAAAGTCTTTACATAGTCTAGGTACAAGCCATTTATCAGATGATTTAAAATTATTTCTCCTATGCTATGGTGTCTTCCTTCTCTCCCTCTTTTCCTCGCCTCCCTCCCTTCTTTCCTTTATGTTCTCTTTCTTTCTTTTTTGTCTCTCTTTCACTTTTCATTTCCCTTCCATCTTCCTTCCTTCCTCCCTCCCTCCCACTTCCTCCCTCTCTGACTCTTTCTCCATTTTCTTTTTTTTATTATTAAGTTTTTTTTATTGTGAAAATACTGTACAGAGGGGTTACAATTACATGAGTAAGGTACATTTCTTATCAAGCATTGTTGCCTCCTCCTTTGTTTCCCCTTCCCATCTTTGCCCTCCTATCTCCCTCCCCCCCACAAAGTTGTAAAGTTCGTTTTTCGACATAACGTCTTGTACATCTCATTGTTGCAATGGGTCCACCTGTATCCCTATTTAAACAATTTGTTTTTCCCTTTTCCCTCCACAAATTATACCAACGTCAAATACAGTGAAAGCAGGGGTTATATCGTGGGGGAGGGACTTACACACACTCTTTGTTTTTTCTTTCTTCCTTTCTTTCTTGAGTTTTGACGTAGGGTCTAACCTCCAATTATCCTCCTGCCCCATCTTTCAAAGTGCTCTGAGGCTCTCTTCGGCAATCACCTTGCGTCCAGATGAACCGATGGATGGATAACAACTTACTAACAAAGGACCAAAACAATGCAGGACAGGCTTTCCCTCTCCCACCACTCATGATGAGAGCAGTTACCTGTGCTGAGTACCTAAATCAGGAGTGATCATCTCAAGACAACCAGCTGCTCCCCCTTGCTTCATTTCAGTGATAACGTCTCTGGAACCTCTTCTATGGAAGCCCTGGAGTTAGGTCTCTGACATAGAACTCTAGTTACAACAAGGCCACTTTTTGCCTTGGACTATTCAATTATGCATGCTTCTCTTCTGCTGCTTTAATTCTTCCCCTATTTAAATGTAGAGCATACGCCTGTACCAAAAAGCTAGGCTAAAATGTTTACTTTGCCTCTTCCTGCCCATGTCCTTACTGTGTAACAGTTCTTTCTCTGATCTTTACCACTGCTTATCTATTTACTTGGTGTACTAGGGTGAGTGGCCAGATCTGTTCTATGGAACCCCCAGCTGAAGTCAGGTCTCTGACCTAGAACGCTAATTACAAATTCATGCAGTTGGTTGCACTGTGAATATGCAGCCCAGTAATAATACAGAGGACCCGATGAACTCCAGTTCTCTGCTTCTTACCTGTATAGAAAACAATATATTTCTCTGAGGATACAAAAGAAAATGATTCACTGACATTGAGAGACCATTAGTGCAGAATCTTTGCAGGAAAACTCATGAAGGACTAAATTCATCCAATATATATTTTCCTTTATATTTAACCCTATGTGAAACGAAAGGAGTCATGGGAATTGTTATGACAAGCTTATTATTAGAGAGTGATTGAGTTCTAGTCAATAGCATACTGACCACAATCATAGATTAATTTAAACTCAAAATCTCTGTAAAGAATAAATCAAGATATTCTCCAATAATTAAATCATTACAGCCTCCCATCCCTCACCTTACTTAGCATCTGCTAAAGATCCTGTAATTTCTGTTCCATTGTGTGGAAAGAAAAAAAATATGCAGCCAATATGCTTTAACTGTACTGTATTTTTCACTAAGGTTAGAAGGGGGGAAAAAAACCTTACATCTCAGGAAAGCTATAATAGAATATCTGAGTCTGGAAGAGTTTTAACATTTACATTGAAAATGACCCCATTTTCCTCCAAGGACAAAATCTGGCTATAAAAGGCCTCTTCCCTGAGCTGCGCCCAGGCCATGGTCAAGGGACTATCAGCTATAATGAGGGCTGAGCAGTGAAGTCCCTGTGCATTGTACTGAATACTTATCCTAACAAAGTGTCTGTAGACATAACAAATGTAACAGCTATATTAGAAGTACATGCTGTAAAAAGAAATCGCAGTATGAATTATTTGTCAGAAAATAAAAGATGCATTGTAATTTACTGAGAAACAACTTTCTAATGTGTTTCCCTTTTTTAAAAAAAATGTGCTTGCTTGCAAAATATTTGGAAAGTAAATTATCTATTACTATTGCTTGCTTGCTAATTGTCAGTAATAATCCCTTTCAATTACTATGGTGAAGTAGGTCAGCCAATTTTTAGTGCTTATGAAACTTGCAATTTAGAGCAAGACAGCATATCAGCAAGTTAGATTTTAATATGATTGAGCAAATAGGCTTCCTTTCTGTCTTCTTAACTCTAAACATGAATCCAGACCTTAATTTTATGTATAGCATTTTCTACCTATTTGCAATGATGATTGTCTAGTCTCAATCATTTTTATTTTAAACTAATAGAGTAGCTTTGTTTAAAGGATAATTAAGTGGTTTAGCCTCAACATATATATTTTCTTCCAATCTACTTAAACTCTTCTTTGAGTGTTTCATATTCTTGGGCAGCTTAGAAATTTGAGACTCTGTGTGTGTGTGTGTGTGTGTGTGTGTGTGTGTGTGTTATGCTTGTACTGAATGAGGCTTGAATTCAAGGCTTCTCAGTCTTGATGGCTTTCACAGCTAGTGTCTACTGTTTGAGCTATTCCTCCAAGTTGGCACTTTGCTGATGAATCAGAGATGGAGTCTCAGACTTCTGTTCCAGGTAGCTTGGAAACACAATTTTCCAGGTTTCAGCCTCTTGAGCAACTAGGATTACAGGAATGAGCCACTAGCGCCCAGTTATCTTTCTCAATTTTTAATAAGGCTTTGTGTGTATTTAATAAGTCAACCATCCTCCTACCACATTCCTTCCCTATCTTGCCCACTTGTTTCTTATATTATTCATCCTGCACAGCCGCAGAAGAAGCTTAGACTGGACATTAGTTCATTTCTGCATCTTTTGCTTTCAGGAATTGCCACCCCTCCTCGACACTAGCATCAAATGGTCTTACTTCAGGGCCTGCATATGGCTCTTGCAAGGACTTTTCTCTAGAGGTCAGCCAATCTGTGTTTTTGCCAAAGTCTTATAGACAAAGTGGAATATTTGTTTCTGAGTTTGAGTACTGAAGGCCAGTGCTCCAGGCAGAGGACTTCCTTCTACATGGTACAAGCTCACATGAGAATAAAATCAGTGCAGAAAAGAGCAGTGCTGTGTGATACAGAGAGATAGAGACAAAAGAATATCATCAGAACCACTAAATTTAGTCGTAGCCTGAAGCCATACCATCTACTGGATTTTGCAATTATGAAAACTAAAGATTCCTCCTCCTCCTCCCATTTTTTCCTTTCATTTAGTTTCAGATGGGTTTTTATTATTAACCTTTCTGACTTTGAGTTCTCTCATCTATAAATTAAGTTCATTACCCTTAAACTCTTACCATTGTGAAGAGAGTAGGAAACTCTTTGGCATGGAAAGGACAAGAGATATATAAGAAGAGAGAATTCGTGTAATGCCCACATGCAGCGAACTAGTGTGGAGCTGCCAATCAAGCCCAGCCTGGATCCACCAAATCTCAGCCAACCTTCCAACGCAAGGGCAATATTTTTTAAATAATAATCATAAATGAAGGGAATTAGAAAACTCTGGGGAGAAATTTTCATATCTAAGAATAGAACGTTGATGTTAGATACTTTTATACTTTTATCTCCACAGACTCAGCTTTCTTGTTAGCATCTTTGGTCTTAACTCTGCTATGACTAGTTCATTTCTAGATTTCATTCTCTGTAGGAAAAAAAAAAAACACCAAATCTGCATTTAGTATGTACATATTAGCTTGATCACTTGAATTGTAGAATTGAAATATAAGTCAGATTGTTTAGTTTCCCTCTTTTTCAGATGAGAACCTTAAAGTCCCATGCTCTTTCCAGACCCATCAAAGATGTCGCAGTTGGTTAATATTGGGTGGGGCAAGACTCCAAGCTTTTTAATTCCTATGTCATCATTCTTACTATTCCAAGAAATTTCTTCTGATTATACCAAATTTGGAAGGATAAAACTAGCAGTCCCTTCTGACTTCGCTGTTTCTCATTCTTCTAAATATCCTAAGGGCTTTTAAAATCTGTCAGTTTGAATATCAAAGTTTCTTAATTTCCAGAAATGACAAACAAATGGAAACAGCCAATAAGCTTAATACTTGGTGATTAGCCCCTTTTCATAAACTTCCTGTTCCGTTAAAGAAAGATGTCTCTGTGCCATTAAAAAAAAAAGATTTAAGTCACCTTCCATCTCTGCCTTTTATGACAGCAATTTTTTAAAGGTTGAACAGCGTTACCCCCACACCTGTTTCTTTTAAACTGAAAGGGACTCAGCTGCACTCTGTAGGGAAATCACAAAGGCAACTGGAGATCTTGTCAATTTACAGCCAAGCTTGGCTGGAGAAAAGTGGATAGCTGATTTGAGAAGATAGGGAATAAGTACATTTACCTGGAGATGAGCATGGCCTAGCTGAAGAGACAGAGATAATGAGGAAGGCTTCCTTTGGTTTGGTGGGAAATCCACGATTCTGTAACATCAATCAAGACAGTTTTATCTGATTGCTAAGTTTCAAGAAAACCAGTGAACATTTAAAATAGCTATACAGAAAGAGAAAAAGGCAACAGAAGAAGGTACAATCATTCTGTTATGTAAAGTTGGAAACTAAAGCTCTAATGGCCTAAAATTAATATTAAATTTTAATGCTGTCATAGTGAAATTAGTGAAGCAGTGAATTTAGGTTACTTTTAAACGAAGAAAGGATCTTCATTTAGATTTCTAGTTTCACTTGCTAAGGATTATAACACCACCTCAGCTTGCATGGAAGAGAAACAGTGCATTGGCATGAGAGGGTTGGGATAGCAAAATAAAATCCTTTAAAAGTAAATTTGAAAGAAGTTGCATTGAGAATAAACAGAGAATTTTCTAGGTGTCAAAAATGTGGATTAAAATCATTGACATCATACTTACTAGATAAGGGCATTTGTCTGGACTTTTATCCACAATAGGTATCAGTCAGGGGTCATGACTGAGAATATAGAACGAATCTCTTCACTCCTTTCCCAAGTGTACACACACACACACACACACACACACACACACACACACACACACACACACACACACACACACACACACACACACACACACACACACACGGTGAGTGAAAGCTATAAGCAACAAAGAAAACATTTCTATTAATTTCTTCAAAATATTTCTAAAAAACCAATTATGTGTACAGGATATATTTCAGTCTCAGTCCCCTCTGTTTGGTCACTGTGATTGAATATATAAAACATACACATCTAAAAGCTTAAAATACACAACAAATGGTAATGAGAACTGATTGGTCCAGGCATGAAGGGCCCTAAGTGGCTGGAAATGAATAATGGGATTACAGGTGTGTGCAGTGACAGTACTCAAGCCAGAGCATCAAGGATGGTAGAATGCAGGTAGGTGTAAGGACAGGGAAGAGAGTCTATGTGAGGAAAAATGATGAGTTATGTGTGATGATGTAGACATTTTGGAAACATGTGCACAGAGAACATGCCAGGAAAAAGATAGATTTCTTTTTTTGGTAGTTCTAGGGTTTGAATTCAGGACTTTGAACTTTCTAGAAAAGTAATCTATTCCTTGAGCCATGTCCACAACCCTTTTTTTATTTTGCCAGTCCTGGGGCTTAAACTCAGGGCCTGGGCACTGTCCCAGAGCTTCTTTTGCTCAAGGATAGCACCCTACCACTTGAGCTACAGTGCCACTTTGGCTTTTTTTTTTTTTTAATGTGGTACTGAGGAATGGAACCCAGGGCTTCATGCCTGCCCCCAAACCTTTTCATGTTATTTTTTTGAATACTGACACATGTTTCTACTCATGTGGCCTAGACTGTGAAATTCTTATTTATACTTCTTGAATAGCTGAGATTACAGGCATGTGGCACTTTATTCAGCTTTTTGTTGGTTGAGATGTTAGGGGTATGAACTTTTGTCCCAATTAAACTACAATTCTGATTCTCCTGATGTTAGTCTGGTAAACAGCTAGGAGTCTAGGATTATAGACATGATCCACTGCCCCTTGCCTAGGAGAATTTTTGTTTATTTATGCTGGTACTATACTTTGAACTCAGGTTTTTACACTTAATTGGCTTGTTTGCATGCATAGCTGATACATTCTACGACTTGAGCCACACCTTTTATTTGGCTACCCCTCCCCCCCCACTACTCCCCATTCTTCTTCTTCTTCTTATTTTTGGTCAGTCCTGGGGCTTGAACTCTGCGCCTGGGCGCTGACCCTAAGCTCTTCAGCTCAAGGAGAGCACTCTACCACTTGAGCCACAGCACCACTTCTGGCTTTCTGGTGGTTAATTGGAGGTTAGAGTCTCAGACTTCCTTGCCCAGGCTGGCTTTGAACTGCGATCCTCAGATCTAGGTCTCCTGAGTAGCCACTCCCCATTCTTTTGGAGATGGAGTGTTATAAAGTTTTCTGACCCCGCTGGCTTTGAATTGCAATCCTCTGGCTGTCTCTCAACTTCCTGAGAAGCTAGGATACAGGCATGAACATTGGTGCTCAGCTTAGGAGGAAGATTTTTTTTTTCTTTTTTTTTTTTAATTTAATTTTATTTTATTTGAGAACATACTGTACAGAGGGGTTACAATTACATGGGCAGGATAATGCATACATTTCTTACCAAGCATTGCAGCCTCCTCCTTTGTTTACCCTTCACCTCCCTTCCCAGCCTCCCCCCTCCCCCCCACCCAATCATACCCCCCACCCCCCCACACACCGACATTGTAAAGCTGGTTTTGACATGACATTTTGTACTTCTCATTGTTACAACAGGTCCACCTGAATCCTTAAACGACTTGTTTGTCCCCGTCTCCTCCACGTTATACTGACATCAAATATAGTGAAAGCGGGGGTTACACTGTGGGGGAGGGACATACAAAGCAACCAAGAAATAATCTTATAAATGCGTTAGAAACACATGCATGAAAGAAACAAAAACATTAAAATACATATTTGAGGGTTCGTTTTCCTAACATCACATTCTCTGACTTTTTCCGCTTGACTCATACCTATACTAGATATTGCAAATAAGGGAAACCATGGGACCTATGTTTCTTTGGGCCTGGCTTACTTCACTTAATATAATTTTTTCCAAGCCTTTCCATTTCCTAACAAATGGGGCAATGTCATTCTTTCTGATGGAGGCATAGAATTCCATTGTGTATATATACCACATTTTCTTGATCCATTCATCTACTGAGGGGCATCTGGGTTGGTTCCATATCTTAGCTATGGTAAATAATGCTGCAATAAACATAGTTGTGCTGGTAGCTTTAGTGTGGTCTTGTTTGTAAACATTAGGGTAAATGCCCAAAAGTGGGATTGCTGGGTCATAGGGGAGTTCTATGTGAAGTCTTTTGAGGAACCTCCATACTGCTTTCCAAAGTGGTTGAACAAGTTTACATTCCCACCAACAATGAAGTAAGGTTCCTTTCTGTCCACATCCTCTCCAGCATCTATTGTTGTTTGAGTTCTTGATTTTTGCTGTTCTAACTGGAGTGAGGTGATATCTCAATGTTGTTTTGATTTGCGTTTCTTTTATGGCTAGGGATGTTGAACATTTCTTCATGTGTCTATTGGCCATCCTTCTTTCTTCTTCAGAGAAGTTTCTCTTTAAGTCTTTCGCCCACTTACTTATTGGGCAGTTGTTTCTTTGAGGATTTGTTGTTGGGTGGTTTAATTTTTTGAGTTCCAAGTATATTTTAGATATGAGACCCTTGTCCGTTGATGGCTAGTAAAGATCTTCTCCCAATCCGTGGGCTTTCTATTGATCTTGCTAGCTATGTCATTTGCCCTGCAGAAGCTCTGCAACCTTATGCAATCCCATTTGTCCAACCTTTCTTTGATTTGTTGTGTTTCCGGGTCTCTATTCAGAAAATTTCGGCCTGAGCCGAGGAGACCCAGGGTTTCTCCTATTCCATCCTGTAATGTTTTCAGAGTGTCTGCTTTGAGTTCAAGGTCTTTGATCCATTTGGAGTTGATTCTGGTGCAGGGTGATATATAAGGATCTAGCTTTAGTTTTCTACATGTAGTTAACCAGTTTTGCCAGCACCATTTACTGAAGAGGCTGTCTGTCTTCCATTCTATTGTTTTAGAGGAGGAAGATTTTTGAAAGTGGAAAGAGTCATGAGAAAAATATGACAACATGTTGAACATGGAGAATGTTTTTGTTTTGTTTTGTTTTTGTGTTGGTATGGGGGCTTGAATTCAGGGCCTGGGGTTCTATCTCTGAGCTCTTGTGTTCAAGGCTAGCACTCTACAACTTGTGCCACAGCTCACAGCTGGCTTGCTTTCATTCAGTCATTCATTCATTCATTCATTGTGGTTTAGAAGTAAGAGTTTTGTGAACTTTTCTGCCCAGGCTGGTTTCAAAGCACAATTCTCAGATCTCAGCCTCCTAAGTATCTTACAGTCATGAGCTATGGATGCCTAACTATTCTTACTGTCTTGTTTGTTTTGTTTTTAGGCAGGATCTCCTGATGAAGTTCAAGATAGCCTGGAACTTACTAGGTAGCCCACACTGCCTTCTAACTCTTGATCCTCCTGCTTTAACCTTCCGAAGTGCTGAGATTACAGGAGCATGCTACCACACCCAGAAAAGGAGAGCCTATTTAAAGAGAAAATATCCAATTAATTTTGGAAGACTGATTGGCTTCTAGTTACCAGGACAAGCTAATCTAGTTACTCTGGAGAAGTTTGCCAGCAGGCGGCTGCACATAGAGCACAACTGACTTGGGTTAGATTAGGAGTTTAGGGAGTACATAGCCCCCAGCAAACAGTCTTTTTTTTTGGGGGGGGGGTCCAGTCATGGGGCCTGAACTCGGCCTGGGCGTTCAAGGCTAGCGCTCTACCACTTGAGCCATAGCGCCACTTCCGGCTTTTTTCTTTTTGCTTATGTGGTGCTGAGGGATCGAACCCAGGGCCTCAGGCATGCAAGGCAAGTGCTCTACCACTGAGCCACCTTCCCAGCCCTCCAGCAAACAGTCTTATTTCATTTAACCTCTCATGTTTGGTTTTTAGTAGATGTTAATGGCGATAGTTCACATTTTTATTGATATGGTAAACCTTGGTCCCTCTCAGCCCAGAATCAGCCAGAGGTGAGTACTTTACCTTCCCTTTTGCAGTAGGAGGCAACCCCAGTTTGTTACTGTCTTGCCTATTTTATAATGTGATTATGGAAGCAGTCAGTAGACCAATTAAGATCCTCTTAGAAATTCAGAGGATTGTTCAGCTTAGAAAGCCTAACTCTGTAAGTACTTCCTATAAGAGCTTGGTGCTGTTTCTTCCCTCTCCCCCCACAACTTACCATCCCTTTTGGAATCTCCTTTGGAAACAATTCAGTTGCTGGCTTTTTCCTAGTTCCATATTCCCACCTAACCATTTTTAACCTTCACAAAAGGGACAAAAAGGTGTTTTTCTCCTCTTCACCCCACTTCTATTGGTTAATATTTATGGAATTCATGTAATTTTTTAAGAATATGAGAATAGTATAAGTACAGTTTCTCTCAAAATTGCAGGGCTGACCAGACATTCTCACAGAGAGTTCTTGGTGAAAAGATAGTGCCATCTTAAGCAAATAATCTGCTAAATTAATAAACCTCATAAATTACAAAATCCCCGAATACCAACTGCTGAAATACAATCACTCTCTGACCTAAACCTATTAAATGAAGAAGTCTGCTGTGCATAATTTACAACAGTGCTGTGAATGAAAAATAGCTTCTTAAAAAGGGGGAGATATAATACAAAATGGTCTTGCTGTAGAAACAGTTACTAGTTATTTCACTTCTTAGACAGTTTAATATTGGTGCCTAGGCCACCTAATAATTTTTATCATTATCATTGTTTGGTTCTCAGTTGCTCAGAAATCCACAATTGTGACAATGCACATTTTATAAGTGGAATGATGGGGAAAGGCAGTATTCAACATATTTGTATTATACATATATATACTATTTCCTTAGAGTTAGAAACTATAAGGTTGTATATAGAAACCTATCTATTGGTAATATTTTCAATATAGTAATAAACCATCTTAACTACTATTCAAATATTTTTAAAATAGTAAATTGATAGTTCTGGTGCTAGGTTAATGGGCAATGTCATTCAATAAATATAAAGCATCAGTTAAGACAGATGACTAATTCTGTAGATTGTCTGTACAACATAGTTCCTATAGCTAACAGTTTGGTCTCTGAACTTTAAATATGTTTGGAAAGCAGATTTCATGCTAAAGGTTCCTAACATGGTAAGAGGGTGGGAAGGAGACACAGGAAAATTTTGAGAGGTGTCAGATGAAATCTATTACTCCAGTTGTGATGCTGGTATTCTGGGTGTATTGTGTCTAAACTTAATGCATTGGACCTGTGAAGTACAGAACTTTGTATATCATTTATGCTTTAATAAATCTGTTAAAAATTAAACTTAAATAAATAAATCAGTACTTCTCAAATGATAGTAGTTTTGTCTGTCCTCCATCCAAGACATTTGTTAATGTCTCAAGACACTTTTAATTGTCAAAATTAGGGCAAGTGTTGGTAGTGGCAGCTAAGGGCTAGAAGTCAGAAATCTTGCCAAATACCCCACAATACACACCACCCACCTGAGTGAAGTTTATTCAGCCTCCAAATGCCAATGGTACTGTGGTTAAGAAACCTTGTTTTAAAAGTCAAGAAATAATTACCGTAAACTTCTAGTCATCTGGAAAGAAAGAGATCTTCTAAGAACAATCTCTTGCAAATTCCTTTGCAGAATTTTTGTTCCAAATAGACTATTTTGTATCAGACAAAATGAGTCTGGAAGTCACCTTTCTAAGTGGCTCTCTGAAATCCTGAATAAAACAATTAACAGTAGCATTTGTTCAGACTGCACAAAGGTTAGGTCTTCCACAGAAGAAGATGAGAACAAATCATGAGAAAAGGCTAAGCAGAAGGTTGGTTGCAATATAGCTCATCTAAGATACATTTTACACTCAGATAGGCTAAAAGAGATACAAGGAAGGAAGATTCTATAATGTCTATCTTGCTGAGTCTATTAATGAAATTACATTTAAGATTCTAGTCTGTATCTATTATTTTGGGACTTTGAGGGCAAATGCTTGCTGAGATCGAGTGATTAAGAGGAAAAGAAAAAAAGAAAAAAAAACAGGCAACTAATTAGGATACTCAGATATTTGTACCATAGGTCAACTTATACAAATCTTATGTACAATTTACACAGAACTTTCCTCAGTTTTGTTGGGCTTGTTTGTTATGTTTGTTCCTTGTTTACTATTCTTTTTATTTGTTCAAATTGAAAGTCAGTTAAGCTTTGGAGAGCTCCAGAAAAATTTTAACAAGGGTAAAATGTCCATTTAATTCTCTCTGATGTCTTTTCAACCTGTAAAATTCTTTCATTGCTATTTTGTTGTATTTTTCTTTTCCTTTCTTTCTTTCTTTCTTTCTTTCTTTCTTTCTTTCTTTCTTTCTTTCTTTCTTTCTTTCTTTCTTTCTTTCTTTCTTTCTTTCTTTCTTTCTTTCTTTCTTTCTTTCTTTCTCTCTTTCCTTTTGAAACAAGATCTCACTTTATAGCTCATACTAGCCTTGAATTCTCCATCCACTTCCCTGAGCCGCCTTAGTGTTGAGACTGTAGGCCTGAGGGACCATGTGGGGCTACAGCTCTAAAATTCTTATTTCTTTTATAATTATTTTTCTTTTTTTTTTTTTTTTGTCAGTTGTGGGGCCTGAACTCTGGGCCTGGGTACTGCCCCTCAGCTCTTCAGCTCAAGGCTAGCGCTCTACCACTTGAGCCACAGCACCACTTCTGGCTTTTTCTGCTTATGTGGTGCTGAGGAATTGAACCCAGGGCCTCATGTATTCAAGGCAAGCACTCTACCACTGAGCCACCTTCCCAGCCCTATAATTATTTTTCACTGTATCCTTTGGTGCTATTTATTTATCTAAGGCCTCACAGGGTTCCACGCCTCAATTTGATTTACTATAACAACATAAGATATATTAAGACTATATGGATTCACCACACCAAAGGAAGAGCTCATTAAACTGAAAAACATTTTTAAAGGAAGGTCAAAATCATCTTGTGTTTTTAGATGAACTTTACATTTGGAAGTTTTATCACTGCCTCTGAGTCCTGAAATTGGTGCACTCTGGTTCTAGTGTAGAGAATGTTCAGCTTAAATTTGCTAACATGCTGGTTTTCGAACATTTTTATTTATTAGTCAAAACTTGACAATCACTGACGCTAAGGCAAGGGAAGGAGCTCGAGCGAGATGGCTGTAAGAAGCTGTCCTATGAATAATGGCCAAACAGAATCCATGCTATGGGCCTATGGACAGAAACTTCAGTCCCTTCTGTGTTGCCTATAGAGACAGGCCTGAGACATTCAGCGTGTCCTTTTGGCCTTGGTTTCTTACCTAGAAAATGGGAGTGTTGACATCTACTTCATGGCATGTTTGTGATAGTGAAATGAAATGATTTATGTATATAGAGCAGTATTCATTGGTGTTTAACTTCCTCCTCTTCATTTTCTGTCCTATTACAACATGTTTCTGTCCTATTGCAATATATTAGTTTATATTAAGTAGCCCTCAACTGTCATATACATTTAATGAGGGCAGAGAAATTGTCTGAGGTTAAAAAAATTCATGCATCTTTTTGTACAATGCTCTGCACAGCTAAATGTAGCAGATCCCCAATTGCTAAGATATATCTAGCATGCAGTGGCTATTGAAGTGTCACTAACATTTGTCCATTGGCTACTTAAAGCCATACCTACTAAAAAAGACTCATGCTTTGTCTCTGATCCCAGTGTAACCATAAACACTCACAAGGATTATCAGCACCCAAAGACCAAGAAAGATTGTTCCTCCAAATAGAAATGATAACTTGGCCTCATGCTCCCATTACACTAGACAATGGTTCTCATTGTGAGGCGTCTAGATGACGCAACAGCATTACCTGAACCAGCTGAAAGTGCAAACTGGCAGGACCCCCTCCCCCACTATAAATCAAAAATATGTTTTCACAAACTTCCCAGGTGATGCAGATGTTGCTTAGATTTAGATACTGGTCAAAAAACAATGTCCTTGATTCTCCTTTCTAGTTGCTAGAGTCCTGAGCAGTCAGCAAAGTGACTGAGAGGATAAATGGCTTATTAAAGGTAGATAATGGGATAGAAATTCCTGTAGTGTATCAACTAGCAATAGATCTACAGCAAAATAGAACATGGAATTTCTCAAAATGGTTAATGGAACAGTAATTCATGGGCTATTACTAATTACTATGTTAAAAAAATAAAAAGATTTAATTTAGGCAAGAAAGTTAAGGGCAACTAGGTTAACTAGGATTTCTTCCCTGAGAAATTCTCAAGCTTTTAATAGACTTGAAATCATTCAAAATCTCTACAATGTCCTTAAACCTATTTGTCTCCATTTACTGTTCAAACACAAATGTTTTTTCTGATAGAAACACTTCTTTATTTTATTTTATTGTAAAGGTGCTGTACAGAGGGGTTGCAGGTACATGAGTAAGGTAATGAGTGCATTTCTTCTAGAGCATTGTTACCCCTTTCCTTGTTGTTCTCCCATTATCCCTTCCCTCTCCCACCTCCCACACTGCACCCCCCACTCTGGGAGTTGTAAAGTTCATTTCCAGTATAGTGTCGTGTGGGTATCATTGTTGCAGTGGGTCATCCCGTGTCCTTGTTCCAGCGTTTTGCTATTCCCCTTCCCCTCCTCAAATTAAACAAATGTATGTACAGGATGCAGGGTACCAAAATCAAGTTCAGTGACAACAGGGGATATGCCATAGAGGAAGAACATACAAAGGAAACAAAAAAATCACATAGTACATTAAAAACAACAACAAAGAAAGACCTCCTGTGTCCCTATCTTGATCCATTCATCTACTGAGGGGCATCTGGGTTGGTTCCACATCTTAGCTATGGATAATGCTACAATAAACATAACTGGGCTGGTAGCTTTATTATCACCTTGTTTGTGATCATTTGGGTAAATGCCCAGAAGTGTGATTGCTGGGTCATAGGGGAGTTCTATGTGTAGTCTGTTGAGGAACCTCCATATTGCTTTCCAGAGTGGTTGAACAAGTTTACACTCCCATCAACAGTGCAGTGGGGTTCTCTTTTGGCCACATCCCCTCCAGCATTTATTGTTGTTAGATTTCTTTTGTTGTTGTTGTTGCTGGTCATGGGGCCTGAACTCTGGGCCTGGGCGCTGTCCCTCAGCTCTTCAGCTCAAGGCTAGCGCTCTACTACTTGAGCCACGGTGCCACTTGTGGCTTTTTTCTGCTTATGTGGTGCTAAAGAATCAAACCCAAGGCTTTGTGCATACAGGGCAAGCACTCTGCCACTGAGCCACCTTCCCAGCCCCTTGTTATTAGATTTCTTATAGCCATTCTAACTGGGCTGAGGTGGAATCTCAATGTTGTTTTGATTTGCATTTCTTTTATGGCCAGAGAAGTTGAACATTTCTTCATGTGTCTATTGGCCATGCTAACTTCTTCAGAGAAGTCTCTCTTTAAGTCTTTATCCCACTTATTAATGGGACAGTTGTTTCTTTGAGAATTTGTTTTTGGAGGATTTAATTTTTTGAGTTCTAAGTCGATTTTAGATATGAGGCCTTTGTCTGTTGGGCTTTCTGTTCATCTTGCTTGCTATGTCCTTTGCCATGCAGAAGCTCTGCAGCTTCATGCAATCCCATTTGTCCAAACTTCCTTTGATTTGTTGTGTTTCTGGGTCTTTATTAAGAAAATTTTGGCCTGTGCCAAGGAGACTTAGAGTTTCTCCTGTTCCTTCCTGCAATGTTTTCAGGGTATCTGCTCTGACTTTGAAGTCTTTGATCCATTTGGAGTTGATTCTGGTGCAGGGTGATATATAAGGATCTAGCTTAGTTTTCTACAGGTGTTTAACCAATTCTGCCAGCACCATTTACTGAAGAGACTGTCTTTCTTCCATTCTATTTTTTTTTAGCTCCCTTATCAAAGATTAGGTAGGTATACATCAGCAAGTTCATTTCTGGGTTTTCAATTCTATTCCATTGGTCCTCAGGTCTATTCTTGTGCCAGTACCAAGCTGTTTTGATTACTAAGGCTTTGTAGTATAGACTCATAACAGAGCTTTCAAGTCTGAGATGCTTGATATCACATTATTTTCATTTGAAGCCTTGCAAAATAATTAGTACAGTGGTGCTTAATGGAAACCATATTGCTCCTGGAAATATATGGCAATATCTGGAGACATTATTGTTTCCTTGCCACAATTGAGAGGGAAGTGTTTGCTACCAGAAATTAGTGACTAGTGACTAGTGACTAGAGATTCTGGTAAACATTTTACAACACACAAAACAGCTTTCTACAACCAAGATTTATTCAGTCTAAAATGTCAACGTTGGCTAGGCTGAGAAGTCAAATATCTAATGAGCATCTTTGATGAAAACACATGTTATATACACAAAGATATATATCATATATATGATATATACATATATGTGTATATATCTTTACCAAAGATTTTATTATTATATACTCAGCTACACACTGAAACACAAGATTTGTCTTTTTTTTTTTTTTTTTTGGGTCCGGTAGTGGGGCCTGAACTCTGGGCCTGGGCGCTGTCCCTCATCTCTTCAGTTCAAGGCTAGTGCTCTACCACTTGAGCCACAGCGCCACTTCCGGCTTTTTTCTTTTTGCTTATGCGGTGCTAAGGAATCGAACCCAGGGCCTCGAGCATGCAAGGCAAGCGCTCTACCACTGAGCCACCTTCCCAGCCCAAGATTTGTTTTTTTTATCATCATAGTTCTAACACCTGATACATTGTCAGACACAAAAAAGGCAAACTGTAAGCGCATACTGAATGAATGAATGAATTTATGAAAGAATTCATGTTTGGGGAAATCATATAATGAATGAAATAACAACAAACCTGTTAAGCCAATATAAAAATTACATTATTTAACACATCAAGGTGATTCACATCTAGGTACACTTAAGAGTAGGAGAAACTTTGTGACCTTTGAGAGAGGAAGTGACCTTGATGATCAGAGCAGAGGGCAAACTAGCTGGGGGGATATGGCACATTGCCAAGAGAACTTGTGTGGCCCAAGTGTCATTGCACTGTGTAGGTCGGTTCCCCATGACTCTCCCTGCTAGTTTGACTCCTCTCCTTTGATTTATGCTTGTCTTATCACAGGTCAAGTGACAACAAAGTCACAGGGTTTGTTTACCACTGCAGGATTTTGTTTGCCTGTTTGATTAATTTTAGGAGCTTTGTTTCTTTTTGATGGTACCAGGATTTGAACTTAAGGCCTTGTGCTCACTTGTCTTGCTTGCTTTGCTGATACCCTACCATTTGGGTCACATCTATAACCCTATTTTTGCTGGTTATTTTAAAGACCAAATCTCATAGCTCTTTCAGCATAAGCTGGCTTGAACTGAGATCCTCTGGATCCGAATCTCCTGAGTAGCTAGAATTATAGGTTTATACTAGCACCTGAATTAAGTTTTGCTTTTCTTTTTAAACTCTTTTCAACTGTCCAATCATTTATTTCCCTTTGGCAAACAATCTGAAAAAAAAATCCAAAGTTCCCTTTGACTTTACCAATCCTATTGGCCAATTTTTGACTCACTTTTGAACAAAAATTGAATTTGAGAAACTGGTCATTGTAGGTGGGAACACATCTATAAAGCCAGTACTCCAGAAGGGTACTGAGGGTAGGAAGATCACACATTGGATGCCAACCTGGGCTACATACTGACTCCAAACACAAGTAAACTATACAATTGAGTTTGAATGCACTTAATGGGACCCTCTCAGGTCCCCATGTTGTCTTCCTACTGCATCATCCTCAGTCTTGCTACAGTCACATGTGTATGTCACCTATGTGGTCCCTGCAAGCATTCATTTTACTATTCGAGGAACACTGCTGTACTTGGAGTCTTAGGATCACTCGTATCTAATAGGACCTTGACTGGATAAGTATACTGAGTAAGTCTAAGTAAAGCTTCACTTTGCTTATATCTGGGATCTGGGACCTATAAGAATCAAATCAAATGGTATGGGGGTCAAGCAAGTTACGCTTTCCTGTGCAGCAAATCCCCACATGGGAGAGTGTATGTTTCCCATGAACCTACAAAATTCTCTCCCCTCTCCCTGATTGATCTCTGAAAACAAAAGTTTGAATGTCTCACTACAAATGGTATGTTTTATTATACGTCTATATTTATGGTGCACTTAAGATATTGCCAGGGCAAAAGGGGCTCATATTCTAGTCATCATTACTGATAGTTTACATGATAATATAAATAACTAATCTTGATTTCATATAAATAACTAATCTTGATTTCTATTTATATGAAATGTCTTCAGTTTCTTTCTATTTAGTAAAATTGATGCCAATGCAATATGATTCCTGTTAAACTTAGAGCTACAACTACTTGATAGCACCCTGGAAAACATTCCACATTGTTATGATTACCAGTCTTAAAAACTCAGCCAAAGAACTCTTTCATAAAACCTTCTTTGACCACTTCAACCTTCATTTCCCCCTTTGAATACCAGGAGTGGTTATTTCTCCCTAGGTTTTTGGGTCATTACATGCACGCACGGCCTTGTATTGCTTCTATCACTTCTATATTGTTATTAAAATATTTGTGGAATTGAGATTCTAGCCAATCATTGTTTGTGTGTTTATCTCATCTCTCCTGAACTGGATTATAGGCTCCCCAGTGTCAGGGGCCACGTTCTCTGCCATGCTTTACAACACACTGCATTTACTATGGGTACCTGGTAAGTGCCTTTGATTTCATTTCAAGAGAGCATTAGATCCTAGAAGTGCCACAGGAATGTGTCTCTTAAAACTCTTCATCTACAACCTTGTCCCTTCTGGAATGTAACCAGAGAATAGCTTTGAAGTGAGGTTAGGTTTATTTCTTTCTTTCTTCTGCGTAGGAATGAAAGTCCTTGTTTTCTACCCTGACAAAGTGAAATCATTTGAACCTCTAATGCAAATTTCAGTATCTGCTGTTCTCTGTTCTGAAGGTCATCTGCTAGAATCTGAAAATATCTGTGGGTGATAATAATTTAAGTACATATTTCTAATCTTCATAAGGAAAGTTTTTGTTCTTAAAATTAATTTCCTTATTTGTCAGTGTTACAACTTAAAATACGTTTCCTTATATGCACCATAAAATGTTAATGGCTACATATAGAGTGACTTTACGACTAAAGTGTCATTTTTCTTAGCTTGATCAGCTCTTTTGAATGGCGTCATTATGATCAAAGTTGTTTACAGTAATAAAATATGAATAGTTTCGATAAAAAAGTAGGCACCATTACAATTAAACAGTATCTGCCATTTTAGGATGTGATAACCACTCATAACGCTGTTGTAGGATAAACAAGTCTACTATATAAACATATTCAAAAGCATGTCCTAAACAAAGTCTTTGAAGCACAAAAAGGAATATGAATTGGAGGAGATGCAAAATACTCACCATGCCTGGATGCTTCAAAACAATTGTGAACAATTTACTAACATTTTCTTGTTATTGAAATCTTTCATCTATCTCTATTTCTGAAGGAAACAAGAATATTTTATAAGTAACACAAAGCCAAAGGTCTCAATTAAACATGTATCTTAATGCTTGTTTTGATTAAGTATGTTGCCAAAATTAGCATAGTCATATTTGTGGGGTATTCGCTCACTTATATTACCCCAGTATTGGAGAACAGCCAGGATATATAAAATAATACTATAAATCTTTATACAATGAATTAGCAGTTCTCAAATGGAATAAACTTGTCTTCACTCAATTACTGGTTTTCAAGTTTCTGGGTTTCCACCCCCAACCCTTTTTTGCTGAAGATTGGCTTCTGGCTGATCTTCATTGTCACAAATATTAAAGAACTGGCAAGTTAGAGAAATGTAAAAAAATTCTAGCAAATCAGTTTGCTTCTGGTTTAAGCTTCTGAACCAGGATTTGGAGGAAGTAAGTGACCTGCACTATTCTTCTTGGGGATAAAAAGGACTGTTTCCAACAATTTTACAAAGATGATTGTCTTTATAATGTTTGAATTAAGTAAAGCTTTGAGAATGAACACAGAGCTGGCTCCTTTATTGAATAAGAAAAGAAATATTTGACACGGTTCTTGATATACAGAGTAACTGAGAACCTGTGTGCAAATAGAAGGATCATAAAAAATTTATTTAAGCTATTGTATACATTACCAATAATACCAAAATATAACTTGATATGTGATCCCTTTACTAATTTATTATGTTTTTGTGTGAATAACTAAGGTATTTTCCTATGTCAGAGCATTATATTTGCCAAATGAACAAAGGTCAAGCTTCTAAGACTTTCATTTAGGGACTTCCACAGTGAATAAGTATTATTTGCATGATATACTTGGGCAAATGTATGGCTGTCCAGTCCTCTATATGAACCTTCTAACCATTCATAGCTCGAAAAATGGTCACGCGTTTCTGTTTTCATGAAACTTAAGTAATACATAAACATACACAAATGTACATACCTATACATCTCCCCACTACCAACTCTAACATCTCCTGTACATATTTAAACCAAATCTTTCTTAAAGAGGCTATTTGTTCCTCTCACCTTTTTATGACCACCCTCTCTGAGTACCTTCTTTTTAATTTTCTTCCATTGTCTGTCCTATTCAGTTAGTCTTTATATGGGGGATATTTCAGATTTCTGGATATCTACTTTCCTTTCATAAAATACAGTCCCAAAAGTATTTAGTGGGAATTTTAAATTCGTGTGAGATACTTGATTATAAATTATAATGAAGCAAGAATCTGTAAGCTTAAAAAGCGTTCTTATAGCTAGGCGCTGGTGGCTCATGCCTGTAATCCTAGCTCCTCAGGTGGTTGAGATCTGAAGATTGTGGTTCAAAGCCAGCCAGGGCAGCAAAGTCTCCTAGACAGTCTCATCTCCAATTAGCCACTCAAAACCCAGAACTAAGCCCTGTGGCTTAAATTAGTAGAGCTCTAGCCTTGAGAAAAAGAGCTCAGGGACAACGCGCAGGTCCCAAGTTCAAGCCCCAGGACAGAAAAGAGAGAGAGAGAGAGGAGAGAGAGAGAGAGAGAGAGAGAGAGAGAGAGAGAGAGAGAGAGAGAGAGAGAGAGAGAGAGAGGAAAGAAAGTAAAAGGAAGGAAGGAAGAAAAGAAAGAAAGAAAGACAGAAAGAAAGAAAGAGATTAGGCCTGTTCATTTCCCTTTAAAGGTCAGAGTATTCTTTCTTTCGTCTACTCTGCAGGGATACTTAAGCCATGTAAAACAAAATCCCCAAACCCAAGGGCCCAAATATCAGAATGTCAGGGGAAAATTCTAAACCAGAATCTTTTTTGGATAGGCAGAAAAAAGGTGAAACACTCAGAGAGCTGCTATCTGCAACAATGGCAACAGAAGGCAAACTACCCTGTATTATGGTTTGGATTTCCACCTATCTCAAGGGTAGTACTATGTATAACAAGTGAATTTCCAGAGAACCTTGTTTTAAAGTAAAGCAATCAACACTGCTTTAAAGCAAACACTCTTACATGAACAGATACTAATTTAGAAGACTATACAATATATTCATTTGTGAGCAAATGAGTAAAGCAAGAAATGGTTAATCAATTAAAGAGTCATCTTGGGACAGATAAAACCAGGGAAGTGTGATGATAGCTTGTTTTGTATGGCACTTTCACTTAGGCAGTAGTGTGGAAGAGGAGAGGCTGTAGTCCAGTGTTGCACGCAGTGATTATGATATTCTGTAAGTCACTGGGAAGATAAAGAGACATCTTCCCAGAAAGAGAACAGGTACTCGGTCACTCATTCACTTATATGGCATGTGCTTGTAGTCAGCTTCTCATAATGTATTCAAGGCAGCACACAAGACAGATTTCAAATTTAGACCTTAGGCCAACATTGCGATGAGTTATATGATTTCCCCAGCAACCTCAAGTCCTAAAACTTACTTGGCAGAACAATATGTTCACAAGGAAAACATAACATGATATCATACTCAGTCCCTGTCATTTGAGATTTTAATCCTATGAGAAGTGAGCCTTATATTCCTCTCAATAGCTCTGGCAATTCTGATGGGATGAGAAGAAAGAAGAACATGTTCTTAGTTTTTCTCTCATCCCAAGCACGTATTTGCTTCGGTGGAATACTGTCATGTGTAAGCCATGCCTATCCTAGACCTCATTGCTGAAGAGAGGACACACCTCTCTCTTTCTAGTATTACTACCACTCAAAGCGCTTGGGCATATAGTTAGTCTCCTAAAATGGCTTGAAGTGAAAGATGGATTTTTGCATCACTATGTGGTGACCCTTAGTTCCTAAAGACTGCTCTGTCCTGAGACTCAAAAGTCACAATGAAAATGAGCACTGTTTGAGAAATGGGAATAGAGTTCATTCCGGAATATTTTCTGGAAAGGAATTTATTTACATTTTGTCTATCTGCTAAGATTTTATTGAGGATTAAAGTCATTGACTAACCTGCCAGAGAAAATTTCAAGGCAGCCTAACTTTCACGCAGTTGTGTGGGTATTGCTAGGTGCTTTTTAGCCAGATTTATAGTCATATTGAGAGAAAAAAAATGCAGGGTATAAAGATTCTTTAAAAAAACATTGCAATTTAGTCAGAAAACTTTGGGCCATTGAAGGTATGATTTCTGAGGGAATGAGCAGTGTTAAAAACAAAACCTAGGGTTGGAGGCATGACTCAATTTGTAGAACCCCAGAGAAGCAAGCAAGAGTTTAAGGTCACACACTGGTCCTGTCCAAAAAGGAAGGCAAGCACTTTGCACCAAGACAATAGGAAAGATGCCTTGTGGGTATCTCAAAAAACCAGTTAAGACCCCACCCACCACAGGCTACAGTGCAGAAAAGTGTAATTTCATTTAGAACATTTCCCTTAAGAAGAGAACTTCATTGCCAGGACACTCTGCTCAAATGGGTTCAACCAGAAAATTGTTTACCCAGAATTCATTTCACTGTACCTTGTGGCCCAGACATTCAGCAGCTGCTGCAGCCACAACCAAGGGTTCTTGAGCTACTCTTGTTCATGTGACAATTTTGCAGACACACAGGATAGGGGAGTTATTGGCTCCACATTGAACAGCTAAAATATCAGCTTTGACTGACTTGGTAAACTATTCCATAACCCCAAGGGAACCTCTGCTGAAGCTGACTTTCTGGATCCAAGAAAAGAGAGATAAAGTGATTGGGTATTTAATGACATCATTGAGCTGATCAATAGGCCAAGTATGAAACTTCACTACTCTGTATTTTCAGTTTTAGGATCTAGTAAATTCTTTTTAATGCTTATTTCATTTTGAGCTGGTTTTCCTGCTGCAATTTTGGTGTCTTGTTAATATATTTTTCTTGAGTAAATACTCAACTAACGGAGGCAAGATTTATTCACAATGAGTGTTATCACAAATATTTTATAACAGCCAAAATATAAATTATTTAGATGCCGAATATTAGGGAAATAGGTACATAAATTATGACTCACTGATATGATAGATTAAATAGATACTAAAATTAATGGTTTCAAGTAGTTTTAATTAACGAGGTCCTTCAAAATCAGACTCTACTTCTCTGGCCTTGCATCTTGGTTAACACTTGAATGTTCTTTATCTACATGCACTGTCTCATTTGTTTGCTTTGCATTATGGATTTTCTCTGCCTACCATATCTGTGAATAATCTCAACTTCTAGCTCAATATTGCTTATTTCCCTTTAAAATGCATCTTAGACTCATCTTTCCAGGAAATCTTCCCATGATATTTCTTTTCTTACTCCCCAGATTGTGCCAGCCTTCCCTTTCTGAGCCCATGGTAAACCAGTTATGCTTTCCTCTAACTGATGATGTTCTATGTGTTTCTTTCCTCGGCATAGACTGTCTGCTCTTTTGAACACAGAAACTAACTCCTTCTTATTTGACTCTGTACTCCTAACACCCAGCTGAAGACCATGTAGACCATAGATGCTCTATGAATTTGTGTAGGCAAGACAAATAAATGAGTAAAACGTACCCATGGATACATCCAGAATGTATAAGGAAGCCAAATATAGAAATATTCACTCTGCTTGCTAATTCCTAAATTTATATAATATTACCATTAACAATAGTTAAAATTACCATTAATAATAGTTAATACTCTTTTTTAAAATAAGTTTTTCATTGTGAAAATACTGTACAGAGGGATTATAGTTAATAAGCAAGGTAATAAGCGCATTTCTTATCTAGCATTGTTGGCTCCTCCTTTGTTTTTCCCCTACCATCCTATCCCTCCCATCTCCTCAACTACACTTCCCCCATCCCACTTCAATTATAAAGTTCGTTTTTCGACATAGTGTCTTGTACATCTCATTGGTGCAATGGGTCAATCTGCATCCATATTTAAACATTTTGTTTTCCCTTCTTCTTCCCAAGTTATACCAACATCAAATACAGTGAAAACGGGGGTTATACAATGGGAGAGGGACATACAAAGCAACAAAAAAATGACATGGTACCTTATAAATGTTAGAAATAATAGCAAAGAAGAAAAAACCATTTGTGTCCCTCTCTTGGGGTTCATTTCACTTAACATCATCTTATCTGAGCTTTTCTGCTTGTCCCAGACATATACTAGTTATTGAAAATAAGGGAAGCCGTGGGACCTATGTTTCTTTGGGCCTGTCTTCTTTCTTTCTTTTTTTTTATTGTGAAAATACTGTACAGAGGGGTTACAATTACATGGGCAAGATAATGAGTACATTTTTTTTTTATCAAGCATTGTAGCCTCCTTCTTTGTTTCCCCTTCCCATCTCCCCCCGCCACCTTTCCACCGAATCCTCCCCTCCCCACCCCCGCTTCACCAAAGTTGTAATGTTCGTTTTCGACATAACGACTTGTACATCTCACTGTTGCAATGGGTCCACCTGTATCCCTATTTAAACGATTTGTTTTTCCCCTTCCCCTCCACAGATCATACCGACATCAAGTACAGTGAAAGCAGGGGTTATACTGTGGGGGAGGGACATACAAAGCAACAAAGAAATAATCTTATAAATATGTTAGAAACAATCGCATGAAAGGAAAAAACATTTGAATACATATCTTAGGGTTCATTTCCCTAACATCACCTTATCTGACCTTTTCTGCTTGACTCAGACATATACTAGATATTGCAAATAAGGGAAACCATGGGACCTATGTTTCTTTGGGCCTGGCTTACTTCACTCAATATAATTTTTTCCAAGCCATTCCATTTCCTAACAAATGGGACAATGTCATTCTTTCTGATGGAGGTATAGAATTCCATTGTGTATATATACACCACATTTTCTTGATCCATTTAGGTCTGTAGGTTCATTTCTGGGTTTTCAATTCTATTCCATTGGTCCTGAGGTCTGTTCTTGTGGGGCCTGGCTTATTTCACTAAATATAATTTTCTCCAAGTCTTTCCATTTCCTAACAAATGGGGCAATGTCATTCTTTCTGATGGAGGCATAGAATTCCATTCATCTACTGAGGGGCATCTCGGTTGGTTCCAAATTTTAGCTATGGTAAATAATGCTGCAATAAACATAGTTGTGCTGGTAGCTTTAGTATGATCTTGTTTGTGATCAAAAGTGGAATTACTGGGTCATAGGGGAGCTCTATGTGGAGTCTTTTGAGGAACCTCCATACTGCTTTCCAAAGTGGCTGAACAAGTTTACACTCCCACCAACAATGCAGTAGGGTTCCTTTCTGGCCATATCCCCTCCAGCATCTGTTGTTATTAGAGTTCTTGATTATAGCCATTCTAACTTGGGTGAGGTGGAATCTCAATGTTGTTTTGATTTGTATTTCTTTTATGGCTAGAGAGGTTGAACATTTCTTCATGTGTCTATTGGCCATTCTTATTTCCTCTTCAGAGAAGTTTCTCTTTAAGTTTTCAGCCCACTTATTTATTGGGCAGTTGTTTCTTTGAGAATTTGTTGTTGAGGGATTTAATTTTTTGAGTTCCAGGTATATTTTAGATATGAGTCCCTTGTCCATTGTATGGCTAGTGAAGCTCTTCTCCCAATCCGTGGATTTTCTATTGATCTTGCTAGCTACATCTTTTGCCATGCAGAAGCTCTGCAGCTTCATGCAATCCCATTTGTCCAAACTTCCTTGGATTTGTTAAGAAAATTTCGGCCATGCCAAGGAGACCTAGGGTTTCTCCTATTCCATCCTGTAATGTTTTCAGGGTGTCTGCTTTGACTCCAAGTTCTTTGATCTATTTGGAGTTGATTCTGGTGCAGGGTGATATATAAGGATGTAGCTTAGTTTCTACAGGTGTTTAATCAATTTTGCCAGCACCATTTACTGAAGAGGCTGTCTTTCTTCCATTCTATTTTTTTAGCTCCCTTATCGAAGATTAGGTAGCTATACATCTGCAGGTTCATTTCTGGGTTTTCAATTCTATTCCATTGGTCCTCAGGTCTATTCTTGTGCCAGCACCAAGCTGTTTTGATTACTATGGCTTTGCAGTAGAGTTTGAAATTTGGTATTGGTATTCCTCCAGCACTGTTCTTTCTGTTAAGGATCGTTTTTGCTATTCGCGGTCTTTTATTGTTCCATATGAATTTTTGGATTGCCTCTTCTATTTCCTTGAAGAATGAGGTTGGATTAGTGATAAGCATCGCATTGAATTTGTAGATAGCCTTGGGAAGTATTGCCATTTTTATGATGCTGATTCTTCCAATCCAGGAGCATGGGAGGTTTTTCCATTTTCTAAGTTGTCTTTTGATTTCTTTTTTCAGGTTTTAAAGTTTGTATCACAGAGGTCCTTCACTTCTTTGGTTAAGTTAATTCCTATGTATTTTATTTTTTGTGGGGCTATTATGAATGGAGTTGCTTTTCTGATTTCAGCCATGCTGTTCTCATTGTTGGCATACCGAAAAGCCATTGCTTTTTGAGGGTTAATTTTATACCCTGCTACTTTGCCAAAGTTTCAAATCAGCTGGAGTAATTTGGGAGTGGAGTCCATGAGATTCTTTAAATACAAGATCATTTCATCTGCAAAGAGGGAGAGTTTTACTTCATCTTTCCCTATTTGGATCTCCTTTATGTGTGCATCTTGTCTTATTGCTATAGCTAGTCATTCTAATACTAAATTGAAGAGAAGTGGAGAGAGTAGACATCCTTGTCTTGTTCCTGAGTTTAGAGAAAATGGCTTTAGCTTTTCATCATTGAGTATAATGCTGGTTGTAGGTTTGTCATATACAGCTTTTATTGTATTGAGGAATGTTCCATGGATTCTAGTTTTTCCAGAGCCTTCATCATAAAGGGGTGTTGGATCTTGTCAAATGCTTTTTCTGCGTCTATTGAGATAACCATGTGTTTCTTATCCTTGCTCTTGTTGATGTGATGAATTATATTAATTGATTTGTGTATATTGAACCAGCTTTGCATCTCTGAAATGAATCCTGTTTGATTGTAATGTATGATTTTTTTGGATGGATTGTTGCAGTTGATTGGCCAAAATTGTGTTGAGAAATTTTGCATGGATGTTCATCAAAGAAATGGGTCTATAGTTCTCTTTCTTTGGTGAGTCCCTTCCTGGTTTGGGGATGACGATTATGATGGCTTCATAGAATGAGTTTGGTAGTGAACTTTCTCTTTCAACTTCATTGAAGAGTTGGAAGAGTATTGGTGTGAGTTCTGCTTGAAGGCCTTGTAGAATTCTGCTGTAAATCCATCTGGTCCTGGAGTTTTCTTAGATGGGAGGTCTCTTATTGCTGTTTCTTTTTCAATGTTTGATATGGGCCTTTTAAGTTGGTTTAACTCATCTTGATTTAGTTTTGGCATGTTGATATTTGCTAAGAAAGGTCCATTTCTTCCAGGTTCTCAAGCTTATTAGCATAAAGGTTTGAGAAATATTCCATTATAACATTCTGAATCTTGGTTGTTTCTGTGGTGATGTTTCCATTCTCATCTTTGAGTTTGTTTATTTGGATGTGTTCTCTTCTTTTTCCGATAAGATTTGCAAAGGGTCTGTCAATTTTGTTAATTTTTTCGAAGAACCAACTCTTTGTTTTGTTGATTCTTTCTATGTTTTTTTTTAATTCTAATTCGTTTTAATTCTGATTTAATTTTAATTATTTCTTTCTGGATTGCAGTTTATCTTGCTGTTCTTTTTCAAGGAGGTTTAGATGTCTCATTAAACTGTTGGTTTCAGATCTCTCCAATTTGTTAATGTAGGAACTCAGAGCTATAAACTTGCCATTGAGTACTGCCTTTGCTGTGTCCCCGAGGAGCTGGTAATTTGTGTGCTCATTTCTGTTGAATATCATGAACATTTGAATTTCCTTTCTAATCTTTTCCATGACCCACTGGTGATTCAACAGTGTGTTGTTCAGCCTTCATGTGTTACAGGACTTTCTTTGGTGGCTTTTGGTTTTGAATTCTAATTTTATTCCCTTGTGGTCTGAAAGAATGCAGGACATAACTTCAATGTTTCTGAATTTGGACAAGTTTGCTTTGTGACCTAAAATGTAGTCTATTTTGGAAAATATTCCATGTGCTGCTGAGAAAAATGTGTATTCTGATGCTGCTGGGTGAAATATTTGTTAGATGTCTGTTAAATCTAGTTGATCTATGAAGTTGTTTAAATCTGTGGTTTGTCTGTTGAGTGTTTGCTGAGTTGATCTATCTAGTGGGGATAGTGGTGTGGTAAAGTTCCCAATAATTAATGTCTTTGGATCTATGTGAGGTTTGAGGGAAAGTGTGTTTCTTGGATAAATTTGGGTGCTCCGTTGTTTGGTGAATAGATATTTAGAAATGTAATATCCTCCTGAAGGAGAGATCCCTTAATTAGTATGTAGTGACCTTCTTTATCTCTTCTCACTAATTTTAATTTGAAGTTTATTTTATCTGACATTAGGATTGCAATGCCTGCCTGTTTTGGGGGGGGGGGGGGTATTTGCTTGGTAGATTTTATTCCAGCTTTTCACTTTCAAAATATGTTTGTTTTTATGGGCAAGGTGTGACTCTTGAAGCCAGCAGATAGAAGGATCTTGCTTTTTAATCCAACTAGACAGTCTATGTCGCTTAATTGGAGAGTTAAGTCCATTAATGTTGAGAGTTAGGACTGAGAGGTGTTTGGTAGTTCCTGCCATGTTATCTACCTTTTTGAGGGCTGCGACAGCTGGGTTCTTCCTATGGTTCTTGGATTCTCCATTTGGGTGCAGTTTCTTGGCCTTTATTGTTGGTTTTCTATGTGTAGGACATCGTTAAATATCTTTTGTAGGGCTGGTTTGGTGGAGATATATTGTTTCAATTTTTTTTCTGCTATGGAAGGTTTTTATTTGACCTTCAGTTATGAAGGAGAATTTAGCTGGGTACAGTATTCTTGGTTGATAGTTGTTTGTCTTTAAGGCCTGGCATACATCATTCCAGGCTCTTCTTGCTTTAATTGTCTCTGCTGAGAAATCTTAATACTCTCTTTAATTGTGGGAAATTATACCTTCAATTCCAAATTTTCTCTGACTTACTGAATAAAAACTGGTAAGGAATCTCTTCTGTTTGGCTGCTTTACTTACTCTTATACCAAAGTATTTATTTATCAAATAATTACTAAACACCTATTCAGTGCCAGACACTCACCTAGGTGTTGATTATAGAAATCTAAGCCCACTCCAAAAGGTTAACAGATTATGGAAGGAGACAATCTTTTAATAAATAAACTGACAAATGACATGTGACTGAAAATACCCTGTTCTTTCCACTGAAGAGAGGTGTAACTCCTTTTATCATTGGGGGAAAGCTGGCTATTTATATAGAAATTAAGATCCATTTTTTAAAACTCAGCTATTATTTAAATTCCTTTGTAAAAAATTTGTTAACCAAGATTCATTAATAAACATTTATAATTGAGATGTCTGAAGACAAATCTCACACTGTTATTCTCTCATGAAAAATTAAATTGAGTTACACATTTGATTAATTTTGAAAGCTCTGGTTTAAGGTTATAGGAATCTGACAGAAAAATTGAAGCCATGATTGATTTCTATGACACACTTTTAATAGAAAGTACTATAAAATATTGCAAAAGAACTCTAACATCTTTAAAGATGAACTTGAATGAGAGATGCCAGGTTCATGGGGCAGGGAGAAGGCCTCTATGAATGACCTTCACCTCTGATCACTCTCCCTGAGATACCCTGGTTGGGCAGTGTGCTTTCTTTCAGCTTTCTAACTGATATTTCTAAGAATAGCAGCAAGGGCATTCAGCAAGCACTCCCCTATCACACAACAGTGTTAACATTTTGTTTTATGAAAGGACTTCAAAATTCAGAGAGACTATTAAATGAATTCGGAGTCATCAGGTTACATTGCAAAGGTATAAGAATGGCAAAAATCCCTTTCTCCTACATATCCTTGAGGACAGACACTATCTATTAGTGATCTTTATATGTCCACAATGCCAGCAGAGTAAATGGCTTACCATTGGCACTATTAGGCTGAATGAAATTTTAATAGTGATTAGATAGATCAATAGATAGACAGATGGACACACGGACGGACAGATTGATAGATAGGTAGATAGATAGATAGAAAGATAGAAAGAAAGAAAGATAGATAGATATAGATGGATAGAGGATAATCTAAATCCACTGTACTATTATATAATGTAATAAAAAATCATTATTAGTAGCCAGGAGGTTGCTAATATTCAGGCTGCAGGTAGCAGACATAAGAGTGGAAAGTATTAGGATCCTTACTCATATTCTTTAGCCATGCATCTACATATTCTAGTAGCTGTCAACTCTAAAGATTTTGTGCTGTATGAATGAACACATCTAAATCATTTGTCTTGAACAGTGGGGTCATTCACGATTCACAAAGATGATAGGTATGAAATGTTAAGTTCTTAGTTTAGAGACATGGACCTGTGTTTTGGCAAGTAAGGAATTTGACCAATAACACATGGCAAGTTACAGTTAAGCAAACTAATTATAACTTTACATTTCACAGGTAAGATGCCTGAAGTAAAGATAGTAGACAGTTTTGGATTTTGGACACTTCATAAAGTTATGCTTCTATTCTCTTCAAAGTAAGAACATTGTAGTGGAGATAACAGGATATGAGTAAGAACGCTGGGAAGATGGCTGGGAAGACAGTGCTCCTGTCCTGCCTATTTGAAAAGTTTGACTAAAGCCTAACTGACTCTCATATGAAAGTTGGAACCCTCTTCTTACTTTCTGTCCCACTTCACATACACTTCTTTTCCTAGACATCAAATATTTGTGAGTCACATTGGTAATTTAACTATATTCTGTTCAATAGAGCGTTATTCACCCAAGTAATTTAGAAGAAATTTCTTATAATAACAAAGAAAATAACTTATTTAAGCTAAAGGAAAAGACACATTTGTTTAAAATAGAATATTTCATGAATAAAATGGTTTCAAGCATTGCTTGAAGGTAAAAGGATTTAGAGCCATGGGTTACAAGTCCAGAATGAATTGCATTGCATCCTATTTCCCAGGGGTCTCTGGGATGTTGTGGACTCCCTTCTCTAATTTCTCTACCTTCTCATACAGGCCAGTCTCTTCTAAACTCATGCTCTGGCCAAAAGCTCTTTCTCCCATACGTATCCACCAGCTTTAATTTAACACTGCCTTCCTGAAAAACACCACTACCACAAATCCATTCTCTCCACATCTCACTCTTTAATCTGAATTCCTAGGCGAGAGAATAGATATGGGAACTGCTGAACTTTTAGATTGTTTTCACTCTAAGCAGACATTCTGACTTCCTTTTAATGAAGTTGCTGTGAGAGTAGTAGCCACACAGATGCATCATGGTTACTTGTATGATAAGAAAATTTCTCAGGGAAGGGATTGTGTGGCTGGGAAGGCACCTTCCTAAAGGAAGTCTGACCCATTTTTACAATGACCTTAATACTTTTCTTATGTATGTATGTATGTATGTATGTATGTATTTGTACTGTATGGGGCTTAAACTCAAGGCCTTCAGCTTGGCAAAGAAGCACTCTATACCACTTGAGTCATTCCTACAGTCTTTTTTTTTTGCTTTAATTATATTTCAAACAACATTGGTTGCTTTTTTATTTGCCCAGGCTGGCCTCAGGTTTCAATCCCTTCTACATTCATAAGTGGTAGTTAATGTATCTAGGCAATGAACTTAAACTTTCTAGTAGCTGAATTTTAAATAAAATTGTAAACACAGTTTGGATCATAGGTAGAAAACTCTTTTCTGGGAAAAAAAAAACAAAACTATCTTCTCTAATGATGATGATTACTTAGTATGGATAATGACCAGCAAGTATCACCAATCTCAGAGGTCACATTTTGTAGTGGATGCTATTATCTTTCAGAATTCAGTTATCTGTATAATTTTTCATTAGCTACTGCACTTAGTACATATTTATGTAGATGTACATATTCAAGGAGAATTTTAAAGTAAATATATTTTTGCATGAAATAACATTAAAATGTAAGTTCCTACACAGATTATCTGATTGCATTCAAGTAACTGAGCAATATGACTTCAGAGCTATAGAGGTAATATCAAAATTCTTCAGATAAACAAATTAAATATATATATATATATAAAATACCATAATGGTATCAGAAAACATCACATATATAATTTTTTTAATGTTTTGGGTTTTTTTATCATGAAAATACTGTACAGAGGGGTTACAATTACATGGGCAAGATAATGAGTACATTTCTTATCAAGCATTGTAGCCTCCTCCTTTGTTTCCCCTTCCCATCCCTTCTCATCCTCCCCCCAACCCCCGCACCAAAGTTGTAAAGTTCCTTTTCGACATAACGACTTGTACATCTCACTGTTGCAATGGGTCCACCTGTATCCCTATTTAAACGATTTGTTTTTCCCCTTCCCCTCCACAGATCATACCGACATCAAGTACAGTGAAAGCAGGGGTTATACTGTGGGGGAGAGACATACAAAGCAACAAAGAAATAATCTTATAAATGTGTTAGAAACAATCGTATGAAAGGAAAAAACATTTGAACACATATCTTAGGGGTCATTTCCCTAACATCACCTTATCTGACCTTTTCTGCTTGACTCAGACATATACTAGATATTGCAAATAAGGGAAACCATGGGACCTATGTTTCTTTGGGCCTGGCTTACTTCACTCAATATAATTTTTTCCAAGCCTTTCCATTTCCTAACAAATGGGACAATGTCATTCTTTCTGATGGAGGTATAGAATTCCATTGTATATATATACCACATTTTCTTGATCCATTCATCTACTGAGGGGCATCTGGGTTGATTCCATATCTTAGCTATAGTAAATAATGCTGCAATCAACATAGTCGTGCTGGTAGCTTTAGTGTGGTCTTGTTTGTAAACATTTGGGTAAATGCCCAAAAGTGGGATTGCTGGGTCATAGGGGAGCTCTATGTGGAGTCTTTTGAGGAACCTCCATACTGCTTTCTAAAGTGGTTGAACAAGTTTACACTCCCACCAACAATGCAGTAAAGTTCCCTTCTGTCCACATCCCCTCCAGCATCTGTTGTTATTAGAGTTCTTGATTTTAGCCATTCTAACTGGAGTGAGGTGGCATCTCAATGTTGTTTTGATTTGCATTTCTTTTATGGCTAGGGAGGTTGAGCATTTCTTCATGTGTCTATTGGCCATCCTTCTTTCCTCTTCAGAGAAGTTTCTAAGTCTTTAGCCCACTTATTTATTGGGCAGTTGTTTCTTTGAAGATTTGTTGTTGGAGGATTTAATTTTTTGAGTTCAAGGTATATTTTAGATATGAGACCCTTGTTCGTCATCACGTGTATTTTAAAGTGGTGAAAATGAGTACTGAAAGAGCAAGCTCACAGTATAAATGACACCAAACAGATAAGATCTATAATTTAAGTCACATAAAAAAATGCTCATATGTAAAACTATTTGAAATTAAATGTTAATGAAGGCTAGGGAAGTACAGGTATAAAAACTTAAAGAATTGCGTGGGTTGTAAATTTTAACCAGTAGATTTTTGCAAGTTGAAATTCATGTTCTAAATGTGTCAACACAAGGATGAATTTTGTTTATCAAAAATGATTTTCAAGTGCCACAGATTTTAGGGGCATAATGATTCAAATAATAAATTCTGCCATCATATACAAACCTATGAAAATATATATTTGTAGTTGTATATGTGAAAATACACTAGGGGAAAAACACTAGCTAATGCAAAAATCACTGTGCACATTAAAATTGACAATAATATCTTATTTTAAACAAGACTTCCAGGAATTTGAAAAGAAATGGTAAGTTGAGTAGATCTCTCTTACAAGTAAAGACATGAATTCAGCGTGAGATGACAGCGCATGTCAAATTAAGTCATAAAGAGGTCATCAGGGTAGGAGTTATTTCTGCATAAGCATGAAGATAAAACAATCACACTATCCATTTTTGCAAAATCAGAATCTTGTATATATTTACCTACTACTGCAAAAAAATATCCCTTTCCTTGTTTTTTTTTTTTTCATTAGACAGGGAAATTTCATTCTTTTGCTAGCTTCAATTTTCACTAATACCTGCTCTACCTGGTTGAGTGAGTATGCCAACATACTGTGTATAAACTGTGCCTGTTTCAGCTTAATCGGGAACTAGCAATAGAAGGTAGCTCAAGGGATTTCTAACACAGCATTGCAGGGATGAAATATTGGAGTGTTCTGATCAGGTCAGGTTTGGAATAAGAATGTGAATTATGTTTATTCAAATTTCTTCAAATCCCCAACAACTTCAGGCCAATTCTTTCAAGACTTTGAATAGTGACCTTTTATATATTAAGTAACGTGGAGCTGCCCAGACCTAAACCAGGTTTGCTCTCATAGCCTGAGCTTTCCCAAAGCCTGGCTTGGTTGAGGAGGACTGAAGGGTGAGACTACACTGGAAAGCCACTACATCTCACAGCCCATGGATTATAACTTCAACCTGCTTCTTGTCATTTTTCCACACTGTCAATAGGACTAAAGGAAATTCAGCAGGAATCCCTTCCTCTAAGTAGACACTGGTAGGAAACCTTTCCCTTCTGACATCCTAAGGACCACACCAGTTAATTCCATCCTGTAAGCTCCTGCTAGTAAATTCAGGGCAATGGGCAGTATGCACATTCCTTTAGCCACTTCTTTCTTCAAGCCTTATGCCTCCAATTTTTTTTATTTTTTCTCTTGATTTCTGACTGTAATTTGTATTTTGTTCCTTATTTTGTACTTGAAAACTGAATTCGGGTACTAATCACTCTTACACTGGCCATCAACCTTATCTTGTTCAGTCCTTGGGGTTTCTTCCCTTTGTGCATGTTTGCCATAATCTTTTTTCTTCCCAGTACTGGGTTAAACTCAGGGATTCATACTTGTGACAGAGATGTTTACCCCTCGAGCCACACCTCAACTCTTTTTGCTTGAATAGAGTCTTTCTTTTGCCAAAGCCACCCTGGACTATAATCCCCATAATATATGTATGTGTATGTATATATATATATATATATATATATATATATATATATATATATATATTCCCCTTTGTAGCTGCTGTTCCATAACTACATCTGGCTTTTTCTGTTGAGATGAGGGTTTCATGAACCCCCCCCCCCAAAAAAAAAGAAATCAGGCTGGTCTGTAACTCAAATCCTCCTAATCATCACAATAGCTAGGATTACAGGTGAGCCTCCCATGCCTGGTACAATTATCTTTTTATTGAGGTAGAAATGCTCATTTTATAAAGCCTAGATTTTAAATATACTGTTACATGGGCTGTAAATATCTCAATCACTTCTCCAATCAAGTCCATCTTTTCAGTATTTTTCTTAGCAATTGCCTTCCCTCCCTCAAAGTGACTATTTAAAATTTTCTATTACCACAGAATAGTTAAGTACTTCATATGAATTTCTGAGATTGTAGAGAAGGTCTGTGCTGTTGCTGCTATACCAAGTTCATTCCTTTCTTGAATAAACTTCTGTTGTATGGGTATACTACCTAATAGTTGGCTTGTCTGAAATCTTGCTTTTATGCATGAATCTGTTGTAAACATTTTCTCAAGTCCTACAGTTGGATTGCTGAGTTACATTGCTTGTTCTTCTAATGAACACTTAGGGTTCTTTTTGTTTGATTTCATCTGTTTTTGTTTTTGTGCAAATCCTGGGGCTTGAGTTCATAGCCTGGGAACTGTCCCTGGGTTTACTTTGCTCAAGGCTAGTGCCCTACCACTAAGGCATTAAATTATGACTATCGTTTTAAAAAGTAGTTTGTTGGAGATAAGGGTCTCAAGATTTTCCTGTCTGATTTGGTTTTGAATCTCCATCCTCAGATCTGGGCCTCCTGAATAGCTAATATTATAGGTCTGAGCCACCAGTGCCTGGCAACACTTAGCTTTTAAAAACCAGTCTCATGTGTGTATTTAAGGTTGAATTCACCTGTGAGAGCTCAAAGATTCTCTCTAAGCATTCTTTCTAGGCTTTTCAAGACTGAAGGATGGTCCTGTACCATGATGAATTAATCATGGAAAGTCTCCCTGGAGAGCCATTTCTAGACATGAGCAAGGAGGACCAGAATAAAGCTCAAATCTTCCCTCCAGATAGATTGATAATGAATACTTGTTGACTAGATGGTGAGAAGAAATTGTTTTAGGATTAGTGCTGGCCTTATCTGTTATGCCTCTTCTAGACTCATTCTAGACGTTACAAATGACACCAGGCCAGTTTCAAATCAGTTCATACCTTACATGTTCAATAGGCTGAGATATGAGGATGGTGCTTTGAATTCACCTTGGGTATCCATCAAAAAACTGGACTGGAGGCAATGCTCAAGTGGTAGAGTACCAACCATAAGTTAAAAAAAAAAAAGAACAAGCCAGCTAATAAGGCCTTGGCATTGGCAGGCATACACACTCACCCACACCCACACCCACAACCCCCCCCCCACACACAGAATGAAACAAGCTAATTTAATATTTAAAAACTTGGTATTGATGTTTCTTGTACTTTTTTACATGAAGTAACAAAGATTTAAAAGGAGACTTTTCATTTCCTAACAAATGGGGTGGTGTTGGTCTTTCTGAGGGAGGTATATATATATATATACATATATATATATATATACACACACACACACATATATATTGCTGAAATAAGGATACAGGATGACCCATTGTAACAATGAGAAAAGACAGTATGCTGAAAACGAATTTTACAACTTTGGGGGTGGGAGTGGGGGGGAGGGGAGGATGAAAGAGATGGCAGGGGAAAAGGGGAAAAATAAAGGAGAGGGTAACAATGTTCAATAGGAAATGGACTCATTACTTGCTCATGTAACTGTAATCCCTCTGTACAGTATCTTTACAATAAAATATATATATTAGAAAAAAACAAAAGACTTTTTCTAATTAATTTCTTTTGTCATGAAAATTTGACAAAAACAATTTATAAGATTTAAATGCATTCCTTTTTATTAGAAAATATACTTGTGATAATGTGACTTTTTAAAAATAACAAGATACTTCTCTAAGAAAATCTCAACTGACAAGAATTTTGAAAGAAAGAATAGAACAAAATATGGAGTCAAGTAGAAGACAATAAAGAACATAAAATAACTTTATTAAAATTTCTCAATATATACTACATGTAAATGAATATATATGCATAAAATACATATGAATATATATATGTATATAAACACATATAAATATATATTTTTTTAAAATTTGCTCAGACAGATTTTCACTACATTGCCCAAGCCATTCTAGAACTTCCTGCCCCTATCTCCTGAATACTGGCATTACAGACATGGACCACCACCACATCCAACTTTCATATTATTTTTTCATGTAAGTTTGGTGCAAGAAGCAGCCCATACTGTGATGTAACTTATCCAAGTTAATAAAAGCTGGCTTTCTTTTAGACTTAAAAAAAAATCACCAGATTTACACAGGGAAAGTGGTGTACAGCGATGACACAAGCTACATTCCTGTTATCAGAAAATTACACAGCTGGATCACACTGGACCAGCTCCAGTTGTCATATCGTACTGCTATTGTTTCTTATGAAATAAATAGATTTGTTTATCATGCTCCAATGTGACATGGCAGGGCAAAAATCCTATTCCATGCTGTGGCAGCAAGAAAGAATGCAGGTGTGACCACTCAATGAAACCTGCAAAATCCTTTGGAATTCTATTATTAAAGCCAATATTCTTCACAATGCTCACCAGTCATCCATATCTTCCACCACCAAATTCATAAATATCTTCCCTACTAAGCCCACCCAGAAAATAAAAGTATTTCTTAAGAAATGTAGGAATAAAAATTGATTTCATCGGGGCACCCCAACTGTACCATGTCATGTACACTTACTTCAAACCAATTAAACTGCATGTTCACTGTAGTTAAAATGTAGCTTTTCAAAATAGCTTTGTTCCTTTATATATAAAAGTACAGTGTAGAAACAGTGCAATGCTCATTCATAATAATAATTTCATTTCATTTACCTGTCTTTCTACCTCCTCTGGATTTTTCTCATTTTCTTCCCAGCATCTTATAGCTTTCCTTTTATAAGCTGCATTATAGAGCCTTACAGTGAGGGCACGATAATGAAGAAAAACAAAACTAATGGGAAAAAATTATAATTAAGCAGTCCATGACACATTTGTGCATGAAGCAATGGAGGCAATTTACAGTGGTCGTATGCGTAGGAAAAGGTTTTGTTGTTCTAAGGCACATTTTTTTGTAGGTAAGCTATTGAAGAAAGAATGCACTTACAAAGATTTCCCCATAATATATCTACATTATCTGTCCTGAGGTGAGGATAAAAGTAAAAAGTAGAAATCAAGTCCATTGAAATGGATACACACTTTACTCACTGGAAAGTAGGGGGAAAAATCATCTATTCCATTCTGGTATGGACTCTAAATTGTCATCTAAATTTTTTATTGTGGATATATATGTTCATGTATCTTTATTTCTAATTAACCATATATACATATATAGTTATATCTATCTATCATCTATCATCTACCTATCTATCTATCTATCTATCTATCTATCTATCTATCTATCTATCTATCTATCTATCTATCTATCTATCTATCTATGGTACCTTAGGGAGAGGTAAGTCCAATACAAAATGCCAGAAGTATTGGGATTGTATTAACAATGTACTTTCACCACATAAATATACACAGGTTTTAAAAAGGCTGATTTTCAAAACAGTCTGAGTGACCTCATTTCACTTTCTCTATTTTAAAGATTGTATTTTATGATAGAGGACAGAAATAGAGTTTGCACGTATTAGTTAATAACTAGAGGGATTAGGCTGTACAATGTCTATTTCCTTTGGTTAACAGCATCTCCAATTCTTTGTTATCCCCCTTGAACTTTATTATTTATGGGTCTTGGAAATCAATGAGTTGTGGTTAGATCAATCAAAATCAAGAATCTTCTGTAATACAACTCTGGACAGAGTGTCCCAAAAGTGGAAAATACCTAGATCTAATTCTTCTTGATCACAAAGTTCTGGAAAAACAACTCACTTGGTTGTGTAGATCAGATTCTCATTTCTACTATGGGATCCAGTATCCCAATTCTTGGTAATCATGCTTTCCCTCCATCCCTTCATCAGATGTTTAGTGTACGTCCAAAAATTTCTCCTTGTTTTCATTTCTTCTTAACTTAGCCAGAATACCTATGTAAAATATTTTCTATTCTTTGTCCAATTTGTTGGGCTGCTCTAAAATTTACCCATTTCTAATATAGCAAATACATTTTTGGTAATTTTCTATATTGAATTGGTTTCTAATATATAAAGTATAATATAGCTGTGATACTATTTTTTAAAAAGTCTCAATGGAAGTTTATGAACTCCCATTCTGATATTGTTACATTTTGTGAATATTTTTAAGCCATTTAATGAATTTGGGCATCAGTTTTTGTTTTTGTAATGCTCTACAGAAAACAAACAATAAGAAACATATTTATGCTGGAGATGAATGGAAATACATATCATTTGAAAATCCTTTGAAACTTGTAAATTATCACTTAGCTGTTGATTATTATTAATTCCTTCATATATCTGTAGACAACTGATCCAAAAACCATTCAGTGAGGGAAGAACTAGTCTTTTCAACAAATGGTGCTTAGCCAAATGGAAAAGAAAAATGATGGACTTTTCTCTCATACCGCATACAAATATGAATTAAAAACTTCAATGTAAAAGATAAAACGATGAAAGTCTGAGAAGAAAATGCCTGTCTTAGAAGAAAATGCTAGTGTAAATCTTTGTGACTTCAGATTTATCAATGGAGTCTTAGATTTAAACAAAAATACATCCAGCAAAAGAAAACTAGGTTGGACTTTATCAAAATACACAAATAAGAAATTTAAAGTATAATCCAAAATTGAAAGAAAGCAGTTATAAATCATATATCTGATAAAGAACAATATACAGAATACATAAAGAAATTTTACAAGTTTGTCATAAGATACATAAACTAATAAAATTAGTCAAAGTAGTTGCATAACTATCTCTCTAAAGAAGTCAAAAATAGCCAATAATCACATGAAAAGGTATCAGGACTAGTTAACATTGAAGTGTAACTCCAAAGCACGATAAAACTGTGTATCACTCTCACTGGAATGACTAGACACAGAAAACCAGTTAAGTACAAGTGTTGACTAAGAGGTAGAGAAATCAGAACCTCATTAACTGCTGGTGGGATGTCAAATTCCGCAGCCACTTTGAAAAAGACTAGCCATTTTTCTTCCCATATTAAGTTGCCATATATGATGCTTGATCTTGACTGTCAACTTGATTGAACTGAGAGATGCCTATTTAAAAGGTAATCCTTAGCCTCATGTCCTAAAAATTGGTACATTTCAATTTTACTTAGAAATCTTAGGTTACAAAAGCTTGCTTCTCCCAGTAATACCTTTGATTTATTTATAAGTCACCTTTGTACTTCTAAAAATGAAATTAGACCTCTGGATATGTCTGGGAAGGTTTCAAGATAATTAGATTATGAGGGTGCTGACCTAATCAATGGTTTAATCTACTGATGGTTTCAACCCTGAATAGACTATTGGGAGGTGGGGCCTAGTTGGAGGAAGTACGAGTTACTGGCTATGGCTTTAAAGATATGTCAGGACCCTACTCTGGGGAGCTGCTCTGCTCCTCTTCTTACTCTTTTCCTTGATGTTCTGTTGTAACAATGGAACCAACCGTAGCAATGGAACCAACAGACCATGGCCTCAGAAACTGTGAATAAAAAGACATCCTTCTTTTTTTAAGATGTCCCCGAAATCAAACAAAATGTGGTGTATCTATACAATGGGTTATTATTTTGCTATAAATAATGATACATTTTACAAAACAGAAGAACCTCAAACACCATCTTTGCTTATAGCTCAGGGAAGATGTGGGAAGGAAGGATGGTGAGGGAAGAGACGCCGTAGCTGGAGGGCAGTAGAGTTTGAGGTGACAAAAACGTTCTAAAAGCAACGATGGTAATAATTCTACGTATCTATTTGTATTCTAATACATATTATGTACAACATACAATTTAACTGGGTACCAGTGGTTCATACCTGTTATTCCAGCTATTCAGGAAGGTGAGATCTGTAGTATAACTATTTAAAGTCAGTCTAAGAAGAGTTTTTTTGTTTGCTCTTTTGTTATTTTTTGTTTTGTTTTTACAATATTTTATTTTGTTTTTCCAGGCATACTGGTTCCTATTTGTTAACATCAGCTACTTGGAGGCAGAGACAGGAGAGTGAAGATGGAGTCCAACCCACACAAAAAGTTAAGGAGACTTTATCTTAAAGAACAAGTTTGGGCTGGGTGCCGATGGCTCACACCTGTAATCCTAGCTAGTCAGAAGGCTGAGATCTGAGGATTATGGTTCCAAGCAAGCCTGGGCAGGAAAATCCCTGAGACTTGATCTCCAATTAAACACCAGAAAACTGGAAAGGGAGTTGAGTCTCAAAATGGTAGAATGCTAGTCTTGAGCAAAAGAGCTCAGGGACAGTGCCTAGGTGCTGAATCAAGCACCATGACTGCAAAAAAAAAAAAAAAAAAAAAAAGGAAGAAGCTTGACATGGACATGGTAACAGAGTAGCAGGATTGTGGATTTGGGTCAGCCCAAGGCAAAAACTGAGACCATATCTGGAAAACAATTAAAGCCAAAAAGTCGAGAGGTGTGGTTCCAGTAGTGATTTCCATGCAAGAGGAAATCCATATTGGGCACAGAGGCTCATGCTGTAACCCTAGTGACTCAGAGGGTTAATGTGGGAGTATCATGGTTTGAGACCAGTTCACATAGAAAAATATCAGAAGTTCCTTTCTCAATCAACAGTTGGGCATGGTGACTGTGACAGAGCAGGTATTGCCTATCTCTAATGTCTGTGTTGAGAACATGACTCAGTTAGGATTCATGAAGTGTCTTCATTTCCTACTCTTATGTGAATTAGTCCTCTTAGGGAACTGAAGCACTTTGGTAAAAGTAATGTTTTGTGCTCTTTGTTTCTGATGAAGGACCTTTCTTATTTTTCATTGACACCCTCAAAATAAGCTAAACCAGGGAGTATTAACTCCTGGTGTCTCTGCTAAGGTTTTCTACTTCTCCCTCACTATTACCTTCTGTAGGATGGAATACTGTAATCAAATTTTCTTAGAGAACTTTGCCTTGTAGCATGAGCTCAAATGTGCCCTAAGTTACTTTGTGTTTCAATGCTCACATCTGTGGTCATTGTAACTACATTGACATCAAAGACTACTTGCTAGTTATTGTTATTTTTCCACAGTCGTCATCAAATTTCTGCAGGGGAATAAAAAATCATATTTGTATATTAGGGAGCATGGGGTATATTAAAAGGTAATTACAATAGAAAGTATAGAAATTTGGAGTTGAAGAGCGACCTTAAAAATATTTGGTTTAATGTCTTAATAAGTGTTAGAAACCCTTGCATAACATTTCTGATAAGTACTTTGTTCCAGCTACTATTTAAACCTTTCTAATGCTGTAAAAATCCACTACTTGATGGAGAGGCTCATTACATTTTTTTTCAGCCAGTTTTTATTGTAGAAAGGTTCATCATTAATGTTAAACCTAAACTTGTAACTTCCACCTTTTGGCTAATCTAAGATCTGTCACGTATAGCTGTATAACACTATGTAATTCATCTCCATGACAGCATATTAATTATTTAAAGACACTATCATAATCTCTTTGTCTTCTCTGGGCAAAGCTTCCTACTTTATTCAGATGTTTCTCATAGATGTGGTTTCTGGACCTTTCACTATGTAGATTTATCTGCTCTGGACACTACCAGATTCTCAATAGCCTTCTGAAGCTGTACTTTGCAGAAATGGAGCTCAATGCATGTGATCAGTGTCAAGTGCACAGATGGCTTCTCATTCTTTAATCTACACCTGAGTTTTGTTAATGGTTCTAAAACTGCTTGAGTTATTTTGAAAGGCACATCACACCACAGTCTTCTAATAAGCTTGCCATAAACTGAACTCTTTTGACATTTTTTTCCTTGCAAGAATTCTGTGAAGTCAGATGCCCTTAGTTCTTAAACTTGCAATTAATCTCTTCACCCTTTGTACAAGATTCAGTATTGATTTTTGTAATAAACAAAATGCCCTGTACAAACCAGGTGTTTAGCAAATGTCTGCACCTCCTTTTCACCGTGCTGGTTACAGAAGTAATATTCAGTCATCACTAGATTCTCATCATTTAACAAAGCAACTGCCATAGTTGTTGCTTAAGGAAACTATTTCTTTCCATAACTGTTGGACTATATGGCTGCAATGCTAGGAAGAACTGTGAAGTAAGAAAATTTATTTAGCTTCACTATTAGTCAATTCAGCCGAAATTGTTACCCAAATACCTGCATGGTAGCAATGTTTGAAATAATCTTCCTAAAAAGGGGTCATTGTCATAAAAACTTAAAAATTGTCATGTCACATTTCAAAATATGCGCTGTCTTACCTACAAATCTAATTGTTATGTCAAGCAACTAATGATCTCAGAACTTGAAACTACTTTTAATGAGTATGAATGATTTCTACAATATTTCTTTCTAATTATTAGATTCATTTATAGATACTATTGCCATGTATATGATTAAAACTTGTTTTTCCAACTCATAAACGTGTTGATTTCAGTATGTATACTTTATAAGATAGGCAATCAGTTGTGGTTCCCTTGACTAAACAAAGGTAAGTTGAAAGATAACTTAAGTAAAATCATTTTTAGTAGTATAAAGGTGATTTATAAATAAATCAAAGGTACTACTGGAAGAAGCAAGCTTCTGTAACCTAACACTTCTAACTAAGATTGAAATGTCCCGATTTTTGTTAGTATATAAGGCTAAGAATTATCTTTTGAATATCCTCTAACAAACTGAGTACATTATTTCATCAGTTAAGCCTCAAATTCCAACTAATCTTAGATGTTAGAAAGCTTTTTAAAAATGATTTTGATGGACTCATATTTATGGAAGAACAGACAGACAAGCCCTCTGCTCTTTAACAGAATGACATGAGGTACTTCTAGGAATCAGGACACAATAGAGAGACGGCCTGTTTATGAGTCGTAGGAACATGTGGTCCTGTCAACTTGAATAAGAGGCATCAGATATTTCTAGTGATGAAAACCTTTCAGCGAGGTGAAGCAGGCCACATTCCATTCCTTTTATTTTCAGAGATGAGATGGATTTGAAAACCATAACCAGGCTTCTTGATGCAAGGACTCGCCACATGAGATAATCTCCAGCACATTACTATCGCCAAGCAGATCTTTCACCCTTTTGTCTCCATGCATTATAGAAAACTTTAAATCAGTTTGGTGTCCATATAAACTTTTGATCCTAGGAATAGCCTAGGGTACCATCATTATCTTCCCGAGGACCATGTGTAGGCCCTTCAGTAGGTAGTACTAATTTAATCTCTTTGCTAGAGGAAAAAGTAGCTGATTTTCTAGATCAATATTTGATTGAATATGTTTGAAATGTTGGCAGATAAAGGCCCCTTTTCTGGTCCAAAGACTTTTTGAACCACAGAGGTATAGCGTTCTAGCTCCCCTGGGACTTGAGTGGAAGGAGGTCTCAAAGATCTATAAGAAGCCTTCCTGCCTTTCCTTGTGTTCTTCCAGCAAGACTCTCTAAAGGGTGAGATGAGAAAAAGATAAGATCAAGAACTGGAATGTCTTTATATCCATTTTTTTTAATCTTTCCTGGGGCTTCTCTTAACTAAAAATAATCGTTTATACCACTAGTTTACAAAAACCTCCTATAATAGGATAGTAGAAAGAAAGTCCACTTGATCAGCTTTAAGAAGATAACCCAGTGACTTGGGGAAAAAAAAATTGACACCTAAGACTCTATCATTTAAACCACTAATTAAACAAGAAGGTCAATATGTCACCAAAAGAGAGATGAATAAAAATTGAAGTGCTGAAGTGGTAGAGAGATTAGAACTTCTGTTGTCTTGTTAAGATTGATAAGCAAAATTTGTTTTTCACAAATTGTATTGATTTTGTAAAACCACTTACAAAAACAGAATAGTCGAGTAATATTTGAGCACACAAAAACCAGTCTAGTTCAAAACTATGAATATCAACTTTATCAGCAATTTTTCTTTCTTTCTAAAGTTTTACTTAAATTAATAGCCATTGCAAACATAAACCATGAAATAAGTTTACAGATGACTGAAAGTATTATTAAGGAGTGCTTGTCATAGTATCCTTTACATCTATATATAAAATTCAAAGAAAGATTACTAAGGCCAATATTTCCCTTTAAATCTCTCCTTTGCTGCAGAAATGCACTTGCATTCCCTAAGCACAAAGAGGAAAGAATGCTCACAAATTCCATCACCTTTCTTTCCTCTCATTGAACTTTTGTTTGGCTGAAGGAGAAATTTACTTTCCCCTAGCTACAGACTTTGAACAAAGAAGTACATTTTATAAAGGAAAGTAGCCACTAATGCAAAGCCAATTGCAATTCCTGGGAAAGGTAGACTCCAGAGGACTGATTTTCCACAAGTTAAGCCAAATCACTTTTCTTATTTTGAGATGAGAGAAATGTATTTAATTTTTTCCTGACAATTTCTCACAACTTGGATCTATTTTGGTGAAATCGTCTAGTCAAAGAAATGATATTCCCGATGTGAATTGAACAACTATTCAGGACATCATATTTCTCACTTTGAACAGGTATGCAATAAACACTTATGTCAATTATTTAGATAAACTGAATTTCAAGTTCTGCTTTTAAGGAAGAGAAGTAATTCAGATGAAAGAGATTGACTTTCTAGTTACAATTACACTATGAAATATACAATGCTAATATCACCACAATGTTTCTTCACAGTGCTTATACATCAATCGAACATAACATATAAGTTACTGCTATAGGCAGAAAGATCTTGAATGCAAACTCAGATTGCTCCTGAATCTTTGATACAGAATCCTTGCTGCAGGGTCTTTTTGCAACCAAATGTCCCTCATCAACCAGCCAGCTCTGATTGTTAGTCCTTGAGAGAGTTCTTTTTTTCTCCCATGGTATGAAAAAGAAGAAAAGAGAAAAAAATAACATGAGAAAACTTATTAAATATAATTTAAAGTGATACCGACAAGATATATATAAGCACTTCATATACTTTTTCTTAATATTATTTAAAATAACAGTGTGACTTTACATTTCCCTAAAACTTCATGTTTTGTGAGATTCAATTTACATATATCTTATTATATTACTGTAATAGAGTTACTTTAATATGCTAAGATTTAAGGTTTAAATTTTCCTGGTAATTTCCCTAAAGGAAATGCTAGGTTCCGGGCTACCATATCTCATTGGTCCTTGTCAAATCAACTCTAAAATTTCTGTCTAATTCTATCGTGTACAGACATTGATTAACTATCTAGATTTCCTCTTCCTATCAGAAACTAGAATTTGTGTTTGTGAGTGAAGAGAGGCTATGATTTTTCTTGACATAATATATACTCTCAGGGAAGAAATGACCCCATTCTAAGTCTTATGAGGGTGCCAGGAAGTTACTAGAAAACCTTTCTTCATGAAAATATGAAGCCACTGAAGGTGAAGACCATCATCTCACCACAGAGGAAGTAGCTCTGAGAAGAAGCCTTACTGAACACCACAGTGAACTGCTAAGGGAAGAGGTAAATGTTAAGTTCTTGAGGTCACAGGGTATGTTACAGTCTTTGTGTCAAGTAGCCTTAAACATTTAATTTCTTCTTGATTCCTCCTTGTTCAAAGAATTAATCACCTTTCTCATTTAAGTGTTCACAAATTGGGTTTGCTATTATTTAAAGCATCACATGGGATAAGTGATAGTCAAAGTTCCTTTTTAAATGTATACCTTTCCCATTTTGTCACTGCTAGAAGGAACATGGCTTATTTGTGGCAAATTCTACGTTTTTGTCATGACATCATAGCTATGCCCAATGTTTTGCTGTTTGAATATTTAAATTCCCAAGTTCATTTTTCAATGGAGTTTCCATTAGTCCTATCATCATAGTCAATACGAAAATGAAAAATTTAAGAACACCTGTTTTAGGGCTGACTACTTTCTGAGTAAATCTGATATGAATAAAATCTCTGCTCTCATTCATAAGTTGTTCTAGCAGGGCTGGATATTTCATAAAATCTTTATTCATATCAGGATAATCTGGTAAAGACTCATCCTTTAATTTATGCTAAATAATATTTGCAATGTTATATTATTTGAATAATATCCTGAGACAATGATGTTAGTGGAATTCCATCAAGGTAAATTAGAAACACACATCTATAACATTAAGCAAAGTAGGGGTGGTGACCCTTATTCCTTATGAAATGATTCTAACAGTTGTGAAGTAGAAAATATTTTTCTTGATATAAGACAAGAAAGTACCTATTCCAATGAAATGGAATGGGTATCACATGTTTTTTTTACATTTCTTAAGGTACCAATCATTTAAGCTTATTTTGGCTGATAATTTTGAAAGAGATTTTAAGAAGGCATATCAATTTAAAAAATTGATGTATGTCTGGAGGCCTTCTTATTCCTAGTATATTCAGCATTTTTATTAATTGATTTGCATATTTTCCTTGTGTCCTCTTACTGTATGAACTAGCATATGGTTAATTACATGACTTCTAATTATAATGAGATAAGATAACAAACTCTGCTACCTATTTTTCCCTATTTTTTGTTGATGAGGATTCGGTGCTCTTAAAATAATACAGCAGATAGTATAAATTTACTCCTAAAATTTATGGTAATGAAATAAATATAATACATAGCCACAAATAAGCTATATGTCTTCTGGAAAATCAGAGCATACTTTGTGATATATGTAAATGTATGGGCAGGTATATGTATACTACATTTATTCATATTAAACAAAATATTTTGAACAATTTTCAATAGTTTCCTTTAGATACATATTCTACAATGACAACATTCATCTTTAAACTTGATAGTCCTGAGGGTAAGAAAGGAAGGGAGGGAGGAAGAGAAACAGAGAAAGAAAGGAGGGAGAGAGAAAAGAAGAAAGGAAGGGATGAAGGTAGGAAATATAGCTAAAAGAAGCTGAGTGTCAATGGCTCAGGCCTGTAATCCTAGCTACTCAGGAGGTTGAGATCTGAGTATTGTGGTTCAAAGCCAACCCACACAGAAAAATCAGTGATACTCTTATCTTCAGTAACCACCAGAAACCAGGGCACTGTCGAGCACTAGCCTTGAGCTGAAGAGCTGAGGGACAGAGCCCAGGCCCAGAGTTCAAGCCTCACAACCGACAAAAAAAATAAAAAATTAAAAAATTAAAATTAAAAAATTTTTTAAAAAGGTAAAAAAAAATCCTTAACTTAGTACTACTCTGAATGTAGGTCAAAGCTGATGATTGAGGTATGGTGAACATGCCTTACACGTTCTAGCTTAGTAAGCAAACTTACCTGGGCTAGAAATTCCAGAAACACAGGAGATAAATCTGTGTTTTAAGAACAGAAAAAGTAGCCGGGCGCTGGTGGCTCACGCCTGTAATCCTAGCTACTCAGGAGGCTGAGATCTGAGGATCGCGGTTCAAAGCCAGCCCGGGCAGGAGAGACCTTGAGACTCCTATCTCCAATAAACCACCAGAAAACCGGAAGTGGCGCTGTAGCTCAAGTGGTAGAGCGCTCGCCTTGAGCTGAAGAGCTGAGGGACAGTGCCCAGGCCCAGAGTTCAAGCCCCACAACCGACAAAAAAAAAAAAAGAACAGAAAAAGTGTAGAATGTACTCAGCCAGAGATCGTCCCTCCTAGGTTAGGGAAGATCTCCTTCCTTACTGCAAAAAGCAACCAAAGAGTCCAAAGATATAGACAGAGTAAACTTGCCAAGAATGCAGGAAGCAAAGCAGTCACTATTTTAGAGTCAAAGTTGTTAGTCACCTGAAAGGCAACTATTCCATATCTTGGAAGTGAGGTTTCTGGACATAAGATAAGATGGGACTAATCTCTGTCTAGTGATTAGAACTTGGGGATGGTTTTCAAGCCAGTAAGAACACAGTACCAAAGATGGATACTAACAAGGAAAAACAGAGGAGACTTATTGTTTAAGGAAATTTATCAAACTGTGTTAACACTTTACATAGAAAATTAACGCCAATACTTATAGCATAAGGCGGCTTTATGACTTCTCTGAAATTTACACATTGGGGAATATATTAGATAATATGTTTATTTAACTTTTTACCTAGAAGGTGTGGTATAGCCCTAAGGAGGCAAGGGTATGAATGGTGTAACTCTTGGTAGTTACTGCACCCACATACTGTAGATTGAACAATATATAATAAACAGAGAGTGTGAGTCATCGGTCTTGCTTTCTTGTTTTAGCTGCTGCAGATAATTGCATTGCTTTGGGAAAACCAGAAAAAGCATTTTTGTTTATAAAGTGAAAATGAGGAATTCAGTTGGGATTATCTCTAGGATCTCTCAAAAAGAAATTCCTTGCTCTGCAGATTTCTTGAAAAAAAAAAGGGGGGGGGGATCATCTTATCTCTACATTTTCTTACCCCACCTAACTTGGATGGTCATGTTACTATTCATTAGTATCTATGAGGTGATTTTTCTAAATCACCTGTCATTTGAAGATTAGCAGCCCTCCTACTGTTTCCACAACATCCTTAAGGAAGTTGATCATATCCAACTGTGATGAGTCACTGCAGAGTTTCTAAATGAGGAGAAACTATGTACCCAGCAGTGATGTTGGATACTCAATAGTCTCCAAAAGGATAAAAGTAAGCCAGGCAAAATCTTTGTTTTGTACCTGCCTCCAGTACATTTGTGAAGGAGTGTTAATGAAAAATGAGAGTGATGTTCCCATCACACATTTTTGGATTACTGTGCAGCAACATCAATTGGAAACCTAATGAAACAGAGACCACCTACTGAGGAGGGATATTGTGTTCCTCTGTTTGCCTAGCATCCAATTTACCAACTGCGTGTATGGTACAAGCTGCCTGTTTGTTTGGGCCCCTGTTTGATTGATCCTACATTTAACATTGATAATTGGCAATGCCAATTTCCACACTCACAAGTAGACAAATGTACTATTCTACTGTGTGATAATACAAGTAAAACACATTTCTATCCAGAGGTGACTTCAGAATTTCAGAACTGGTTTCATTTCAGGATGGTGGGGGGTTGAAATTAAGCTAGGTCTCAGGAAAACTAATTGGTCCTTTCTCTATTTCACTCTTTCCATTAATCGACTAAGGTGAAATGCTACATATTCATCACACAGAACTTCTCCAACCAAGGAAATAACAGTAAGAAACCTAGTAGGTGAGTTCTCACCGAGCCTACCAGGGAGTATAGAAAGAGAAAAGCTGACATTCCAAATGGAAATGTTCTGTTCTTTGTTTTTGCACCTGTTCAAACTGGCATCTGGTATTAGGCTTGTGACTAGTCAAACATTACTACTTTCTGTCAAGCTGGCTGAGTGAAATAAAATAAAGAATGTAGTGTAAAATAATAGTTTATCCTTGTGTGTTGGTGACTGCATTTTCCTCTTCCGGCTCCCTACCTATGTTTATCATCAGCAGTTGTTTTATTCCTCTTCTTCACTCTCAAACCTTCCCTCCTCCCCATTTTTAATTTGACTTCTAGAAGCCATCTGGTATTCAGTCTAATTCCCATATTACAGCTCTCCATAAGTCAGTTGGGTGACTGCCTGTCAGGTTATAGGATTAAGTTTAAGGTTTTCTTAATTCATTTTGAGGTTCTTCATGGACTTGATCTATTATGTCTTCCCGAGCTTGTCCAGTTGCAGATTTCTGCATATGATTTATGTCTAGCAGGTGTTGGTTTGCTAGAGCTTTCTAAATATTGGCTTCACAATGCAAGGGAGGCTTGGGAAGATACTATACTCAAAATTGTATTTCTATACCAGTGGAAAATAGCCTCCCTGCTGAAATTCAATGTAGCAGAACTATTTATTAAGCAAAAAAAAAAAGGTGTTTCAGTATAAAGGAAAGTGAAGAGGCTCTAAATTCCATCACCAGCTCACCAGTTGCATCTATGTATTCTGTGCTTTCAGGAAATAGTCTTTTAACAAGTAGGACAACTGGGTAAGTTTAAAAATACAGATCAACTCTTTGCTATAAATTACTTCGAATTTGAGTGTTTTTTTAATGCCCTACTTTTAAGCTGAATTCCTTTGTCTATTTTTTTTGTTTGTTTCCCTAGTGTAAAGTTTAAACGCCTAATGGAAATCTAGGCATTGTTAGGGAGAAGGAAATAAAAAAGCCATCTTTCAAAAAGTGTTACTACTAAAGTATTTTAAAATCATTATTATACATTTGGAAGATCATGTAGCATTGGAAAAAAATAAGACTAAGATATAAAGCTCTTTTAATAAGGAATGCCCAAGTAAGTATAAGAGCTGTTTATGTTACATGTTTTTAAATTATTATTGTTATTGTTTATTATTATTTTGGAGATAGGGCTTCCCTATGATTAGAACTCACTATATAGGTCATATGGGCCTTTAACTCAGAATCCTCATTCTTCTATCTTCCAAGTGCTAAAATTATAATCACTGGCCATCACATTCAATGCTGTTACAAACATTTTAATAAAGCTACTAGACTGGGATATAGAGATTTCCACAGTATTATAATAGTGTATCATTTGTTTTGAGTTTGTATGAGTAACACAATTCATAAACATTGTTTATTAATAAGTTTAATTAAACATAACATAGTTTTGTTTTGGGTCTTCTACATGATAATATATTTATATATGTGTGTGGATACAACATGTGTATGTGCGTGCACACATACTCAGATACACACACACACTTTCACTGTAACCACTCTTTGTTCTGTAGTTATTTATGAACTCTGTTCATAGTTATTCATATACTTCCAACTATAGAAGGAAATTGTTAGGCTCAGACTATAGATTCATAATCCAAGATACAGAGAGATTAAGATACTATGCCTTTAGTTACACTGAGTGAATAAAAATTAAAATGCAGAGCTTTGTATTTCCAGGCCACCATTTAAACTCTGGAGCAATGCTACTTTGCACTATAAACTGTTCCTATAATTTAAAAAAAATTATAATTCACTCATCAATTTGCATGTCTTAGTATGCATTAGAAACATTAAAATTGGCTACAACTCTTCTATCAGAGCACCTAAAAGGTCAAAATCATGAAATACCCAAGTAAACAAAATGTGTACACCTTTTGCTAACATAAGGCATACAATTCAATACATATTCATTACTTTTTGACACTAAGACTCAGTTCCAACCATGGCTTATTCACAATATTTGACCTTGGATTATTAGGATAAATTAAAATTGTGTTTAAAAATTATTTCAGCATGATTCAGATGTGATAATATCATCTTTAGAAGCTAAGCACTAGGGTAAATAAGTTATGTGCATATCAATCAGGAAAAATGCATAGTATAATTTATTAATTGGAAATTGGTACAATTACAAAAATAAAGTAAGAGCTGAGTGCTCATGGCATATGTTTATAATTCTATTTAGGAAGCTGGGATTGGGAGGATCATGGTTGGAGGTCAGCACAGGCATACCTGCAAGACTTCTGAACTAAGAGCTTGGTACAGCAGCCTTGGCCAATCATCCTAGCTATGTGGGAGGCTGAGATTCTAGGACAGTCAGGACAGAGATGTCTGCAGGGCTTCTCAGCAGAAGCTGAGTATGGTGGTGCATCTTTCATCTCAGAGAAGTGGAAACAAAATAAAAACCAGCCAATCAACAACAACAAAAAAATTGCAGTCCCAGGTACATACCTGGGCAGGAAGCAAAAGTCTATCTCAAAAGTAACCAATGTTAAAATTCAAAAAGGCTGAATGTGTGGCTCAGTGATAAGGTGCCTTCTGGGCAAGCATGAAGCCCTGAGTTCAACCTCCAGTAGTGCCAACAACCAAAAATCTCCAGAGATAAAAATGTATTAAGAACCTAGTGCTCCTGGCTCACACCTGGAATCCTAACTACTCAGGATGCTGAGATCTGGGGATCGTGGTTCAAAGCTAGCTGGCACAGAAAAAAATCTGTGAGAGTCTTGTCTCTAATCACTGCAAGAAAACTAGAAGTGGTGCTCTGACTCAAAGTGGTAGAGTCCTAGCCTGGAGCAAAAAAGCTCTGGGACAGCACCTAGGCTCTGAATTCCAGCCTCACCACTGATACCACTCTCCCCACCTCCACCCCCGAAATTAAGAAAACTCATGTAACTTTAAAACATATTTGCATTAAATATGCATTAACTACATTCTGGTTTTAAGATTTCTTCCCTTCTAAGAAGTCTCCACAGTTTTCTGCCTTCTGCTTATTCTTTATCCTATGAATGTGCTATTGTGAGGCTTCTCAGCCTCAATGCAGCAATTAACCATATACCATCCATAAAAGTAATAACTTAAGGAAATTGTCAAAAGAACATGTAAAATTCAGAATATTTTTTAATAAGGTTGGCTATCTCCCTGAAACCTGTAATTAAAACGTGTGTGATTTTGCATATGCATTTGTTACACAATTGTACTGATCTAGAGTTGAAGAGAATGTGGGGCCTCTACAGAGGATTGCAATGGGAAAGCCCTTTTATTCTCCAGTCAGTGATAATAATGCATAACTCTATAGGGAGGGACTTTTCCCTATAGTATTCACACCACCTTTCTTTTAAATGCTGCTAAGTGTGAAATTAGTGTTGTCCCTCAAAGTGCATGAGATTAATTGTTAGTAATTGAACACAGTTTGGGGGCTAATTATATAAAAATTGATATTAAAAGAATACTACCAAATTGATTGAGTTTTACAGTTTGCATTTACTTTCCAAATTACATGGGTTGAAAGGCAGTGGTAAGAAACAATAAAAAAAAATCCATTCAAAGCTGCTAAGCAAATTAAGGTTTACTAGTCCTTTGAAAGGCAAATGAGTCAAATGCTGTTATGTAGGGAAAGCAGTAAAAATGATTTTGAAATTAACTTGAGGATTAAATATCAAATATTCTAAGAATTCATTTCTTGACCACATATTGTGGAGGGGGCTGGGTGTTCCTTGTGTTCTTGACTAATTAAGACAAAGAAAAGTACAAACTAGGGGCCATTCTTGAAAATGTATGTTACACGCTAGCTTATCTAGCTCAGCATTCTTGCCTACACCTGTGTCTAATATACGTAAAGCCCTGGGTTTGATCTCTTGCACTACAAAAATAAATAAGTAAATAAAAATAAAGATAAATATGTTATCATGATTTAAGTCCCATCTGTCTTTATTTAAGAGATTATTTTGTTTCCTGAAATATGGAGTAAATGTAGTGAAACTTATTCTTTGAGCTCAAGGCTAGCACTCTACCACTTGAGCCACAGCACTACTTCCAGCTTTTTCTGCTTATATGGTGCTGAGGAATTGAAACCAGGGCCTCACACATGCAAGACAAGTACTCTACCACTGAGCCACCTTCCCAGCTCCAAAGGAATAGCTTATATCTGGAGCATTATTTAAAACAAACATGACTGTCAAAGATACAGAAAAGAAGATAGACAGGCATCTGGGTTGGTTCCATATCTTAGCTATGGTAAATAATGCTGCAATAAACATAGTTGTGTTGGTAGCTTTAGTATGTTCTTGTTTGTGATCATTTGTGTAAATGCCCAAAAGTGGGATTGCTGGGTCATAGGGAATGGATCAAAAAAATGTGGTATATATACACAATGGAATTCTATGCTTCCATCAGAAAGAATGACATTGCCCCATTTGTTAGGAAATGGAAAGACTTGGAAAAAATTATATTAAGTGAAGTAAGCCAGGCCCAAAGAAACATAGGTCCCATGGTTTCCCTTATTTGAAATAACTAGTATATGTCTGAGACAAGCAGAAAAGGTCAGATAAGTTGAGGTTAGGTGAAATGAACCCAAAGATAAGTGTTCAAATGTTTTCGCTTTCATGCAATTGTTACACTAACATATTTATAAGGTGATTTCTTTGATGCTTTGTATGTCCCTCCCCCTCGGTATAACCCCTGCTTTCACTTTATTTGATGTTGGTATAATTTGTGGAGGGGAAGGTAAAAAGCAAATTGTTTAAATAGGGATACAGGTGGACCTATTGCAACAATGAGATGCACAAGTCGTTATGTGGAAAAACGAACTTTACAACTTTGAGGGTGGGGGGGGATGGCATACGGGGGGGGGGGGCAGGGGGAGGGAGATGGGGAAGGAAGGGGAAACAAAGGAGGAGGCAAGAATACTTGATAAGAAATGTACTCATTATCTTGCCCATGTAACTGTAACCCCTCAGTATGGTATTTTCTTTTCTTTTCTTTTTTTTTTCAGTATGGTATTTTCACAATGAAGAAGAAGAAGGAGAAGGAGAAGGAGAAGGAGAAGGAGAAGGAGATGGAGAAGGAGAAGGAGAAGGAGAAGGGAGAAGAAGGAAGAAGGAGGAGGAGGAGGAGGAGGAAGAGAGAAGAAGAAGAAGAAGAAGAAAAGAAGGAGGAGGAGGAGGAGGAGGAGGAGGAGGAGGAGGAAGAGGAAGAAGAAGAAGAAGAAGAAGAAAAGAAGGAGGAGGAGGAGGAGGAGGAGGAGGAGGAGGAAGAGGAAGAAGAAGAGGAAGAAGAAGAAGGAGAAGAAGAAGAAGGAGAAGAAGAAGAAGGAGAAGGAGAAGAAGAAGAAGAAGAAGAAGAAGAAGAAGAAGAAGAAGAAGAAGAAGAAGAAGAAGAAGAAGAAGAAGAAGAAGAAGAAGAAGAAGAAGAAGAAGAAGAAGAAGAAGAAGAAGAAGAAGAAGAAGAAGAAGAAGAAGAAGAAGAAGAAGAAGAAGAAGAAGAAGAAGAAGAAGAAGAAGAAGAAGAAGAAAGAAGAAGAAGAAGAAGAGGAAGAAAGAAGAAGAAGAAGAGATAGACAGGCTAGGGACCTTTGGCCCCAAGGAACAGCATGGGGGTTGAGTTCCCTGGATTTTCTTAACATCTGCTATATACAGACTGGACAAAGTCAGAAAAATGTCAAGAGATGTAGAACATGATGCCTCCAAAACAATATGCACTCTCCAGTCAAGGGAACAGGAAAGTGATATCCCAACACCACAAAAATATTTAGACAAGAACTGACTTCAGTAGCATACCTGCAACTCCATTCCCCACAGCCCTAACAGCAAAGGCCAATAGATAAACCTTCAATACCACACCTACCAGGTTTTACCAAGGCACCTTCAACCCACCCAGCTCACCCTCTTGAGGCTGACAGAATCAACAACAATAACAAAAAATGAGCAAGAGTGAAGGCTTGAGTTCAAAGTCCCAGTCTTGGGTAAGTGAGAGAGGGGAGATGGAGAGGAAAAAGGGGAGGGAGAGAGAGAAGGAGAGAAAAGGGGGAAGGGAGAATGAAAAGGACAGAGAGAAGGAGAGAGAGAAGGATGAAGGGAGAGAGTGAGAGAAAGGGAAGAGAAGGAGAGGGAATGAGGTGTCTGGTGTGGTGATGCATGCCTGTAACTGCAGTGCCTCGGGAGGTAAGGATTGCAAGGATCAGTTTGAAGCCAGCACTAGAAAAAAAAATATTGAGGTTATGTCTTAAACAAGCAGGGCATAGTAATGCCTATCCCTGGTTCTATCTAACAGGAGAATGTAGGCGAATCCTGGTCTGAGGTTGGCCCTATGGGGGCAGGGAGAGGAAGCAACACCCTATTGGAAAAATAACTAAAACAAAAAGGACTGAAGGCTGCAAAGATCCTGAGTCAAAAAATAACTCTGGAGCCACCAAGAAAATAAAAAAAAAAGGAAGAAATTCAAATAAATTAGCATTTATGTAAAGAACAGACCAAACAGATCAGAAACAATATATTAAGATATAACTGAAAATAATTTCAAGAATCTAAAATAGAGAGATAAGGCTAGAGATTAAGAGGATAAAAATGAGAGGGACAGATGAACATTTGAACACTGTTTGGTAAAATTTTACCTTTCCAATTGGTGAAGAGAGCTATGAACAATGGTTACATATGTGAACACCCTGACTTATATTTGGAAGTAATCAAACAGTTTTCTGGTGATAAAAGATATATGGTTTAAACAATATAATACAGATAGGCCAAACATAAAGAGGGACACAGATAAAACAAATTCAAACAAAATGAAAGTGACAATTACTTTCAAATAGAATAAAATTTGTAATAAGTTTCACATATAAGTAAATATATGTTTTTCTACTCCTTTTCCCATTTTTTCCCTATAAAGGAAAGGAAAAATGACCCAACTTTAAATGAGGATGTAGCAGGGGACTTCTTTCCCACATGGTTTTGCTTCTCAGCAGAACAATTCTGTGGTCAGAATGTATATATCCTTTCCAAAGACAAAGGCTGCATGTTTTCTCTCACATGAGGAAGTTATATGTAGCTTACAAAGTAGTAAGTAAAAACATTGAGTGGTGTAGAAATGTATTGACTGGAAGAAATACGGTACATTCAAGGGAGAACTCAAATAGTATAATTCCTTAGAAAGGCAAGGTCAAAGTTCAACAAAATGAGCACCAGTAAACAAGTACTTGAAATGGGGGGAGATGGTCATGGAGAGAGGAGCAGAAGAAGAAGGAGAAGTGGGGGAGAATGCAATCAAGAATTCAAGCATCGTGTTGGCCGCAGCAGCAAAGCGTTTAGCGCCATGTCTCACACCATTTTGCTGGTGTAGTCTACCAAGAGGCCAGAAGGCAGAACTTGCGCTGACTCTGAATCTGTGAATGAATGCATGGAAGGTGTTTGTAAAATGTATGAAGAACATCTGAAGAGAATGAATCCCAATAGCCCCTCGATCACGTATGATATCAGTCAGTTGTTTGATTTTATCGACGATCTGGCAGATCTCAGCTGCCTTGTTTACCGAGCTGATAGCCAGACATACCAACCTTATAACAAAGACTGGATGAAAGAGAAGATCTACGTACTCCTTTGTCGGCAGGCCCAACAGGCTGGGAAATAATTGAGTTGGAAGCATTAGGGTACAAGTGGGCTTGGAACAAAGGTGTGTACAGTGTGCTATCGTGGGAGTTTGTATTAACAGTGATGCTGTTTCCATTTTGTTAGTCTAGCCAAGAGCGAATGTATTAGATGAAATGAGGATCTTCCTATTGAAGGCCCTCATTGTAGCTTTTTTTTTTCTTTTTCTTTTTTTTTACTTAAACATTTTTATGATGATTTAGATGGAAGTTGTTCATTGTCAGTTAATGTTGGTTCCAGTCCTTCAAACTGTTCCTATCTACTTTATAACATTCACAAACGAACCCTTCAAGATGGGGTGGGATGGAAACAATTTAGTTATGTACTCAGATAAAGTCTTAATGCAAAGTAAATAAATGGTGTTTAGTTATTTAAAAAAAAAGAATTCAAGCATCTCCACAAAATTAAGAAAAATGAGGGAAGGGTTGGGTTTGGAGGGATGGGTGAAAATGTTGGCAGGGGTGACAATCAAGATGTATTGTATTCATATACTGCCTTGTAAAATGACAACCTCTTTGTATAACTACTTAAAAGATAATGAAACTATTTTTTAAAGCCATATGTTGAAGTCAAATTCCTAGTTCTGGTGTTAGGAGCTAGGCTTTTGGGAGGTGACTTGGTGAAGAAGGTGTACTTCTGATTGAGATTAGTGCTCTTTCAAGGGCCTAAGGAGACCCCTTCAGCATCTACAGATACAAGAAGGTACAAGCCATAAGAAAGTAAGTCCTCATCCATTCTTTTTGTTGTAGGCCTGAGCTCTACCCTGACCTTCTTTTGCTCAAGGCTAGTACTCATTGTATGAGCCACAGTGCCACTTCCAGCTTTTTCTATGTATGTGGCACTGAGGAAGGGCTTCATGCATGCTAGGCAAGCACTCTACCACTAAGCCACATTCCCAGCCCCAGTTCTCCATTCTTGCCTTGACCTTGGACTTCTCTGCTCCAAAATGATGAGGAATAAATTTCTGTTGTTTTAAAATGTCAAACTAAGTAACCATCAAAAATTTGTTTTCTAAAGAATCACAATAGTTTGAGGGATACCAGAGACTTGCAAGTAAGAAATACATATGCCATAATAAACTATGATGCCTTCAAAGAAATTGAGGTGAGGAGAAATTTTAACAGCAAAAAAAGAGAAATTTACACATGCTGCTTTGATAGACTTGATTGGTCTTAGAGACTGAAGATGGGAGTTGATAGCTCAATGATGGAGATGCCACTGATTGGGAAGTGTTTTGTCACAGCATCTTGTCTGAATTGCTGCAGTCCCAAAGAAAGTTAAAGATAAGTTTTGTTGAACTGCTCTGTACATACCTTTGTGGTGTGCAAAGGGATAGGATACATCTAAAACAAGAAAAACAATCCTCCTCTGAGTCTTTGCAATATCCTCGAGATAGAGGCAGGCATGAACTGTCCCCCTTCCCAACTTCTTAGATCTACTGATGACCATCTCTGACAAGAAAGATTTCATCCTGGAATCATAAACTTGCACAAAACTTACACAGTGTATTGGTTTTTTTGTTTTGTTTTGTTTTTACAGCAACATGAACAAATTAAGACAAGCAAGTTCAGGTTTATCCCTTTCTGGTATCTTGCTGATCATCTCCTTCGTACCACACTGTACTTCTAAAAGCCATTCAGGCTCTCTTTCTATTTCAATACAATATAGATCTAGATCTCATCGCAGGCTGTTTTTCTTCTGCTTCACACTTCCTCACATCCATTTCTATTCTAACAACCTTGGTGTCTATCAGGGAATTTGGCAATGACATTCTCTCCTAGACAAATATTCTTACTGCTCTTCAGCCCATTATTGCATTCTTCCTGGATACCTAGTAGACCTGCTCCACACAGGATTTTGGCCTACCCCAGGCAAGTTCTGACTCACATGGTAACTGATATTGAGTGCCAAATAATGGAGTCAGAATCACAAAATACCTAAAGAAAAAAACTGTAAATAACCCCTACCAAAAAAAAAAAATCCACAAAATCACAATTATGATGAGCTAGTTCCCTAAGAAGAAAAACTTGGTTAAAGTAAATAAGATCTTAGAATCAAACAAAAAATAATAGCCTAGAATTCCAAAATATTGAATGCACAACAACACAAATTAATATAACTTTCCTCAGCATGCTCTGGAAAAATATGCAGTCAAGAATAATTTTTAAATACTGGACAAAAAAAAATCTGGGGTGATAGTAATGAAAGGATATCAGCCTTATTACAAATAAGAGCATGTAATTTCTACATTAATAAAAACAGTACAGTTTGGCATAAAGTAGACCAACAAACAGGCCAATGGATCAAAAAGATAATAGAATCTATGAAATGCAACAAATGGATATATAAAAACTCAGTAGGGGTAAAAAAAGACTTATCAAATGGTTTTATTGTTATATTTAGTAACTTAGGAATAGAATCAGTGTGGACACTGATTACATACCATCTACTCATGCTTTCAAACTTTATATCTCAAAACTATCAATAATCTCAAACAAAAGAACAAGTTTGAATAAAGCAGTAGAATGAGTTGAGTGAGTTGCAACTCCTACACAATACTAATTCATTTGGATGATTCTATCTTCTAATTTCTATAAATGAAACTTCCATGTCAGGTTTTGTTTAAACAGATTTTCAACAATATAGGTATTACAAAGTAAAAATAGGAAAGACTGAGGGATAAAACTATATAAAATTTAAAATCTTTTTACATCAAAATAAGCCAAAGAATAAAGGTGGTAAAAATATTTATATCACATAAATTTAATGTGTTAATTCCTTAGTTATGGAAAGCTTATAAATAAGTTAAAATAAATTAAAACTACAAAGTCTTCAATTTGTAAAAAAAATTATTTGAGCCATAATGTCCACATTTTTAAATCTAGAAAGATATTAAAATAAACTGAGAAATTTCAACCAAGTTTTACAAATTGAAACTTGGGTGGAGGAATGACTGGACACACAGAGTCCAGACTGAGTGGTTTGCCCTTCTGAACCCAGGAGAAGAGCTGGACCCAAACACTTGAGAGGGAGATATAGTGCTAGAAAGAAAGGGGTTCATAGAAGGTGCCCATGAAATCCACCATCCTCTCCCTCACTCCTGTATTCACACAATTATCCTCAAACATGCAGAATCCTCATGAATCAAGCCTTTTCAAGTTAAAAAGGAAACAAAATCAAAATTTCTATTTCCACAGAAAGAGAACCACTTGTTTAGGCCAAATTCAGCAGCAAGAGAAAAATGTTCCTGATTTTGCTTTGGATCTCCTAGAAAAATGATGACTGACTTCTACCCTACTCACCGTAAAGCAAAGCATGACAGAATAAACCCTGCTCACAAACACAAAGTACGATCATTTTTATCATCACAATCTTAAAACATAGATAAAAGGAAGTATATTGGCACTGAGTCAAAGATATAACATGAAAGAGATTGATCAAGCCATATACAAACAGAAATAAATGACCACCAAAGAACAAAAGAAAATAAAGACAAAAGAAATCATCTCCAATAATCCCTTGTGAATATTTCAGAAAATACTGTAGGCATAAAATATAAATAAAATGCAATATAAAGTGGATGGCCAGAGAATAAAAAATAACACAGAAATTAAGATATAATAGCTAAAAACAAAGAACTAGTAGTAATAAACAAATACATGTGAAAACAAACATCACAGATAGGCAGATTAACAGAAAATGCCCTGCTTTGTTTCACTATTAAATTAACAAAAACAAAAAAGTGGTTTTTAATAAAGAAAAATTAATGTTGGGAAGGATGTAATTAAGTGCTGCAGTATCATGTATTTGTGCAACTCTTTGGAATTAATTGAGTTTATATATATATGTATGTATATATGCATATATATGTATATATATATGCATATCTATATATGAACATAAGCCTGTGGTCAATTGTAGAACTGCTGTCTGAATGCCCTTGAATTACAACAGTTCTCTTCTTGAATGCTTTTCTCAAAAAGAACTACAGAATGTACTGCAAACACATCTTTGGGTAGGAGGGATTGATAGCAGTCTAGCCTCTGTTGCAGTACTTCTTGAAAACAGGTGCTTTAGTCAAATCAGTTATGTGCATGCTCCCACTGCATAAAAACATAGAAAAGACTGCTTTCCATGTTTCCTCTGATGTGTCACAAATAAGGCACATATAGATAGATGCCTTCACATTACAGTGTCCAGGGATAAAATTTTAACTCCCAGATTATATTAAGAAAGACAAATTATTTTTAAGTAGAGAATTTTGATGTAAATTCCCTCAAATATTCATGAAATGTGTGTCACCTCATTATTTGCACCAGACCCCCCATAAAAGCAGTAGTGAGGAAGGAAAGGTTTCTTAACAAATCCATTTTAATATTCACACAATTTATGTTGGTGTTAAAGTCATTGTAAATATCAATATAAACAGAAACAATTTTCGATACACACTAGTAAGACCTTTGGTAGCCTTGAGTTGATAGCTTCAACCAAATGGATAACAGAACATTTTAAGACTTAGTTAAAGTTGCAAACATTGAATTTTTCACTGATGTCGAATATCAAATGCCAAGTGCATAGAAATGGCAACATCATTTAAGTCATTCTCAGGTATAGATCAATTAAAGCAGTAACAAACATCAAAATGTACCAGAGTCAAACTGCTTATATTGAAAAACCAAAAGAACATCAAAAATCTTATAACCCTGAAAGACAAGACTTGTTAGGGAGGAAAAATGCTTATCTATCATATTATATACCAGCATTAACATTTGCTAGCTTAAATCTAATAAAGCCTTCTTCCATAAATGCACCATTAATAAAGTCTTCAAAATGGCTTCTCTCAACATTTTCTTTTTGATTTTTCATGGTTTAATTAGAAACATCTTTAAAAAGGCTAGTTTTACTATAGTAGTATCACATCTGCACTTTCAGCAAGATGCTGTTTAATCACAATGGGTTATAAAGTGAAACTTGTCATACTTATTGTATTATCTGGTAGAACCCACACATTTTCTACTTTTAGTGCCCCTGAGTCATCATCTTATATTTGTTCATCAACATTTTAACTGCCCCTCTTTAAAAAATGTAATTTGATAGTTAATTTTCTAAACTTGTTATTCTTTTATTTCTTTTCAAAGCAATGACATTTCATATGCCTTTGATATGCATAGTACTGCACCTGACCCCCTTTTTTTTTCTTACAAGCAGAAAGTCACTTCTTTCTTTTTAAAAACATGATATTATCTTGCTATTTCGGTCTAGAAATCTGATGAAACTAAATTCTTCTAAGGTTTCATGATCATCAGTAAAAATGAAGTAGCTCTATTATGCCACATCCTTGCATAGTTTCAGAATATAAGTAAACACTATAGAGGGGGTGTTGAAATTGGTAGCACTTTGAAATTAATTGCCTATGAAAAATCTTAAATATATTGACGTACATTTAAATGCAGAAGATTTTTTTCAAGTTATTTTCATCGATGAGATTTCTTCTAATAAAGAATAATTGTCAAAAAAAGAATAATTGTCAGATTTTTAAAAAAAATAGTCAAAGAAATTTTTTAGGTTAAGTGCTAGTTTGAGAGTTTTTCATTTATGGGGACAGAATAAAACAGATAAAACAAATTACAAGCCTGCTGAAGAACTCAGGCCCTCTCTCTTTCTTTCCCACCTACCTTCCCTCTCCTTTTTCCTTTGTTTCCTTATACATTCAGCAAAAATAAGTGAACGTATTATTCAGAAAAGTATGCATGTTTAATTATTGTAAACTCTCTTGAGAGTAAGAACCAATTCCTATAATCATTAGACCCTACATGTACAGACCCTTTACTACTTCAACAATGGATGGAATAATAGCTTAGAAAGCAGGTTAAAGAGCCAGCACCTCAGTTTCAATCCTAATCCTGTCTTAATAGAAGTGTCACTTTAGGCAAACTTATATAACCTTTCTTTATTCTGAAAAGTAGTAATAGTAGTACTAGTCCATTTATATAACTGCTTGAATTACTATGCTGAAAGTATTTAGAATAATTTCTAATGCACAGTAATGATTTCATAACCAAAAGTTATTGATTTTATTTCTGTTTGATGATGCAGGCAAAACCAATTCTTCACCTTTTGTGTTTGTACAGCCCTCTGGTGCTTTGAGAAAAACAATAGAAGAAAGATTTATTTTAGCTCAGGATTTCAGAGGGCTTGGTCCATAGTCACTTTTGTTTTTGAAAGTTCTATGGCAAGGCACAATACTATGGTAGGCAGTATATGGTAGAAAGAAGTTGCTCACCCCACAGTAACTGGGAGGAAAAGAGAGAAAGGGCTGGGAACAAGATATACTTTTCAAAGACTCAGACCCAGAGACCTACTTTCTTCAACTAGCTCCCTCCTCCACTTAAAGTTTCCACCATTTCCTTACAGCATCAGCTGCTAGAGACCAATCCCTCAACACAGAATCCTCTAAAGGGACATTTAAATTCTAAGCCATAACCAGGGGAAACCCTTTTACAGAAAATTAACCAAATGGTCTGCTTTAAATGTATTTCTTAATTTAATAATCTCTTCAACACGTATTATTTAAGCACTTGCCATATTCTAGAAACAGAACTAGATTCTGGAGACTTGAGAGTAATATGAAACAGGGGACCTGACTAAACAAGCAATTACCATAGTGTTTGCAACTGTTACAGAAGGAGTGGTGGGAGGTGATGTAGAGCCAGGGGGATCCTGGTAGGGATCTTCTGTGGGTGGCAGTATCACCTGCCTGTCACTCTGATTTTTTTACTCCTCTAACATCTTAATAGTCTTCTGCAGTCAGAAATGGGGTTTATTTGATCCTAAAGAAGGGTGAGGTTTCAGGAATCTGTGTACTGAGAAAGCACTTCCTTTGATTTTGTGCAAGAGTCTGAAGATACTACAATTCTTAGATAAAAGAGACAAGCCAGGAATAGCATGAAACACTGACATCAAATATCTGTGCTGCTACAGCTTATCCAAATTGTAAACAAATCTGTACATCACCCCAATAGTGCTCATAAAGAAGACCTTTTATGTATGACTCATTTTTAAGGAGAGATTCATCTCAGGCAGGACAATTAATCAATATCATCACCTCATTGTCACACAGATAGTATTCTAGAAAGGCCTAAGAATCCAATCTTAAAACAATTCCAAATAAGGAGTTTCAGTGGCCTTTCTTACTCTCAATTTCTAATGGTTATAACATTAACTATCATCACATTTATGGCTTAATCAGGAACATGATCATTCTGCTGCTGCATTTCATTTGCTTCACCTTTTCAACTTCAAAGTTCCCTCTATTTCCTTCTTCATTGCCTCTACTTCAACCTCTTCATTCTTCTCTGCTTTACACCTCTTTTCTAAATTCTTTATCTGGAAATTATCTCGTCCTAGTTCTGTTGTATGGGAATTCAATCCCAGATATATGGAGATGACACAATTTAGGAGGTTGAACTGGGAGTCTTTATTAGAAAGGCAGCGTCTGCAGGCAGACTCCTGTCACAAAAATGTACAGGCCAGAACATAACTAGCACATAGCTTAAAAAAAAATCACATGTTGAGGTAGAGACTAAGCCTTAACCTCTTAACAAAAGTGTTATACATGAAGCATGCTAGATGAAGATTATTCCTAATAAAGGAGCTATATATAAACACAGCAAACTAGATGGGGATACTTAATCCAGGGGAACATCAGGACCCCAATTATCTAGGGGAAGCATGAGCTTCCTGGAACCCTACAATTCATGATACATATGCAATCCAAAGAATGTCCTCTATAACTTCTAGAGTTCTCAGAAAGTACCCATCTTCTATTAACTTCTATCTAGATGCCAAGATGGCATTACTTAGATCCAGTATCGATATTCCAGTTCTAAAATAATGCAACGAGTTATGTACAGTAGGTTTTAGTCTTCTGGAACATTTCATATTAAGTTGAAAAAAAGCTTTAAAGAAATAATTAAATTATGAAATTTTAGAGATCACACAACTAATGTAGAGCTGGGGTTTTCTTGCTATGTTTTGAGAGAGAAAGGAAACTATGCAGATGGGAGTAAAAAATTGTAGAACTGACATGCGGCTAACATGTGTCCCATCATGGTATTTCTTGTTCCTACAGTGCCTCAGGCTCCTGCTCAAATGTCTCTTCCTGCTCAAACTCTTCTTGGTCCCATAATACCCTGAGTGTCTGGCAAACCAATGACAAGGGCCTCAGTGGCTCATGTACAAGCCATCTAGGAAATCAGCTAAAGCCTAGAGGAAGAGAAATGGGAGGAGCCTGTACTATAAAAATGGACCTCCCAAGAGGACTGTTGGACTCCTCTTTGGTCCTCTCTCCATATGAAAGGTTGTGCTTTCTTCAAGGATTTTTTCTTTTTAAAAAGTTTTCTATTTAGTGTGTGTGTGTGGAGGGGGTGGGGGGATGTATAGGCCCTGTGCTTGGTAGGCATTCTACCATTGGAGCTGTACCTTCAATCTGGTTCTTTCACTTTCAAATAAACATTCCCTAATTCAAGTTACTGGCCCTACTTCTATACTGTTTCTGAGTACAAGGACCTGCTTTAAATTACACCATCCTGAACTACCACAACTGGCATCCAATGGTATAATCAGATATGTTTTATTACTAAGATAGTTACTTGTGTGTTCCCCAATACAATACATACATATATAGTATATTATATATAAATTATATGCATATATGTTTATATTTAAACATACACATATATAAATGTGTAAACATATATATTTATATAGATACACATAAACATGTTATTTTTCTACATGGAATATGTAGCTTCTAGTCTGATAACTGTATGCTTTGATTGTTTCTGCTATAGCAGAGAACAAAATGAATTGTGCACAATAGTTTTGAAAGCCAATTATTACTTTTTATCCATGTCAGAATAATAACAATTGTCACTATTTAAATAATTTCTTTCATTCCCAGACCCTCAAGGCACTTCAACATTGTTGCTTCACATTATTTGAGTTTATTTCTTTTGGAAGACCAGCAAACTATAGACACATAATACATGGTTAGCTATGCTAATTTTGTTTTAACAAGTGAAAACAAAATAAATAGCCTACTAAAAAGCCAGATAGTATTTTGAAGATAAACCCTTTGAAAAGTAGGGTACACAGATGTTTTGTTTCATATCCAGAAAATTTTTTAAAAATTACTCATGTACACACAAAATCCTGTATTTGATTGACTACAACTGAATTGTCAGATTCTCCTTTACCAAACATAGAAATGGGCAGCTTGCTTGTCTGTTGAAAAATCGTTACAATGAATAGTAAACCTACAGCTTTTTAAAGGTTTGCTGCAAATTTTATGAGTAAATTTTGTGGAAAACTGTGTAAATAGAGCATAATTATTTTAAAAATAGGAGCCTTTGTTATTAGTCATCTAACTGTCTGGGTATGCAAAGCACCCTGCTGTATAGACAAAGGACTGAAAAAAGTTACCTGTAGAGAGTTTTTGCTATTGAAAGAATAAAAACTAAAGCAATGGAATGAACTTTCAGTTCACAAATGCAAATACTGAATGTTAAACCTGGCAGAGGGAAAATCACTTTAGCCTGATAACCGGATTACTTAGAACAAAAATAGAGAAAATTAAGAACTGAAGAGCAGAAAATTAAGGTGGAATGCAATTTAAAGAGTAAGTAGATGATGTAGCCTTTCATTTTCTTCCCCCCCTGTGTCCAGCTAATTAAAATTACAATCAAAATGAAAGAGTCTAAACTTGTAAATATCTTTAGCTAATGATTTTGTCTTTTTAATCATCCTCACATTCAAAGTCTTCTTTTATTCATTTAGGTCTTTACAATAAAATGAAATTGTTTTACTCCTGTAAAAATCCTCCTTTTAATTTTCCTTATCAGCTTCTCTTTATATAATATATTCTCTAGGTTTTTTTTTCTTTTTATTACGTATCTTTTCAACTTTTCCTTTTCCTTTGAACATACTTTAGAGAAGGTACAGCTTATATAAGAATAGAGCTTATATTTTACTTAAAAATTTTAATACTGGGGATTGGGGGATGTAACTCAGTAGTAAAGCACTTGCCTAATAAAGGAGATGAGCACCTTCCCTATCATCAAATGAAAAAAGAAAACAAGTGCCAATTTAAATGCAATGTTGCCAGGCTTCCTCAAACATAGAATAATGGCTTGTTATAATATATATCTTATATAACTATAAAATAGGCTTTACCACTAAATACATTGTTCATATTTCACAGAAAAATACAACTGAAGATGCTGCATAGTTAAGGAAATTTTGCTTTTTATCTGTGTTTTAAAATGTTTTTGAACACTCCTGGAATAATTTTGGAAGGGGCTCAGGAATTAAAAGGCACCCAAGGACAATGGAGTCCACAATGGTTGAGAAACCAGATGTAATATTCATTAATTGGATACCTTATACAGACCTACTGAAAGTAGGATTTGTTACCGAATAAAGGTCAGATCTAGCTTTCCTATGTTGTAAGGTGAGAAATCAGAGAAGCCACATTTTGAAGTATTGAATCTCGCAGTCTTTATTGGCGCACTAGCGGTCTGCAGGCAGCCAATTGTTACAACAGCCTGCAGCCCGCAAATACACTTAACACAGTAGTTAGGAAACAGTCCAGAGAAGAAAGAAAGAACAAAAACAATACCAACAAACCAATTCAGCTCCAATGGAGAGCTGAAATGGGACGCCATGGTGACCCGAGAACCTCCAGGAGACCGGACACGAAAATGGAGACTTGTGTCATGGCCGTAATTGGTGCCTCAGCTGGTCCACGCCTAAATAGGGTCAGATCATGGGTCAGGGTCACAGGAAACTCCAAGTCCCTGGCACTGGACAGAGCCGTTCCGCCGTTCCGCCTCCCTCCCTCCCCCCCCCCCCCCACCTCTTCCAGGGATTCAGGCATGCCCTTCACCTGGGAGGTGGGGACTTGACCTTCACAAGATGCCAGACCTACCATCCACCATGTGGCCAAGATGGTGAAGGCCTGACCTACTCTCTATCTCACCTATAGTATCTCATCTCTTTTTTTCAGTTATGCCCATCTTAGTCAGTAAAATGGAGCAAGACAATTGATTTGTTTTTGTTATTTCTTCTCATTTTCATTAGCACCATCCTGGTCCAAGAATCCTCACCAATTTACTTCAACAGCATCATGACTGCCTTTCCATTTAATGGGAAGTAAAAACAAAAAACAAAAACCTGAAAACATAGCCCTAGGAAAACTCATTTCAGACTATCACTAGAGATACTCAGTTACCTAGTTGAAGTTAGCCCAAGGGTCAGTCTCTTTCCTGCTAACAGATCTCTACTTCCATCCTGATACCCTTCAGAATCAACATTGCAGCCACTGGGATTTTATGTATCAGGTAATGTTATGTATTATAGTGTATAATATATGTTAAATATATTTATATTATATGGGTATATATGCACTCACATCCATGTGTGTACACACATGTATATTACACATGTGTTTATATATGTAAATGTAATTCTATCTTTCCCTTGCTTAAAGTCTCATAAACCTCTTCATCTTCCTTAATCCTTACACTGACTCACTGACTTGAAGGCCTTCAAAGACCTCTCTCCAGCCTCATGTGTCATTTTATTCCTCTGCATAGTATTCTTTCTATCCATTTTTTATTCTCCAATTATTCTTTTTATCTAAAAGTACAATGGCCTTTATACATATATTTTCTTGTCATTGCATTTTATAATTTAGAAATTCATGATATTCCTTAATAAATTCATGATTTCCATTATGGGAAACCAGAGTTTTAGGGAATTAAAAACATTCAAATATCTATATTTGTATCTATATCTAGACAGATTTATATATATATATATATATATATACATATATATATATAGCATTAGCTTTAAGAAACATTTAGAGTATGGTTAATTTTATACAATATGATTATAATGGAACAAGAATAATTTTATGGGGAATTAGGCTTATTACCTACCTTACAATAATAACCATGTGGTTCATTTATAATCTGATACAGTCTGATTCTAAAAAGCTTTATATTTTGAATTCATAGTAATTAGATTGTTTCAACAAATAATCCCACCAGAATTCATGTCTAACCATTATATATAATAACAGAAATTGGCCTTTTTGTAGATATATAATGTTCTTGTAAAAATAAAAGCTGTTAAGGAGTATCTACTACTAGTAGGTAAGATCAGAAATGATCTTGCCTTAACCTGTGTATGTAATTCCTAGCAGGTACCTTTTGTCACTTAGACTCCAAGCACAAAAGGACTGAATTGCTTATCTTGTCCCATTTTCCCCTCAAGCAGGTTTCCTATATACAACCCTCAAATGAGTACAGTAATGCCTTTAGAATGTATAATTGGTCACGCAAATTATGTTAGATAATCTTTTAGACATTATTACTCTGGATCTGATTTCAATGATTGTATTGAGAACTGGTTAAAATGGACCAGTTTCTTGAGTTACCATTGAACAAGTCTTTTATAATGTAATGTTCAGAATGTCTGACATACCTCATAAAACGTATAAGCCTAAAGCAAAGAGTATGTTATGTTGAGGGTTGTTTAAAAAATAGGGCTCATCATGCCCTGCCAAAATCTTTTATGAATGGAGTAAACAAAGTGTTTTTCCCTCTAGGCAAAATAGTTTCTTTGACATTACAAAGCAGCAATTGTCAAAATAAAATCTATTTGAACTCAAGGGTTCAATTCATATGACAGTTCTTTGAAAAATGTTGGTTAGTATTCCCTTCCGTTAGTATTCCTTTCCTCATCTCAGACTAATTTTCTTAAGGCAAATTTTCTTAAGGCTACAGATGTTGACTGAAGGAACTGTGCAATCTGGAGAAGGCATAGAAATGTACTAATGCACTGTTATTAAATGATAGTGGATACCATAGTCTTTATGAATGCACTGATTAGACAGCAAGTATATGTAGTGCTTTTCTAAATCTGATGGCCCTTCTCTGTATATCTCCTAACTGGTGCTAAAGCCTCCATTTAGTATTTCAGACTGAAAGAAATTTCAAACATTTGGAGCTATCAGGCATAAGGGCCAACTGCCGAGTGACTTGTTCTGACCTTGAAAGAAGTGATCAGCTTTCTTATCTCATGGATTGCAATTGCAGATGGGAAAAATTGTTCACCTCTTTAATGGTCAGAATAAGATCTACAAATACGTTGCTTCTAAAATGTAGATACCCATTTTGAAAGGAATACTCTACAATGCCTCAGATCTTCAAACACACAGGTCATTTCCTGTCAAATAAAATCTCTCTTTTTTGTACATGTGTGTGTTGGTTGTGGGGGTTGAACTCTGGGCCTGGGTGGTGTCCTCATGTCTTCAGCTCAAGGCTAGCTCTCTACCACTTTGAGCCACAGTGCCACTTCCAGTTTTCTGGTGGTTTATTGGAGAAAAGAGTCTCATAGACTTTCCTGGCTGGGCTGGCTTTGAACCACTATCCTCAGATCTCAGCATCCTGAATAGCTAGGATTACAGGCGTGAGCCACTGGCACCTGGCATCTCTTTATTTTTACATAATTAAAAACACTATATTACATCAGTAATATAGTGTGTGGGGAGGGATGAGTTTCATTCTGCACACGATTTGTGCAGAATTTTGATTACACATCTGACTTATGAAAACATGCACAATTGTTTCTACTTTCTATTCTTCATGTCTAACTAACATGATATTTCATGGAATCTGAATGAAAATGTTAAAAAATCCCAAATTCCAAGCCAGCTAGATTGTAAATGACAGCCATGGAGATGATATATCATTAAGGCATAACAATAAATATTTATGGGGTACCTCACTTCAATAATGGCTAATTTCTGGAAATGGATATAAACTAAAATATGGGAGATGTTGGACAAAATCAAGAACAGTGCTCAGTGCCCTAAGTCCCAAAAGATATATTCATGTGTTCTAAAGAACAGGAGTAGTGGCATATACTTGTAATCTCAGATATTCAGGAAGTGGAGGGTAGAAAGATTGGAATCTGTGGCCAGCCCTAGAAAAAGTGAGAGATTCTATGTGAACAAATTGTGAGCATGTCTCAAGCAGTACATTACTTGCTCAGCCAGCACTAGGCCCTGAGTTCAATCCCCAGAATGAGAATGAGCAGGAGAAGGAAAGGAAGGAGGAGAAGGAAAATAGAAGAAAAAAAGAAGTAAAAAGGAGGAGGAAAAAGAAAAAAAAGAGGAAGAGGAGGAAAAGGAGGAGAATGAGGAAAAGAAGAAAAAAGAAAGAACAAGAAGAAGAGAAGAAGAAAAGAAAGAAGAAAAAAAAGAAACAAGGAAGAAGAAAGAAAGAAGACCCTACAGTAGCAAGCAAAACTAAAGCTTGGACTCAGTTTCCAATATTCCACTGTAATGTTCTGACACCTCAGATGGCAAAGGTCAAGCAATCTTACTAATCTCCAAATATATACCTTTAAGAAGGAAACTTCCAGGATGCCAGTGTTCCTGATCATCTCTTTGGGCAGGGAAATGGAATACCACGTGACCTCCATTTAGCCATTCCTAAAGTATTACTCCTTATTTTTAAAGTCAGAAAATGTGGATTTTCTGCTCATTTCTTAAAATATTTCTTCCAACAATTTATTAAGCATCTGAGACTACAAACCCATGACATTTTTGGGAAGTTTTACTGGATGTACCTTCAAATATACTCAGACTCACCATTTATCACTTGAAATCCATAATTCTGTCTACATGACTACAGTGTAATTCCAGTAATCAGTGGTAAATTTGAGATAAAATCTAGTATTTCCTAGTTTAACTGTTTCCTTTTCTTCAATGCTCAAGTATCCAAGTTAAGGACTGCCAGTCTCTGTAGGAGCAATGAGGCAAAGGTTCACAGTACCTCTCCGTAGTGTAGTTTTTTCCTCATAGGCAATAGCCTCCCTTTCACTGGCAATGTGGGGTCTGTGAACTCAAAATTCTCTAGCACATTAGCTCCAGTGAGACCTCTGTTCACTAGACCTAGAATAGCTTTGATTAAATACATCAAGACACACCTTAATTGGCTATCTGTCTATTTCATTCTTGGGGACCTCATGATTAATTAACCACAGCCAGAGATTTCTGCTACTGAAGCCATTCCATGATCCCTCGGTGTAGCATCTGGCTATTAAAACAACACCCCCTTTGCTTCACACTGTTAGCAGTCATCACCTGGGCCAGGCCTCAGATGGCTTTTCACATCCCCACTGACATCAGGGATACCATTTACTGTAGCTTCTTCCACACCTATTCCCAGTCCAGGGGGCGGGGGTGAGGAGTCAGTAGAACTTATTTAAAAATATTCGGGGATTTCACTTTTCTTTTTCTAGTTTCACTGGCAAAAGAGGTAAGTCTTCGGGGCCCTGGTAGGATGTAGAAGTGAAACAAGTGATCCATTTACTCTACTGATCCCCTGGAGTCTTTAGATTCTTTCTTCTATATTCTGCCAAGGACTTCCTGGCCTTTCATTTCACCAAACAAGGCCAACTGTGTGTTCCTGTTTGTTTGTAGCAAACCTAGAAAACTATTAGCCAACTGCCAGAGATACCAGAAGTAATACTGAATATGGTGTGTCCTATGAACCAATGCATAATAATGAATACAGCTCATCTGTGTTCAGAAATGAAGAAATCATAGAATTCTAACCTTGCTGCATATTACAATAGTTTGGAAAAGTATTCATAAGAATAAAGTCCACTCCAAGACATTGAAATCACATTCTCTGGAATTTGATTATGCATCTGCATTTTTTTCAAAGCTGCCCATGATTTTTTTTTACCAACAGTGAGGTTGCAGTACTACCATTACTGCAGGGTTTACTCATTGTAAGGGTTCTATTACCACCTGTAAGCTAAGTGAAATAATATATTTTAAAATCTTTCAATATAGTCACACTTGCCACCTACCAAGACCTATGCAAAGCTCAAGGTAAACAAACAAATCCTGGTCTACACCTTTTTTGTACCTATACTTGAAGGTTTATCAAGGGTTTGTTGACCTTGATACTATTGCCAGTAGGAGCTAGACCATTCTGACCTGTGTTGGTTCTCTTGTTTATTGTAAAGGTTATTAGCAGACTTTTAAAATCTGCCATTAATTTCCTCCCTTACTTGTGATGAGAATAATTTCAGATATTGCTAAATATAATGGGTAATGGGGGGCAAAATTGCCTATAATTGTGAACCACTGGTATATAGTCATTTTTAAAGTTTTCACAAGAAACATTTTTTTTTGGTTGTTGTTGGTGGTTGTAGGCTTGAATTCAGGGCCTGAGAGTTGTCACTGAGCTCTTTTGCTCAAGGCTAGCGTTCTACCATTTTGAGCCACAGTGCTAATTTTGGTGTGTTTTTTTTTTTTTTGTGGTTAATTGGAGATAAGTCTCACAGCCTTTCCTGCCCAGGCTGGTTTAGAACTACAGTCCTTAGATCTCAGCCTCCTGAGTAGCTAGGGTTACAGGAATGAGCCACCAGCACTCAGCTCAATAAACTTTTTAAATGTTACATATTAACAGTACTAATTTTCCCTCCATTGTTCCTAATCTTGGACATTTGTATCATTATCAATACTTTTATCAATTCAGCAATACTTTGTTCAAATTAAGATTCAAATGAAATTTCATATTGTTCTTTAGTAGTGTTTTTCTCAGGTGCCATTCACATTAGAAAAATCCCTTTACCTCCTCCCATGCTTTTGACTGGATGAAGACTAAGTCACCAGTGCATCTGTATTGGTAACATTGCTGATTTGTTTATTCCACCCCCCAAGTCATTTAACTTGTTCCTCTATTCATATTTTTTTCTGCAAGTCAGAAGTTATACCTACAAACTTGATTATATTCAGGTTACATACTTTTGACACTATATATTACATTGTAGCATATCGGTTGGTAAATAATATATAGGGTCCCACTTATGGTTATAGAGCTATCATTTCCTGATGCCACTACTATAATGTTGATAGTTTTACGTAGTGTGAATATCTATTTCACCATAGTATTTCAATATATGGTTTTAGCATCAACTGATGCTTAATACCTAAGTCAATTATTTCTTCAGAAGTTATGAAATGATTAGCTTATGATAAGACATCTAAAGTATGAAGATTGGGGCTAGGAAGACAAATTTAAAAGTTGTCAGCATATGACTGTTATTTAATACCATAGACTAGTGTAATCACTGAGAAGAGGACCAGTAGTGACCTCTTCCTTTCTCTGCTGTAGTAAATTCACTAAGACATTCATTCCGGTTTATAACTGGAGGAAGAGTAAGCAAGAAATGGCTAAGAACATAGAATTGACCATCTCATTATTATTCCTCATAACTTTTCCATAATGCTCCCTGGCATATGGCAATTATCTCCTAGTTGATTGTATTGCTTTTAGTCATCGCTTCCTCAATTTACCTACCACAGAGACAAGTTTCTGCAAATTAAATCTATCAGATCAGTTCTTACATTAAAACCTTTTATGGAGAGTAGCTCAGTGATAGGGCATGTGCTTAGCATGCAAAAGGACCCTGGATCCTTAGCACACCCACACACACTCACACACTGGCACACACACATTATATTGCCCAACTCAGTGACTAAAATAATTTCAGGCAAAATTTTTAATAGAAAAGACCATTAGTAGTCAGAGGTATTGAAGACATTATTCAAAATATTGTTAAATCATTTTAGTTGTTAAAAAAAGATTTGCTTCCATGGAACAAGTTCATTAAGATAGTTTGGTATAGAACATTTATTTGTTGATTACATCATATATACATTTCTGTATTTTGCCATTAGGTTATTTAATGCTATAGTTTTGTATGCATCTGCAAGAAAACTCCTTTAAATCATGAAATGGCAAAATAAAGACGATTTAAAATACTTTGATAGTGAACCAAGGTACATCTGAGGTATAGGGGGAACTGATTATATATCGAGAGAGATGAGTGTAATTTTAACACAAAAGTCTGTATTTCTTTGATTGACATGTTGTTGATGATAATGATGATGATGATGATGATGATGATGATGACTCTTGGGGTAGAACCTCAGGCCTCACACATGCTAGGGCATGCTGTCTATGACAGGGCTACATCTCCAGCTCTCTGTATTTATTAAACAATACAAGGAGGCTGACATTCTGGTCACTTGAAATAATCCATTGTGATTACTATTAAAAGCTTTTAAAAGCCAATTTAAAATTCATTTTCTTCTAGAACCTTAACTTCTTGAAAGGTTTTCTTTTCCACTTTTTAATGACTTTTTCTTCCTTCTGAGATTTTTAGGAGTTAAGAATTACTGTCTTTAGGGATAAAAAAATCAAAAAGGTAAAAGAGGATTTGTGGATAATATTACTGAAATTCACTATGAATTTGTTAGTAGTTTGTAGCTCCTAATATTTGTAAAAATATTTAATTTTATTACTTCTAAGTATGAAGCTAATGAAATATTTTCAAAGAGAAGTTTCACAATGAAAAGTCTGTCAAATAGATAAAATGAATCATAACCATTTATCCCAGGGTATTTGTTTTGACTTCTTTGGATTGAAGTATAGATTATTAATATTCATAGTGCCATCTGGGTTTTTATCATAGAAATAAATTGAATAATTATGTGCCTTAGAGTAGTGGTCTTTTAATATATTCACTCATATATACCCTAAATTAAAAATTTAAATAACATGTATCTCTGTTGGCATCTAAAAATTTTCATAATGTATTTTAAATAGCTGAAGGATATACTGTGGGCATATTTTAGATATTTGATTTTCTACAATAAAACTATTTCTACACTCTTTAAAGTTCAAGTGAAACTCAAATACCATAGCATTCAATCCTCATTATTTTAGAAAAACACATGCTAAGTGGGAGTGTAATAGATGGATCCACAATATAAATATAATATAAAATGAAAGGTATTTATCCATCAGCCTATGAAAAGACTCTACCATGTGCCTTTACCATTCTTACCTCAAAAGGACCTCAAAATCCTTTTATTCAAGAAAAGAAAATGTTGAGCCATACATACATGGAAGGTTTTTAGGAACTACCCACACTGCACTCGCTACGACTCAGTCAGTTTACCTCATCAAGCTACAAAGAAGGTTGGGCACAGGGAAAGTAAGTTTTATAAGTATGGAACATTCTCTGCTTTTCTCACCAAATATCCTTCCCACACCTAAAACATAGTCCCCCACTTCCTACAGAGGACAACAAAATGCTTCAACACTGTCTCTCTTTCAAATTCCAGAATCTGCTAGTGATGCTCATCTTTCTGGGTTTCTATTCTTCTCATAACTGCCAGAACCCTTTAAGGATGTTATCATGATTTTACCTTGTTTGGGGGGTAACCATTTGCTTTTGAAAAGGCATATTTTCACAAAATTAAGGGTAAGGAAACACTCAGCAGATCACACAATGATTTATACATAACACAAGACTGAGAGTTTCTATGTGCCAACTGCATAATGTATACACAGGAATTAAACTTTTTTTGAAATTCCCTTGATTTACTCATTATTATCATTATTGTTATTTTGACCACACTTGGTGAAAACTGTGTGTGATAAATCTAACAATAAGGCAGGCTTACTGTAGTAGGAGATGCAGAGCATTTACCAGTTGATAGCGATTATAAAACCTGGTACAATAAGAAGTGGAAGGATCCTCGATCTAGCAACTTGATTTTTCTTTGACCCTCCTAATTCTTTACCATTCCTCTCTCCAATATTTATTTCTGTCCATAAGTATATCTAGTCACATTTGACAAGGCTCAATTTATAATGGCCTAAAGTATGTTAGTTTTACTTCAATATACTCTTCACATTATTACTTCAGTATATTACTTCAATATACTCTTCACATTATATTAAACTAAATCTGGGTAAAATTAGACTAGTTTGAAATTAAACCAGTTAAGCCAATACTATCCTTGGGAAGGGTTGCCCATGGAATTTTAACATCGTTTATGTAAATTCATTTGCTAATCCAAAGGACTTTCTTATTTTCATGGTCTCTGGAACCTATACTGTTTCTCATAGTCTGAGGACAGAGAATAAGTTGGTATAATTTGAATTGTGCATTTATTTCTATCAAACTGTGCATATTACAGTAAAGTAAAACACTTCATTTCCAGAAAATTAAGTTTTAAATGTAGAAGGTAATTTTTACACTAGTATACTTTATAGGAACATGTGTTACATTTAATTATATGTTATATAGATAATTTATATTCCCAGACTTTATATTTACTCACAAAAATAAATTATCACTACTATAGAGCTAAAAGCCTGAATGATTTATCTTTATCTTTCCCTTCATGTTTTTTTCCTACCATAGAATCTTTTTATTTGTGCCTTTATTTTTGTAATTACTGATTCTTGAACTTAGGAGCTCTGGATCTGCTCTGTGTCAGATTTTTCCAAGCAGGCTGGCACTTTAACACTTGAGCCATACTTCTAGTTCAGCATTTTTGCTGGTTAATTGGAGATGGAGTCTCTCATACTTTTCTCCCCAGGCTGCCTTCAAACCAAAATCTTCAGATCGCTGCCTCCTGACTAGCTAGGATTACAGATGAGAGCCACTGGCACCTGGGTCTTTGTACCTTCTTAACACTTTAAATAAAATTGAGATTAAAATGAGTCCTGTTTATACAAAGAATATAACCACTTTTACCTAAACTAATTTTACATACTTATGATTTTGAAGAATATTTTCAAAGTTCTGCTTTCAATGCCTACTCAAAATGTCTTTTTCATTGTTTTAAATTTTACATGTATGTGTATAAAATCACTTTGAATTTTGAAATGGCAATATTTGATAATTTCAGAGTGACATGTACCTACACATGAGATTATCTGCATCTGGAAGAGTAAGGTTTTATGTTCATAATTTGAATAGGAATCTTATTATCAACTCTTCAAACAACACAACAAAACCTAGAAACCTATGCTTTATCTCAACTCTTTGTTTTTGCTCTATTCTGAACATAAACTTCATCTCCTGCTTCAGTAATTAGTTCATACTTTCACATAATTTCTAAAGCATTTATTGCCCAAATAAAAAATGTGTAAGATTAGCCCATCTTTTCTATTGTTGACAAAACAGAAGTAATATCCAGTACTCACATTCCACTTAAATCTCCAAACCACATTGTGTGTGTGTGTGTGTGTGTGTGTGTGTGTGTGTGTGTGTGTGTATGCCAGTACTGGGACTTGAACTCAGAGCCAAGTACTCTTGCTTAGTTTGGCTTTTTGGTTCAAGGCTATTGCCTTAACACTTGAGCCACATAACTACTTTCAGCCATTTGCTGGTTAAGTGGAGTTAAGAGTCTCTTGAATATGTCTGCTAGGGCTGACTTTGAACCTCAATTCTCAGATCTCAGCCTTCCGAGTATTTAGGATTAGAGGTATGAGCCACCACTGCTTGTCTTAAAAAGACATATTTTTATTAAGCAGAGTTACTGCAAATATGAATGAGAATTCCAAAGTAGCTTTTTCCAAATCTACTCTAGTCATTTATAATTATATAGTCTATATTTAACTATTATTATTACTTCTGTTATTAATTTTAATTTTTTTGTGTGTGCCACTCCTGGGGCTTGAACTCAGTGCATGGACATTGTGCTCAAGGCTAGTGCTCTACCACTTGAGACACTCTACATCTGCCTTTTTCTGGTAGTTAATTGGAGATAAGAGTCTATCTATCTATACATTATATACATACGCACACATATTTCTATGTTGTTAATATTGTTTGCATACACAAAAGTTTAATGAATTTAGATATTTAATGTTTTTATTACGTAGCCATTTCTAGCTTATTGGCTATCTTAATCTTAGTGTTGATACCACAATTGCACAACCTGAAAGTCCTTTATCCATATCACAAAATACATTCTTATAACTGAGTTGTATAGTTGAGTAGGCATTAGGTTAAAATGAGTTTGAGAACCCATACAGTGGTTCTACACTTTAGCATGCTATCAGAATTATCTAGAATTTGCAAAAAAACAACGAATAGGACCTATTTCCAGAGTTTGGGATTCCCTACACTTGAGTTAAGGGAACATGGGGAAAGAGAAATATTTTTTCCTTTACTAAGTTTATGGCTAAGGTCTATATAACAAAACATAGACATGAGAAATGTATATTTATTTTTCTTAATGACATGGGATCCTTACAAATGAACACCCGAAGCAACATAGAAACTAGTGTTTTTTTGTAATGAAAAGGGGGCAGTTATTAGCAAGTGTAACAGGACAAAGAAAGTATGACCTAATTGTAGTTACTGAGTGAAATTTATTAAGTCCTTTTCAGATTCTTCTCTTTGCCTTGTAGCTTCCGCAGTTAAAATATTGCTTTCTTCTATGTATAGAGAGGGCTCCTTTCTAATGAAGGTGTTATGACTTACCTTAGGGGAGAAGAGTGGGAAAAGGGTACTAGATTGTGTTGTATTCTCAAATGCCAAGATGTTATATTTTGAGGTATTATGTCCTGAACTTAACTCTGGGGGAAAATGTGAATGTCTCTAAAGTTCACAAGTGATGCTGATGCTGCGGGTTCAAATAGGTTCTATTTTGAGAACCACTGTTTTAATGTATTTTATATCTTACCACTGTTGCAGCATTCTTATTTTCCCTGAACATCCACAATATTGTGACAAAGGTTGTCAAACTTACACAATCTTCAAAAGCCCATTCCGTTTTGAGGGCAACAGTTTTTCACATATTACAATGATGTTGGGCAAATTGTAGGGCTTGAAAATGGATGCCCTGAATACTACCTTGAACATGAAAAAATTGTAAGTTTCTTATTGAATCAACCCTTAGTAAAAGGGAATGGATGTCATTCCTGAGCTAGTAAAATGTATAGGACATATTAGAAAAAGTTAAGATCACCAAGTCTCTCTCTCTCTCTAATATATGTATATTATATGGGTGTGTGTGGTCTGGATCTCAAATACAGTATCTGACTAACAGTGGAAAGCCACCAACCTTACTACAATGCATATGACATAGCGAATGTTATATGGATAAGCTATAGTGTGGGGCTAAGGGCGTAGAGACAACCCTCCTGGAGGAGTGTGGTCAGCAGTACAGGAAGGTGTTCAGCCAGGGTCTGAGAAGTGGTACAAGTGGAAAATTACTGCTGGAAGAAACGTAGCCCTGAGGTGATATCAAATCCATCCAACCCCCACATCACCCGACGGGCCCCTGGGACATCAGTCTGACCCGCGCATCTGAAGGGGCCCTCACCTCCCCACCTCCAGGTCCAGCGAAGGCCTTCCCGGACTTCCACTTCGGCCCACGGAAGCTCCAGGCTTTTCCCGCCAAAGCCGGTTTCCACCCCCTGGGGTGGGCTGGCGCCTGCGCACTGCGCATGTGCAGGTTCGCAGCAGCGGCGGCACCATGGCGGCGGCGGCGGCGGCGCTGGCGGAGGGGAACCTGTTGCGCCAGTGCCCGTTGCTTTTGCCTCAAAACCGGGCGAAAACTGTGTATGAGGGGTTCATTTCGGCTCAGGTACCGGTTCAGTTGTTTCCTTCTCCTGGGACAGCTTCTCAACACGGCGAGTCTCGCTCCCGGGGAAGTTTGCGACCGGGGACTGCGGACCCTGACGGAAGAGCACGGCCCTGAAGTGGGAGTGCTGCGGCCGCCGCCGCGCCTGGGCCGGGCCGCGCGGAAGGGGCGTGGCTGGCGGCCGCGTGCGACACGCCCCCTCGGGTTGATTGATGGGTGCTGCGGAAGCCCAGATGCTGAGGCCTTTTGGAGGGAAAGTCATCTTGGCTCCTTGCCAACTCTGGAGTGTGTGTGCGTGCGTGTGTGAGTGTGTATGTGTGTGTGTCTCCTTGCCAACTCTGGAGTGTGTGTGTGTGTGTCTGTCTGGAGTGTGTGTCTGGAGTGTGTGTGTATGTCGAGTGTGTGTGTGTGTGTCTCCTTGCCAACTCTGGAGTATGTGTGTGTGTGTCTGGAGTGTGTGTGTCTGGAGTGGGTGTGTGCGTGCGTGTGTGTGTCTGGAGTGTGTGTGTGTGTATGTGTATTTTTTTTGTAAGAGATCTCCACCAAGACAAAATTAATTGCCTTTCCCGGAGGTCCTGACGGAGTTGGTGACGTGCTGCACTGGGTTGAAGTTTACAGAGTGTTCTTCAGGTTCAGCATCGCCATCCCTAGCACTGAGACAGAGATGGAAGAAATAACCTTCTCTTATTATAGTGGCAGAAATGATGGTCTGGGAAACTGACAGTTTGTCTGGGGTCACCTCAGATTCCCCTTAATCCGAAGCGTTTGATAGCACTGCCTAATTTTCCCTTCCACTTCCCATCCCAAGTTGCCTAAGGGTAGGATTTTGAGCAGAGTTTTCCTTGTTGAACTTTACTCTCACCCATTAACCCTGTTCTCAACACTCCTTAAAGATGGGGGCGGGGAGGGGATCCTATTCTGGGAATTATCTCATGTTTACAAGTTCCCTCAAAATATATTATTCTTTAAGAACATTGAGTGCATTATCAAATTCACTTATGAATGAAACTTTTACTTGCCCCTAAGAGTGTTAGAAAGTGAGATCAAATTGTTCAGTGATTAGGATTATTATTATTATCCTCCGAAATGATATAGAGCTTCTCTGTGTTTTCAAAATCACAAGTAGAGATGTTAAAACTTCTAAGGAAAAAAGTGAGCTCACCTTTCTTTCCTCAGTAATTGAATTAAATATGATTCACTTGCATACATCATTTAGAGACATTCAAAAAGTATTATGACTAGATTATTTTACTTATAGGAATTAACGTTATTCTTAATTTTAGACTTTAAAGAAAGTACAATTTGTCTGTATCTGCTGTAAGAAACATGTAGTCATCAGAATGTGTGATGATTTTTTTTTACTTGTACTGTAGCTACAATTGTATTTTGTACCTTTCTTAAAGGTCAAATATTAACCTAGATATGGTATGTTTTTTCTACATATTTCAAGTATATGGAAAATTATCAAGGATATAGTAAGAAGTTAAGCATACTCTACCCAAATTTTGCCCAATTTGAATTTCTCTTGAGTGTGGAAGATGGGTAGGCATCTATACATATTTTCCTAAGCCATTTGACATGAAGTCAAAGACATACTACCTATTTATTCCTAAATACTTCAGCATGCATTTCATAAGAACAGGGATATACTCATACATAGCCACATACAGTTACTGAAATCAGGACATTTAATCATGATACAATGCTGTTACCTAACCTAGAGTCCATAGTTAAATTTTGTTAATGGTACAGTCACATATTTTATATTTTCCTCATCCCTCCTTGTCTGATACCACATTATATTTAATTGTGTTCTCTTAACCTGAAGCCAGATGAAGCACATGATGTCAGCTGGTCCCATGGATGAATATGTTAACTTTGATCCCTTGGTTAGAGTGACATTAGCTAAATTAACCTTTTGTAATTAGCAGACTTTGGGGGAAGTATGTTGACTCATAAAACATTCACTCACATATCCTAGTTTCAGAATTTTTAACTCTTACTTGGAGTTTGTTCTTACTCCTGTAGTTGCAAAATGAAGCTCTAATACTATCATTCCTTCTATAAAGCAGAAGTAAAATTGTGTGACTACAGAGTATAAGAAATAAGACAATGTACAGCTTTCTGCTGAATCTACTCAAAGAAAGCGAGTTATTTGTGTTTCAAAAAAGTAATATTATTCTATAGTTAGGAGTTGTGTCTGTTCTAGACTGATGAATACAAAAATTTATTTAATTGAATATAACCGTTACCTCCTTTATTTTGACACTCTAGTTGCCCCAGATTTTACCAGTGAGAACACATTTTTATTTACTTAAGTTTTTAAGATCTTGCTTGTTTAAATCTCTTATTGCTGGTTTAAATCTCTTATCATCAGTTTAAAAGTCTTCTGTAGATACTGACCTGCAATGTTTTACACCAGCAATCTTTAAAAGTTATATAACTTCTTTTTAAAATAAGTTTTTTATTGTGAAAATACTATACAGCGAGATTACAGTTACACGAGCAAGGTAATGATTACATTTCTTATCAAGCATTGTTGCCTCCTCCTTTGTTTTTCCCCTTCCTTCCCTTCCCTCCCACCTTCACAACTAACCCCCCCCCAACTAAATTGTAAAGTTGGTTTTTCAGTGTTATGTCTTGTACATCTCATTGTTACAATGGGTCAATCTATATCCCTATTTAAACATTTTATTTTTTCCTTTCCCCTCACCAAATTATACCGATACAGACATCAAATACAGTGAAAACGGGTTATACTATCGAGGAAGAACATAAAAAGAAATACAAAAATCACATGGAACCTTATAAATACGTTAGAAACAATAGCAAGAAAGAATAAAACGACTTGTGTCCCTATTTGGGGGTTCATTTTGCTTAACTTCATCTTATATGGTCATATGTACATAGCTTTTGACCTTTTCTACTTGTCCCTGACATATACTAGTTATTGCAAATAAGGGAAACCATGGGACCCATGTTTCTTTGGAAAGACTTGGAAAACTTACATTAAGTGAAAGGTTATGTAATTTCTATCCATAGTTCTTTTTCATTCAAGAGTTGTTAAAAAGTTAAATTTTTTTGTTGGAAATAATTTTTTCTTAGAATTTTTAATTTTGTTATTTTAGTTTTATTAAATTTCAATTTATAGATAATATTGCTTATCAAACATGTGTGAAACTTAGTGCTTCTTTTTTTGGTCGGTCGTGGGGCTTGCATTCTGGGCCTAGGCGCTGCCCCTCAGTTTTTCAGCTCAAGGCTAGTGCTCTACCAGTTGAGCCACAGCGCCACTTACACTTTTCTGGTGGTTAATTGGAGATAGGAGTCTGCCTCCATCAGAAAGAATGACATTGCCCCATTTGTTAGGAAATGGAAAGACTTGCAAAAAATTACATTAAGTGAAGTAAGCCAGGCCCAAGGAAACATAGTTCCCATGATTTCCCTTATTTGCAATAACTAGTATATGTCTGAGTCCAGCAGAAAAAGTCAGATAAGTTGAGGTTAGGTGAAATGAATCACAAGATAAGTATTCAGATGTTTTTTTCTTTCATGCGATTGTTTCTAACATATTTATAAGATGAATTCTTTGTTGCTTTGTATGTCCCTCTCCCATGGTATAACCCCTACTTTCACTGTATTTGATGTTGGTATAATTTGTGGAGGGGAAGGGCAAAAACAAATCGTTTAAATAGGGATACAAGTGGACCCATTGCAACAATGAGATGTACAAATTGTTATGTGGAAAAATGAACTTTACAACTTTGGCTGGAGGGGTTGGGGGTGGGGTGGGAGGGGAGATGGGAAGGGATGGGAAGGGGAAACAAAGGAGGAGGCAACAATGCTTGATAAGAAATGTACTCATTATCTTGCCCATGTAATTGTAACCCCTCTGTATGGTATTTTCACAATAAAAATTTTTTTCTTTTTTGAATGGGGAAAAAAAAAAAGAGTCTCATGGACATTCCTGCCTGGGCTGGCTTTGAACTGTGGTCCTCAGATCTCAGATTCCTGAGTAACTAGGTTTACAGGCTTGAGCTATCAGTGCCCGGCAAACTTAGTGCTTTATTTTTTCTGTAACCTAACAAGTTTTCTTTATATTTTCTTTCTTTCTTTATGTGTATATATATATATACATATATATACATACATATGTACATATACTTTTTCTTTATATATATTCTCTATATTTTTGTGAATAGTCCATTTGTGATATTAAAAAATTGTGTATTTTCTGATGTTAGGTTCTTTTCTCATGAGTGTATTTGGTTGGTTGTTCTCATCATGTAATTTGTTTCCTTATCTCTTTAATGTTTTTAGGTTCAATAACGTTTCTTAATTGGTTATCTTTTGCTATATAACTTTTATAAACCTTAGTGGCCTAAAACATTATAACATACATAATTATAACAAAGTAATATTTTTATTTTTTAGGCCAAGGATTTGCTAGCAATTTAGTTGGTGTTTCTTAGTTAGGTTCTCTTGCATACTTGCAATAAAGATTTTTGTCAAGGCTTCAGTTATATGAAAGTTGACTAGCGTTGGAGGATTTCCTTCCAAAATGATTTATTCACACAGCTATTGGCCAGAAGCCTCAATTCCTTAGGTCATGGATCTGAGTAATACTACTTTTTTGTAATCACAGAGATCTGGCTTTCTCTGAGTAGATCCACCAGAAAGCTGTACGTTGTCTTATTTCTTATACTCTGTAGTCACACAATTTTACTTCTGCTTTATTCTGTTGGAAGTAAATTTCTAATCCATTCTAGATTTCTTTAATGTCACAAATATCCATGCATTATTCTTTATTCACTTAAATCCATTAAGGTTTCTTTAAGAAATTCTTTTTCTTAAATCTATTGAATATGTTTTTTTTTTGTCTTAAGATCTCATCCGAGATGTCATTCCAAGAATACCAATATGAGACTCTACCTTGGGCATTTCTATTTTTGTTTGTTTTGTTTTGTTTTGTTTCTTTTATGCTACCAGTCCTGGGGCTTGAACTCAGGGGTTGGTACTGTCCCTGAGTTTCTTTTGCTCAAGGCTAGTGTTCTACCACTTAAGTCACAGCTCCACTTTTGACTTTTCTTTTTTGAGTAGTTTATTGGAGATAGTCTCATGGACATTCCGCCCTGGGCTGGCTTTGAACTGTTATCCTTAGAACTCAGCCATCTGAGTAGCTAGAATTACCAGCATAAACCACTGCCACTCAGATGACTTTATATATATGTATCTTTCATATATATATATCTTTTGTTTCTATTTAATGTGATAATGTCTTCCCTCAGCTTGTCAGATATATAAACATAAGTATATGTTTTAATTTTTACCCAGTTCAATAATCTTTGTTATTTTTGTGTCCGTTTCTTTTGATTTTTCTCTTCTTTATGGGTCTTTTCTCCTTTGGATACCTGGTGTACTTTGATTGGATGTCAGACATGAATTCTACCTTGGTATTATTAATCTCTAAATACTATAGAGATCTGTTGAGAATGATAGTTAAATTATTTGGAAAGAATTGAATCTTTTTAAGGTTTGCTTTTAATCTTTGCTAGGCAGAACCATACAGAATTCAGTTTAATTTGTCTTTATCCAGGAGGTTCCTGCATTACAAAGTTTTCCATTTTAGCTGGCTAGAGCATTACTGTAATCAAGCTAGGGTTGTAGCCCAGTGGTAGATTATGTGCTTGGCATGTTACAGGACTTATACTTCCTTAAAAAAAAAGAAAAAGGTTAGGTTTTATACTGTATTTTTGTGGTTCACAAGTTCAGATGTTTTTCTTCCTCTTTGCTGTCTGAAAATCATTGTTTTATATCTCTAGTCCATTTTGAAAAATGAAGTGGGAGGATAACTTCTGCCTCTTACTTCATTATGAGTAGAAGCAAAACTTCATAAAATTTCCAGTTTTTGTTTTTTTAATGTTGCTTTGAGAAGACTGTTATCACTTTGTTACCCTCAGAAGTTATTTGATGTTTTTCCTAGAGGCCCTGGACTTTTTGTTTTAAAAGTTTGATATTCAGATATATTTCCGAATGGGCTATTGCAAGTCATTTTTCCTATATGTCCACTTGTCCTTCTTGATGTGAATTTTCAGAAGGTGTACTTGGATTCTAATTTTAAATATTCTTTTTCTAATCCTTTTTGGTTCTCCAGTTACATGTGTATTAGTCGTTCTTGCCTGTTTTCTACCTTAACCTTTTTTTCTTCCTTGAGCATCCTGAAATTTACTCTCCCATTTTAATATAATTTTGCCTTTTGCCTTTATTTCTTATCTGAGTTTAGTCAGCTCATTCATTATTGTGGACTCCTCCTCCCCTCCCTTTTTCTCCTCATTCTTTCTTTCCACTCTTTTTCCTCTTCTTCCTTCTCTTGTTCTTCTTTCTGACATTAGTTTGAAATGTTTGAATCTGTTTCTTAAAGATATGTAATTTAGCATTATAATTTATTTATAGTTTGGCTTATGGGGTCTGCTGTTATCTAAAATATGTTGATTCTTGATTCTATTTGTGTCTCATAGTACCTTTGGATTGATGAACATAATGTTTGTATTTATGAACATTTTGTCCCATTTCAGTGATTGATAGAATTCCTACCAAAAGAATACCCTCCTCTGTTGCAGAAGCAAAGTGCATCTTATTTAAGAGATTTTTTTTTTGTTATTGAAAGGAAGGAGTAATATGAAAGTTTACAAGTTTTTCTTTCTAATACTCATTTTCAAAGGGTGTTTCTATTTATTATCTTATAATCCTAAAACATTTCCTTTCCAATGCTGTTTTCATGCTTTTTCAATATATATATTTACTTACTTATTTTGAGTCAGAATCTTGCCATGTGTCTCAATTGGCTTTAGGATTGAAATCTTCCTGCCTCAAATCTTTGTAGTGGGATTGTTGGTATATACTGCCACACTGACATCTCAGCTTCTTGTTCATATTAGTCTCCTCTTTGTAGTTAGTTCCCCAACCTACCAGCATTCTGTGTTATTTTTCTATTTAATCCAATCCCCTCATAATTTCTTCCATGAATTTTTTTCTCTATTGACATTTCTTTTTTTTTTGCTGGTCCTTGGGCTTGAACTCAGGGACTGGGCACTGGCCCTGAGCTTCTTTTGCTCAAGACTAGTCCTCTACCACTTGAGCACCACTTCCAGCTTTTTCTGTTTACATGGTACCAAGGAATCAAACCCAGGCTTCATACATGCTAGCCAAGCAAGCACTCTACCACTGAGCCACACACTGACAGAGCTCCAGAGTGGGCTCTACTAAAAAAATGAATTGTAGTTTTCTTCTTACTGATAATTTGAAATTTATTGAGTTTCTTGGCTTCTGATTGGAAATATAGACATTTTGTGATTTTGTTTGTAACATTGATCTTTACAGTTTGGAGGAGAATTGTCTTATTGATATTCAAGTTTAGGGAACCCTCAGTTCTGTCCTTTACAATCTTGGAAAATCTGCTTTTTATAGATAGTATTTTCTAGATTCTTTAAGAACAGAAAGGCCTAATGTTAGGCATTTTCTTGAATTAGACAAGTACTGTGGGATGTGACATGGCTTTTGACCTTTTAAATGGCTGGAACTTTGAAAGTTTATTAATTTAGGTAATAGCATAAATTTCTACAGTAGAATAGTTTTACTATTTTCAGTATGAATTCCAGATTGTTCTTACACCTATGTGCAGGATGTCTGTAAAGTTAGTAATACTTTTTAGTGTTTTAATGAAAAAGTGAATTATTGTTATTTGACCTTTAGAAAAGGTCACTAGTACATTTTGTTTCATTTTTTTAAAGGACATTTAAATGTAATGAAAGTCAGAACTGTAATATTACCATGAAAGTAAAGGTTATGGGGTACATTTAATTGTGTTCCTCTGTTTTTGAATCTACTTTGAGGGAGACTGTGCTAAAATTCCACATGGTAATTGTTTTTCGAGAATTTTATTACTCTTTTCATTTTATACTGTTGGAGTAAAAGATTACATTTCTGTTTGTCTTTTTCTGCTTATTTTTACTTAAATTTCACACGTATTATCCTATTTAAGTACAAAGTTTAAACTATTTACCCACTCACTTTCCAAAGAAAGTAAACAATATACTTTTCAGAGAACAATGCTCTCTGCTGTCCCTGCTCTTAGGAAGTGCCTAAGTTAAATTGTGTATGTTCATATATATAACTTGAATATTTATGTCAAAATAGCTTAGTGTTTCTGATTTTATTTATTAAAGGTTTACTGGTATGAAAGGATTAAATATACTCTAAAGTATTTTTTTTAAACTATTTCTCTTATGTTTAAATATTTATATTGCCTAAAATAATAGTTTTATTTTCTTCAAATTTAGAAAATAAGTTTCAAACCTGAGATGTAATACAGTTTTTGTTCTTAATTTATATTATCATTTTCTTCTATATTTAAACAAATTTGAAAGCATTTTTAAAGAAAGAACATTTAAATTTTTTCTGTATGTTTACTAAGAAGTGAACTTCTTACTCTCTTTAAAAATAATACCTTAGTATCTTTGTTTCCCATGAGTGACAATTTTGACGTAGATTTGAATTGCAATCTTTAAGTGCTATATTCTGTAGCTTGTATATTTCAAGTGTAAAAAAATAAAGATAAATTTTATTGTTTTTAGAAAATGTGGAAAATGCTTCCTGTTTATGTGATTCTTTTAAAAATGTTCAGCATTAAGTGAAGATGAAAGTTTGAACTTTTAAATTCTTTTCCACAGGGAAGAGATTTTCACCTTAGAATATTGTTGCCTAAAGACTTAAAACTGAAGAATGCAAGGTAATGTGGTGGTTAGTTACATGCATGTATTTTTGTGGGATTGACACCATGTGTATACTGTGTTTAGTGACCACAAAGGCCTTCAGCAAACTCAAAATATATTTTTTCATACAAATAAGTGTGGCATTTGTAAGTTATTTTCCTACTATAAGTTACTTTTCAAAGGTAAGTCATTTACTGTTTTTATTTAAACAGTGAGCAGCAGATGTGTATATTTTCCCCAAAAGTGCCAAATAGGTGTATAAAGAGAAAGGAGTAGGAGACAGGACCTTGAGAATACACTGTTATTTAAAGGACTAGTAAATAAACTAACGGGGAAATTAATATGACTAGAAACGATCAGAAATGTAAGAGGAAACTTTAGACCAAGTAAAAACCCTGAAGGAAATAATGATTAGCTGTGCTGAGCAATGCAAAGAGGTCAGGTTAGATATAATTCCATTTTGTGTTGTATTTGGAAAGTTTGAGTGCATAGAAAAGAAACATAAAAGTATAAACTACTTAGAAGAAAAGGAGAGGCCAAGCTAGGGTTTGCACTCAAGGAAGATTTAAGTTTGTTTTTTATTATATGATATATATTAAAGAATGTTAAAATCATTAAAAAGAAAAATAATAGAAAATAATTTAAGATTACCACAGTAATGGGATAATTAGTGAAATGATCAAGTTGGTTACAAGGGTTTGGAAGTACATTTGGAGAGGAGAGGGTGTTACCTATAAGCAGTGCCATGAACTACTCTGATCAGGAAGGAATAAAGGTATGTATGGGATTTGATAAACCAAGAATAGAGGGTTGTGGAAGGCCATCATTTGGAGAATCAGACTGTCTATTTCCAGATAGGTAAAAGTCATTCTTTGAAATTTGTATTTATTGAGCCAGACATCAGTGTCTCACATCTGTAATTTCAAAACGATAATGCCTGGAGGATCAGAGTTCAAAGCCAGCCCTGGAAGAAAATGAGGAGACTCCTTGTCCACTTAATTAGCAAAATACTCCATTAGACTCATGACTCAAGTGGTAGAGTTCTGGGAATGAGTAAAAGATCTGAGTAAGCTCTAAGCCCTGAGTTCAAACTTTGGTAATGACCAAAAAAACAGAAAAGTTGCTTATCTACCAATATTGAGAGCCCAGGAGGTGAGATAGATGAACTTTATCACTACCTATACCGTTAAAAGTATGTACAATTATATTACTCTAAAAATGACTAATATATTAGTATAAATGCATTTTGAAATATAAATGTGATAAATTATGATCCAAACTGTTATTTATATTTAACATACTTCAGCGAAGAATTTAGTTTTAAATAGAAAATTTTGCTTTGGATATGTTAAAGTTAAAAAAAAAGATACTGTTTGCATGTCATTTGTTGATTGTAGTTATTTATATTTTGAAATGAAATTAATACTGACAGTTTGAAGACAAGGCTTTTCAAAAGTGGAAAAATTTTATTAACTTGCCAGAATTATATTTATGTCATTCTTTTGATTGTATGTGGGTATTTGTTAGCATACAAATAAGTTTTTTTTTTCTAATTCTAAATAGTGAATAAACCATTTTGTCCTATTAAAATTTTAGATTACTATGTAGTTGGCAACTGAGAAGCATACTTAGTGGATACCATCAAATAGTCAAGCAGGTAAGCCTTTTGAAAGGTTTATATTTTAGATGAGGATAGGAAATCAGTGAATTTGTTCTTTAAAGATCTGTTTTGCAAGGCTGTTATAACAAACTAGTATAATAATTGCTGGGTTTTTACAGGTTTCTACTCTATCAAACATTTTAAGGTACTTTACATTATATATTGTTTTCTGGAATCCTGTGCAGATCTTCAGGCAACATTTATGTTGAAGTTAATTTTCATATGAGACTTAACGTTTTCTTAAGATATTATTTCCTGGATGGCATCTCTGAAACTCCAATCTAGATCCAGATTATCTGTGGCAAACATGGGATTTTGGTCTCTCAGTCAGTAATGGAAAATGTATTAGAAACATTATATCATATATACTTACATAATGACAGAAAATAATGGTAGCTAGAAATTGAGCTATAGTCAAGATTAATTTAGTTATTACTAGTTCCTGTGATACTGTATCTGAACATTCCTTCAAGGATTACAGCAAGTTAAAAATGGGTTACTAAGCAACTAATAATGAAAATGAAAAATAATGAAATGCTTCTCATAAAAAGTATTAGTGGTATTGGACATTTTTGATGTCTTATTATTAGTGTGCTTTTGTTTCTTATATTTTTTCTATGTTATGGTAAGTTATATGTGATAACTGACATGGAGAATTATCCACACTAAACAATATGTATCAAGTCACAAAGAAATGTAGGAGCAATGTAATTTGTGGAATTTTTGCTGTCACCTGAGCTGTGTCATTGTAGTAGTTTTTTAATGGAATGTTTAAATTATTTCACTTCATTTTCTTTTTACTTTCCCCAATTTCTGTGACTTTATATTGTACACTAAAGTTTAAGAATGGCTACATTGAGATATTTAAGTGGCCCGGAAAATTATTAAAAACTCAGCAAAATAATAAAATGTGTAATTCATTTCTCTACTTGTATATCAAGATAATCTAGAAAAAAATCTGAAGGGTTTTGTGTGTGTGTGTGGTTGCTTGTTTGTTTTAGGATATCTTTGTTTTCCAGTTGGTCCAGTAGAACCCAGTATTTGAGTTTTGTTATATTTCAAAGTTTAGTTGATTATTATTTAACTCATTATTTTTTTTTTTTGTTAAATACAGGCCAAGTAGTCAACAATTTTTTTTTATATAAGTGACCAGAATCATCTTTTCAGGCCTGTGGAACTTAGTCTCTGTCACAAGTATCTCACTCTTTTCTTAACAGCACCCAAGCAGCCATAGGCAATGGAAAATGAATGGGCAGGGCTGCAAGTCAATAAGGCTTTATTTACAAAATAGCTGTCAAGATAGAACTATAACCTTTGGGCTGTAGTTTGCAGAATCTTAATATAATTTATTATTTATCTATAGCAAGCTAAAAGAAAGAAATCATTCAAAAAAGTATAGTCTAAGATGTATAATACAAACATAACTCTATCAAGATAGTGAATGATACACCATTGTGCATTGTTGAAATATCTTACAGTTTTTATTTCTGTTACCTTAAAAGACCCGAATAAAGGGGTGGGAATGTGGCTTAGTGGTGGAGTGCTTGCCTAGCATGAAGCCCTGGGTTTGATTCCTCAGTACCATATAAACAGAAAAAGCTGGAAGTGGCATTGTGGTTCAGTGGTAGGTAGAGTGCTAGCCTTGAGCAAAAGAACCTGACTGACAGTGCCTAGGTCCTGAATTCAAGCCCCAGGACTCGCAAAAACAAACAAACAAAAAGACCAAATAAATTTCCATTTGAGTTTGTTGAGACAGTGTGGTTATGGTACAATGCATCTAAAAATAAGAAAATACAGAGAAATGTTATAATGTTCTAAGGGAGCAATATGAAACTATTTTCTTTGCTTCCTTTTTATTTTGTAGTTATTTAAGAAATATCCTCTATTTATTCTGTTTTAGAGGCCATTTTCCATTTTTGCCATGACAGTGTGATACTTTTTATTTTATTGAAGGTTTTTCTCTTTTTGATGTAGTTTAGGATAATTGTGTAGGACAAAAATGAGAAAAATATTAAAGCATATGTTGATAAGTAATTTGTTACTTTAACGACTTTTAAAAGTCATTGAGTTTTTTGAGTTTTTTAATTTCTTCTTTCCATTCACATCTTTATCTCTGCTCTTGTCTTTTTAAAAATAATGATGCGATTTGTTAGATTTGTTAAACATGGTAGTGAACAGTGCTAAAGGAATAGGACTGTGTGGGGTTTTAAGTGACTTGTAGGAAATTCAGCATATCTCACTAAAATTGATGAGTTTAATTACTTTTATAAAATGACAAAAACTTTACTACTTATTATTAAGATGTAAATACAGTATTTTTCATGTTAACGTCAGCATATAAATTGTTTTCATAAGTGAAGGATTCTTTGTAAATGTAAAACTAATTATAAATGTTTTATTTAGAGAATGCAGCACTCCCCTGATCTATTGAGCTTTATGATGGAGTTGAAAATGATTTTGGTACGTTTTTTTTTTTTTTCTAACACTGTTATCATGTTCGCTATGTCTTGATTGTTTTTATAACCTTTAAAAGCTAACATGATTAGAATTTAAAACTTTTCAACTTACAGTCATTTTATGTTTTATTTTACTACATACTTAAATGTGGATAGTACTGTCTTCAGTTGCATTAGGAATAGAACTATGTGAAGAAATTCATTTGGTTAAATCATAAATGTGGTAGAGTTGACACTAGAGTTGGGCAGATAGTGGAGAAATAAAATGAATTTCTTGCCTGTCAGGGAATTTAGCATCTGAGGATAAGTTAGATGGTTGTATCTTAATATGTGAAGTATGAATAATTTTGTATATAGCCACAGATTTCTGAAGAGATGTTGTCTTTATTCTATATGTGTATGTGTATATGTATATAGGTATTAATATATAGTATATACTGATATATACTATGTTTGCACATATGTATACATATAGCATGCATGCATAAATACATTATGCATATATAATATACATTTGAATCATATTTCTTCCTGGACTTCTTTTAAAAGAGATTGTAGTATTTTAAGTGGAAATCTTAGGCATTGTATCCATTCCTTTATTAGCGTATATCTTTTAATGTTTCTTAATATTAATGTGTATCTTTTAATCACTAAGTGGTTTTTTTCTGTTTTTAAGTATGTAATTGTAACCTTAGTGAAACTAATGAAATTTCCTTAATTGTATTTTGTATTAGTATCCGCAATGTCCATACTTCATATTGGTTTGTATGGTAATTATACAATATTTCTCCATCTATTCCTTTCCTTCATATCATTTACTTTCTGGAAAAACAAAACAAAACTATGTGTCCTACATAGTGTTTTACATTGTGGATTTGGTTTGTTAGATATTCATAAAATCTTTAATGTATTTGCCTAAAAGTTGATTGAATATATCCTATCTGAAAATTCATACTGTTCCAAAATGTCAGACTCTTTGAACAGACGCCCACAAGTAGAAAATTTCACTGTATCAAAAGTTTGTCTCATGTACATAATTATTAAACTGTTTTTTAAAATTGCATTCAATGCTAATAATATTGCTTTGGGCCATGTGTATGAGGTGGTTGGAAATGTAAATTTTGTGTTTAGGTTTGGTCTTATCCCTAATATATCTCATGTATATGTAAATATTTTAAATATGGAAAAAAATTGACGTCCTTGACATTGTTCCTTTCAAGCATTCAGATAAGGGCTACTTAGCCTGGATCTTCCTTGTAATCTGCAGTTAGATCTAAAGCTATCTTTAAATTGGGGTTCATTTTTTGCTAAGATTAATTGGTGCTCAGTACCATATTGTATTAGTGATATGAGATCTGACTACTTTTTTGTAGAGATTCATCAGTAGCTTTTGGTCTGGTAGGAAATTTTCCACCAACTTGCCTCCAAATGATCATTCAACACAAATCCTTGCCTATATCTACTATTAAGAATTAAGAAATGATGATCTAATATCTTTGCTTTCTTTTTCTTTTTTCAAATTTATTTCTATTGTCAAGGTGATGTACAGAGTTACAGTTACAGGTTTAAGGTAGTGAGCACATTGCTTGTTGAACTTGTTACCCCTCTCCCTCATTTTCCTCCAACTTTCTCTCCCTTTTAATTCCCCCCATAAAATTGTACAGTTGTACAGTTCATTTCTTGTGAGTATTGTTGCATTGGTTCGCCCTTGTCCTTTTTCTCACCATTAATTGTTGTTCCCCTTTCCTTCTCTAATTCAAATAAACGTATATATAATACACAGAGTACCAAAGTCAAATACAGTGACAACAGGGGATAAACCATAGGGGAAAAAAAACAAAAGAAAAAGAAACCACATAGTGCATTAAAAACAACAACAAAGAAAAACTTCTTGTTTCCATATCTTGGAGTTCATTTCGATTAGCATCATCTTACATGGTCTTATGTACATAGCTATTGAGCTATTCTGTTTATCTGCTAGGACTATCCTAGACATATACTAATTATTACAAATAAGGAAAACTATGGGTTCTATGTTTCTTTGGGTCTGGTTTACTTCATGATTTTTCCAAGTCTTTCTATTTCCTTACGAATGAGGTGATGTTTATATGAACATCTAAGTATAGATATATTTTGTTTTCGCTCTTAAAATAAGATAGTCGTCTAGGTTAGAAACTAGAAAGTTTTTGGTAATTTTTTGCCTCAGTCATTCTAAGATTCTTTGTGTTGCTTGTAAAAAATATAAATTTTAGGTTTGTTTTAAAGATATCATATGTGGAGCTGGGCCCTGGTGGTTTACGCCTGTAATCCTAGCTACTCAGGAGGCTGAGATCTAAGAATCGTGGTTCAAAGCCAGCCAGGGCAAGAAAGTCCGTGAGACTCTTATCTCCAATTAACCACCAGAAAACCATAAGTGGTGCTGTGGCTCAAGTGGTAGAGCACGAGCCTTAAGCTGAAGAGCTGAGGGACAGCACCCAGGCCCAGAGTACAAGCCCCACAACTAACAAAAAAAAGAAAAAAGTAAAAAGATATCATATGTGGGTCAAGGGAGGAAAATGACTAGAAAGTGATCTAGTTAGTTAGGTGGTACAATATTATTCTTTCATGATCAGAGAGTAAAAATGAATGGTAATGAAAGAAATTAGCAGGTAGACATTTACTATGATAACAAGGGGATTGAGTTAGGATGTGGTTCACAGGGGCATACAAATATATCCAGCTAGTCAATCTAGGTACAGAGTACGTTTTCTTTAAAAGATACTTATTTTGATGTCATATATCAATAGAAAGATAATGAAGCTTAGAAGATATTTTTTATTTTTATATTTTTCATCCTTGATTGGAATATTAGCCCCAAAAATGTTAAAATCCTAAGTTCATTCATGTTATAAAAATGTTATAAAAAGTTTTACATGACCTTTTTGAAGTCCTTTAACTTTTTCATGACAAGAGGAATGAATAAGTAACCTATATTTTCTATAAAAATAATGAGCACCTAAGGTAGGCACTAAGAACATTGTAATGATGCATTTGTAATCAGGTACTAAGAATTCATCTACCATTTCACGGCTGATTCAAGATTTGTTTTCTCTTAAAACAGGAAGCTGCTTTAAAGAATAGACAAGAGATAAATGTGCTGCCTCCTCCTCCCCATTTCTACACAAGCCTTGTTGAAGACATGGAAACTCTTGGTTGGGATAAGTATGTCTGTCTTAAAATATGCTTTCCAAATGCCTTTGTTTTAGACAATTCAACTTAATGTGTTTCCATTTTTAACACTTCATTTTATACCTGTTTATAGTCAAAGGATTTTGTTGTAATGAAAGTGTATAATCCTTATTGTTGCTATACATTAGATATCCAAAACAGTTGACCTGAAAAGCTGAAGATAACTTGTATGTAAGATTTTGTCTTAGAAGATACTTAATGTTATGTTTATCTATATAATGTATAATTGTATGTGCATAATATTATACATTATTCTTAACATTACTAAATTTAACCATGTTTCAAAAGAGATGCTGAATAACTGAGTATGATGGTACCTACTTGTAATCCCAGCTGCTACAGAGAAGCAGTAGGAAGATAGTACTCTGAGGATGACTGGAGCAAACATGCAAGATCCTATCTGAAACCAACTAGAAAAACAAAAGTGACAGAGTGTAACTCCCATCATAAGAGTGCTTGCTAGCAAATTCAACGCCCTGAGCGTAATCCCAATACTTGATAAAGAAAGCAAGAAAAAAGTAAGAGAAATAAAAGGTAAATAAAAAAGCTGGTTGGGCCCTGGTGGCTCACGTCTATAATCCTAGCTACCAAGGAGGCTGAGATCTAAGGATCACAGTTCAAAGCCACCTTGGGCAGGAAAGTCCGTGAGACTGTTTTATTTTTTTAAATAAGCTTTTTATTGTGAACATACTGTACAGAGGGGTTACAATCACACGAGCAAGGTAATGAGTACATTTCTTATCAAGCATTGTTGCCTCTTCCTTTGTTTCCCCTCCCATCTCTGGTCCCCCTCCCCTCCCCAGCCAAAGTTGTTAAAGTTCGTTTTTCGACATAGCATCTTGTACATCTCATTGTTGCAGAGGGTCCACCTGTATCCCCACTTAAACAATTTGTTTTTTTCCTTCAGCTCCCCAAATTATACCAACATCAAATACAGTAAAAACAGGGATTACACTGTGGGGGAGGGACATACAAAGCAACAAAAAAATCACGTGAGACTCTTTATTTCCAATAAACGACAACAAATCTGGAAGCAGCTCTGTGGCTCAAGTGGTAGAGTGCTTGCCTTGAGCTGAAGAGCTGAGAGACAGTGCCCAGGCCCAGAGTTGAAGCCACGACTGACAAAAAAAACAAAAACAAAAAACAAACTGAGAAATGCGAGAAATTAGTGTGTGTGTTTGTGTAGACATGTATGTATTTATTTTTGATTATACAGTTTGGTCTTTTTTGTTGTTGTTGTTGATTGTGGGGCTTGAAATTGGGCCTGGGTGCTGTCTCTGAGCTCTTCCAGCTCAAGGCGAGCACTCTACTACTTGAGTCACAGTACCACTTCTGTTTTTCTGGTGGTTAATTGAAAATAAGAGTCTCATGGACTTTTCTGCCCAGGCTGGCTTTGAACCGGGATCCTCAGATCTCAGCCTCCTGAGTAACTAGGCTTACAGGTATGAGCCACTGGGGCTTGGTCTTTTCTAAATTTACATATATTTTAAGTGTTTTCATAATTTGAAATAGTGAATTTTGGCAATTAGGATTAGAAGAATCATGTAAAATGGTGAGTAAAAAAAATTAAAAGTAGTTCAGGGAATTGATAAGAGATAGAGACATGAATTAAGCATTGGTAGAATATCATTAAATAGAGCTGGGCACTGGTGGCTCATACCTGTAATCCTAGCTATACAGGAGGCTGAGATCTGAGGATCGAGGTTCAGAACCAGCCTGGGCAGGGAAGTCTGTGAGACTCTTATCTCCAATTAACCACCAGAAAACTGGAAGTAGCACTGTGGCCCAAGTGGTAGAGTTCCTGCCTTGAGCACCCAGGCCCAGCGTGAAGCCCAATGACCGAACAAAAAAAATATCATTAAATATTGTTGATGTATTGTTAATGATATGCCTTTGTTCTGTTAAACATTGTTATTCAGTTAGTTATTGAATTGATATTAGTGGAGGGTAAGAGATAGGAATACAGTTTCAGTCTTCTTCATCTGGGCATCCAGTCTTCCTACTACCATTTGTTGGATTGTGATGTAGTTCAGTGGCAAAGTGCTTGCCTAGCAAGTGAAGCATCTTACATTTGTTCTCCAGTACCAAAAACAATAGATAAAAAAATACACTTAAAAAAAAAGCAAAACAAACCTAGTACCATTTGTTGAAATGTAATCTTTTTTGCCAATGTATATTCTGGGTTCCTTTTGTCTAAAATCAGATGTATGTAGGTGTGTGGATTCATTTCTGAGTCTTGTAATCTGTTTCATTGCTCTTTGCATCTATTTTGTGCCAGTACCATTTCTGTTTGGTTACTATAACTCTGTAGTAAAGTTTGAAGTCTGCTATTGTGATACTTACAGCATTGCTCTTTTTGCTCATGGTTATTTTGGCTCTTCAGAGCCTTTTGTGTTTCCATATATTAGGATTGAATTTTCTTTCTCTGTGAAGAGAGATATTGGAATTTTGATGAGTATTTCATTGAATTTGTAGATTGCCGCTGGCAGGATGGCTATTTTTAGGTTACATTTTCTGCAATCTATGAACATGGGAGGTCTTTCAATCATCTGAGATCTTCTTCAGTCTCTTTTTTCAAGGTTTTATAGTTTTCATTGTAGATGTCCTTTACCTTTACAATGGTTATTTATTTATTCTTTTGTTTTAATTTTCCTTTCATCCTGTTCATTGTTGGTGTATAGAAATGTACCTAGTTTTTGTATGTTGAGATTTTTGTATCTTGCTGTGATGATGAGAGTTTTGGAGTGGATTCTTTAGGGTCCTGTAGATACAAAATCATATAATTTGTAAATAGTAATAATGTAACTTCTTCCTTCCTGATTTTGATCATTTTGATTTCTTTCTCTTGTATAATTGCTCTGGCTAGGAATTCCCAAAGTATTGTATATGTATGTGTAAGATAAAACTGTGAAATCCCTTTGAACAATTAACATTCATTTAAACAAAAATGAATATTAGGAAGTTGAAACATATATTTCAACTAATTGGAGAGACAATATAGTCAAAATACTTTTATGTTCATGTGTGAAAATGGAACAAAGAATTTTTTATTTGAATTTCTTTATAGTTATGGTAAAAATGAGGTAGAGAAGGGTTATATAAGTCAGGTAATGAGTACATTTCTTTTTAAACAATGTCACCCTTTCCCTCCTTCTCTCCCATTTTTTCCATCCCATCCCTACCCACAAGTTATATAGTTCATTTTCAACATAGTATCTAGTGAGCATCACTGCTGCATTTGTTCACCCTTTGCTCCCCCCTTGTCTCACTATTTCTCTACTCCCCTCTTACTCTCCAGAAGCCAGATAAACAAGATAAAAGGAAAAGACCACAAAAATAGCAACAAAGAAAAAAAAAACCCTTTTCATTTCCTGCACTTAATTTCAATAAATATTATTTTATATGGTCATAGCTGTTGTGCCTATGTAATCCTCTTCTAAGAATGTCCTCCATTGGTCTCACTCCGTATGAATGCCTAGAGACCTATATAATTTATCATGTCCCAGTTTATATATATATATATATTTTTTTTTTTTACCATCCAGTGTGTTTACTTGTAGAACATTTCTTCATGTATCCACTCTTCATTCTTCTCCTGAGAAGTCTCTTTAAGTTTTTAACTTATTTATTAATTGGGTTTTTTTTTTGAGGGTTTATTTTTGGGGAGGTTAATTTTCTGAGCTCAACTTATATCTTAGATATGAGGTTCTGGATCATGGAACTTTGATGCTTTGGAAGGGAAAGGTAGATGAGGAAGAATGATAAAAGGGGAGGCTAAATGTTCAAACATTTGCATTGACAACTCAGAGATATTCTTGGAATTTGTTCCATTTAAGCGATCTAAAATTCTAACTACTCTCCCCTTAGTGTTTTGAGCTTTGTAAATAGTCATTCATCTTTATTTTAGTGGGTTTCTGCTTTTTTTTTTCTTTTGTTCCTGTAGTTTGAGGATTTATAAGAAGTTTTGAGGGAACATTATCAGAATTTAGTGAAAGTCTTCTGGACCTACTACCTTATTACCACATTTTGACCCTTTAAGCCCATTATTTTTATATTCAAGAAATTGCCAATAGGGTAGTGGTTTTGTTTTTGTTTTTATTTATTTCATTTTTTCAGTACTGGAGTTTGAACTCAGGGCCTTATGCTTGCTAGGCAAGCACACTGTGCCTTGAGCCATGCCTTCAGCCCTTGTGCTTTTTGTACTTGTTGCTAAGGGTTTTTTTTGTTTTTGTTTTTTTTTTTCCTTATCTTGGCTATTTAATAGCAGCCACAGTCAGCCTTGGGACCTTTGCCCAGAACCTTCTTTTTCCTCTTGCCCTGTGCCCAGAACTGACAAATACTCTGAGGTAGAAATGGCTTCAAGGTGTTGGCTTATGTTTTCTCCTGTTCCCTTTCTTTAGGAATTTGGCCCTTCAAGTTCTGGCTGCCCAGGCCATTCTTTAATTCTTTCAACCTTTCCTTGAAGAGGATATGAGATATGATTGTAAAGCTACTGTGAGCAAAATGTTAAAGACTGGTTTATGATGTGTAGACCTAGTCATACTTCAGATACAGATTGATGGAATAGATAAAAATGATTTAAAATTTAAGATCTTACTATTTAAGGATAGTTGGGAATGGAAAAGGGTTTGGCAAGAAGAGAAAAAAATGTTTTTTTTAATTATAAGTTTAAGGTAATTTTCCTAGTAGATCTTAACATTATTGGAGGAATCCAGTAATGAAATTGTTTGGAGCATTGATGAAGTAAGATAAGAGTTTTGAATCATTAATTTTTCTTCCAGCTGTTATGTATTGAATGTGTTTGATTGCAGATGGCGAAGGCATATCAGCAAGACTTAGATGGAATACCACATCTAGTGGAAGAGTCAGAATTTAAATAGATGATCACACTAGTACTTAATTATAGCTGTGATAAGTATTATAGAGAGTAATTGTAGCACTTCTTGAGAGCTATTAGCAACAAAGTTATAACAGAAATATTACAAGTATATAAAATATTCTCCAAAGCAAGTGCTTTGAGAGACAATTAGGAAGTGTTGACTTTTACTTTGCATGCTACACATTGTTCTTCTATAGGAGATAAAACAACAGCTTTCTAACATGGAAATAGGTGAAAGACAAAATGAATAACTCAGCCATATATCATTCACTACATATAGTTTCTATCTGCCTTGTAGACCCAGATAGCTACATATAAGATGAACTTTATGAAATTTGTTATGTTCCACTGACTGTAAACATATTCATATTTAATCTCAGAATAGATTTCAAAATACATATTTTTATGGCAAACTTTGCATATAAAATGAATATATAGCTGACTGTACTAACACATGCCTGTAATCCCAGGACTTGGAGGATCACTAGTTGAGGCCATCTTGAGCCAAATGTTAAGCAAGACCCCATATGCACCAGCAAGTCTGGCCTGGTGATTCACAACTATAATCAAAGTTACATGGAGGCCTCACGTAGGAGATCATAAGCCTGGGCAAAAATACGAGATCCTATCCAAAACAATTAAAGTCATATAAATAAGAGCTGTATTTATGGCTTAAGTAATAGAGTGTCTGCTTAGCAAATAGGCCCTGAGTTCAAATCTAGTAAAACATCTACACAAAAATGTAGATGTTACAAAAACTATAAATAAACTTTATAAAAAACTTTATAAATAAAGTTACAAAACTTTATTTAAGCTTTCTGTGAATGATGCTCACTGGAGCTGTACCATGGTATAGCTATGATAAAAAGTTTAATAAAGTTTCTCCCATTATTTGAAGATAATTAAATACCCAGTGGTGAAGGTAATTAAAAAAAAATGTTACCAGGAGTTAAGTTGAACATTTGCAAAATTACTCTATTCTTAGTGATAATTTCAAAATCTGTTGCTTAGAATGTGACGGATCGTAATTGTAGTGTCGAGGATAGATTTAGAGTAGCTATTGCTACTTAATTGTTTGCTTCATATTACTTATATATAATGTGTTAGAAGCAAAGTTGTCTGAGAAAACAGAACGTAAGATTTTTTTCAGCATTTATCCCACACTGTCTGGTAGGATAAGAAAACCCAGCAGGTTTTCTTTGATTGTTTGATGACTGATTTCTTACATGTAAAGCTAAGTCTGAGAGTCTGATTGCACTGTCTCAGACTAGAATTTCCACCTAGTGAGGCCCCACCTAAGTAGCTAGCTTCTTAATTTAAGATATCCTTTGAAATGATACATGCAGTGATTTCTCTGAAAAATTGGCTTATATAGAGTTTTAGTGTCTCAGTTATTTCTAGGCCATGTCAAAATGTTCATGTTTTCCTCACTTTCTAAATTATAGCCTTGTAGATTTGTCCATAGTTATAAAAATATAATAAAATAAAAATCTTGTACATAGTGTAAGCTTTTCTGTGATTCATAATTGCATATTTACTATTTCTTTTCCTTTTCTTTTTTTTTGTTGGTTGTGGGGCTTGAACTCTGGGCTTGGGCGCTGTCCCTGCGCTCTTCAGCTCAAGGCAAGTGCTCTACCACTTGAGCCACAGCACCACTTCTGGCTTTCTAGTGGTTTATTGGAGATAAGAGTCTCACGGACTTTCCTGCCCTGGCTGGGCACCACGATCCTCAGATCTCAGCCTCCTGAGTAGCTAGGATTACAGGTGTGAGCCACCGGCGCCCAGCACATATTTACTATTTCTAATCAACTCTGTAGGATCCGAGATTACAAAAATTTAAATTGGTAAAGAAAAAACAGTACCTGAGCTGGTGACATTTTCTTTTTCCTTTTTTTTTTTTTTTTTATATAAGTCATGGTGAGAATTATCTGCTGATCATAAGTTTGACTGTTGTTTTAATTTCTGTGTGTTTCAACTTTTATTAACAAAATTCTCAAAACAGAACTTCTGTAAAGGTGTTTATTTTAGTTTATTTTGACTTATGCTGGGTTAATACCTGCTAAAAGATGACTTGATAGGTATCTGTTATGCTTATGCTGTTTTATACAATGACTAATTTAAAACCATCCGAATTAAAAAGTTCTTTAGGTTTAACAGGATATTGGAAGAACATCCTAGATTCCAAAGCCCTAAATACTTTTTCTCTAAGGTGGGCTGATCATACATCCCAATAGAGCAGACCTGTGTATGGCTTATGACTTCTGTCCAGACTCCCTTCAGTCTCAAAAGCATCCTAGTTTGGAAGAAATGCATAAGCACTTTGTTTATAAGATAGTGTATTTGTTTTAATAATCACATGTCCCGAGGTAATTCAGCAATTAACTGGTTCTAACAGATGAGAGCTGATACTTTGTCCTTTTAAGACAATATAATATTTGTAATTTATTAAAGTGAGAACATATAGTTCAACTACTTGGCCTTTTTGGTACATCTAAGGAAGAGTTGAGTTGTAACTAAATCTGATGTGCTACTATAAGGTAGTCAATTTATAATGTTAGACTTTTGGTTAAGCTCTTTGTCTTGGCCGATGATTAATGATGATTTAGCAAAATAATTCCCAATGCATTTCAAAGAATTACAGCTTATTGGGGAAGATAGAGAGGTACACTTATCTTAAGGTAATTCCAGTAATTAGAGCTTTTATTCAGGCTTGCCATTTATGTCAGTTTGGACCAGTAACTTAACCTCTCTTGGCCACATTTACTTTGTTTTTCAATTGAAGCTAATAATGTACAATAATGTTTAAAAAGAAACTATGTAACGAGACTTACATAGTTCTTTATTTAAAAGTAGATATAGCTGGGCACCGGTGGCTCATGCCTGTAATCCTAACTACTCAGGAGCCTGAGATATATAGATCTTGGTTCAAAGCCAGCCTGGGCAGGAAAGTCCATGAAACTCTTATTTTCATTTAATCACCAGAAAACCGGAAGTGACTCTGTGGCTTCAGTGGTAGAGCTCTCGCCTTGAGCTGAAGAGCTCAGAAACAGTGCCCAAGCCCAGAGTTCAAGCCCCAGAACCTACAAAAAAAAAGTAGATATAAACCTATTGATACACTCATTAGTTCACCCAATAATATCATTCACCCAATAATGTTTGAGATTGTTTACAGTACTTAACTAGGACAATGATTTAACTACAAGTTTTACTTGTAGAGTTATAGGCCCTTTGTATAAAGGAGGGGGAAACCCTGCATCTGTGGCTGTGGTAAACAATGTTGCAGTGAACATTTGTGCCGAACATGTTTAGTGTGGCCTGATTTGTGGTGGAGTGGAATTGCTGGGTGCTAGAGAAGCTCTATGTTTAGTCTTTTGAGGAACCTCCATACTGCTTTCCAGAGTGGTTGAACAAGTTGACATTCTTACCAACAGTGTAGTAGCATTTCCTTTTGGCCACATCCCTGCCAGAATCTTTTATTGTTAGTTTTCTTGATAATTGCCATTCTAACTGGGGTGAGGTGGAATCTTAATGTTGCATTTCTTTTGTGGCCAGAGATTTCTTCATATATCTGTTGGTCGTTCTTCCTTCTTCTGAGAAGTCTCTCTTTAACTCTTTAGCCCATTTATGGAGTTGTTGGTTTTTAAGGGCTTATTTTGGGAGAGTTTAATTTTTTGAGCTCTAAGTATATTTTAGATATGAGGCCTTTGTCTGATGCATAGCTAGTAAAATCTTCCATTCTGTGGGCTTTCTATTTATCTTGCTAGGTATAACATTTGCCATGCAGAAACTCTTCAGTTTGATGCACTTCCATTTATCCAGTCACAGGATGGTAAAAGACAAAACAATACACTTGGACATGATAAATTATACAGGACTTGACATTCACACAGTGAGACCCAAGGAAGATATTTTTAGGAGAGGATCACAAAGGCTCAAATAGCTATGGGTATATGATCATATGAAATGATGTTTATTGAAATGAACTACAAGAAATGAAAACAATAGATTTTATGTCATGTTGCTTCTTTTTTTCTTTTTTTCTCTTTTGCCACTGTTCTTGTTTCCTGTACCTTTTGTCTTATATGTAAGTTTATCATTTGGGAGGAGGGTAAGGAGGAGCACAGAAATGGTGGGACAGAGGGTGAACAAATGCAGTAGTGATAGTCACTATACTGTTGGAAATGAACTGTACAACTTGTGGATGAGGGGTGTTGGACAGGAAAAACTGGGAGAGAATGAGAGAGAGTTGTCATTGTTCAAAAATAAATGTACTCATTACCTTACTTATGTAATAGTAACCCCTCTGTAAATCACCTTTACAATTTAATTACTATGATTTTCATTCTAAATTCTCTTCATTAATTGGGAAAATTTCCCCCATACATGTATACTGAGCATTGAATAAGTACAAATTATATAGTAGTAAAATAATTAGTTTTAAAAATTAATAATGTTTAACTTAAACAGTTTGCATTTAGTTGTTACTTAATACTTGCACATATGTCAGTGAATAATAAACCAGTCTCATAATAGTGTCTATATGTTCATGTCTATACATAAAGCATTAGCAGAAATATAAATACATTTATATAGAAATAGAAAGTATTCTTTAGCAGGCAAGCTTATTTGAGGAAGCAGAGTTTTCCCAGCTCTAGAAGGTGGAGATGGAAGGATCGTGGTCCTAGGCTAGCCCTGGCTGAAGGGGTAAACTCTATCTGAAAAGCAAACAAAACCACAAAAGAACTGGGGATGCTGATGAGGTGAAAGAGCTATGTGCCTAGCAAGCATTGAGCCTGAGTTCAGTCCTTGATACTGCAACAAACAAACTACAAACAAAATAGTACCCCACAAACATTGAATGACCACTTACAACTTAAAAGAAGAAATGTGAGCCTAGATAAAGGTGAAGTACTTCTGTCCTACAAATAATTTTAGGAAGTTCTTATAGGACATAGGTATTGTATTCGGTGGGAAGGAATGCAGTGAACCATAAGCAGCAGGGAATGATGGAGGCAAAGTGAAGGTGAAGGAAATATGTAATTCATTTTTGGACCTTGGAGTAGATCAGTTCACATAAGGAGATCAAATATTGGGGCTGGAGGGAAGGATCTAGACTGCTAGGCTGAATATTCTATATATGAAGATGATGGGAACTCTGAACATTTTGAGCAAGGGATTTTTAACTGTATATAGAAAGGCAAAAATCTGTAGGAAGATTGGAAAGATTGCTGTACAGGAGAGATATGAAGTAAATACACCCACCAGTCAATGTAAATTATCTAGGAATGAAGTAATTAATGTTTAAACTTAAATGTGGTGGTAAAAGTAGAAGTGGATGCTTTGTTAAGTTGAAGGTCTTGAGTTTTTTCTTTGTTGTTTTGTTTTTCCTATCTGCTAATGGGGTTTGAACTCAGATCTCACACTTGCTAGGATGGTGCTCTACCATTTGAACCATATCTGTAATAATGTTTTTGCTAATTATTTTTGAGGTAAGGCTATGTGAACTTTCTGTTTGGGTCAGGCTTGAACCATGATCTTTTTTACTTTCAACCTCCAAAGTCGTTAGGATTCCAGGGGAGAGCTAATTGGGCCAGGCAGAGTCTGCCAGAAGAGACTCGGGAACCAAGGGACTTTTAAATAGTTGTAGTAGTACTAGTCCTCGGGTCCCAAGCTTTCTTTGAACTTGGTGTTCAGCTAGTTGCTGTGGTTATTCTGTCTCATTGCCTTGGGGCCTGTTATGGCTGTTAATATTTATAGTAAAATTAACCTTAAAACTGTCATAATAGCCATGTTTTAAAGTTTTCCCTGCTCATATGTTGCAGGTGGTTACTGTTTCAGACAATAGGATTACTTCCATCATCCCAGAAGGCTCTGTTGGTCAACACTGTGCTATCATTCTATCTCATTGCCTTTGCTGGCTCATATTGGCCTGGCCTGGCCTTGCCAGTCCACTGGAGGGGAGAATGAGAGGAAGGGAGAGGGGGAGGCAGTTTTGTTGTAAATGATCCAAAAGATGCACATATCCCTTCTGTTTGCAGTCCTCTGGCCAAAATTTAGTTCTATGGTGACATCTTGCTAGAAGGGCAGCCAAAAAGAATCTGTAGGTAGATGGACTCTACCCTGCTACATGGTGATTAAGTTAGAGAAGGTAAGAATAGACACTAGAGGACAATTGGCAATCTCCTTCATTCATCCTGAAGGTGATAATAATCACAGTAAGGTTTCAATCCTCCAATCCCAAAGTAGCCAGGAATTAACATGGGTGAAATCTTTCTTAATTTCAGATGACTGTGGTGTGAGATGTGATTACCTGAAATTAAGAGGGGTTTTTTTCCCCACTACTTATTTTTTGAATTGCAATACTTTTAAAAGTTTAACAAAATTAACCTCATGGCCATTTTGACTTACAGGCCCTGTTTTTGAGAATGGTACTTTTATTTGCTAGTTTATTATCTCGATGTGTTAAGTGTGGAATGATGATAATTTTACGTTTTTGTGATTGCAGACAAAAGACTAGAGCTCTTATTTCTTTTATAGATGTCCAGTAATGTTGTTGAGTATTTTGTTGATGAGAAGCAACATGAAGTATGAAAAGTATAAATTAGTGGTTTAATTCTTTTTCTTCTCTTTCCACCATCCTACTAGTGTGCATTCTCTGTCTCACAGTTGCCACTATAGGGCTTAAAATGAGAAGTATTTTTTCCTACCTGCAATCCTATTCTTAGACACAAACATTTTGAAATGTTCATGCCTATAAATAATATCAACAATGAGTATTTCTTGATTTATCAATTTCAGGAATTATAAGTTGGTTAGCATAAATAAAAAGATCTGAGGATCTTTTTCCAAAGTAAGCCCAGACAGAAAAGTCCACAGGACTCAGTCCCCAATTAACCAGCAAAAAAGTTGGGTTGAAAGAGTGGCTCAAGTGATGGAATTCCAGCCAGGAGCAGAAGAAGCTGAGCAAGAGAATGAAGTTCTGAATTCAAGCCTGAAAATCAGCACAAAACTCCAAAAGGCTCATATTCAAATATTTGGGCAGTGGGGAGTTTAATGTGTAGCTGAAAATAATAGAGATTAGCCATGTGTAGTCACTGATATTTTTATGTAGATGAACATTTTTTTCTAGAATAATTTTATGTTCATTTCTTTCCTAAAACTGTAGCTTTTAATTGTTATGAGAAAACTTTTTTCAGTACTCTTTATTTTATATTTTATTCCATTTTGAACATATGTGTCTTTTTCAGCTTAACATTTATTTTTCATTCAACAACTTTATTTCACAGCATTTATTGTAATTGACTCATTTTAATATATACCTGGTCAGCAACTAAATGGACTAAAGTGATGTTTAAAAATGTCATCTAGGTTAGGAGGCTAATGTTCTGAACTATAGTGTGTCCTACCCTCAGTCTGGGTGATAATTTGCACAGTACTCTCAGTACTTTTTATCTTTACAAGAATATAGCATTGTAAAAACGTCAAGAAGTATCCACATGCAGTTCACTACTAAGTATACTGTTAAATTTGAAGCATTTTGACAATAACCTATGCCATTCAAGGTACTGTATTTTTGCAGAATGATGTATTTCAAAGTATATTGGTTGCCATTGTAGAAAATACATGATATTTAGAGCAACTTAAAGCCAGAACAATTGGGTTGGCACTGTGTGTTTAAAATATTAGTCATCTTGAATGCATGCCTAAGTTAAGTGTCAGAGCTATATATTGTGCAAAAAGAACATTTATTGTTAGGAGGCCAAGCTGTACCTGAGCTTATACAACATTTTCCTTGGAGGTTCAATTTGAGCATAGAACTAATATCGGCCAGATTTTTATACAGTTACATTATTGATAATAAAGGAGAAGTTCATTGAGGAGAAAAACAAATAAAGGAAGTATAAAAGTCTCTCACCATATGAAACTACAGAAATGGATCAAAGAGTTTGACAGGAAGTTTAATGTGTACATAAGTAGAGTCTGACAGAAACATGCGGTGTGTGCCAAAGGTTCCAGTGATGGAAAACCGAAACACAGTGCTCACTGACCACAGCATGAGCCTTGACACGCACTGTAAATAATCCAGAGATACGGCTGCATTAGGCACTGGGCTGCTGTATTAACGGCAGTAAATCTGCAGCAACAGAGAGGGCTGGCATGCAGAAATTCTTCTGATTAATTTTTGTAATGGATTAATAGGAATATAGCAAGTATTTTCACTTCAGGTCATATGATGCTCATCCCCTTGCTCCGTAACCCACCATAGTGTTATCATTTTTTTATTCTCTTCTACTCACCAGACTTGTATACGTGGATTCTTGCTTTAGTACCATCAAGTTAAAATCAGAAGATGTTTCTGGTAGAGAGCATCTAATCACTGTCAAGTTGAAGGCAAAGGTATGTGCCTCATTCAACTCTTATTGTGGTGAGGAAAAACTTTGAGAAATGAACTCTGGCTGTTGTCAATGTAAAGGAGTGCTAGTTATTCTAAAAATGCTTTCAAAAATTGATTTTGGAGCACCTCAAAAGAGTTTATTCACCAAGTTTTCAAGTCTAGGCATAATTTCCTGACCTTGTTTTAGCTTGAATTTGATCACAATGTAGACTCTATAATAAAGAAATATTATATATACCATTCAGTAGCCTTAAAGTACCATAACATTATTTTTGAAACTTTATATATAGAAAAGAATGGATGATACTACCATCGCCAGTAATAACTTCTTGAGTCTTTTTTCTTCACCTCTTACTATGAATTATCTTGGTAGTTCTTATTTCTGGCTCATAGAACCCCGTCCTTAAAACACACACACACACACACACGCACGCACACATACTGTCCTTATTTGTTCTAACTGCAGTTTTTTTGGTGGATGTATTTTGAGACTTTACAAGGGTTGTGTCTGTGTTTGTAGATCCTTTATAGACATATTAATGATTATATATGTAACAACTAATACCATTGACACAAAACATTTTTGTTTTATCTTTATTTTTTAGGTTTAGATTGTGAATTTTAGGAAATGAGTAGAATAAGGGAGAGTAGCATATTCATCATTCACTTAGTAATCACTGGGGAAACATTAGAATTTTAAGGAAACCAGGACATCCAGCTTTCTTTTCTTTATTCCTAGTAGTCATCAATCAATTCTATTTCAGAGGATTGTGGTGGTGAAAAGATCAATTGTGTTTGTCCTTTTTAAAAATGTGTCTGGCATTTAAGCTTTCCGCAAAAGAAAATTAATATATAAAGCTATAGTGGGTGACACAGAGAAGCTGGTACCTTATAGTAGCTCCGTGTCACGCAGCTTGAGAAATGACTTATTCCCAGTTTCACACAGACCATTCAGGTTTAGACCTATATATAACAGAGGCTGAAAAAAATTATCAGGATATGTATCTTATTTGTAAAAGAAGATGATTGTTTTCATTAACATAAAAAATTCCTTTAAAGTTTTTAAAGGTGTGCTTTTTTAAGATGTGGGAAAAATCAGCCTTCATCTTTCCAAAAGGTCACATACTGCCAGTGGCAAGGATTCTGTCGTTTCTCTCAAATTGAGGTTTGTTTTTATTTTGGACTTTGGGAAAAGTTGCTTTCCTGATTCTAAGATGACCAAAGATTTTTAAATACATTCTGATCTCATTTTTATAAGTTCTTGTACTTACCAAAGAAATAGGGCTTTAAGTCCAGTCTGCCTTGAATTGTATTTAATGAATTTTATTTTATTTTTAACATTCATGAACTGTTCTTATAATGGGTATTAATGATTTGAAAGATTTTACTATGTAAGTTGATGACACTGTATTTATAACCTGTACTTTTTCTTTTTGTGGATCTCTTTCCATGTCATTTACCATGTTATTTACCATTTACTGTTCCACGTCCTACTTAAATGTAATATTTAGTCTCTCAGTGTAATAAACTGTGGACATACTTAATGACTCAAGGTCACAGGCATTTTATTAGGTATATATCTACTCCAGATATAATAAGCATTTTGTTAACTTCTTGCTGTATCTAGATTGATGATTTGAGCTACAGTTGATACTGTTAGCTGCTAGTATCTGTAGGAGATAAATAGCAGTACCTAAAGTAAGCTAAATTTACATTTTTGACCCAAGGAAGTTTCAATTTTACGTAATTATTTTTAAAGAATCCTGACATTTTAGAAGTTAAAGGGATTTTTATAACACTTTTAGTTGACTTCTGTCATTCTGTTATTCTTACATGTGAAATTATTTATCCAAGATAAACTTTTTATTTAACAACGGGAACTGAAGAGTCTGCATATATTTTGAGTTAATCACCTGGCTTTTTAATAGGGTGATGTTTGTTTTTCTCCTAAACTTTCAAGTACATCCTTCTTGTATTGTCTCAAATAGACCTTTATTTCAGACTAACCATTTTTTAAATTTTTTTCTTTTAGAATTTAAGCATTGTAATATTTTGCATTTTTTGTGTATTTATTTCCAGTTTTATAGAGGTAGACATCATGAGTCAGCATACAGTGATAACTATTTCTTTTTAGCAAACTGGTACTTTTTGAAAATATTGGCCTCAAATGGACTGAGGTCTGTTTCATATATTGATAGTTTTTATTTACTTTTCTTTGTGGTTCTCAGGGTGTCAAGCTATCTAGGCAAAGTCTCTACTATTTGACCTATACTTTGCTTTAGTTACTGTGTAGATGTTGTCTTATATTTTTGCCTGGGACTGGCCTTGTACAGCAATCTTCCTTTTTAACTGAGGTTAGAGATATGAACTTCCATTCCTAGCTCACTAACATTTTTGTCCAGACTGATAGCCATGTGAGATTCTTCCATCTCTTCCTCCTCTAAAGCTGGGATTGCAGATGTGCCTCCATGCCTGGCCCTGTAGTGGTGAATTTTCAGTCTCGATTCCTTATCCAGTGAGGTAATGAGAAATGAGAGAATAAAAACAGTAAAGGCCTAAAAGTAATTCAAATAGCTTGCCAAATAAAAGTTATCTTAAAATGATTCTTCTTTCAGTAAAGTTAGTTTTTAAATAAAGAATATTTTTAGTTATTTATGATATTGAAGACTCTAGACTTAGATTTTAAGGTTATCATGAAGTATAGCTTTCTAATAAGAGAAATAATTTTAAGAAAAACTTACCTTCTGTCTTAGTTAACTTAGAAACCTGATTTGTTCTCATGACTATCACCTTTTTCTTAACTGAGTAATTTCCTACTATTTACTAACTTGAAATTTTTGTTTAGTTTAGATTGTTAATTGTTCTTTAATAAATCAGAAGGTGTTCCATTGTTTCTTTCTGTCATCTTGATAAGTTTTCTTTGATATAGAAGCCACTTTTTAAATTGAAAGCTATATGTAATTGGTGCTGGGCACTTCTTGAGTCTGTTAACACATTCTACCTGTTTTAATGGTGATTGAGGATAACTGAGATAAAATTTAAAATTGGAATTAAATAAAATATCTCTTCTTTTAAAGAAAAACTTAGATGCAATTAAGTTTACTCCTCAAAGTCTATTAAGCGGTTGGCATGACATTTATTTGGAGTATAACTCATTAAGTATTTCTGAACACAGACTGTTTTGGTACCCTTGAGTCACCAAACTTTGTATGTCCTGAACACAGTTTCAGTGTTAGGTAGCTCTCAACATTACTGTAAAAGTACAGTCTATTTACATAAAATACATTTGCAGTCATAATTATGTTTCTTAATGTGACCAGTTTTTCTGAAATACCTCATGTAGTTATCACATAGAAGTGGAAATAACCTGATACTCTTGTTTTTTTCATAGCACCCTGAGGAACCACCAGATTGTTTTGTGGATTTTCCTGTTCCATTTTCTATTTCTTGGACACCACAGGTAAATGCTTAAGCTTATTTTTAAGTACTTAAAAAGAATCTTCTATTTAGTAAAGTGTGCATTATTAAATGATCACTTCTTATGGTTTTTCCTTTTCTACATACATGTATACACATATGCATGCATATACACATACACACATATATATACAACCAATCAGCTTCTGAATTTTTGTGCCTTATTTTCAGTAAACATTTTTTTAAATTTAAATTCTAGAAAGCAGTCAGTAGTAGTAAGTGAGTAATAAGTGGAATTTTTCTTATTGTTAAAATTTTTTTTAACATTAATGACATTATACTAGGAAACCATTTTCACAGGAGAATGAAAGTGTGAACCTTAACTATTTTAAAGTTACTTATATTTTTGTTTTTTAAATATAATTTTATTGTCAGTATTAATAGAAAGGTTATCATTTTATAAGTCAGATAATGAGTAAATTTCTTCTTTTTTTGGACAATATCACCTCTTCCCTTGCATTTCCCCAGTTTTCTCCTCCCACAATATGTAATTCATCTTGCATTTTCTTTTCTTTTTGAACTTAGACTATTCATCTGAGTAAAGATTATGGAATTTTCTCATTCTATTTGATTTTCAGTACATTAATAGTATATAATATGGTTATGTTTTCAGAAGTTTATTGTGAACTGACAGTATTACAAGACAGTATTTTTTTTATTTTTAAAACTGTGGTACTGTTTCTCTAGAGTCAAGGATCAGTCTAATGATGACATGTACTGTCTTTCTTTTATCAACTATACTATAGTTGATAGCAGGAAGGAGAAAACATTTCTGTTCTTAGGCAGAGAAAATTTACACTGATATTTTCCCTAGTTCTGTAAATATGTTTTGTTAACAATATTTGATTAAGTTCAAGTAAAAATTCATGCTTATGTTTTAAATTGCACATGCATAAACATTAAAATACATGAACATAGACTTTAAAAGCTTAAGAAATTTAGTTTTATGAGGGTCCAGATGTTTTAATCATACTTAGTAAAAATAAATTTTTTTTACTTCCTTCTTTAAAGACAACAACAACAAAAATATCAATTTCCTTTAGAGAAATCAAGAAAACACAACAAAATAAAGAAAAGGAAAAAAACTTCGGTGATTTATTTTTGGTATTTGATCCATGTTATAAATTTATTTTGAATACTGTGCTGATTTTTTTTCCTCTTCAAAAATTAAAAGTATATTGTTCAACTTTCTTGATTTAAAAAATACACATTTTCTGCTTGGCTTTGGAGGCTTTATCTTTCTGCTTTAAAAAAGTGAGAAGAAAATGTATCTGGATTATTCTTTCTAGACGTTATGTTTAAATTACATTTTAATACTTATCATTATTCTACAATTGAAAAATAGAGTTTTGATGAGTTTCTTAATTTATTATATTTTCTTTTTGTTTTTTCCCCCAGATTTTATGGAAAAGTTTACATGTATCAAAATTAATTTATGACTACTAGATTGGAAAATCTTTGAGGGCAATTTCCTTCAAATTTGTTATCCAGAAAAACAAATTATATAAATAGGCATAAGATAAACATTATATTGATGCACATTTGAATTTTATATTTGAATCATACAAGTTTACCTTTTTGTGAAAGATCCAGGAAGACATAGAATTCATTAGTAACAGGAAAATCACAATATTTAAAATTTTTAAATATATGGAAATTCTTAGCAGGTAAAATTAGACCTTTTATTCACAACTCCAATTTGGCAGATGTTAATGTGTTGTCACACTTGCTTGAGATCCATCTCTGGTTCTTTCTCCATTAGGAACAGTGTTCTGGGAACAGCACAGATCCCATTCTCCTTTCACAGTCTTTTTCTCTGCTTCTCTTCCTTTTTAACAACATGTCTTGCCCTGAAATTGGCATGTTTGTTATCCAGGCATTTTGTTTGTTTGTTTGTGACATTTCTTATGCAGCCTTATGCTTTTTATGCAGTATTATTTCAGTGTTTTATCCATGACCATCTATGTATGTCTAATATATTTATTTAAATGTTGTTTATTATTCCATTATGTGTATTGACCAGGTAATTTACCCACTGTCATATTGTTAAGGTTATTCACAATTTCTTACTAATAGCCTGAAATAAACACTTTTATATATTTCTCTGTACACACATCTAAGAATTTCATTATCAATCATTCCTAAAAGTGAAAATACTAGATTCTAGAGAATGTGCCTTTATAAGGTGGAACTGTCTTTCCAATGGCTGCATATGTTATGTTCCAGTTTCACTGTACATAGAAATTGTTATTTCCCAAACCTTTTTCAAGTTTTATTCTGATCTTTCTGACCTTCATTCATCTGAGGAATTGACAAAAATTTTTGTGTGTCATCTTTGCTTACTTGATTTTTTTTCTTCTAGTATAATCAGTCCTTACATATTTTGAATACTAGTGCCTTTGTTGGCTTTTTGATATATACATATCTTCTTTCTAGTTTATGTTTTAACTGCATACATCGTATTATTTTGTAGTATGTAAGTTTAACTTACAGTGTAGTTACATTTAGCAATCTTTTCCTTTCTTGTTTTTGTATCTCAAATAAGAAAAATTTCCATATCTTTTTGTGAAAAGATATGGTACGATAGTTCTAAAAGTTATAAGATCCTCACATTTACTTAAGCATAATACAGAAACCCGAATTTAAACCTTGTCTGTATTGTATTTTCTTTCATAGAACGTGGAGAAGTCTTCATTTGTAGAGTGGGAGGATTATTCCAGTTTGTTTTTCTACATATAAAATTAAAATTTAGAAAGTTTCAAACTACTATTTACTTATTAGTAAACAATAAGGCCACCAGTACCTCACAAGGCTTTTTGCTGATGGTACCAGCAACTCAAACTCAAGTTTTTTGACATGGGTGCTGGTAGTATTAGCTTATGCTTTGAAAGTAAGAGGTAATGTGAGATTACTTTGGTTTGATTTTTATTGACAAGCTAGAAACAGTTCTGTGTGGGGAGGTTATTTATAGTTTTAACCATTTTTAAACAGTTGTGGCTCTTAAGCAATGTGAATGCTTGATTTAATAGTACATTCATACTTAAGAGATTGTAAATAGTTTCGGATAATTGACTTAAAAACCTCTGATTTTGTACGTTTTCTCATTAGATTCAGTGTTTCTGGACTTTAAACTTGGAAGATCTTTTCTTTTTTTCTTTTTTGTAATATAATAGACATGGCTTTGTGGCAGCCATATTAAAAATGGGTAATTTTCCTTATGGTCCCTGTCGTCCTGCTGAGTTGATAATGTTTTGATGTATTTTTCTTTTGCTCTGATGAGAGGTCTGCTGCTGCTGCTCTGACATATTCATTTGGATGAATAATTATAACTTGCACAATGTCAAGCTGAAGATGGTAGGGTTTTGTGCGTCATGACAAGCCTAGTAGCCAGTGCAGGTGTCTCACAGCATGATCAGCAACAGCCAGTGTATTCTGGCTCAGAGGAGACATTTAGAGTAGTAAGAAATCAGCACCAAGGGCAAGGCTGCTGCTACTATTGCTGCCATAATGTGTGCCAAAGAGACACAAAGTGCTTTTCAAAGACAAGTGTCTAAATATCTTTTTTCAGATATTTACTTCTTTTTACCCAGTAAACTCTTTTTCATATTTTAGCATAAAATGTAGGAGCATCTTGTATTTTCTTCTTATTCTACTTCTAATATCATATGTGCTCTAACATGTATCTGATGTCTTTTACATACAGGTCAGATATATCAATGTTATTGACTATGGACAGTTAGAATGTGTTAATGTCATACTTTGAGTGCATAGATGGCATGATTATATGAAAGTGGAAGTCATTTTGTTCAGATCAGTAAGCAAAAATTGCAGCTAATATTACAGTTCTATCTGAAAAAAATGGCACTAAATGCAGATTTGGTAGAGGATGCTTGACACAGGCAGTTGTGGTTTTCAGATTTAGTATGATATAATAAACTGGTTTTACAATTTTTTTAAATCATGAAAATCCAAAAAGCTTGGACTAATACAATCCATGAAGAGGAACAAAACTAATGATAAAGCTTCTGGTTGATATTCAGATGCTAAATGAAAGGAAGCTGTCCTATTGCATAGCAGGGAGCATGATCCATTAGTGAGAGCAGTAGACTATCAGTTGGGATCCTAGGCTCTGTTTACATTTCAGCCATTGACTTAATTGTGTAATTTCAAACACGTCTCATGACTGCCCTTTGTCTCAGTTGATGTCGCAATGGTGATGAACTCCTGTAATCCCAGCTACTTGGTATGTGGAGTCAGGAGGATTAGTGATGAGTTCCAGGTTAGCTCAGGCAAAAAGCTGTTAAACCCTTGCCTGTTGACAACTAAGACACAAAAAGAACCTGAAATGATTAAAGCAAAATGGTGAGTAGCTCAATGGTAGAGCACTTGCTAGAAGGTGCAAAATTCTGGGGGTCAGTCCCCAGTACCGAGGAAACAACAGCAATAACAACAATAAAAACCCCATCATTGAAAAGTATGTCTGTGTATTATTCCAGATACTCCCTTAGAGTCACATGGGTTTACATTTTTTTCATTGAATTAAAAACTTGTTTATAACCTAGGAATTGTCATCTGTTCATATACTTAGGTCTGTCAGTTTGCTTTATTAACCCAGTTGTTGCAAATTTTTGTTGAAGCTGTTCCTAAATAATTTTAACATTTTTGTTGCTGCTGTGAATGTGTGGGTAATGGTGTGTATAGGAGCTCTGGTCTGTTTTAAAACATTCTTGTGGAAGATAAATGCTCAGCTTGAGAGTAAAGATCCTATAGGTTGAAGACAGAAATGGTAACCTAGGTAGGAAACACATTAATTCAAATATGTCTACTAGAATCTCAAAGAGGTGTTGATACTTTTCAATTAGGAAACACAACCTCCCCCTGTTTGTGTAGTGAAATAGAAGTAGAATATTAGAAAACAAACCAGTTTAACAGGTAGTTGGAAGGGTGCCTAGCAGAGATTAAAGTTGATGAATAGTACCAGAGGCAAAGGGACTGTATTTATTTTTAAGTGATGCCATGGTGAAGTTCTGGGCTCCGACTATGAGAGTAACATTGGCAGCCAGGAGCACACTACTGTTCTTGCTGTTAGCCATTTCTTTATCCGAAGTATAGAACTTTGTGCCATTGCCTTGTTTTGTTTTTAGTATGTAAGTGATGAAAAATTGGAAGTAGCTGAACTTTTTTTGTAGGGTAGAGCAAAAAGCCAGCCTCACTTATGTTTTTGCTATTCTGCTTAATTTTATATATAAGAAAAAAGATTACCTACAACGTAGGTTGGCTATGGAAAAGATTGAAAATGTCTGCTTAGGTTGAACGTAATGTGCCCTTGGCAGACTTCTCTTCCTTTTCCTTTTGTTAATAGACCTGCTGTACTAGTTCTTTGTTAGTTCCACATGGCATGATTTTGCTTCATTTAGCATTGTGGGCAGACACCCTTTTAATGAGAAATCAAAACAGTAGCAACTATTTGAAATGACCGGTGGTCACTTAGAATCATAATCACCAAGCGTAGGAGAGATAATAATTTATGGGTAATAATTTATGGCTTGCTTGACAGGAAATGGACTTTATGAAATAGTTTTAGTAACAAATGTAACGTTTGAAAGAGGAGGGATACCAACAGAGCATGGAAGTAAGATCACATGAACTGGATATTTAGAAGATTTATCACCTCTTTAAACATACCTGGTAGGAAATCTTGCAATTAATATTAAAATTAAATTTCTTAAAGTTTAATCTCTTAATATTTTCTTATTCTATTGAATTCCTTTGAATCCCCCAAAGATAAAGATAAAAATGGTTATTAGAGGATTTATCTGTGTTATAGGGAAGTATAAAAAAAATCGGAATGGGAAACAACTGTTGCAAGTACCAGAAAATTATGCTATTAATTTAAGTGTCATCAGAGCACAAAAGATCACATTCAGGGACTATATGAACATTATTAAAATACTGGAAATGATAGTGCTTAAGATAAAGATATTATACTCTAAGATCTGGTTAAGTGACTGACATTATTACTTCACTTCAGGTATTATGAAAGTAACAAAATGCTTTTAAAGATAATAAGCATTACATTTTGAGATTGGCAGTGTTCACACTTTTCTGCTTAAGTGCTTTCCTAGTTTAACATAATTTAATAACAGTTATGGGGGAATACCTAACGTTTTAGTTTCCATATATCTTTCTTCCTCCATTATATATCTATCCATTCATATAAGATTCACAAAACTTCATTCTCTAAGTGGTGGCTATATGAACTATCTACACTTTTTCCTTCTTTGGTCTTGGTGTAAGGAATGTTGCTATTTTATTTTATTTTATTTTTCGGTCACGGGGCTTGAACTTGGCCTGGGCGCTGTCCCTCAGCTCTTCAGCTCAAGACTAGCACCCTACCACTTGAGCCACAGCGCCACTTCCGGTTTTCTGGTGGTTTACTAGAGATAAGAGTTTCATGGACTTTCCTTCCCAGGCTGACTTTGAACCGTGATCCTCAGATCTCAGCCTCCTGGGTAGCAAGGATTACAGGTGTGAGCCACCAGTGCCTGGCTTTATGTTTGTTTTTAAGTTCATAATTATTGAGGAAAAGTTATGTAGATCCATTATGATCTGGGGAGTCAAGACAAGTATTTTTTTTTTATTTTTTTATTTATTTTTTTATTTTTTTTATTGTAAAGCTACTATACAGAGGGTTACAGTTACATGAGTGAGGTTATGAGTATACTTCCTCTTGAACATTGTTACCCCCTCCATTGTTTTACCCCTACCATCCCCTCCCTCCCTCCCTTCCCCGAGGTTCTTTTTTTTTTTTTTTTTTGATTGTGATTAAATGATTACATAATTTCAAAGTCACAAGTTCATTCTAACTTCCCTGGAGCAAATTGTCTACCACAGTCTGTAATATATAACAGTGTTCACATGTTATATACCATATTTGTGATCAGCAGCATGAGGATATTTAGTAGTGGTTCAACCAGATGAGCGGGAGTTCTTTGTTTCTTAAGTCCTGTTAAAGACAAGTATTTTTAATACATAGGTTCAGTGAGATATAATTGTCATGAAATGAATTATCTTAATTTGCTTAAGGTATATAATTCAGAGCTTTGATTTCATACTGATGAAATCATCTGAACAATCAAGATAATAAGCATTTCTGTCACATCCAGATTACTTTTTTCATTTGTATTCCTGCTATTGTTCTCATGTTTTTCCTCAGTCTTCTGGTAAGGATACACCTGCTTTCTGTCTCTAGATTTGTTTGTTTTCTAGAATCTTATAGAATTCTATGTGCTTTGCATGACAGACTTCTTTTTCTTAGTGTAATTCTTTTGAGACTCAAACATGTTATAGCATGTTATAGATAGTTCATGATCTTTTATTGCTAAGCATTCAGGACTTGGCTGTTACAAATAAAGCTGCTATATGAATTTCATGTCATTATATAGACATGTTTTCTTTTGTTTGGGGTAGAGCTTTACGAGAGGCGTGGCTGGAAAAACAAAGGAGGGGGTAACAATGCTCAATAGGAAATGTACTCATTACCTTACTCATGTAACTGTCACCCCTCTGTACAGTATCTTTACAATAAAAATATATATTAAAAAAGAGGAGTGGCTGGATCATATATGAAAGGTATCTTTAAGATTTTTTAAAGGGCCAAACTATTTTTCAATGTGGTTGAGGCTTTCTGTTCAGCTGCCTCCCTGCTGATATTTAGTATGGCTAGTAGCCTTCATTTTAGTCACTATAGTAGATACTCAGTGATATCTGAAATGTGGTTACAAATTGTTCTTTGTTAATAAAAAGTTAACATTTTTTCATGTTTGTCATCTTCTTTATTGAAGTACCTGCTCATATTTTCCTGAAATGCCTAAGTTAATGAAGAAAGATACTACAGACATGAGTGGAAGATTCAGTTCTGTTAATGTGTCAGTTCTTTCCATTTTGATCTGTAGAGTCAATATAATTCTAATCAAAATTCCAACAGAAAATTTTAAAGCACTGAAAAATTATTTTAAAATTAAAAATATGTGAAAGACTTAGAATAGCCAAAATAATTCTGAACAACTAAATTGGAAGAATAACTCCACCTGATCTAGAATTTAGAAATAGATCTAATGAATAGGCAGATAACTTTCTTCAAACTATGGTGCAGAATCTTTTCATTAAATGATGCTGCCAAACGATAAACTTTTAACTCATATGTGAAAGTTAACTCACAACAGATTATAAACTTAATGTAAAGGCTAAAACTACAAAACTTCTAGAAACATTTTGCAGCTTCTTTTCTTTCTTTCCCTCTTTCTTTCTTTTCTGTTCTTTTCTTTGTGTGCACGTGTGTGTATTTTTTGCAATGCTGGGATCAAACCTAGGGACTTTCACATGGTAAGTACCTACTTCACTTCTGAGCTACTTCTGTCTCTGTCAGTCTCAGACAGAGAATCCTTAATAATACATCAGACACAGGTCCATAAAAGAAAAACAAACTGGTAATTGGACTTAATTAAAATTGAAAGGTACTAGTAGAGAATGGAAAGGTAAGCAGATCAGGAGAAAATATTTGAAAATCACATTGTACTTTGTATTCAGAATATGTAAAAACTCTCAAAATTCAATAAGATAACCCAAAATGGATAGTGGTTTACAATCTAGTTACTGAAAGGATAAACCTTTTACTGCCATTAAAAGCTGTATGTAAATTAACTAGTGGAAGATGTCTCCTAAATATACTTACTCCTAACCCATACAGAATTGTAGAGAATTGAACTGATTGATGCCACCTGATTGCTTTTAGCTAGGAATCAAAAACTGTACCCTCCTTCATTTCCTAATACTATCTTCCTCATCTGTGCAGTCAGCTTCAAAATGGTGCATCTTCACAAAACACCTCTCTCCTGCTCAGAATTCTCCTAATAACTAAGATCAGAGAACTTTGTATGGGCCACAGTTATATATAATAATTATATCATATAACCTAATTATATAGTATATTATATATTACATGTAATGTATATAATATGCATTAATATGTAGTTATATTTAATTTATATATATTGATATATAATATATTGATATGTATATTATATGTATTAAACTGTGGCCCCTACTCACACACACACACACACACACACACACACACACACACACACACACACACATATGTCTGTGTGTATGCAGACCTAGAAATGTGAGCAATGTAGCCCCGTTAGAGCAATTCAACCAGTGAAGAATGGAAACTACTAAATAAATGCTCCTGGATTCCTCTGTTTTGGAGGGGAATTCTAGTAACTATTTCCACAGCTCCTCTAGCAACTATTTCCACAGCTCCTCAGATTATTAACCCGAGTGACTGGCTTTAAAATACATTTTTTTGCTTTCCCTTCTTTTTTTTCAGCAAGTAGATTATTTTTAACAAATTTATTTTATTGTAAAGATGCTGTACAGAGGGGTTCCAGTTACATGAGTAAGGCAATGAATACATTTCTTAAAGAGCATTGTTACCCCTTCCTTGTTGTTCTCCCACTATCCCTTCACACCCCCACCTCCTCGCTCCTCCTGCCGTGCCCCCCCCCCCCACTGAAGTTGTAAAGTTCATTTCCAGTATAGTGTGTTGTGGGTATCATTGTTGCAATGGGTCATCCTGTGTCCTTGTTTAAGCGTTTTGTTATTCCCCTTCCCCTCCCCAAATTAGACAAATGTATATACAAGATTCGGGTACCAAAATCAAATACAGTGACAACAGAGGATACACCATAGGGGGAAGAACATACATAGGAAACAAATCACATAGTACATTAAAAACAACAACAACAAAGGAAGACCTCTTGTGTCCCTGTCTTGGGGTTCATTTCACTTAGCATCATCTTATCTGGTCATATGTATATAGCTTTTGAGCTTTTCTTCTAATCTGATAAAATTATTCTAGACATATACTAATTATTGCAAATGAGGGAAACCATGGGACCTATGTTTCTTTGGGTCTAGCTTACTTCACTTAATATGAATTTTTCCAAATCTTTCCTAACAAATGGGAGGTGTCATTCTTTCTGATGGAAGGTGTACTTCTCTTTCCCAGTTCCTTTAGTTCACTTACACAGACTGCCCCACCCGACCCCTTGTCTCAGACTTTGCCTTCTAGTAGGATCTCATACTCATTATCACTGCCATATGGTACAAATAAAAGGGGTCTAGGACGCGGGTCCAAATGTACCAATCAAGTTTTCATTCAGAAATTTATCTTCTTAAAGAAAAATCCTGATATTTGCTCATTGCTTGAGTTGCTCTTTCAAGATTAAATAAAATCTACCTGTATTATAAATGATTTACCAAGAAATTTAAATTGGTAGGCTGTAACAAACTACTTTTAAGTTATTTCTGTGACTCTAGAGAATTTTAATCTTCATAGCTGCTGTCTACTTCCTTTGACTTGACACGACTATTTGAAAAAATTTCTGTGGCTTATGTTCAACTGATAGTGGACTATAGTCACTAACTGTTTAGCTGTACTGTACCTCCTGTTTTTAGAACAGAAGACAAGTGTTTCTCCACACTTCAGTGAGGGAGATCAACTCATCTAGGCATGGAACATGCAACATAAATTTGGCAAAATTTACAAGATACACTGATTACAATAAGTACTCTAGCATTAAAAACTATTCAAGAAACAGAATAAGTTGCTTACTTTTAGCCAGACAGACTTTCTATTGGCTCATAATCTTGGGGTTTTCATTTCGCTTATTTTAAATAGTTTCTAAAGTCCTTAATTATTCATAAGCTTTTGTACTTTTTTTCAGAAATGCTTATTTGAAACAGTATCTAAAGCCTTTGATTATTCTTACACTTTCATGCTGTTTATATCAGAAATATTTAAATACTTCTGTCTTTTCAAGAATACCACATTAGTTTAGAAGAAACTTCAAGCTTTGTTTAAAAGTAAAAATATAAATTGTGTTTGAAAACCACTGATGGCTTTACCTTTTACTTGAGATGTCTTTAAGCTAATTGCTACAAAATTGAGTAAAGTTAAATTTAAAAAAAATCATAATTTTATTGTTAAAAAATAGATGAAAGTAGGCTGAGGATGTTACTTAGTGGAAAATCATGGGGCTACCATTTATGAGGAGGCCTTAGGATCAGAGCAATTGCACAAGGCAAACAGGCAAAAATAAATAGGAAGAAATAACTAAAGCTTTTTCTTATTTTTTTGTTTACTTATGTCTGTAAAGCTATTTGCTAATAATGTTTAAAGCAGCTTAGTAAAATTATAAGTGGCACTGTATTTAACTTCATTTTTGTAGCCAAAAAAAATGAAATACTACCTTTATACTCAAACTATACAGAATCTATTCTCAATCCATTATATATATGATATACATTAATGAAGTTATATTTTGATCATTTTAAATTACAAGTTAACTTCCATACATATAGTTTTCACGCATCTTAATAAAATGCATTGTTTTAGAAGCCATTTTGATAAAGGTATTTAGCCTAGTGACAATAAAAATAATCACGTTAGCACGAACAGGGGTGAAGAGAGATGAAGTCAAGACTTTTTACCTTTTAGAGTCCAGTTTCTAACTGAAATGAAACAGAGCTTAAAATTCTAAATTGAGTGTATTTTGAGGGAAAGATTATCTCCTGTTGGTAGAGTGCCATATAACTTATAGAGCTTTCATCTTTCCACAGAGCTCCTTAATAAGCATTCATAGTCAGTTCTTGGCAGGATTAGAATCACTGAAGGCATTCTGGGATGTTATGGATGAAATCGATGAGAAGACCTGGGTGCTGGAGCCAGAAAAACCTACTCGGAGTGCGACAGCACGCAGAATTGTAATAGGTAGGGAGAAAGGCTTCAAAATTGAGGTGTTTGATTTTATTTTATATTATTTATAAAAGGGAATCTAAAGATGATACTTGAAGTCTTAGATGAAACTTTGTATGAAGTCATGTATTAAAACTTTTTTGGGAAAAAACTCATTTCTTACTGCATATTTATGTAAATACTTTAGGTGAAAAGGGCTAGTACTGAGGTGTTTCATTATAAAAGGTGATGATCCAATGGAAGTAACATTGAGAGACAGTGTTTAATTAGCTCTTAATTAGCACAAGAATAGTGGGGCAGGTTATTCAAAATGTACATTAGTTAGAACAAAAAAAAAAATAAAAAACCCTGTGTTTCAAGTAATGAAGTCTTCATCTGTGAGATTCAGACAAAATTGGTGTGAACAGATCTGGGAATATATTCTGACAAAAATGTAAAGGATAAAAAATCCTGAAGATGGAGTTGGCTATCAGATAAAAACAGCACAAAATAAAAATTGGATGTATTTCATATACTGTCTTTATTATAAATATATGCAATTAATGAGTAAGATAGACTACAGCAATAACTAGTCCTTTAGTGGTATCATATTCTCTTGACTATTAAATGATTATTTCCATTATAAGGAAAAACAAAACCTAAGTCAGTTTAAATGTTAGCATTCTTCAAGATTTTTGTATTTTAAACTATATTTGTGTCCATATTAAATACCATGACTGTTTTTAAGCTCTCCATGTATCTTTTTTCCTGTTTCTTCCTAGTCTAAGGAGGTATATTTTTGAAAAGCCTATCTTCTGATGGATAATGGAAAATTCTGATATAAATAATACTCATGTTAATGAACAACTTTTATCTTTTACCCCAAAGGCATAATAGTTTATCTTGGGTCAGGAGTGTGTGACATAGAGTGATGTATTGTTATGAGAAGAAGAAAGTGTACTAACTGCAGTTTTACAAGTAGTATTGTTATTTTCTCAATTTGAAAAAGTGTAATAGTACTTAATTTGGAATAATTAACCAATTATAATATACTTGCGAACAAGTAGATATTAATAATGAAAATATTTTCTGTAGAGAAATGTTGCAATTTATTATTTTCATGGCCCATGATAGTTTAAAAAATATATTTTCATAATGTTCATTATAAGCAGCTTACTTGTTATTCAGCCTATCTTTAGTTGTGATTTTCCTTCCTTCATATATTTATTTTCTGTCCCAGAGCCATTTTCAGCAAATTATTTGAAAGATTATTTAACATAGCTATTGTTTAATTGATAGTACTTTCTGAAGCCATTTAGTTGAAGACACTGCTAAAGACTAAGAAGAAATTTGTATGCATTACAAAAAATTACATAGTTATTAACAAATGCTACATAGGACAACTTTGAGTTCTTATTTTCTCATTGAATGTCTATATTTTTTAATCCTGATCACCATTTTGTCAGGTTTGTATTGTTTGCATTTACATTATTGCCAAGATTAATTAGCAAAAGGTTTATTCTATAGTATATAGGAATTACCAAAACACTTTTAAAATAAAAATGAAGTTCAGGTTGATCCTAATAATTATACTACATTACTTCACAAATTAATATTAGAGATTTATACTATGATACAACTAAAACTTTCTGAAGAATCTGATGCTAAGTAGAAATAAATTTTTCTGAAATTCTGGAAAATAGCTTACTTTTTTATTAAATGAATAGTTGACATTTTATTTTTGCCATTATATTATTTACATTTGACAATATGAAATATAAATTTTATAAAGAACATCATGTAATCTAGATAACAACTTCTTAACTTTGTGCTATTTTTATTAAAAGCCTTTATCACTCCATAGATAAATGTTATTGAAGTTGTTTGTGTGTGTGTGTGTGTGTGTGTGTGTGTGTGTGTGTTTGTGTGTTTGTGTGTTTGTGCAGTTCTGGAGCATGAACTCAGGGCCTAAGTGCTCTAATTGTGTTTGGTTGCTCAAAGCTAGCAGCTGAGCTACAGCTCCACTTCCAGCTTTTTTTTGATGCTTAGTTGGAAATAAGAGTCTCATGGACTTTCTTGCCTGGTCTGGCTTTGAACTGCAGTCTTTGGATTGCAGCTTCCTGAGTAGCATGACCCACTGGTGCCTGGTGTTGAACATTTTATGTTAATAGAATTAACCCAAATACCAATTAAATTTAACCATATTGGTTTATAAATTGGCTGATTCTTGAAAATTTTGATCTAGTGATAATAATATAAAATTAGGTTTTTTTTTGTGAAAACAGCCATATTTACCTTCTTGAAAACATATGTTTGGGTTACTCTTTCAGTGGGTAGAGTATGAAATAGGCAGCAAAATAGACGTTTGTATTTTTTGTTGGCTTGTTTAGTGATCTGTTCCCACTTTAGAAACTAATCTTCTTTTATTTTAGGGAATAATGCTTCCATAAATATAGAGGTAGACCCCAGACATCCTACCATGCTTCCTGAGTGCTGCTTTCTTGGAGCTGATCATGGTATGAGATTGAGAATTAAGTATTTTGAGCAGAATTATAAAATCTCTGTAGAACACTGTTAATACATTTTAAAATAGTAAAGCAAATTCTAATGGTAATTATTTCTCATTACTGAACTGTATACTGTTTAATTTAATATATGCAATTTAAAAAATCTCAAATGAAATAGTTGAGAAACAAATTGTGGATCAAAAGAAGAGCAACAAAAAGTGGTAAAAAAATTATTCAACTTTTTCTTTTCCCCCCTGAAGTGGTAAAACCCCTGGGAATTAAGCTGAGCAAGAACATGCATTTGTGGTAGGTACCTTGACAATAAAATTACATTTCTATGATTTTATAAACTTTATAGCAGAATTTTTTTCTTGCTTTCAGGGATCCAGAAAATAGTCTGTTACAAAATTTGAAAGATGTTTTAGAAATTGATTTTCCACCTCGTACTATTCTGGAAAAATGTGTAAGTGTTATCAGTGCTTCGATATTCTATGTACTGTTCCATAATAAAATTTAAATGCTTCTCTAAGAAAAACCAGTCTGAGAAGGGAGGGAATTGGAAGGTGTTATAACATAGACCTCTGAACTACAAGTTAACAGTTGCATCAAAGAACTTGTTAACCTTTGATAGGTGGTTTTCACTGTATTTTATTCATGGTCTTCAACAGTAAAATGATTGATGACAGACAATAAACAGTCCAAAGTAGCTAATGAGATGTTTGGATTTTCTATATTATCTGCATATGTATCACTGAAATAAAGTTCTAATTAGTTTGATATAAGTGTGAAGGATAGCAATGCATTTTTTCAAGATGAACAGAAACCACTATTATTGTAAAGATAATAAATGTAGAACTGAATTTTTACAAAGCTGGTATGATTGTAGAAACTTAAGTGGTGTTAGTATTTTTTATTTTTCTGTATTTGTAGAATTGTGAAGCTAAATAATGACTAGCTAATGCTAATTCCTATCTTCACACACTTTACATACATAATTATGTATATGGGAAAATTGCTCAAACCCAAAAATCTCACCAGCCAAACTACATGCAAAGAGTTTCACAAAGTATCTTTGTTGGATGTTAACTAGTGATGTGATTGTATTGCTATAGTATAGCAATATAGTGACTTCTGTATAAACCTAAAATTATAAACCTTTACTATTATCCATATTACGTAGTTATTCCTTTGTACATCTTAAACAAATTTACTTAAAATATTAAGCATTTTTTTCTTTTGAAGGATTTTACTATGGATTGTGGAATCTGTTATGCTTATCAACTTGATGGTGCTATTCCTGATCAGATGTGCAATTATTCCCAGTGTGGACAGCCTTTCCACCAAATATGCTTATATGAGGTACAACTAGAATAAATTAAGAACAATATCTGCAAGATGTTTAGTAACTCCAACATAGAAAAGTATGTGTATTTGAAATACACAGAACCTAAAATTTGCTTACTCAAGTGTTGCCTGTTTTTGCTATACTCATGTGCATCATTTCCTTTCTTTTAAAAATTAGGGTTTTGTTTCCTTTTTATTGTTATTATCAAGGTGATGTACAAAGGGATTACAGTTACATGTCAGGTACAAATTTCATTTCTTTTTTAGACAATGTCACCCTGTCCCTTGCTCTCTCCTACTTGCATCATTTCTTCATCATATATATTAATGAATACATGCCCCAAAGTATCTAAGAACTTAGAGAATCTATTGAAAATCATGAATACGAATACATTTACTTTCCCATGCCACTACAATTTGAACCCTGTAGATTCATTCACCCAGGAACAGCAATAAAATGAAAAGATGACAGCTGTTTCTCATTTGGCTGTTCTTAAGTATAGAATAAATATAGTAATCATACTTTTGATATTAAAAATGCATTTTTTGTGATCAGAATGGCCAATATTATTCAGTTAATGCTGTTTTATTTACTGCTTACTTACTATATGCTGTCAGTTTTCATTGTGTCTTTTGTCATTTGACAGTTTATATGATTAACTGGGAATCTATGGAGAAAACACCTTCAAGTTGTATAGGGCTTTCAGTTCTCAAGAGTCTTCCTTCGTATCATGCTTTTACTACTTTTGTTATTAGAGGCAGTAGTTAGTGTTACCTGCACTTTACCAATGGGGAACTTAGGGACACACATTAGTTTACCTTATATAAAAATCATTAAGCACCAAGTCTATAGAATTCTAAGGGAATATGTGCTTGCTTTTGTAATAATATTCAAAATTTTAATGTCTTTAACTAGTGGAATAAGAATTTATCTGTAGTTAAAGACCAGAATTAAGACCTAATTTTTTTTTAACCTATAATGTCTTTTACAATGTAAAATAAGTGATTAATGGCTCTATATATGTAAACTACTTGAATACATTTATTTCTGTGTATGTCTATTTGGGAGTAAACTATATAATTATCAGATTTTTAAATGGTCCCATGGTTTCTTTATAAACCAGTAGTTTGCACTTCAGTTTTCAGTTTTGGTCCCCCTTCATAGTCTTATTTGTATTGATACCAGGACTTGACCTCAGTGTTTGCACTGTGGCACCACTTTGTTGCTCACAGTTGATGGTATACCACTTGCACCATCCCTCAAGTCCAGCATTTTGCTGATTATTTAGAAAAGAATTTCACAGATGCTTTCTGCCCAGATGACTTTAGATCATGATCCTCCAGGTCTCAGCTTCCTGAGTCCCTAAGATTACAGGCATGAACTACCAGTAGCCATTTCAGTATAGTATCTTCTACTGGCTCAATATATCTCTTATTCTTGCCAAACACAATTCAGAAGATAATGTTCTGGAAAAACAACAACAGTGTGCTGAAAAGGAAAAGAAGAATACTCTTTGGTGTTATCTGCAATCATGCTGATAGGATTCCTTTACCTTCTTTTTAATCTTCAGTGGTTGAGAGGCCTCCCCACTAGTAGACAGAGTTTTAACATTCTATTTGGAGAATGTCCATACTGCAGTAAGGTAAGCAAATTGTTAATCATATTTCATAAAATGTGCCTAGCTTTTAGTAACGTATTGTAGAAAATAGATGTATTAGTTTATATTTTTTAAATTATTTTTTTTGGGGAGCCAGACCTGTGGCTTGAACTTGGGGCCTGGACACTGCCCCTGAGCTTTTGTGCCCTAATATTTGAGTCACAGCTCCACTTCTGGTTTTTGGTAGTTAATTGGAGATAAGAGTCTCATGGACTTTTTTGCCCAGTCTTGCTTCAAACTGTCATCCTCAGGTCTTAGCCTCCTGAGTAGCTAGGATTATAGTCATGAGCCACCAGTGCATGACTTATTTTTTTCAAGTATTGTTTAAACAATAAGAAGGTAAGTTTTTATGAGATAAATCATCGGTCGTGAGGCTTGAACTCTTGGCTAGGGCACTGTCCCTGCCTTCTTCAGCTCAAGGCCAGCATTCTACCACTTGAGCCACAGGACCACTTCCGGTTTTCTACTGATTTATTGGAGGTAAGAGTCTCACGGAGTTTCCTGTCTGGGCTGGCTTTGAATTGTGATCCTCAGATCTCAGCCTCCTGAGTATAGAATTACAGGCGTGAGCCACCATGGCCGGCTTCTAGATTTTTTTAAGTAATCTGAAATGTCAGAAAACTATAGTCCAAACTATATAGTACATTGTTTCTAGTATACAGTAATGTTATTATTCGAGTGTCTAAAAACTTTGTTAAAATAAATTTTTTCTTTTTAAGCCAATTACCTTGAAAATGTCTGGGAGGAAACCCTGAAATAAGAGTGTAATATTTCTGTGAAGAACTGGACACGTTAAAGTTGTCAGAGTGATTTTATTTGATATCTTCAGAGAAGATATAAAGCAAGACATACAGATATCAAAAGCAAAAGTATGGTGATGCCATAATAATATACATCTTCCTTTGTTTCTTCGCTCAGAGTAAACTGGGAAACGGTAGGCCAGAGTCCTTCAGAACTTTCTAAATCTGTGACTGTGTTAGTATATGTATAACAAGATGGAGACCTTGATTTCTTGATCATACCCTGACTGGCAAAATTTTGATAGGGATCACAAAATGAATTTTGAAATTCCATATAATTATCTTTTTGTGGGAAGTTCTTTACTCCATTGAAAAGTTCTGAAGATTCAGGATGTTTTTTTCTTCTCCTTGTGCTTTCCTATGGAAAAATAGTTTATTAGAACTGAGTTACCTAAGTATATAATGTACATACTCTAAAGAACGTTAAATAAAACTTGTTAGCATAACTAAATCAGGTAATTTGGATGGTTCTTTTAAACCATGTGTATAGGCTCTGTCAAATAATTGATAATCTAAAAGTTGATAGAATATGGAAACTGAAGTGGGCGGGAAGGTATGGTAGGGGAAAAACAAAGGAGGAGGCAACAATGTTTGGTAAGAAACGTACTCATTACCTTGCTCATCTAACTGTAACCTCTCTGTACAGTATTTTCACAATAAAAAACATAAAAACAAACAAACTGGGCCTGAGCTGGGAAGGTGGCTCAGTGGTAGAGCGCTTGCCTTGCATGCATGAGGCCCTGGGTTCGATTCCTCAGCACCACATAAGCAAAAAGGAAAAAAGCCGGAAGTGGCACTGTAGTTCAAGTGGTAGAGCGCTAGCCTTGAGCTGAAGAGCTGAGGGACAGTGACCAGGCCCAGAGTTCAGGCCCCACTACCGGACCCCCCCCAAAAAACAAACAAACAAATAAACAAACTGGGCCTAATCTTGTGGGGGTAAGATAGTCATAATTAGAAAACTTTTTGGTCAAAGATTCTTAACCTTTGGCACATCATGACAAATTGATGATTTCTGCTTTTTACTGACCAGAGGCTGAGGCAGTTACCTAGCAAAACTGTCTCACAGATAGAGGTAGGGGTCATGTCTCTTGAAAAGTTACAGGCAGAGATCAACCAGTATAGATACTAGACAAACTTAACTAGTTCCTTATATACATGTTTTATGAGTTGCCTTAAGCCTGAGGAATCAGTATCTTGCTTGCCATTTAACCCCATTGCCTTGTTTCTGCATCACTTTGGGAACCTCTCAATTGCTTTCTTCTTGTACTATCTGTCAAGTAATTTAGAAGAAAAAAAACCCATAAAACCAAGCCAAAAATACTTCCATCTTTTTCACATTAGTTTCACCAAGAAACATCTGTTTAAGTACCACCGTTTTCCACCTCTAAACTGCCACCCTTCCAACAGCCTTCAGTTTCCTACTTCCTTATATAAAAAGGTCACTTTTTGAATGTTCTCAGTTTTAGAAGGTGAGAAAGGATTTCTATAAGATATGTAAAACAAACAGATGTTTTGACAGCACTTGGATTTCCTATTAAATAAATTACTTGAGACTCAGATAACTAACGTTAAATGATTCTACTGTCTTGAGAGCTAACAAAATCATACTAATGTAGTTTTCCTCAAGTTCTGTCAGATTTATTCACAAGAGAGAAAAGAAGTGAATAGTTATCCCAGCATACCTATAAATCATTTCTCACACAAAGAGCAAGAATGATGGCATCAAAACATATTTCCAAGGGCTGAGAACTGCTTTCTAAAGGCTTTAGTAACAAATAACATTTACATACAGAGATTGTATGTGAAAGCAGAAGATAACCACCTATTTAAGAACAGAATAAGAATAGAAATCAAGATACTAAAATATCAAGAATCATCTACTATATAATCTATAAACTTGACATCTTTTGGCAGACTGAATAACATTAAAATGGAAAGATGGTACACTGAGAGATCTGACTGGATATAGTAGGATATGGAAAAATTTTTCCTCACTTGGCCACCTACATATTTTGTGCATAAAGTTTTGTTATGACACAGCTACATCCATTTGTTTATAGTCTGTCTGTGGCTGCCTTTCCATTAAAAAGAGTATAAGCTTAAAATATTTTCTGTGTATCAAGCCAATTTGTCTGGACTATAGATGTACTTCAGTGATGGAGTACTTGCCTGGCATGTGAGAGAAACTGGATTTGATCTGCAGCACTGGGAACAAAAAACAAAAAACCCCACAAAACAACAAAAGAAAAGCAAAGAAGTTTGTTGGTCCCTGGCCTTTGGCATTCTTCAAATGTGAAAAGGAAAAATTGTTTGTAATCTTAAAAATGGAAATTGTATTCTGGAGGTAAAGGTGGACTGGAAGTTGCTGAGATTCTGCTTCTAAAAACCATTGTAAAGTACTCCTGGTCGGCACACCACTTTGAGTAGTTGACACTTAATAATATAATCTGTTAATCTGTTCTGCTACAGTGCTTGCTCTCAACTTATTGAAGATATTTAACTAATTCTGGAAACTATGAGAAGGTACTATTCGCATCAGATGGATAACACCACAAACACTGATGACACACACAGTCACCCATGACAAACAATAATCCAGCGCCAAATGCTAATAGTGCAGCTTTAGGAAACCCTTAATCACAACACTTATTAACCTTGAGCACACATTAGAATCAACTGTGGAGCTATGGAAAATATTAGTGCACCTCCACTCTGGCCATAAGTAGTGCCTATCAGATTTATTTCCTTGTTAATTATATTCTAGACCTAAACAGAAGATATGATCAAACTAAACAATTACTGCTAGAACAAAACTCTAAACTTTGGAATTCAGTAAAAATAGAGTGATCAGTACACAATATTTTACTATACACAGGACTCATGGAAATGCAAATCACAACCAGCAGAAAGAAGAATAGAATCCATATATGTCCCTGAGAGTATATCAAACATGGACAATATAACAACTACATAAGTATGTCCAAAGAATTAAAGAAAAAGCTAAACATAATTTGTGAACAGAGGATTCTTTGTAGTGATATGAAAATGGACTTCTAGAATGGAGAACCACAACAGAAAATTAAAACAGTAACACTGATCAAGATGCATTGTATACATAGGTTGATAATGTTGAGTTGCAATTTGCAATTCTTTTATACAGCTACTTAAAGATAATAAAACTATATATGGAATCAATGAAACATAAAGCTAGTTCTTTGAAAAAATAAAGACAGACCCTAACTCAGTTGACAAAAAAGAGGAGAGAAGACATTGAAATAAACACAATTTGAGATGACAGGTAATATCACAACCAACATCCAAGAAATCTAAAAGATTATGAGGGATTTCTTTCAAAGCCTAAACTCAAATCAGTTGGAAAATCTAACAGAAATGTATAAATTTCTGGAGACATACAAACTGCTTCAGGTGAACCAAGGATATTAACGACTTAAACAGACCCATAACACCGGTGAGATTGAGGAAGTAATAAAGCGTCTTCCAGCAAGAAAAGTCCAGGTCCTAATGGATTCACAGCTAAATTCTACAAGACTTTTAAAGATGAACTAACACCAGTACTCCTCAAATATTTCCATAAAATAGAAATGGAAGGATAAGTGCCAAACATATTTTATGAAGCCAGCATTACATGCCTCTCCAAACCAGGTAGGGACACAATGAAAAAAGAGAACTATAGGCCAATCTCTCTGATGAACAAAGATGTCAAACTCCTTAGTTAAATACTAGCCAAAAGAATTCAGCAGCTGGGTGTTATTAATGTATTTATAATGTACCATGTGATTTTTTTTGTTTCTTTTGTATGTTCTTCTCCCATGTATAACCCCTGTTTTCACTGTGTTTGATTCTGGTGCCCTGCATCTTGTATGTACATTTTTCTAATTTGGGGAGGGGAAGAGAAATAACAAAATGCTGAAATAAGGATATAGGTTAACAATGAGATGTACAAGAAAGTATGTTGAAAACGAACTTTACAACTTGGGGCAGGGGGAAAGGATAGGGGGAGTTTGGGGATATGGGGAGGGAAGGGATAGTAGGGGGAAAACAAAGGAGGAGGTAACAATGCTCAATAGGAAATGTACTCATTACCTTACTCATGTAACTGTAACCCCTCTGTACAGTATCTTTACAATAAAAAATATATACAAAAATAAAAAGAATTCAGCAACTGGGCTGAGAATGTGGCTTAGTGGTAGAGTGCTTACCTATCATACATGAAGCCCTAGGTTCAATTCCTCTACCACATAAACAGAAAAAGCCAGAAGTTGCACTGTGACTCAAGTGGTAGAGCACAGAGAGCCTCAGGGACAGATTCCAGACCCTGAGTTCAAGCCCCAGGAATGGCCCAAAACAAGGAAGAATTCAGCAACTAATCAAAAATTATATAGTGTAACAAAGTGGGTTTTATCCCAATGAAATAAGGCTGGTTTAATATATGTAAATCGATAAACATAAACATCACATAAACAGAGCCAGAGACAATCACACAATCATCTCAATAGATACAGAGAAAGCCTTAAACATATCCAACATCTATTCATGTTAAAAGCTTTGGAGAATTTAGGAGTAGAAGGAACATACCTCAACATAATAAAGGCTATCATTGATAGACCACAGCCAACATTATACTAAATGGTAAAATAAATAAATAAAAATAAAACCATTTCTTCTAAAAATCAAGAACAAGGCAAGGATGTCCATTTTCTCCACTCCTTTTCAATGTAATTGTGGAATATAGTCTCTTGTAGTAAGGCAAAAGAAAGACACAAAAGGGATTCATATAGGGAAAGATGACATGATTTTATATCTAAAGGACCTGAGAGACTCCATCCCCAAGCTCCTAGAGCTGATCAATAACTTTGGCAAAATAGCAGGATACAAAAATCAACCCACAATAATCAAAAACTTTTCTGTATACCAACAATGTACAAGCCATATAGAGGGAAGTCAGGATAACAATTCCATTTGTAATAGACTCAATAAACTATTTAAAATACTTAAGAATAAACCTCATCAAAGAAGCCAAAAGACCTCTAATGAAAAGTATGATAGTCTAAACAAAAGCAATAATAAATGACAACAGGAAATGGAAAGACCTCCCAGGTTCACGGAGGTAGATTTAATATTGTAAAAATGTCCATCCTGTCAAAGGCAGTCTACAAATTTAATCAATCTAATCAAAATCTCAATGATGTTCTTCACTGAGAAGGAGAAAACAATCTAAAAATGCATATGGAACAACAAAAGACTTCAATTAGCCAAACAATTCTACGCCAAAAAAAAAAAAAAAAGGAATACTGGTGGTATCATGACCCCAGACCTCAAACTATAATACAGAGCTATAATAATAACTTGGTACTGGCACACCAACAGGTCTGAAGAGAAATAAAGCCATACACTTAAACTATTGCAAGATGGAGTAGGGGAAACAGAACTTACAGGTAGAAGTAGGAACTTTTTGAAGACCCCCCAGGGTCCCAGCAGATAGAAGAGACTTGACAAATTGGATTACCTCAAAATAAAAAGTTTCTGCACAGCAAAGGATATAGTTATTAAAGAAAAACAGCTAGCAAACTAAGAAAATGTTTACCAGCAATATATCAACAGAGGCCTAATATCCAAAATATACAAAGAGCTCAAAAGATTAGCAGCACCTCCCCCCTCCCCCAAAAAAGAAACAATCAACAAATTGGCAAAAGGAGCTTAAGAGAGACTTTTCAAAAGAAGCAAGAATGGCAAATAGACATGAGGAAATGCCCAACATCCCTGGCCATAAAGAAAATGAAAATGAAAGTATCTTTGAGATTCTATCTTGCCCTAGTTTGGTTGGACAACGTCAAGAATTCAAACAGCTGGGTACCCATGGCTCATGCCTATAATCCTAGTTAGTCAGGAGCCTTGAGATCTGAGGATTGGGGTTCAAAGCCAGCCTGGGCAAAAAATTACATGAGACTCTCTATCTCCAATAAACTACTTAGAAAAAGTTGAAATTGGTCTGTGGCTCAAACAGTAGAGCACTAGCCTTGAGCACAAAGAGGCTCAGGGACAGCACCCAGGCTGTGAGTTCAATCCCCAGGACCTGCAAAAAAATAAATATAAAAATTCTAACAAAAAATATGGCAGAGTTGTGAGGGGAGAAAAGGAACCCTATTACAGAGTTGGTGGGAATATAAACTAATCCAACTGGAAGAAGGTTTGGTGGTTCCTCAAAAAAACTAAACATGGAATTACCCTATGACCCAGACATACCACTCTGGGCATCTACCCAGATCATTATGCCAGGATATGGTAAAGATACTTGCACATCCTTGTTCATTGATGTACTACTCGCAGCATCCAACAGATGAGTGGATCAATAGAATGTGGTTTATATAATACACAATGGAATTTTACTCATTCATTAGAAAGAATATATCATTTGCAGGGAAATACATGGAATTAGACGACCAAATCATGCTAAGTAAGGTAGGTCCAGCTCAGAGACAAACAGTGCAAGTCTTCTCAGATGTGGAAGCCTGATGTAAAATATCACTGGACATGATAACCTATACCATACTACACATTCACACACAGACTAAAGTAGGATACCCTTAGGGGAAGAACATAGAGGTGTAACTTCTCTAAGCATTTAAAATGCTATTTGTTATTGTTGTTTGTTTTTTGCTGGGTTATTTTTAGGTGGGACAAAAACAGGTGCAGAAAGAGAGGGAGGAAGGGTGAATAAATGCTGTCATGCTATTCAATATACAATACGGAGAAAATGAACTATGTAACTTGTAGGCAGGAATGGGAGGGAGAAAAGGGGAACAAGGGATGACAGAGTGATACTGTCCAGAAAAAGAAATGTACTCATTATCTGAATTATGAAATGGTGCATCAGCAATAATATGTAAAAAACAAATTTTTGAGCAGAGGAAAAAATATTAACAACTAACTTTCTGGGCTGTTAATGTTGATTTGAAAACAAAAGATTACCTTAGTATCTGATAAAAAAAAATGTAAAGTACTCTAAAATACATATATTCAGAACTCAAGTCAGAGCGATTAAATCCTATGACAAATTGATAAAGTCAAAACTGAAAACATTTTTAATTTGATGATAAATATCAAACAAAGACGATCATCTGTAGACAAAGATTAAAAGCAAATCTCCAGTGCATCCAGAAAGGTACAGTAACAAGTCATCTTTCTGTCACTATGATGTAACAGCTGAACCATCTTGAAAGGATAGGTTTTCACTCCATTTCAGAGCTTTCAGTCTCAGGTCACCTGGCCCTGTGGCCTTCAGCTTTTGTGTTCAGACAGTATGTCATGGCCTGGTAAAGGAAACTGTTTGCCCCATGGCAGCTAGTGAAACAAAGGAAAGGGATGAGGTCCCAATGACTTCTGCCTTCCCTCCTGATTTCCTCCTACCAAGCTCCACTTCTCAAAAGTTTCACCACCTCCTACTAGCACCGTGGGCTGGGGACCACACATGGGCCTTTGGAGGACATTCAAGACCCATTTGTTAGGAAATGGAAAGACTTGGAAAAAATTCTATTAAGTGAAGTAAGCCAGGCCCAAAGAAACACAGGTCCCATGGTTTCCCTTATTTGCAGTAACTAGTATATGTCTGAGACAAGCAGAAAAGGTCAGGTAAGATGATATTAGGCGAAATGAACCCCAAGATAAGCACACAAATGGTTTTTTCTTTCTTGCTGTTGTTTCTAACATATTTATAAGGTGACCGTTTTGTTGCTTTGTATGTCCCTCCCCCATGGTATAACCCCTGTTTTCACTGTATTTGATGTTGGTATAATTTGGGGAGGGGAAGGGAAAAAAACAAATTGGTCAAGTAGGGATATTGGTGGGCCCATTGCAACAATGAGATGTAGAAAATGCTATGTTGAAAAACGAACTTTACAACTTTGGCTGGGGGTGGAGATTGTAGTTGTGGTGATGGAAGGGCAGGGATGGTAGGGGAAAAAACAAAGGAAGAGGCAACAATGCTTGATAAGAAATGTACGTATTACCTTGCTCATGTAATTGTAACCCCTCTGTATAGTATTTTCACAATAAAAAAAACTTATTAAAAAAAAGGCCAATTGGAATAAATGCTGATTCCAGCAAATGTTAAAAAAAAAAGATGTAAAAAAATATCAAATACATGTATGGTCAATCTTAAGAATGCCTGTCATTTTCTAATTAGAAAAAACAAGCCCAAAAAGTCGAAATGGAGTAAGGGATGGGAAGGGGAAAGAAAGGAGGAGGCAACAATGCTTGATAAGAAATGTACTCATTATCTTGCCCATGTAATTGTAACCCCTCTGTACGGTATTTTCACAATAAAAGAAAAGTTCTGAAGTAAGATCTTCCATCCTAATGAATCCTTCAAAATGAAAGTGGGGCATCTAGTTCCAGATACAGCGTAAGTGTACTCTACCCTACTCTTGCTAATTCTAATGGGGGATTGGAAAAAAAAATAAGAAAGACTGACTAGGGACCACAAGATGCAGAAAAAGTATTTGACAATATTCAACGTTCATTCATAACAAAAAATTATCACTGTACTGGTAATGAAGGGGAGTCTCTTTAACCCAAGGTCTATGAAAAAACATACAGGTAAAAACACTAAAACTAGGAGCCACCCACACATATGTCCTCCTATAGATTCTTCTGCACTTTAGAATACTAAGAAATTAAAAGAAATGACATTGATACATGCAATCCTTGAATCTCAATTAAGTTAAATATCACATAATTTGATTTTTCCCCTTTTGCTTTTATTTTTAAATTTTTAATGTATACACAAGGTCACTAAAATTATGTATTTTTGAAGTACTATGTGATATTTCTTGGTGAAGTCTTTGGTATTTTCTACAGTTAAGATCCTTCTGTAAACAGTGACAACTGGACTTCTTGTTTTCAATCTGGGTGCCCTTTCTTTCTCTTACTTAATTTTTCTTGCTAGGAGTTAAAGGTACTATGTTGAAAGTGGTAATTTATATGACATGCTTGAAATGACAAAATTGTAGAGATTCAGAACAAACCAGTGCTTTCCAGTGTTGAAGACTGGGGAGAGATTGTTACCACAAAGCAGCACTGAGATTTTCTGGTGGTCATGGAACAGTTTTGTGGAATGATGGAGGTTACTGTAGACATGCAATAAAATCTGTTAGGAACATACATGAGTCAATGTAAAAAATAGTGGTATCCAAATTAGGTCTGTATTTTATAGTAGAATGCCAAATGTCAAGGTTTTGGTTTTAAAAATTGTGCTATGAAATAAAGACAACCCTGAAATACCACCTTATCCCAGTCAGAGTGGCCCACATGCTAAAGTCAGCCAACGACAACAGCTAGAGGGATGCCGAGAAAGAGGCACTGCTGGTGGGTATGTACACTTACACAACCACTTTGGTAAGCAGTATAGAGGGTCCTCAGAAAGCTAAACATTGACCTACCCTAGGACCCAGCCATACCACTCCTAGGCATGTATCCTGAACAACAGGAACCAGGATACAAGGACACATGCACCTCCATGTTTATTGCAGCACTGATCACAATAGCCAGGATATGGAAACAACCCAGATGCCCCCAAAATCGTGGTATCTATACATAATGGAATATTATACAGCCATTAGAAAGGACAAAATAATGGCATTTGCAGAGAAATGGATAGAGCTAGAAGAAATCATGCTGAATTAGGTAAGCCAAGAGCAAAGACACAAATGGCACATGGTCTCCCTGATAAGTGGATGTTAAATCCAAAACGTAAGGTGATATGACAAAGTAAAAAACCCTGTGCAACAAGAGATGTACAAGACGTTATGTGGAAAAACGAACTTTATAACTTTGGCCGGGGGTGGGGGGGTGGGGGTGGGCAGGACAGGGAGAAGGGGGAAAGGGAGGAGGGTGGGGGAAGATGGGAAGGTATGGGAAGGGGAAACAAAGGAGAAGGCAACAATGCTTGATAAGAAATGGACTCATTACATTGCCCATGTAATTATAACCCCTCTGTACGGTATTTTCACAACTAAAAAAAAAGTAAACAAGAGTGGAGAAACAAAGGACCTCCACTCATCTGTCAAATCACTACTAAATAACGCCATGCTGCTGATCACACATATGGCATATATGTGCACACTGGAGGGAAATTAGGAGGACACAGAACAAGAGAGAATCAGGGAAAAACAACGGTGGGACCCATCAGCTGCACTAGACATTGATCAAAATGAACTAAGCAACTCAATGGCAGCGATGGGAAGGAGGGAATGAGCGGGAAAGAGGGACACTAAGCAAAAGGAAAGGAATGTACACATCACCCAATATGGAAAAAATAACTATTGTCAAAGCTCATAGAACTCATAAACTTTATAGACCACGATAGACAATTTGCCCCATGAAAGTTAGAAAGTGTTTGTGACTTTAACTAAGGATTACTATCCCACAATACTGTGAAATTTGTGAAATTATGTAATAAAGAATTTGCAAAAAAAATGTGCTATGGTTATGTGAAATATTTTCATTGGGGGAAAACGATTAAAAGTACAAAGGAATTCTATCATTTTTGAAATTTCTGAGTATACACATATTGTTATGCATTTTTTTCTCGTGCTAGGGATTGAACTAAAATATTATAAGGGAAGAAATAACACATAATCCAGTTCTCTCCTACCAATAATACAGTAAAGATGAAATAAAGATATTTTTAGACAAAAGAATAGTGAAGACCACAAAACTTTGAGAAACATGAAAACTAATAAAAATTCATTAAACTAACATTTGTTCAGAGAAGTGCCAGGTTCACACAGTGAAAATACAATGATGTTGGGATGCCACTTCTCTCTTAAAACTCATTTTCAGGGAAGATGGCTCAGTGGTAGAGTGCTTGCCTTGCATGCATGAGGCCCTGGGTTCGATTCCTCAGCACCACATAAGCAGAAAAAGCCAGAAGTAGTGCTGTGGCTTAAGGGGTAGAGCACTTGCCTTGAGCTGAGGGATAGCACCCAGGCCCAGAGTTCAGGCCCCATGACTGACAAAAACAAAACAAAACAAAATAATTTTCAGACTATTTAATATACTGTGAATCAAAATCCTATTGTGCTTCTTTTGTGCGTACTGACAAGCTTGCTCTTAATTTTATTGGGACAAGAACTCTTGAAGGAAAATGATGGAAGGACTTGCCATAAAGCTACAATAACAATAAGACAAATAGAATAGAAGAAAATAGATTCCAGAAACAGGACTGTGTTTACATACCTCCCCCACTTTTATTTTTTAGCAGTACTGGAACTTGAACTCAAGGCTTTTACATAAAGTCTTAGAATTCCTAAATTTCTTTACCAAGCAATATTTGTCTTTCATTTTATGAGTAGGAACTATATAAATAAACCCATTTAAAATAGATTTCTGTATATAAACTTAAATACCCAATACCTTTTTATACAGAACAATTGTAAAGGAGTCCTGTTGACAGTAAAAGAAATACTTCTCTTTGGATCAACTTGGGTGTGTGTTGGTTGAAGTTATAAGTACTATGCTTGTTCATATTTAGTGACTGCCAAGAAGTTCAGAGCCAAATCCAGTGCTGTTTGATTAACATCCCAGATACTGATGCATCCATTTTTTTTGGGGGGGTGGTGGTGTACAGGGTACAAAGGTGGGAATATTAAATAATCTCATTTCATATTGTAAACCAATTAAAATAATTTGAGGGGAAATGATGGGGTATAGATCATGTAAAATATTGGCTATTGAGACTGAATTAAATTCTTTTTCATTCTAGATATAAATGTATTCTTTTCTATCCAATTAGGAGGGATATCTGATGTTAGAAACGCGTCTTCGGTAAAAAGTGAGTCACTATCTACCCCCATGATCCTATAATGTAAAAATATTGTTTTACAATGCAATCCACTGTTAGAGAAACCTTTTTGATTGTAGGGTGAGATGAAAGGAGCCAGTGTAAAAATATAGGATATGTATGTTAAGGAGAAAGAAAGAAATCAGAAGAGTATACAAACATGTTCTGTGCTGTTCTTTTTTGTAATAACTGGTATGAGCTGCTTTTGCTTATCAGCAGGATATATATCCATTCTCACTTAACACAACCCTACAATCTTAGCCTTTAGGAAACATAAAATGTCCTTATCTCCAAAGGGCATATTCTAATGTGGCATTAAAAGAAAACAAACAAACAAACATCCCCACTCACCCTCCCCTCCAAAAAGAACAGAAGCAACCAGCGTCTCCTCTCACCTGTGCTGCTGTGTCCTTGTGCATTGACCCTGAAAGCTGATCTTCTTCCTCCATTTTTCTTGGAGTGGCAAAGGACTTAGCACTTCTTTCACTGGCTTCTTCTGTTAACTTGTTTTGCATCTGAATCGCTTGTTTTGCTGCAGCCCTTTTGGAATCAATCTGTTGGTATAGATCATAGCATGAAGGGAACCTTCAGACATTTCTTTAAAAAGTGCAGTCATATCAAGAATTTTGAAATTCTAAACTTGCCATCCTTTCATAAAGAAATAAAGAAGAACACAATGGACGTAAACGTACCATAGCTGGCAAGATCTAGACCTTCTGTCATCAGTAGGACAGGACCAATTAAAGTTAGTGTTACTGTTATATGCTATTTAGAAATTGTCTTTACAGATAACTTGCTTACTGAAAACATCATTCTTAGAGAAAATTGTCATATTTTAAAATGGTATGTGCTTTCATTATTAACCTTTGCTGGGAGTGAATCCAGTTTATCGTTGTAGTTTCAATTCTTATTAATTAAAACCTTAGTTTTCTATCACTGAAGTGTGTCTGATTAATATGAAAGTGTACAGGCGCTTATGATATTGCTAACTTTTTGTGCAGGTAGTTTAACCTTGGAGCAAGATGAGTAACAGTTCGTGTCATCAAGCACCTTGTACCAGTATGAGAGGTTAACTGTGACAAGCTTGCTGTCTCTTAGGCTTCTTTTTCAGACTGTGGTGATATCTAGGGAATGACTGACTCTCAATAACCTTGAAGTAGACACAGGAATCAAAGGGCAGATCCTACGAGCCAACTGGGAGATTGAAAGTCACAGTGAAAGTTCTTATGTGAAGTATTTGTTCACCAGCTTCATGTTTACAGCAGCTGAGAGTGCCCACACCTTTTTTTTTTTCCCCCATGGGTTAAATGGGGAGCAGAAGACAGGAACAGCAGAAGGGGAAATAATGGAGTAGTCGGTGCCAAAACAGAGAATGAATTACACTGGCTGGGCAACAGAGACTTAATTTGTAGTCTCTCAATGTTTAGCTTCCATTGCCAAGTGTGTTCATTCCTTCCCTTTAAAATATACTGGTGTTTGATGGCTAGTTCCAAGTTGTCACAACACCCTTCTTTATCTTTACCTCCTCCAGGATCTCAGCTTATCAAAGACCAGCAAAACCACCCCCTTTCAGTAACCTGCAAATTGGAAACGCTGCCTAATCACTCAAGGTTTCTTTGTTTTTACCACTCAACCCTCTCAGACAACTGGGAAAGCTGATGGGTCACCAGAGCCAGAGCCACTCTTCCTCTGAAGTTACCTTATAAATGCACTTCAAACAACTTGTGTGAAGCCCAAGTCCCCTGGCACACACCCTCTCCTCTGAAATGCTGGCCTAGTGAGCTTTGTGAAAATATGCTCTTAAACATTAAAGACTAATTAGCTGATTTTTTTCTACATCTTTACTGAGATACAATAGGCAAAAACAATATATGTTATACAATGCAATATATGTATACATATATACACACATATATTTATGTAAGTATACACTGTGTAATACCACAATCAAGTTAATTAGCACAATCATCCAATCTATTTCCTTAGGAGATTTTAAGTACAAGATAACTATAGTCGCCACGCAGTATGCTAGATATCCATACCTGATTAATCTTAAAACTAAAGGTCTATACCCTTTGACCAGCATCTCCCCGTTTTCCCTAGCCCAATTCCCTAGAAACTACCATTCTGCTTTCTGTAAGATTTTTTTGTTTCAGGCTTTACATGTAAGTGATACCATACAGTTTTTGTTTTTTCCTTCTGTGACTATTTTATTTCTTTTAATGTGAAATAATCCTGTCCTCTAGGTTCATTTGTGTTGTCAAACTGGCAGACTTCCCTTAATTTTTATCTCACACACACACACACACACACACACAATTTCCTTGATCTTCATTCAATGGGCACTAGGTTCTTCTCATATCTTAGTTACCATAAATAATCTGAACTAAACACAGAGAGGCCCAGGACTTTTAGAGATACCAGTATTTCATTTCCTTTTGAAGAAGTGTGGCTGGTTCTGTTTTCAGTTGAGATATTATTATTGAGGTTTTTAGTAGCTACTATATGTTAAGCAGTAAGGTACTGGTTTTTGCCCTGAGAGTTTCAATTCTCTGTGAGGCTTCCTGGAGCTGATGTCAGCAGTCCTGCCATGGTCACCAATAGCTGATAAACACAGTCATACACAGAGATGGTTCTGCTTTGAATGAAGCCTTTAAAATGGTTAAGAACAAGGAGGGGGGGGGGAAAGTAAGGTGGACTAGAAATTCTTAAACTTTCTTTTCCTCAAAGACATGAAAATAAATACAAGAAACTTACCAAGTATTCCATATAATCAAACAGGACACTATTAAAGAATGTTTCATTTTCAAGCAAAGCAACTCTATTTAAAGGAAGTACTTTTTAATGCTCCATTCAAATTTCACACTGTTCTACAAAACCAAGAATACTTCAGACTCCTAAAATCAATAAAGCAATAATATGCTTCTAAATGGTAATTTTTATTTTACTTTCCTCTCATTTGCAGACAGTAAGTCAGAAGAAAAATTCATACAATCATTTTGAGAAGGCTCGGGAAAGAATTTTCTACACTGTTGTATACAAAGTTGTATACAAAGATTAGGTTTGCTATGGGGAAACTCAGGCTTCAGATAAAAAATTTCCTGTCTGAAATGTAGGAGGACATTCTGGCTCTGACCTATAGCTAGGTTTCTACCCAGTTAAAGTATCCTGAAAGGAAGAATGGAACATTATGTCCAAGTGTCCACACTTCCACTGAGGAAAAAGGCACCATCAAGAATGCATAAACTGATTCACGGACTTACTGGCTCTTGAAATAGTACTCAGGCCTAGATTTGCCTCCACAAACATTGTTTTCCAACAGATGAGATTTTAACCTAAGAATTTTACAACTATATCAGTAAGTAAGTATCATCATTTTTTTTCATTGAGTTTTGAATATGAAATCCCAATGGACTCTGGAGGCCTAGCAGTGGTAGCGGGCGAGCTAAACTGCCACAGGCCCTGGGTACAGTCCCCAGCACTGGGGGTGGGGTTGTGGGAAACCTCACAACCCTCAGTCCCTCAGTTGGTAGCATAAATGAGTTCAGCAGCCCTGATCACAAGTCTTCTCTTTGGACTGACAACGTGACTACAGGAGCTGCCAGAACTACCACTGAGTGATGTCAGCTTACATGCCATCATTTTGATTGAGGCAAGCACCCCCAAGATCTGCTTTTCAGGAAAACTATCACAGCCTGTACTATCTTGACAAAAATTCACTTCCAATTTCTCTCCAATAACAGTATTAGAAGACTTTAAAAAGAAAGCTCAATTGGCATGGGACAGTTTGTGATGCCTAGTAAAATTTCTTATTAGAAAAATACATTTGTTTTGCAAAAAGATGCTATAAGTTTGCTGAGGTTTTCGTGGTGGTATGCACTTTCTAATCCCATACCAAATCAAATTTTTGTTAGTAGTACTCAATTTCCCTCGATAAGTTTCACTTATACTGAATTAAATAACATTTTAAAATAATCTGCCAGCGTTGGTGCCTCCTGCCTGTAATCCTACTTACTCAGGAGGCGGAGACCTGAGGATTCCAGTTTGAAGCCAGTCCTGGTGGGAACTTTATTAAGACTTATCTCCAGTTAACCACGGAAAACTCATGGCCAGTGCCCAGGCTCACACTTCAAGCCCCAGGGCCAGAAAATAAAATAAAGTAAACATCCATGGCCTTTTCCCTTTGAACAATAAAGCATAGGAACATTTTAACTATATACTTTTTCTGTTTCAATGACTGCTTTAAGTATCTGTGTCGAAAGAAAGTTCAAGTGCAGAATTTGTTAGTCTTTTATGGGACTACAGTGATATACATATCAAAAAAACCTTTTTATTAATAAGAAGAATCTTATTAAAATGCAAGAAATAGGAGGCCATGTGGTTGACAGCAATTCTGAACTCTGAAGCTTTTGGTGTTTCCCAGAAACTATTCTGGAATCATTTCTCTGCTTGACTCACTCAGTGTATCTGAGTACAGGATCCTTTCTGTTGTCACAGGTCACTTCTGACCATTTTCAGGTTTGATTTGTTTTGGCATTGCAAAATCTGTAAACTTAAAAAAATTAAGCTATGGGGGGGGGGGATTGGGTGGGGGGGTGGGGGAGGATGGGAAGGGATGGGAAGGGGAAACAAAGGAGGAGGCTACAATGCTTGATAAGAAATGTACTCATTATCTTGCCCATGTAATTGTAACCCCTCTATATAGTATTTTCACAATAAAAAATAATAAAAAATAAAAAATTAAGCTATGTATAGTTTAGCCACATATGATGGGGTTATAGTTTATATGATAATTTTTAAATATATGTATATACCTAATATACTAGCAAAAAAGTCATTGATGACTAAATATTCTGCTGTTAAATATACTTTAATTAGGATGATCACATTGCTAACAGAAATCATGGTCTAAAGAATGAATATTATTCTTGTTTTTACTCAGAAAGTATTCTAATCAAAAGAAATAAAATATTTTTTAATGGAGACTCATTGGAAACATGTTTTATGTTCTATTATCTGCATGTAAAATGGTTTAACAACAAACACCCTTTGAATTTGATGAAACTGAAAATTCTGGTGGATAATAATTAGAATTTTATACCAGAGGATATAGTTATCGGATTTTAGAATGGTTTCTTTTATATTTCAATTAAGTTTATGAAACCGAAAAACTACAAAAAAGTAGAAAACTCTTCTTAAATGAGTGTAGATTAAGTTGTGACCATGACTGCAAGGGGAATGCTATGTCAAGGAAATGGCTCTTTGTTTTGCTGGAAAAGGGATAAAAATACAAAAGTCAATAAAACTGTTAAAATAAGGCTCAGTAATTACCAAGATCAAAATCCAGTGGCTTTTTATTAAACATGAACTTTTGTTCTGCCTCCTGCAATACGTAAATAGTGCTGACAATTGGTTTGTGAGGCACTTGCTACAATAAAATGTAATTGTATCATGAGAGAAAGGTGACAATCAGGAGATCATGAAAAAATTACATATTCTCACTGGTAGTTAATTAGCCATGCAAAACCTCCTCAAACAGATATTCTCTTCTATTAGGAATGATTACTATGCAGGCCTACAGATGTCAATACCACAGTCATTCAAATACTTCTTTTCCTACTAATTGAAGGTTGTAAAGCTCTGGTGCCAAGGTTTTGCTTCCAAAGAGCTAATTTATGACTAGAAGGATATTTTATGTCTTCAGTTGCAGCAGCTACAAAATTCAGCAAATCAGAACCATCTGTGCACTGATACTTGACTCACCATTCATCTAGCAGCCTATCAGTCATATTAGTTTGCATCCTGCATTCTTGGCTCATGAACACTTGTGATGATCCAAAGTTCATAAGAAATATTAAAAGTGAATGGCATTTTGACCCTACCTTATTGTGCATGAATGAAGGAAAACAATTCCCTCCCCATTTTTTTGCATATGGACAGCGTCAAGGAAAAAGTGGATGCTTAATCGCCTATCCAGTAATGTATCTAACAGTAGTCTCAAACTGACACCATCCTCTTCCTAAATATAGTTGGAATTCTAATTCTTTAAGTTTTATCTATTTTTTAAGCTGCTATAAGGGAGATGGTTGTAAGATATCAGAATAAGGAAGTGTGGCAGATTTTTAAAAAATAAATTGTTTCTATATATTGAGCCATCAGTATATACATATAATACCTAATAATATTATCCAACCCTATATTATGATCAGACTGGTAGACAAGGCAGAGTCAGTTAACTAAAGAAAATCCAAAGAAAAAAAGAGACATAAAAGTTCTCATGAATCAGGTTAAGAGTAGCCTTTAACTTAACCCTAGACAGGGGGCATCATGACTGCTTTATTTCTTTAGTAATACTCAACAGGCCATAGATCCTACACAGACAACAGGTAAAATAAATTTCCAACCAACATCTTAGTGCTGAATTAAAAGGGAAATAGGAATTAAATATAACAAATAGGAAACTGACATGAAAGATAGATTTTGAGGCCTAAAACCCATCATGGGACAGAAAACTTTCATACAAGGCTATCACAGGATCCCAGGGATTATATTACTTACTTGATTGGTTGGAGTAAGTGCATTAATACTCTGTCCTTTAGTGGAAAAGTCCAGTGGTTCTAAACATATTCCATCGGGGTTGAGAAGTTTCTTGAGTTTTTGATAGTTTGGCTTTTCATTATAAGCTAAACTATGAACACACATCAAAAATTGGGCTATTTCACCTGTAAAGTATTAAATTTTTTGTCATTCATAATTAGCAATAATTATCCAAACTCTAACAAACTTACTTCTTATATCTTATACATACATACATCCTGACTAAAAATTAACAACTCAATAATCACTTAAAAATTACTATTCAAAAATGACTGAAATGCAGTGACTTGGAAATCTGATATGATGGGACAAATTAGTAATTTTTTACATGTATTTGTTGATATGTTTGATTTTGAGAGGAAATAATTTTTAATAATTATAGTGATTTGATTTTTGAGATGTAACTATTAAGGACTATACAAGATATACTAGATCAGCTATGTCAGATATTTTTTTGACACTACAGGGTTTTGAACTCAAGCAAGTGCTCTACCATCTGAAACACACCCCAGTCCTTCAGATTTTTTTATATTGAATTTTCAAATATTCCATTAAAGTGTTACTTATTATAAACCTTCTGACTTTGAAGGCAAAGAAAAAACAATCTTTGCAAATTTGAACTAATGCTTTCACTTTGAGATGATAGCAGTGCAATTAGAAATGATATGTACATATGACCATATAAGATGATATTAAATGAAATGAACCCCAAGATAGGGACACAAATATTTTTTTTCTTTCTTGCTATTTATAATGTACTATGTGATTTTTTTTGTTTCTTTGTACGTTCCTCCCCCATGGTATAACCCCTGTTTTCACTGTATTTGATTCCAGTGCTCTGCATCTTATATATACGCTTCTGTAATTTGGGGAGGGGAAGGGAAAAAACAAAATGCTTAAATAGGAATACAGGTTGACCCATTGTAACAATGAGATGTACAAGACACTATGTTGAAAATGAACTTTACAACTTCGGTGGGGGGATAGGGGGGTAGTAGTTGTGGAAGTGGGAGGGAAGGGATGGAAGTGGGAAAACAAAGGAGTAGGCCACAAGGCTCGATAGGACATGTACTCATTACCTTGTCCATGTAACTGTAACCTCTCTGTACAGTATTTTAACTATAAAATGTACAAAAAATAAATATATATATATATATATAAAATAAACTGATTCCATGTTTTAGCTACAATTGATTTAATTGTGAGCCAGTGGCTCACACCTGTATTCCTAGCTACTCAAGAAGCTGAGATCTGAGGATCACGATTCAAACGCGATTCAAAGCCAGCCTAGGCAGGAAAATTCGTGAGACTCTTATCTCCAATAAACCATCAGAAAACCGGAAGTGGTGCTGTGGCTCAAGTAGAACACTCTCCTTGAGCTGAATAGCTCAAGGGACAGTGCCCAGGCCCAGAGTTCAAGCCCCATTACGGACACACACACACACACACACACACACACACACACACACACACACACACACACACACACACACACACACACACACACACACACACACACACACACACACACACACACACACGAATTCTGTAATCCTCCCTCCACTCCTGTATGCCTGGCCAGCAAAAGGAATTCACAGCATTGGTGCTTTTGCTCAGTAGGATGAGGGGTAGACACCCTGTATTTTTCCTCTAGTGAGATAACAGTGACAAATCTTCCTCTAAAAAGGTCATAGACCTTTATTTTTAGGGTGTTTTCTGATGCTGGGGATTGAACCCAGTTACTAGCCACTGAACTACACTTCCTAACCTACCAGCTTTTAAGTAAAACCAAAATTAGAACCTAAAGTTAGAAATATAGCTACATGAAAATGCTTACGGGTTGCATTTTATATTTTGCATTTAGGTGGTGGTTAATCTAAACTTGAAATAGGAGTAATATTATAATACCACTTACAAGTTAGTAGTTTAGGTATACTTTTCATTTTCAAATTCTTATCACTGACTCAACTGTGACTACTTCATACTTTTTTGCGTAGGTGCATATATTCCATGATGGTGAAGTCTGGGAAGCTTCATGTGCTGGCAGGAGGAATTCTTCCCTTCCTCTCCTACCTCCATTCAAGTGGAGGATTGCAGAGGCATTGGGTTTCACTTCCTACAGGGAAAATTCCCTAAAGGAGTGGTCAATATCCCCTTCTCCCTGTTAAAGTCAGAGGGACCATTTTAGACCCAACTGTCTACACTTTTGTGTTGTTCTGTCTTTAAAAACATAAAGGTAATGTACTTAGAAGAGAACTCTTGGGTCTGGGCTTTTATTTTTTTCTGGACAAAGGAGTAATTATGCAATCTTTTCTTCAAATTTATGATATATATCAAACTCTGTTATCTAGCATTCAGTCAACCAGATCTCTACTAACTAGCCAACTCTGCTGCTTTATTGCCACATTTATAACTGGTGTTTCCTGGAACCTCTCAGGGGACATCCAACTGCTGAAGGGATGATAAAAAAAAGAAGAAAGATGATATTCACTACCAATAACACTGTTGTTATTTGGTCTTCTGAAAACCGGTAAGCCAGGATTGGTACCTATTTCAATTCTACTAACTAGAATATCCCAAACAGAGAGCTGAGATGGATTTGTTGGGAACAAATCACAGCTCTAAGACAAGAGAAAATTCCTGGCACTCCACCAACTGATAGCAGCTGTGCTGCAAAGCCTTCATGGGACTGGGGTTTGGAAAAATGAGGTACCAGTGAAGTAGTAGAGGGAGAAAATGAGAAGACTCATGTCCAAATTAAATTTATTATTATGAACTTGAAGCTTAAAATTACTGGGATGTAGTACTAGGATGTAGTATTGTGCTGTTAGCCTTGCAAGATCTAGATTTATTATATCAAGTACACTTTAAATTTTACTAGCATATTTCCAGCAATATAAAACAAAAATGCCTCAAGTAGTATGTATTGTGATATTCTCGAATTATCTGCTTTTTTAAGCTTGTGCAATATTAAGTACCATTATTGACTATTATTTCCAGAGATAAAAACCTTTGAAAGTATTACATTGTATTGGGCATGTATACTTGCAAAATTCTTGGCTGTTTCATTTCATAAAATGTCTTAGGAGCCTTTTATAAATCAGTTCCTTTAATTTTCAAGATGGCCCTGCTTCTACAAACAAACCTCCTAACTTAGAACTTCCCTTGATTTTAAAGTTTCAACATTTTGTGCTTTTGAAGTAGTAGAAATCTGCATTATATAAGCAATATTATAGTATAGATTCATATAAATAGTTTGTACTAAGTAGAATGAGGCATGGCTCCTATTTATATTTCTCATATGACTCAAATCTTATCTCAGTATCAGAGGGAAACATTTGTCTGACACAATACAGGGCATCTGGCTTTCTTTTCTAATGCTAAACTGAACAGTTAGCTTTTGTGCAGGAGGGACAAGAAAGCTAAAGTAAATATAAAATTTGAAAAGAACACTAAACTTCATCTCTTTCCTTCTTTCCCACTGGGTTAACCATATTAATATCACTAAGAATTTTAACCACAAGGTACATTGTCATAGTGACCAAGTTATTTAATTCACTTACTAAAACAAAACTTGCACTTCTCAGTCACTTTCCTCTCCTGCTTGGTCCCTCCACTGAAACAGAAGAGCCCCAGAAAGTGGAATGCAGAAATCTTGTGGGGTCAAAGCCTGGGGCTTAGGAAATGCAGGTGGGACATAAGGAACAATTCTGGTTTCTAGTCAATGAAGAATATGAATATAAGTTTAAGATGATTTAGCTCTACTTTTTGACTCACTGATGCTATTTGATCTCAACTGGAGAGCCTGTGTACATATCTGTTTAAGAAGTCAGTTAATCTGGGCACTGATAGCTCACACCTGTAATTCTAGCTACTAAGGAGTCTGAGATCTAAGGATCACAGTCAAAGCCAGCCTGGTCCATGAGACTCTTATCTCCAATTAACTATCAGAAAACCAGAAATGGAATAGTGGCTCACAGTGAAAGAATGCTAGTCTTGAGGGGGGGAAAAAAAAGAGATCAGTGACAGCAGCCAGGCCCTGACTTCAAGCTCCATGACTGACAATAAAAATAAGTAAGTAAATAAATAGTCTGCTAAGACTAGATACCAGTAGCTCACACCTGTAATCATAGCTGCTTAGATAGCTGAGATTGGAGGATCACAGTTCAAAGCCAGCCCAGGTAACAAACTTCACAGATTCTTACCTCCAATTAACCTCTAAGAAGCCAGAAGTAAATCTGTACCTCAAATGATAAAGGACAGTGCCCAGGACCTAAGTTCAAGGCCCAGTATAGGCACAAACACACACACAAAAGATGTCAATGTCAGCTAAAAGCTAACACTGAGACTGTCATGTAAACAGATAATAAGCTTTTGAGAATAAGATCTTATGCTAGAGTTTGCTGGCTCTCTCTATAAGACAAACTAATTCAGTTGTTAAATTAGAATTCATGCCTGCATAAACAAATGACAGGAACTTAATTTCAAGCAGACTTATTATTTTCTACCAATAATATTGTCAGTTAAAGAATTCTAAAAAGTTTTATATGAACTTAAGAAAGTTATGACATATAACTCTAAATCCCAGATCAGATGACTTTGTTAATAAAAAAAAATGCCAGTACAGTATAACCAGTCTAAACAACATATGTGTTTAATGACTTGGGTTTAATTTAGATTACTGACTGAAAGTAGTCCTTCCCTAGGTCCACTTTATCATTTTTCAGCAATAAAAAGAGGAGGAGCAAAACTAGAAAGTTTTAGTTCTCAGAATATCAAGTGCAGTTAACTATTAAATCTATGTATGGTTTTCAAATGATTATCATTTCTTATGGAGCTCTTGAGCATTTTTTGTTTTGTTTCCTGTGCTGGAGAGCAAACACAAGGCCCTGTGCATGTTACATAAGCACTCTATCTCCTGGGTACATCCCAGCCCTGTGTTCTTGTGTTCCAATGCCAAAGATAATCAAAACATTTGCTTCTCTGGAAAATTATCCATAATCCTGCAATCATTCCTTCTACTCTGTAGGAATAGAAGTGGGTGGATGGAGCAAGAGTGACAAATGTGGTAACCTGTAAAGCATCAAAGTAGAGATTATTATTTGACTTACACAAACTGCTTCCAGAAGGAGCCCATTTAAGCACTGACTCTGGAAGCTCATCTAAAAGACTAAAACAAAAAAGAGAGTAACATACAATTAATTTATTTTCAATCCCATGATTCACCATTTTTAATTAGAAAACAAAACTAATTGTATGTTGGTAGGTCACTAAAATTGTTACCTCATTTGTTCTTTTTAAATTGAGTATCAAATGAATTTATAGGAGTTGAAGGAATGCAACAGATTAGTCTATATATTACACACAGATGTAAAAGATGTTTCATTTATCAAAGAAGTTTCCCCTATTTCCTCATTTTCCATCTTCCTGAGCAATAAGCAGCAGTTATTGCTCTTATGGATGACCTATTACACTATATTTTATTATTTCCACATCATTATCGACTTACTATGTCACAATAAAATTTACCTGAATTAGAACTTTTTGAGTTACAGCAAATAGCAAATATATACTAGAAGCCCAAGGATTTTAAGTGTTTACTGGCACAAACTTCCTATTCATTCTTATTATTAAAACAGCATTAAGGGAAATTGAAAACTACTTTAATGGGGCTGGGAAGGTGGCTCAGTGGTAGAGCACTTGCCTTGCATGCCTGAGGCCCTGGGTTCGATTCCACACCGCATAAGCAAAAAGAAAAAAAGCCGAAAGTGGTGCTGTGGCTCAAGTTGTAGAGCGCTAGCCTTGAGCTGCAGAGCTGAGGGACAGCGCCCAGGCCCAGAGTTCAGGCACCACGACCGGACCCCCTCCCTCCCCCCAAAAAAACTTGAAAACTACTTTAATTTAAAAAAATTGTTTAAATAGGGATACAGGTGGACCCATTGCAACAGTGAGATGTACAAGACGTTATGTTGAAAAATGAACTTTACAACAAAGCAAGGATGGGAGGGGAGTGGGGGATGGGGATGGGAAGGGATGGGAAAGGGAAGGGAAACAAAGGAGGAGGCAACAATGCTTGGTAAGAAATGTACTCATTCCCTTGCCCATGTTATTGTAACCCCTCTGTACGGTATTTTCACAAACACACACACACAAAACTCATGAAAAGAGACCATTAAATATAACAAAGTTCATTTTTAATGTACATATCATGTATTTCCTTATTAGTATCAGGTAAATATCGAAACTACCTATCCAGAATTCTAGTCTCACAAAAAAAAAAAACCATGGCCAGAGATGACCACAAAGAAGGTGTTCCATATCATTATCCATTTTTAAGGCAATTGAGAGCCTTTGGGTAAAAATCACATTCAGTTTTCTTTTCCCTTTGTGTCTGCAGCCTTGTAGACTACTATACTTTTACTTTTATCTTTGGATTCTTGGTCATATATGGACAAAAATGGGGAAACCAGAGGCTATTAGTATGGTTCCAGATTTTTTTTGAAGATCCAGACTGGACTTGGAATGAGGATACAAGGGATACACACTGCTGTCCCAGGCTTTCAGATTCTAAATGTGAGGACTCGGGAGGAAGGAATGCCTTCAGGCTGGAGCTGACAAGCCACACTGTGCTCACCTCAAAACCACTCCTCAAGTTTGTTTTTAACCCACCTGTAATAGCAACAAGGAGGTGACCCTTTAATTGCAACTCACCAATTTTTTAATCATCTAGACACTAAACAATGTAGAAATACAGTATAGATGATTTAAGCCAAATTTTGTACGGTAGGAATGCAGAAGTGGGGATGTTTTATCTGGATTGTGTGACAATTTTTTTCTCAGGAACTTACCACTGGAAAGGAATATTTATTTTTCATGTAGGTCACTATATATGTATATTGCAATATTTGCAATATTTTATGGTATTCTATGATTAGAGAGGTTATCAAGAAATACAAAAGGAAAAGAATAGAAAAAATTTAACTTCTTTTCAGAGTTTTAAACTAAATAAGTACAACTCTGAAGTTACTTTAGCTAGAAATATATAAACATTTAATTAGAATTCTTGATAGGAATGATTCACAATCTCAGGCACAGATTTAACAGCAACAACAGATGCATTGATCTAATGTCACCTATGTCCAGAAAAACAAAGTGCCTAAGAGAGGAAGTGGTGTTATGGTTGAATCTATAAATTCCATGTGGGAATCTATAATTCCCATAGTAATGGGAATACATAAACAGCTTTGATGTATTGTTTTCCACTCAGCTTACTGAGATTGGGTAATATCCTGTATTTAAATGTCTGGCATTGTAATTCTAGTGGTTTTATGCAAGTTTTTCTTTTAATATAACTACTTGTTTTAGTCTTGCATGTATATATATGCATATACTTATGCATATATGGAAACCGTTTATGTATTCCCATTACTGTGCTTTGACTCAACCCATACTTTAAGAGAATGTTAGTTATACCGAGGTTAATATGGACATATCACCCAGCAGATAAATGATTAGGTAGTTCTAATACTGACTTACATAAATGCGTTAGTTTTAGGAAAGGGTCTAGTCTACAATTAAGACTGCAGGTGGAGAACCATTTTATGTATGTAAGTATTAACAAATACAACCTATTATTTTGAATATACAGACTAACTAATGTACTGAAATCACACTGAATTTAAATGGATGTACATGAATAAGCTACCTCTCTTTATACACTTTTCTTGTGACTTATCCTACTTAAAACTCAGTATTATTATTTCTGTGGGAACTGCTATGGAACATATCCTGGAATGTATAAAACACTGGTTATTCTCTGCCATATCCAACTGTAAAAAAATAACCTTCTGTTGTAAAGTTGACCTAAATCTTATACTAACAAAATTTAGATGATAAAAATTGAATGTCAAATATTAAAAATGTTTATGTGGCTGCAAGATTCTCTCACATAAGCAGCTCATATAAAATTTTTGTTTGTTTCTTAAGAAACAAAACATACTCCCTCTGAGAGGAATAAGAGGTATATTGTTATCACTTGAAAAATACAAGCCCTAATTGTCCTGCTTCACATTGTTGCTGTGCACAGTTAACGTCAATCACACTAAGCTCAGATGACTTCCACACATTGGTGCAATGCTAATTTGAAAATAATGTCCCTTGCAAACACTACCACCTAGACTTTAAGCTCCGGAAAACACCCTTACAGAAACATACTGAACCTGATGTTCTGGGCTGTAATTCAGGTACATGTGATTTTATAGATGTTATCTTAATGAATTTTATGTCTGTTAGTTTTGTTGGTTTTTTTTTTTTAATCCTTTTCGAATTAAAGAAATTTGCTTTGGCTGTCATGGTGGATGAACGACAGTTTTCTCTGGGATATCAGCTCCCTTTCATGTATGACTTTAGACCTGCTGCAGAAAGTGATGGAAAACTTGGGAATTCATACTTTCTTTTAGCAGTCTGGACAGCCACCGGGTCCTGCAGGTTCTGTTCCCAGGGCAGTTTCCCACACAACCACTGCAGCATGCAGTAGCCCAGGATTTCAACATCACTTCTTCTGGACAGGGCTGTAGGAAAAAGCGTGGAGAGAGAAAGAGGGCATAAGCAAGTTCTTGAGAAATAGAGAAATGAACTACCACTGACAAAATCTGAAAAAGCCCAAATGGGCAAAGTGTTTTGTTTGTTCAGCTGGAGTAAAACTTAAAGGCCCTGGCGTTTGGCCTGCGTCCACAGACAGGCAATGACTTGTTGCTGCTGAAAGGAAGGGTCAGTTTCCTCACCTCCTCCAACTTCATCTTTCCTTAGTCTGGCCTGTCATATGAACTTGATCCCCATGGCCTCTGACATGATCCAGACAACCCATAACCGGCACCAACACTTTCTCAAAGAGCCAAGCAGTAAAACAAAGAAATAAATGTCTGCAGCTAAATTGCTAACACATGTTCCAGGAAGTCCATGGGGTCTGCATTGGTCATGCAGAGACCCTCTGAGCGCAGACTAAACATTGATGGCCTTTCCTGCTCCATTTGCACTAGTGGCAACATAGGCAGTGGAAAGAATATGACAAAACTGCCATCTAGTGTGCAGTCTAAAAACAGGTCTGTCTGAAGAGTTTCCAATTACATGAGAGCAAAAGAAAACATGTTCACAGCTTTAGATACACAGTTATAAAGGTTACCAAAGTTATCTTTAGCACCAACTAACAATTCAACTCACACATCAGAAAATACAAAAGTATTGGTATGGGGTACAGACAGGATGGTGTTCAGCTAAGCAGAGTATTTCAATTTTTAATATAATATGGCTTTTCAAAACACACACTATAAGAATATTTTCAGACTCCTGTAAATCTCATTTACGTCAAACTATTAAACGCTGTGGACTAATTTCATAATAATTTTAAATGCTCTAGCAAAATGCCATATCAAAAGATGGACAGTGAAACTTAAGAAACGTGTCACGATACTTACGTACAAGTCATTCAAATAATAATTAAAACACCAGCAAATACCCATAAAATAAACTCATTTTTATAACCATTCCAAGTGGCTAGAAAAATAACAAGCCAGTATTCATATCTTCTACTACTTGAACATTCATCTACACCTAGGAGCAATATATGCTCATTAAAGCTGTTGTAAACGAGTCCCCTATTTTATTATGTTTCATTAAATACACTCTGAAAAAAGTCACTCAGTGAACTTAAGTCTTGAATTTAAAAAGTCATTCACTAAGAGCAATGTGCCAAAACAATGTGCAACTGCTTTGAGTTACCACGCATAAGTTATTATAAAGGCAGAAGACAAGATTAGCTCTTACACATACTCTATCTTAACTGCTATTAGAGTATTGGATTATTAAAGGCCCTTCAATGCAGTAGAATGCTGCAGTCCCATGGGTGCCGTTTACTTTCTGCACAGTCCTAATGCAAGACTTGGCTCTCATATTAAAATAAAAACAAAGTCTCTACCATGCTGCTCTGTAGTGATTTCTTCAGTAATAAATCTCCCATTAATAATGGAATGGTTCCATTCGTACAGATGTGCTCACAAGTCCCTTTTCCATTATGGCAATTCCTGATTACCACCACTTAAAAAATTCACATCCTTTAAATTTTCAAAAACTGATATTCTAGCACCTGTTTGGATGACAGAGGCTACACATAAGTGGCCCTTGGAGGAAAAACAATAAGAATTAAAATGGAACGAACCTTCCCAGCCACTTTCCTCCCTCCCCCCAACTGAGGGATTAATTGATATGAAGCTGTAAGTAATGACAAGTCATTTATATTTCTGAAACCAATCTTTCATAAACTGGTCTTCATTTAAAATAGTCCTTGGAGAGTTCACTTCACTTCACTATTATAGTTTGGTCTCATCTAATTAAAATATGTGACTTTTTTTATTTTTTTCACTTATTTTACTGTAGGTATACACTAACTATGGTTAAGCAAACATTCCACTAAGTCTTAGAGAAATACTTCTAGTATTATAAAGAATATCTAGTAGTCACCCTTTGCTATGATTATTAAGATAAAAAAACATTAAAAATAGGCTGAGTACATCTCTCTCCTCAAAATTCCCTCACAGAGAAACAAGCGGAAAAGTTTTAATTGTTTTAGGGAAGTTCAAAATCTCTGACTGTATAAATAATTATGTCAACTGTCTACTCAGAGAAGAGCAGTTGCAATGCCTGTTGAACCACTTAAAAACCAGTATACAGGAGGGAAAATACAAAAGAAAAAAAGAAACCATGTAGTACACTGAGAACAATAACAAAGAAAAAACCTCTTATGTCCATATCTTAGAGTTCATTTTCCTTAGCATCATTTTATACAGTGACATGTACAAAGCTATTGAGCTATTATGCTCAGCTGATAAGATTATTCTTATTACAAATAAGGGAGACCATGGTACCTATGTTTCTTTTGGTCTGGCCTACATCACTTAATATTATTTTTTTCCAAGTCTTCCTGATGGAAGCATAGAATTCCAATACACACACACACAAACACACACACACACACCCCACACATTTTCTTGATCCATTCATCTACTGAGGGGCATCTTAGCTATGGTAAATAATGCTGAGATAAACATGGTTGTGCTGGTAGCTTTAGTGTGACCTTGTTTGTGGTCATTTGGGTAAATCCCAGAAGTGGGATTGCTGGGTCATAGGGAAGCTCTATGTGGAGTCTTTTGAGGAACCTCCATACTGCTTTCCAAAGTGGTTGAACAAGTTTACACTCCCACCAGCAATGCAGTAGGGTTCTCTTTTGGCCACATCCCTTCCAGCATCTGTTGTTAGATTTCTTAATTATATCCTAACTGGAGTGAGGTGGAATTTTAATGTTGTTTTGATTCACATTTCTTTTTTGACCAGAGATGTTGAGCCTTTCTTCATGTTTCTATTGGCCATTCTTATTTCTTCTTCAGAGAAGTCTCTCTTTAAGTTTTAGCCTACTTATTAATGGGATAGTTGTTTGAGGATTTGTTTTGGGGGGATTTAATTTTTTGTGTTTGAATATATTTTAGATATAAGCCTTTGTCTGTTATATGGCTAGTGAAGATCTTTTTCCAATCTGTGGGCTTTCTACTGATCTTACTAGCCATGTCCTTTGCCATGTAGAAGCTCTGCAGTTTAATGCAAGCACATTTGTCCAACCTTTCTTTGATTTGTTGTGTATCTGTTGTCACTGTATTCAATTTTGGTACCCTGAGTATTGTATATATATATTTATTATATTTATTTAGCGTAGGGGAGGGGAAAAACAAAATGGTGAGACAAAGGACAAAGGGAGAACCTATACAACTGCAATAGTCACAAGACAATATGTTGGTGATGATCTGTATAGTTTGGTTGGAGGGGATTAGGGAGGAGGAAAAAAGGGAGAAAAAATGAGGGACAGGGTAACCAGGTACACAAGAAGCTCCTTTACTTAAGTAACTGTAACCCCTTTGTATATCACCTTGACAATACAATTAAAATAAGAAATAAAAGAGTATTCTAGGTGACAATGTTAGAATCAATGTGTCATTTACATTCAGAATTGATCAACGAACAGAACTACTGAGGTCTGTCTTTATTGTTACTGTTTTAAATGTACCATGTGATTTTATTTGTTGTTGTTGTTGTTTCCTTTGTATGTTCTTTCCCTTATGGCATACCCTCTGTTGTCAATGTATTTGATTTTGATACCCTCCATCTTGTATATACGTATGTCTAATCTGGGGAGGGGAAGGGGAATAACAAAAGGCTGAAACAAGGGCACAGGTTGATCCACTGCAACAAGGATACCACAGGACAGTATATTGGAAATGAACTTTACAACTTTGGGCAGGGGGTGAGGGAGGAAGGGATAGTGGGACAACAAGGGGGTAAGGGGTAACAATAATCCACAAGAAATTACTCATTGCCTTATTTATGTAACTGTAACCTCTCTGTACAGCATCTTAACAATAAAATAAAATTTAAAAGAGAATGTAGAGGTGCATGCAGTTCAGTGATAGACTGCTTGCCCTAGATTCAATTTGTGAACCACAAAAGAATAAAATAATAAAAAATGCAAAACATTTAATTTGCAAGTTGCTTCTTATATAATTTTCAAACTCATTTTAAAATATGTTAAGTGAAGCAGTATACAAATGAGCCCAGTACTAGGAACCCATAGAGTCGTAATCAAATTCTAGCCTTATCATAATTATATACTTTAGCTCTAAAATTCAGTGATAGTATGTTATATTTTTCTTTTAATTTATTTGCATCCATTAGGATAGAAAATGTATCATGGATTGTTTTCTCTCTGAGTCATATATTTGCATGTTTAGTGTAATTTGGTAATTAATATGGTCATTAATAAGTTTACCTATAGATATAAAAATTTTCACTGTTATCATTGTTTGAAAATGTAGTGTTATTAATAATTTTTTTCCTTGATACTTCCTCAAGTTCATTTCCAAATATTATTTAGCATCTAATTTTATTAGACTTACTAAATGCAGCAAATTACTCTTTTCATTTAGTATGTGGTATTCAACATTGCAAAATAACAAAGTGTTGTCAATGTAACCATAATTGAAACAATAGATACAGATAGGGACATAAATTCTACTTGAATAAAAAAGCAGATCCTAGCAATAGGTGATGCTAGAATGCATCATTAAGAACAATTGAAATAGTAGGGGAAAACAAAAGAGAGGGTAACAATGCTCGATAGGAAATGTACTCATTGCCTTGCTTGTGTAACCGTCACCCCTCTGTACAGTATCTTTACAATAAAAATATTTTAAAAATTGATATGATTTATAGAAAGGTGCTATTGTGCCAAGCACTCTATTTACTATTCAAACAGTGTAAGGTAAATACTACTAAAAATACTGACAAATAAGAAAACAGGCTTGGAAAAGTAAAATAACTCATTCAAAAATCACAGAGAAAACAACTGACATACCTCAACATGGAAGTTCAAGTATTTCAGAATCCAAAGTTAATGCTTTGTCTTATAATTATGCACATACTTATTAGTTCTAGGTTTTGTTTTGTTTTGTTTTGGGGTGAAGGACTGAACTCAGGGCCTCAAATTCCCTATCACTAAGCTGCACTGTTCGCGTTAATTTTTACATCATTCAAACAATAGTTTATTTTATACATATACTTTCATAGCTAAGTATCTATCTAAAGCAAACATTTTAACTTAAAATACTGTGAGACACATAACACAAAGGTACTTTGTCCACGCTGCCACCTCCTCCCATTGCTGTAAGGTTCTCATCCTGGGCTCAGAGTCAATGAAGCCAACAACTCTGGACTGAAACCTATGAAACCACCAGCTACAATAAATCCTTCCTCCCTTAAGTTTTGTTTTTTAATGTCAAGTATTGTGTCACAGCAATGCAAAGTCTCACTGACACACCATCAATAACTACAATTTCAAAAATGTTATTAGAAAAAGGTAGAATGGAATTTTTCATGTCTCAAATAAAACATTAAGCCCAGATCTCTCGTTTTTCCGGTACCTCTTGTATTCTAAGTCCTAGGATTTATTTTTTGTACTTTTGTTTAGTTTGTGAAACTGTAGTTTGTGGAGATTTGAAAGTTATGCATCACAGTAAAGATTCCTTACATTTCCTATTGTATATTCTTAACAAAATAGTTCAACTGAAAACCCAAAGCATAAATCAAGCTTTTAAAAGCAAGGTTTTTCACTATCATTTATAAATTAACCAAGAACTTTATAATAGTAGTCAAATTTACCTAAAAGAGGAAATTAAGTCTATTTTTAACTACCAATGAAATATGGGATATATTAATGTTTGATAATTTACCTTAACATTGTACCTACCATAGGTAAATGAGGTCCATTTTTAAAAATTATTGTTTTAGAATATAAATATAATGCAATCAATGTTGTTTTCCAAGTTTGGGAACAGAAACACATTTTCAGTTTCACATATATTTTGTAAGTTGGAATGCTAAAGTGAAATGAAATCATGCAAGAAATAACACAAGACTTGGATTTCATATACTGTAGCAATTGGCAAAAATAAAAACTATGTAATATATTTCTTTCCTTGACATTGAATATATTACATAAACAAATGGACAATTAAAATGCGATTTAGCTATCATATATTATGGTCATCAATGATGTCAAATTAAAACAGGTATTATATACTCAATGCCCAGGTCTGAACTATTTAAGAAAGCTCAATATGTTAAATGCAGTATATCTCTAGAGAAATTAGGTATTGACTGCACGCCTCAGTGAGTAGAAAAATCTACAAAAATCCATACCACACATTGATCCAAATATTGCTTCCTAACATTACTAAGAATGTAACAAATTTTAAAATAGTGTATTTGACACAGATATAATTCTCCTTAATTATCAGGCAATAAGAACAAAATATGTCAATGTTTATTTATGCTACTTTTATGAACAGTAAAAATTAATAATGGAAGAAATAAGCCTAACATACATAACTCGAATTTTATACTAAATGAGGCAATTTGGCCACTTAGAAAATACCTGTAGATTACACAAGAGAATTGAGTTTGGAATAATAACTGCAATGTTTAAAAAGCATATAGATGCATAGATGATAATACTTCCATTCATCCATTTGTTTAAAGCCACCTCTAGATATTTTTCTATGTATAATTTGGTTCATAATAAAATAAGCTAGTACCTAACATGGTATTTTCTTTCCCTCTCAGCTACCCTCACTTTACATGAAATTGAATTAGAAAATCTTAGGTGAGAGGGCTGAGTGAAACCCCATACAAACTCCTTCTGTATATATATAAAAATCCATAGAAAAATGAGCAGTACCTTCAGCTTCGGAGTAACTACCACAAAAATCACTAGCAGAAAGCAGTCGGTCTGATCAGGTTAGCGGTCTCTACTGAGTGGCTAGCTCCTAAGACAGTTTCACTTTAAAGCCTGAAGATGTTCCCTGACATACCTGACACAGAGCAAATGTTTTGGCATCTAGAAGTTCTATTTCACGTTGAAGACTCTTTTCCTTTTTGCTCTTTATGCTTTTTTATACTATCTTTCCTTAGTATTTGCTCTCAAAGCTGGACTGATACAGAAAAATATTTTTCCGAGTTTCAACTACTTAGAGACTACAACAAAAGTAAACAGAAATGTGTATGCATCGGCCCTTCTACACTTACTTATAGGATTCATAACCCTGTTGTTTGTTAGATATGGCTAAAGGGTATGTTTTATTTTAGAAATTTGTACAAAAGATAGTAGGAATGAACTATTCAAACATTTAGGAATATTAAAATTTCCACTTAGGTATATCAAAATTTCCACTTAGTACTAGACTAAAGCTGCATATTAAAATTTCAGCAAATACATATGAACATTTTTAATTTGCATGTATGTGAATATATATACATTTTACATACAGAGACACCAAGAAATTTCCAATAAATCATTTTAAATGCATTAAATTGTGCTATTTATGGAGATCCTGAATACCCTCTGATATAAGTAAATATCTCAAGGTAAAATTTACCAGCAAATACCAAAATATTTAATGTAAGCTCTTTGCTGAATAGTATTTCTAGTATATAATATAATGACCATTTTAAGTTAAATCTTCTTCAAAAGACCTAGAGTGGTGAAAAATACTTGCAATATCAACAAGTAGGGCTGAGAAGGTGGCTCAGTGGTAGAGCGCTTGCCTTGCATGCATGAGGCCCTGGGTTCGATTCCTCAGCACCACATAAGCAAAAAGAAAAAAGCCGGAAGTGGCGCTGTGGCTCAAGTGGTAGAGTGCTAGCCTTGAGCTGAAGAGCTGAGGGACAGCGCCCAGGCCCAGAGTTCAGGCCCCACGACCAGACCTCCCCCCGAAAAAAATCAACAAGTATTATGATTTAAGGGAGAAAAAAAGTTTAAATAATCTGCAGAATAAAAATTTCTACAAAACTTCCATAAAGATAGCATAATGAAAACATCACCTTGAAACTACATAATTACCTAAAGAGAACTTGCAGAATTGTCACTGTCCAGACTTTGGCCAGCATAACACATAATACCTCTACTTCTACAGTTACAATGCTTTCTTAGCTTTCTTAGTCCTCAAACCAGACTGTATCAGGATTAGAGTGCTAGTTCAAGTAAGTGGCCCAACTATAAGTTAGTATCACTAATTGGACAAGTGTTTAAGAATCTGTATGATGAGTGTTCTGTTACGCCAGTTGGTAAAAAGTACTTTCAGGTTTCTGAAAAATATTAGATATCATCAAAAAAAGCTTGGAAAAAGTGAAGAATGAAATTCATTGGGAGAAAAAGACATTAATAAAAGAACACTATCAGTGAGTACTTCTAGAGTCTAAAATAGCATTTTCTTAATCAGAGCCAAACTTCAACTCTGTCTTTAACTGTTTGCTGATTTATTAACAACATAAATGGTGAAAAACTACACAATACCACTATATTTTTGAGTGACCATTACTTTTCTAACAAAACTATACTTGACAAAAGCATAGTGATTTGTTTTACTGTGTTCTAAAGTACAAAAGCTAATAGCTGTTTTAGAGACTGTGACCTAAGATTCTTCTTCACAGGAAGAATGTATACAACTGACAAACTTGTTTCACTATTTCATGGCCTACCTTAAACTAGTGTAGGTTTTAATTGCTCTGTAAAATGATCAAGACCTTCTACATTACATGGCCAATGGTGCTTTTAATAGAAAAGGCAATAATATACAGTTGTTTGGGCCACTAAAGCTGGAAAATAGCAGTTTAGGTTAACAGTTCAAAAACGATTAACAAGTACAAATGAGTAATCGTCTTTTCATGAACACGTGGTCTTTTCAAAGCTGTTTATAAATTATTTGTTGGGTTTAGCATATTTGAAAATATTTTTATAAACATAGTTTATAAATAATATAATTTTGAGAACCAAAGTTTTATAATAACACCATTTTTTTCAATAGCATAACATTAGAATTGACTTTTTGTCTTGCTGACAGAGCAACTAAGAAAGTACAGTTGCATTGACCATATTGATTGTGAACAAAGCAACCGTCAGTGGGACTCAGCACCATATATTTTCAATATTGACCTCCTACTTCCTTTTCCATGGCTTTCTGGGTCGGCTATTGGATTTAGACTGCAGAGTAATAAACAGCTAAGGTTTAATTAATGGTAAATGAATACAAGACATAGGTTATGACTTTAACTAATTAGGGAATTGTTGAATTAAGTCTGCCTTGGAATTCAAGGCAGTACAATCAATATCCAATAAAAGGACTATGTATGTAATTTACCTGCAAATGTGTTTCCAATACCATCAAAGTGAGTTTAAATAAGTAAGATATATGAAAGGCGACTAGAAGAGATTTCCACAAGTTAACACTTTACAGTTTCAGAAGAGACATTCTTATTGTGGAGGATGGTACTATCTAAAGCTTTGATCTGTGTACAACAAAAATAGAAATAATTGATAATGTGTGCAGCTTCACCAAATCTGTGATTCTCACTCCAGCATAAAAACTCAGCACTGACCTCCAAGTTTAATATATTCAAACTAGCAATTTTCTAGGTAAAATGAACATCTAGTTTTGTTTACCTGACACCGTTTTGCTCCTCCCTCAGTTGCTACAGTCTCCAACCACTGGAGAATATTCATTGGTATACATTGGTATAGCAGGAATTCACCACTTTTCATAAAAAGCTCAACAGTGCACTCACTCTTCAAGCTGACTATGCAAAGGTCACTCCACACAGCTCTAATCTCTTGACTCTAATCATTTTCTGAAATAAAAGAAAAAGAGAAAAGAATCTTACCTACTCCCTTGTGGGCATCCAAACTGGTAAACTCTATTGTCCCATTATGGCCTTTTCTTGGGTTTTCTTGATACTGTTTGTGGTTCCCATTGGGACAATACCTGTAGGAAAGTCCATAATCTGCAAGATAAACCTGGAAAGACATGAACAGGCAAATAAGTAATGCCTTTGTCCTCTGAAACTATAACCTTCATAATTAAGTCTTAAGAAACTGGTGATTTAAGTATAGCCATGGAGCTATATTTTATTAAGCCAAATGGCGCTTTATGATAAAAGATATACAACTGGGGGCCATAACACTAACTTTCCAACCTAATCCTTACATTATCATAGGCATATCTTATTTCTTAGTTTTTTATTTTTAATTTTGCTTCTAATTTCCCTTCCCTCCAGGTGGGCATCTAGATATCATAAACCACAATATGTCTTTTTAGATCTATATTCACAAAGCTCATGAGGCTCTCCGTTTTCTTGTAACCCTTCCTTCTGAAATATTAAACTGTTATAAGCAGGGAAGGAAGATGAGAACAAACATTTTAAATAACTTACGCCTAATGTCTATGTTCCCATTAATAGGAAGTATAAAAAATAGAGAACAAACTAAGAGATAATGATTTTTAAAAATTCACAAATGAGTGAACATCATTCTGTTGTCTGTATTTAAGAAGAGAACATCAAAGCAGAATATCTGGACTTTTAAATACATCTATATCAACATGGTAATCTTTGCCAGTCAGAACTGCAGTGTTTTTTGTTTTGTTTTTTTGTCGGTCGTGGGGCTTGAACTCTGGGCCTGAGCGCTGTCCCTCAGCTCTTCAGCTCAAGGCAAGAGCTCCACCGCTTAAGCCACAGCGCCACTTCCAGTTTTCTAGTGGTTTTTTGGAGATAAGAGTCTCACAGACTTTCCTGACCAGGCTGGCTTTGAACCGCAATCCTCAGATCTCAGCCTCCTGAGTAGCTAGGATTACAGGCGTGAGCCACTGGCGCCAGGCAGAACTGAAGTCTTAAAACAGAAATTAGTGTTAAAAGTTAGACAGTAATTCCAAGGAGCTAGAAGGGGAGAGATGGTTTATTTTGTAGTTATACATATATTGAATGGACAACTGTTTTGACTAGACTTTGTGTGATATGGTGATGGAAAATAGTACTCTAGTTCCCAAACACACATTGCTATGCCCCCCTTTGCCAAGCAAAAGAAAGTAGTTTCAAAAGAAAGTACTTTACATATACATATATGTAAAATTTAGGGATTTAGACAGTGTAGCTCTCTCAGACACAATGTAAGCCTGCAGTTAACATGTAAAGTCTATTTAAAATAACTTCAGTATTCAGTTACTCATTTCTTTAAATTCTGGGTTTTTTTGTTTTGTTTTTGTCAGTCGTGGGGCTAAAACTCTGGGCTTGGGCGCTGTCCTTGTGCTTGAGCCACAGCGCCACTTCCAAAATTCTGGGTTTTAAGGTAATCCAAGTAGTAGGTAGTTAGATCTTAAAAATATAAAAAGCACAGAATTTTTTCTCTTTTTTTGGAGAACGTAACTTACTGGACTGTCTGAAAATCTATTTCAATTTTTTTTCTCTCTTCCTCACTCACAGTTTCTCAATGTGGACTCAGAAGTAATTGATTTGTCTCAAATAACTAGACACTTCAGGATAAGACACTTGCTTTTGCTATGTCTGATGCATTTTTGTTTTAATTTCACAAACCTTAGTTCATTTTGCAAAGTAATTATTTGGAAATGTACATATGGATAACAAAAACTAAAGAATCAAATTTTAATAAATAGATCCAATTGCCATTAAAAAGAAGCTTTTTTGTAGTCTTTAGAAGAAGCTTTTCATAGTCTCACTACCTCAAAACATAAGACCCAGCTTTTAAGGAGTGATGCTATGTACACGTGGTATATTAATGCTTGATATTCTTTGACCTAAGACATACTAACTGAAATCTGACCATTTTTCTGTATTTTATTGACTTGGAAACTGAAATTTAAGGAGGTCAGTTGAAAATTAATTTCCATACTATAAAGTCAGGATTATATGATAGTTCTAACTTTAAAAGCTTCATAGTCAATTTCAAGAAAAGTTAAATTGATTAATGAGACTCTAGTGAAGATTACACAAAAATAGGGGAAAAAATGGCAGGAGTTGTTTCCGGTACTGGGGTTGAGCTAGAGAAAGTACTAGAAAAGCGTAGGGGATGATGGTCAATGTGATTGTGCCATTTGTGTTTCCTACATAGTACTTACTCCTATCTTCTACATAGATGACAGTCTTGCACAGTGCAACTCCTAGGTCCTTAATAAATGCCTGTATTTTAGAATTGGTAAGAGATGTAGAAAACCTTACATCTCAAAGGAATTGGGAAAGGATCTACAATTTCAAGTTTTCTTGAATAAATACTCTAAGAAAAAGAAGGTTAGGGAACTACAGTTTAGAAGAAAACTTAAAACATTAGTTGAACTCAAGGGAACCTTAAGACTGTGTTAGTCATCACTGTGATTCAGGTCTTTGGGTTTATGAGGTTGTTCAAAATTGGTAGGATACTGCAAAGTTTAAATTCAATATAAAGACAAGAAGATAATAATACAATGAAGAAGACATATAGGAACCACATTTTAATCAATGAATATTTCAAATCTAAAAATGACTTAAAATATGCATGGGTACAGCCTTAAGGGACATGTATTATATGGAAGAAACTTCTAAAGTATCAACACTATCAAACCAGAAATGTTCTTTATAGTCTTAATAGAGAGTTACAGGAAAAATTCAAATCATGAAAGAGACTATTTAAAGACTCATTTAGCAAAATGAAAAACATTATGTCCCTGTTTGGATTTTTATTTACTAGTTTAACATATGGTTTTATACATAATTATATATATATATACATATTTATGTATATATATACATGCATTCTATGTAGTATGTGCATATATGATATGTATATAGAGAGAGATTTTATGAGGACTGAATTATAATATATATGAATCTTTTTAGAAATATATATTATGAGGCAGTGACTCACAATTAGGCTTGACTATTTTTGGTGAGGCCTGATATAAGAAAAAGCAACATCAATATTGACTACTTTGATTCATATTAAATCAAACTAAAAGTTCTACTAAGATAACTTGGTAGTCAGTCTAGAATTTTGCTAGAATGATTGGAAGGAAGGAGAGGGAAAATGCCTGGGAAATGTCAAACTAGAAAAGAGAAAAAAAAGCTTCTGAAAGTAATATCTGTAAAGGTTCTACTAGAAGAAAATATAAACTGGGAAAAGTGCTTTTCAGGAATTATTTCCTTAGATTTATACAGCTATATCCAGCTAGCGGGCATTGCTCTCATTGTAGGAGATAAGCAACTTGCCCAAGTCACATAGCTAGTAAAGAGCATAAGCACAATTCCAATCTAAGCAGTAGGACTCAAGTTCCACATTCATATGCATTCACTCATTCATTCTTTCTCCATCATATAATAAAGAATTGGGGTATGCTAAAGTAAAAACCAAGCTCAAAACAATACAATCTACAGTAGGAGTTATAGTTTAGGTCTTAGTTTTTGCATCTTTTAAAAGTAAGTAATTTCGAGAGGACTGAAAACAAAATGAATCAGGGAAGGTGGGAGGGAAGGAAGGAAGGATGGGGGAAAAGGAAAAAAGGAAGGGAAGGGAAGGAGATGAAGGAAGACCTCAAAGTAGCTCATAAACCTCATAGAAGCCTAAAATATTCACCAGCTAGCTCTTTACAGAAAAATTTTGTGAACCTCTCACCTACAGTGAAATTGGGATTTAGTTGACTTTTTTATTGCACCCTTTTCCCAATGAGAAAAAAATAACATGTAGTTAATAATTTTCACCTTAAGTATCCCTGGTTTTAGACAAGCTTGTCATGGGACCTCAAGATTTATACCAGGACTGGGTAGGGGGGCATTATTGGCATTGTAATAAGGCTAGCCATAGGAATATTTAAAAAGCTAGCTCCTTAATGCATTTTAAATAATCTTTACAGATTTGTTTCCAAATTCGGTAATCTTTTCCTTTCCCCATGGGTATAAGACACAACCCTACCTAATTCTCTGCCTTTTAATCCTAGAGATCTGTAGACTTTTTTAACTGTATTTTTTTTGTCTTTTTTTTTTCTATTGGGGATCTAACCCAGGACATGTACTTGCTAGGCAAGTTTTGCCACTGAGCTACATCCCAGCCCATGCACTTTATTAACTGTCATACTACCACATCATAACACCTATTAATTTTTTATTTCTATGAAGTACAGAAGGAAATGTTCTTTTTTACTTTCTAATTCTGTAGCCATTGAGGCGCAGTCCCACCAAGACAGACCCGCCTTTCATTTGTAAGGAATGCAACAGGATGCAAAGGCCTAGCAGCAGATCCCTAGGACATGCCACATAATGTACAAGCGATAGCCACACTACTTTCTGGATAGTTTTCAACAGTGTCTAATCATGAGAGGATAGAGTATATGTCTTGCCATCTCTACTCTATTGGTGTCTTTCCTGGTGGGTAATATGCTGTGAAGTCCTTAATAAGTTGGTTGGGAGAGTTATATCTGTAGCAGAGTTTGGGGTCCTCCTTGCTCAATTCTGCTTCTTGCTCTGCCACAGTGTCAGTGCTACTACTCAACCCTGATTACGACCCTTTCATTGTTCATAGACATTACCCTCCAACAAAGCTCTTGTACATCTGATTCTGTCTCAGCATTTACCTCCCTGAGAACCTCATTGGTAAAGCAGGTCAATAAATCATAGCTCCAATAAATGAAATGAAGCAACACACACACACACACACACACACACACACACACACACACACACACACACACACACACACACACACACACACAATCTTGTCAACATACTAAACAAGCCCAGCTAAAAACTCCACTTTCTCCTTTGGACCCACACGTTTTCTCATTCACCAGTTCTATATTCACTTAACATTTTATTTCTTGTCTCTGCTAGCTTGTGCTTATAAGCTCTTCCATTTCACATATAACTGAGGTGCTTTTTTCTACATCTATCATACTTTTTGAATTCACTCCCATGCTTTTTTATTTCATCACTCATACTTGAAACTCATTCTGGAACACAGCTTTACTTAAAATGTAGCTTTCTTTCCCTCTTTCTTTTTCCTTTTTTGGTGCCAATCCTGGGCTTGAACTCAGGGCCTGGGCATTGTCCTTGAATTCTTTTCCTCAAGACTAGACCTCTACCACTAGGGTCATCGCTCTTCTTCCAGTTTCACAGCCTTTCCTCCCTGGGTTGGTTTGGAACCATGATCCTCACATCACAGCCTCTTGAGTAGCTAGCATTATAGCTATAAGCCACGTGTGCCCAATTGGAATGCAGCTTTCTAAAAACACAAGGCAATCTGATAGCTTGCACTTGTATTCACATGGATTTACTATTTTAACAATGCATAACATTAGATAGCTTATGTTTTACTTATGCCTTGGCTCCACATTTAAAGGCTGGGGGCTTCTTAGAAGGACTGAGGCAAGATAATGCAGATGTATTTCTGTATCCATGACAGCCCCTATTATAAGGCCTTCTGAAAGATTTAAATAAGTATTTACTTGACGATGGTAATAACTGGAGAAGGTAAAGTAAATCATTTTCTGTATCTATCAGGGTACCAAGCACATTTTGGGACTCATACACTTTTTGAAAAAAGAAAGAAAAAGAAATGCACATTTATTAAATTCTTGTCATGGTGACATAAGTGTTGTCCACTAGTCAAATCACCAAACCTTTATAACCTCTAAAAGAACCTTCTTTTAAAGGATGAGGTCTTTTGAGGATGACGAAATAGGATGAGTAAGGTTACAGAGAAACTTCTGGTAGGTAGCCAAACTGGGATTTGAACTTGAATTAACATGAACAAAATGCTGAGGTTTTTCCATGCACCTCAACAGAGGAAAGGGAAAAGACAGTAAGCATATCTGCAGGTCTTGTGCTCAGACTAAAAACATAGCAGCCTATAAAGTTTTCCAGCAAGAAGTCACTATATCCAGTAACATTTAACTTGGGCTTGAAAAAATTGAATATTCCAGAGATAGAAACAAAGAAAACAGAATTTGGGTAGGTGTGTGCTAGTAACAAAGAGGTTAGTAGAAACACAAACCAGGAAAAAAATACTTGCATTCAGTTACATAGAATTTTGGAAACTATGAAGAAGTTGGAGCACAGTTTTTCTAAGTTAAGAGCACCAGAGAGGAGCTAGGAAGGTGGTTCAGTGGTAGAGCGCTTGCCTTGCATGCTCAAGGCCCTGGGTTCGATTCCTCAGCACCACATAAGCAAACAGGAAAAAGCCGGAAGTGGCGCTGTGGCTCAAGTGGTAGAACGCTAGCCTTGAGCTGAAGAGCTGAGGGACAGCGCCCAGGCCCAGAGTTCAGGCCTCACGACCGGACCCAAAAAAAAAAAAAAAAGAGCACCAGAGAGATAGAGAGGTAACTATGAAGACAATGTGAGTGGCTGGACAAATAAAGATGAAGAGGAGAAAAAAGGGAAGAGGAAGAGGATAAAAGATATCTGGAAAGAAATGAGATCACATTTGTATCAAAAGCAAACTAGCTGATTGCCAACAAATACTCTAATCTACCTCCTAGTTCAGGCAACATTGTAGAATTAGTGGTAGTAGCACTGATGAAAAATACAAGCTCTCCTTTCTATCAAAGGCTTCATGCTTTTCAAGCAACCAGTAATTCTGAATACTGATTAGTCAGACTGACACAAAAGGAAATAAAACTTTCAGTGCTGAGGATCTAATGATGCGTAGTTGCAGACTTGAACTTTGGAACTAGACTCTTTGGGCTTGAGATCTGGCTCTACTTTTTTTAAATAAGTTTTTATTGTGAAAATACTGTACAGAGGGGTTGTGGTTACATGAGCAAGGTAATAAATACATTTCTTACCATGGTTCTTAGCCAAGTTACAATATACTTCTTTGTGTCATCTAAAAGGAATGTCAGTACCATCATCAAAGTGGTATTGTAAGGATAAAGTGATTTAAACATAAGATCCTTAGGTCAATATCCAGCAATACAGAAAGAGTACCATCAATAGCTAGAAAATAACACCTAACCAGAATCTATGTCATGTTTCTAAGTCTAAAGAATTCTTGTGGGGCAAAGTAAGATCAAGCATTCTTTTGTTATCAGCATAACAATCATAAAAATATTTCATAGCTATTACTTCTGGGGGTGTTTACATTTTCTCTCCTCAGTTCTGGTGGCTTCAAGCATTCCTTGGCTTTGTAGGTATTTTCCATATTTGTTTTTTGTCCACATCATCTTCCCTCTTTGCATGTGTTTTTCCCTTCATTGTAAGGACTCCATACATATCAGATTAGGGTCCTCCCTAATGAATTCCTATTAGTTTGGTGATCTGCAAAGACCTTATTTCTAAGTAAGGTCACAGTCACTGGTTCTAGGAATGTTGACACAATTCAATCCCCAGCATTTCCCACTGTTTCTCTTGGTGAACACCCTGTCAGGATTCTTTGTATAAGAAAATATTCCTAATTGCCAGTATGTCAAATAGTAAAGGTCTTAACATAATGGTGAGATTTATCCTTTTAGGAATTTAAGAAATGTACAAGTGATATAGTTTCTCTAACTTTCTTTACTATAACCAGCTATACATAGGTGGCTAAACTTGTGACTTCTGAAAGTGACTAATTAATACATTCATTTATGCATTAGTACATTCAATTCTTCATTCATTTTTCACTTTTTTATTGAATGTTTCTTCTCTTCTCTATTCTGTCCCTCTCTTCTCCCCCCACTCTGTGTATGTTCTGTGCTTGTGATAAAACATAGTTCCTAGTTTTCCTATTCACATCATCAGACTAAAAATGTACTTATAACCCAAAGCAATCATGCTCACATGGTTTGAGATGAGTTTTTAAAGTCAGATTTGTAGCTAACCACCAGTTCCACATGGTGGGTCAGAGGCTAGGAGAGATAAAAGAGATCACTCAGGCATTCTTGATTTATAGAAGGAAACACTGCAGTACAGGTAAGTCTACTGAATTAATTGTAAAAAAAAAAAAAAAAAGGAAAAGAGATAAAGTATGAATAGAATTCCCATTGTTTTATGAATTGTAGAACTGGAGAAAATAAAACTGTACCTGATCATAAGAAATGATTGCTTATTTTGTGATAACAGCAATGATTATATGGTAAATTGTCCTTAGTTTTTGAAGATGCATACTTAAGTATTTAAATATTTAGGTTAAAAATGTGACCATACCCAAAGTTCACTTTAAAAGACTTCAGCCAAAAGATAAAAATTTTCTATATTTTTATTAGCATCAGTTAACTGTTATTGCAATCAGACTTAATCCTTCTATCACTCTCCCTCATCAAGTTTTTAAAATGTCAATTCTTAAACCAAAATGCATATGGAGCTTCTAATATTCGGTATGTTTAAATTTTTTCAACAGTTTAAAAAATGTATCTTCCTACAGGCAATATTATATATTTAACACATTTGTTACCAATGGGCAATAAGTTTCTTAAAATATTAATTTTAAAGATGGACTTTACCGTTTCTAACATATTTACTGTGCTGTTCTCTTCAATATTTTCCATAGGTCACTTTCATTCAACAATAATAATTCTAATAGTCCATATTCAGATAGTAGTTCCATAACATTTTGAAGTACGAATTTTTAAATACAGTGACAATCTGATTTTGAAAATATACTATACTATCATGTTAAGAATAAACTCAAAACAGGAACATTGATATGCTAACCACATATTTGATTACTTAATTTTAAAATATTAAACATATTTTCTATGTACTTCAGCTTTTTTTAAAGATTAGTTCTACAAGCTATTTTGGAATTCTTGCTGTATGATTTGCCAAATGAAAGTAAAGTCAGCTCCAAATTTTATTTTTATCTAACTATCCGTAAGGTGTTAATACTAAGTACATAGCAAGTTATTAAAGCTCAAAAACAACTTATTCATGTGACAAATAGCTATTATACTGAGGCAAAGGAAATTTCAGTGCAAGGGAATATGTAGAGACATTTTAAATTTTGCACATGCTCAACAAAAAATGTTACTACTAAATGGTAACTGTATTATGTGCACATAACATGTAAAATGTGCAAACACACTTTCACATTCCATCTTATAAGTAACCATGATTGATAAATAGATTGTGTTAGAATTCCCTCTAGCAAACACTGAACAAGCAATTTTAATGAGGGTTATGACTCTACCCTTTGGAAATTCTAGGGACTCTGAGAGTATTTTGCTACCAGAAAAAGGTCAGGAGCTACAATTTCTTTTTCCAGATCATTAACATTTTCACTAAATCTAAATTTTATAACTTTCTTAGTTTTGCTACAAAAGGTAAGATACTTCGAAAACCTTAGAAGAAACACTACTTTGTATAATCAGCACTTAGTACGTGGAACATGTTTAGAAGATCGCAGAATTTTAGAGGTAGAAGGAACCTTTGAGACACTTTCAGTCTTCTGCTTTATAGACTTGAAAGCCCAAGTCCATGCTAAGAGATTTGCTGAAGATTGTGATTCTACTCAAAGACAGAGTGGGACTAGAACCCAGTCTCCTGACAGCAATCAAGAGGTGACAAGTGTTTTAAAAAACTGTAGGTTTCCAAAGGTTACCCTTAACACTTAGCAGTTAAGATGCAGAACTGTTCTCCAGAAGGGTCATCTTTGCTGACTTAACAGGCAGCTAGAAAGACAGAAACACATGGAATATGAATGGCAAAGGACTTTACAGTCAATGTACTGCCCCACGTAGTAAGGCACTAGGCACTGACCCCATTAAAAACTGGCCTCACATCTCAGGTAGTCAAGACAGTATTTCTTGAAGAGTTATGTGAAATAATATGAACACGGTGAGAAATGTAAAAGAAAGAGATGAATACCTACCTATAAACCTGAAGGAATTATTCCAGTTCAGAATGTAGTGTGATGTAAGAAAAGTGAAATCCTAGGGTTCATGGGTTTAGACACACAGTAGGAGCTAAAGGGAATCAGAAAAAGGAGAAGAGCATAATACAAAATCAACAAGGAAAGTGGAGCGCCGGTGGCTCACGCCTGTAATCCTAGCTACTCAAGGAGGCTGAGATCTGAGAATCATGGTTCGAAGCCAATCCAGGCAGTCCATGAGACTCTATCTCCACTAAACCACTAGAAAACCAGAAGTGGTGCTGTGGCTCAAGTGGTAGCACGCTTGCCTTGAGCCGAAGAGCGCAGAGACAATGGCAAGGCCCAGAGTTCAAGCCCCACGACCGACCAAAAAAAAAAAAAATCATCAAGGAAGGTGTTATATAAGAGCAAGGAAGTACCCTGGTACATGAAAAAGGACTATGCTTCTGACTTCAAAGGGAAGCATTAAGGAGAACTCCTATACACTGAAGAAGTAAAAGGTTTGATGCTAGTCAAATTGTCTCAACTTCCTAACTGTAACACTGGGATACAGATCCAAATGGTGTGGCTCAAAACCATCACTCTGCGTCACTTCTGCGAATGCCAGTATAAGTGTGCAAGTAATGAAATCAGAAAGATATAAGTCCAACTTCCTAGGCATCAATTTGACAATATTTTATTATATGTGTCAAAGCACATAGTCCAAGAAGATAATTTAACCATTAATCTGGAAAGCACAGATTGAAAAACATATTTTATTAAAGAATATATAATTTTTACATAGTAAATGTTGAAAAAACAGTATGAATTTATTCTTATTGACAATTATCTTTTCTCAAAGTTTGTTTCTTAATATGATTTAAATTAAAATTTTTAATGTAATGAGCTTTTAACCAAATCGGAACAAAGGACAAATGTTCCTCTACGGAAGTTTTTTATTTTTTAGTGGTTTGTCTAATCTTTAATATTCTTGATAAAAGGGAGATGACAGAAGAATAGGAAATCACAGAGCAAAGAATAATAAGGCAGCGAATACCAAAAGAGGAAGTGTAAAACTAAGTTTTTCAATATATACAAGCATGCTATTTTTTAAAAAAGTTTTAGACATGTAAAGGATTGCTGTACTTATAGTCAGTTATTGAACTATATATCAAGAAACAAGCTTCATTTGATCAACAGATGACTTTAATTTTTGGCCAAAGAACAGGAGGGTAAGTATCTAATATATTTAATTATATCTAAGAAGAAAATAAGATTGGGAATAGATGGATGAAGAATTTTCAAATCATGTGTGTTGTAAAAAAGTAAATTAGTAACTAAAACATATGTAGCAATGGTTAAACAAAAGTAAATTAAGTTCATTAATAGTGAATAAGCACAACAACTCAACCAATTTTATCTAATTGACTTTTATCAAATATCTACCTTAAAACAAACAGCAGGATATATATAATTTTCAAAGGCTCCTCAAACATTCAGCAAGTTAGCCTGTGTCAGAAAATTATTTTTAATAAGCTTAAAAATAGTTTAGTTCTATTACTGAATTAAGCATCAATAACGATACTGGACTCCAGTGCTCACGCTTGTATCCTAGCTATTCATGAAGTTGAAATAGGACTGAAGTTCAAATCTGCTTCAACCAGAGAAATCTAAGATACTCATGTCCATTTAATCAGCAAACAGCAGAAGTGGAGATGTGGTTCAAGTAGTAGAGTACCAACTTTAAGTGAAAAAATTAAGAGTGAGAGGGTCTGAGTTTAAGTCTCACTGTCAACACACACACACACACACAAACACACACACAAATCAATGATAAAGATCTGAAACTTTAAAAATATTTGGACTAAAAAACATAATCCCAAATAATGAAAGGCAAGAAAATAAATCAAAGGGGAAATAAGAAAACATTTTAAAGTTATGCAAAATAAAAGCAAAACTAAATATGAAAAAGAAAACAAGTGATTCATCTTGGCACCTCATAAAAGACTCCATAGTGTTAAGATTGAAATTTCCAAATAAATCTACAATTAACACACCCCTAATCAAAATAGAAACTGACAATTTGGATCTAAAATATTACATAGGAGCATACAACCAAAACAGTTTGAATAAATGAACATAATGAGAAGAATTATACTACCTAATTTCAAAACTATAAAACCATAGTAGTCAAGATAATGTGATACTATACTTCATCATGATTAAATATATCCATTTTTAGAGGACATGGATAAGACACTGAAAAGATAGATTACAGATGAAGAAATTATGTGCAAAATAAGTATCAGACAAAGGACTCCTATTCCCCAAATATGAAGATCTCCTACAACACATTCAGAAAATAAACCCATGTAAAAAATGTACATATTTGCAAAAGAAAATGAGAGTGGCAAAACAGTGCATGAAATTTGTTCAACATTAGCCATTATAGATGATTGCTGCAAATTTAAACTACTACATATAAGTAACATCTATTAAAATGGATAAAATTTAGAAAACTACTAAAAACAAAATATGGAGCAAATAGAATTACTACCCAATGCTGATGGGAATATATAATATTATGATCATTCCAGAAAATAGTTTGTCAGTTTCTAAGTAAAGTTCAATTATATGACCTAGAAATTCCACTCAATGATTTACCCAAAAGAAAAAGAAATAAAAACATAAACTTACCCCAAAGTCGTGATTTTATTCATAATTGTCAAAAACAGACAACAACCTAAATGCCTTACATTAGATGATTAACTGGCAACACAACACTACTACCTATCAATAACAAAGAATGAACTACTAATAAACTGTAAGAATAAATTTCAAAGGCACTGTGCTAAGTGAATAAGTCTTACATAGATGAGTTCATACCTTATGATTCTAGTTACACAATACAAAGATACAGAGACCCAGTTGCTCCAGGATTTACAGGGAAGGATGGCAAGACAAAGGGACTGACTATAGAGTGAGCTTTGGGGAGAATGAAGAAAATGTTCTATAACTTGATGGTAATGGTTATAAGATATAATATATATATATATATATACATGTATACACACACACACACACACACACACATATGTGTGTGTGTGTCAAAATATATCAAACTATATTTTGAAGACTGAATTTTACTGTTTATAAATTGTAACTCAAATCATCCCTGTCTTAAGTATGCAAACTTTTAAAGGCTTTTAATACATCTTGCCAAATTGTCTGTCCATTAACTTAACATATTCTCCTATTTCTATTTAATTTACCTCCTAATGGCATTCTTTTATCAGTGTCAGTATTATCAGATTATTATTTCTGATTCTCCAATTTGCCAGATCTTTAAAAAACACTATATTCTGGGTGGTTTTGGGAGTTTTGTTTGTTTGGTGTTAGTCTTGGGGTTTGAACTCAGGACCTGGGCACTGTCCCTGAGCATTTTTGATCTTCTCTCCTTCCAGCTTTTTTAAAAAATTCAATATAAGAATTTAATGGACTTTTCTACCTAGGACACTTTTGAACTATGATCCTCAGATCTTGGGCCTCCTGAGTAGCTAGGATTACAGGTGTGAGTCACTGGCACCCATCTTTTTTGATCTTCCTATCATTTTGTTTTTAGCAAAGGTGATCATTTATCATGTTTCTAGAACAATCTTTTTTCTTCTAAGTTTTGATTACTGCTTTATACAAGTATCAGCTGTTTTTCTTAATTTTTTAGTACTCCCTACATATTTTTAAATACTTGTTATAAATGTTATTTCCAGTCTATTTTCTTTTTGTTTGAGTAGCTAGCTATTATAAAATATTAATCTACCAATACTTCATTTAGATTTTTTCTTATACTTTAATTTGTAAACTTTTTACTCACATAAATATCAGCCAATAATTCAATATTTTTCTAATTTTTATGTACTCAAATGTTTTAACTTTTTAAACCTGTGTTGATGCCAATGGCCAATGGTTACATGTAGCTATTTAGATTAAAAAATATTTACAATTAAGTTAAATTCATATTAGTCACAGTCGTATTAACCACATTTTTATAATAGGATAACCTTTAAGTTCAATTTCAAGTGAGTTAAGCAAAACTGAGGGGAAAGTTCCATGAGACCTAGTATACTACTAGTCCAACCTCACCGGAGCAAGATATCTCAAGTCAACACTTGACATTTAACGTTCAGCTCTTGCTGTACTCTATGGGTCTCAACAAAGAAGTCATGCCAGGCATCCACTTTAGTACTATTCATTAGTTTCACTGCTCTAAAAAACGCCTGGGCTCTGCCAAGTCATCCTTCCTTCTCTATAACCCATGATACTCAGCCATGTTTCATGATCACCATAGAATTTTTTTTACTATTTCTATAATTTTATCTTTCCCAGAATGTCACATAATTGAGTCATACAGTACAAATTTTTTTTTTTTATCAGATTGACTTTTCATGGATCAATATGCATTGTCTTCCTAGAAAGTTTCTTTGTAGCACTGATTAGTATTCCAGTGTCTGGATATATCTCCAGCTTTACAGAAGGACATCTTGGTTGCTTCCACATATTGTTAAATATAAATAAAACTACTATAACCATCTGTATGTGGGGGTTTTGTGTAGATGTGTTTATAACTCATTTAGGTAAACATGAAAGATGCATAATCATTGGATGACATGCTGAGTCTTAACCTCCTTAAAATTCACAGAAATTTTTTACACATGGTGGTACCTTGCCAATAATCTCAGCTACCCAAGATCCAGAGCTGGGAACGTTATGGTTTAAGGCCAATTCAGGTACAAGTTTGCAGGAACCTATCTCTAAAAATTAAGCAAGGCGGAAGTATGGCTTAAGTGGTAGAGCAAAAAAAGCTTTGCAAAAGTAGAAAGTCTGAGTGGAAACCCCTACTACCACAAAAAAATCAATAAATAAAGCAAACAAACAAATACAAAAAAAAAGGAAAACAAGCAGGGAGTAGTATAAACACCTGTAATCTCAACTATGCAAGATCTCAGCTGGGAGCTGGTGGCTCACGCCTTTAATCCTAGCTACTCAGGAGGCTGAGATCTGAGGATCACAGTTCAAAGGCAGCCCAGGCAGACTCATATCCAATTAATCAAAAACCAAAGTGGTAGCCTGGGGACTGGTGGCTCACCCATGGTCACGCCTATAATTCTAGCTACTCAGGAGGCTGAGATCTGAGGATCATGGTTCAAAGCCAGCCTGGGCTGGAAAGTCCGTGAAACTCTTATCTCCAATAAACCACCAGAAAACCGGAAGTGGTGCTGTGACTCAAGTGGTAGAGCATTAGCCTTGAGCTGAAGAGCACAGGGACAGCACCCAGGTCCAGAGTTCAAGCTCCATGACCAACAACAACAACAACAAAAACAACTAAAGTGGTGGTTGTGGCTCGGGCTCAGGGACAGTGCCCAGACCCTAGTTCAAGTCCCACCAGTGACAAGAAAAAAAAAAAAAAGGATCTCAGTTTAAGGCTGTCTCCAGACCAAAAAACCTTAAGATCCCATCTCAAAAGTAAACCAAAATAAGCAGGTTGGAGACAAGACTCAAGTGGCAGAACACTTCTATAACAGGTACAAGGTTTAATCCCCGGTTCGGTTCTACAAAGTAAACAACAACAACAAAAACCCTCCCATTTTGCATTCCCACTACTAATGAGTGAGAGAGCCAGTTAAGCCACACACTTCTATGGTACTCAGCCATGTTTCAAGTTCTTACAGCCACGTGTCAAGTGTCACTACACTGGACAACCACATTCCCATCATTCTACTCGACAAGCTCTCTGTATGAAACTTAGCTGGCTATACAGTAGAAGCAGAGCTGATGTGACAACTTTGCTGTTTATTTCTTCCACAGACATTCATAACTTCTCAGTGGATTTTGACAGTTCTTTATCTGCATTTGCTCAGAAATTCAGATTCCTGTTCAGCCACTTCTTACATATGTACCCATTAACAAATGACTTAACCCCTCCGACTCTGTTTCCTCATCCTAATTACTCATTAGTTTGGTGCAAGGATTAAATTAAATAAGCAAGGTAAAATAAATTAAAACATTCATCATGTTAAGCCCTCATTTGTAAACTCCTCTGGGTTACTAGTTTGTTTTACAATGTTTCAATATAGTACTTTGAAGACTCTTACTGAAAGCAAAAGTTTAATACCGTATTTACCCGATCTGGATTTTCATAACCCAAAAGTAGATTTGCTGCTTTTATGTCACCATGAACATACTCGTTTTCATGTATATATTCCAATATGTCCAGCTGTGAAAAGAAAATAATGTAAGTTATACTTCTGTTTAGAATTTACAATCAATTTAAACATATTTAATATAGAATCACATTGGGTTGTTTTCATATTAACACTACAAAAAGACATGCTTCAAAATTACTGGTTAATTATTCCAAAATGTCATCATTTCTGGTTGATCATCTTAGAAAAAAAGTTAAATAAAATGACCCACAAATATCAAGTGTTTTACTGAACCTCTGATTGAAGGAAATCAAGATTCAATGATGCTTATGCTTATGTTCCTGGCAACCCAGTGGTCAAACCACACTGCATAAAGAAGAAAAAGACACAACAAAAATGAGAGATACACAGCAAACTAGCCATGAAACCTGCTGAGAATTTCTTTATCGGAGACCTCAAAACAAAACACCAAGTATGTTTCTTCTGTAAAGTAGTGGAAAACTCATAAGTTTCACCGTTAAATTCTTTTGGCCTTGCAACCCTAGTGCTCAAGAAACCTTTCCTGGCAAGGTAGATGAATGAATACGAAAATCAATGAGCTCTATTTGCCACATCACAACCTGTCAGGAGTAGTTTTACCTTACTTCAAAAGGTATAAACTGAGAGGTAAGAAAACCAAATACAGAAAGGATAATGCAAATATTTGGTATATAAATAAAAGTATGCAAGGGTGCTATTATGCTTTCATTGCTTTTTATTTAGAAAAAATGTACTTATTCATTGTCCCAACTAATTATTGGTATCATCCTCAGATCATACTAAAACCTTTGCAGCCAAATCATCATATGTTTGTTATGGAAAATAATAATACTTGACCATAATTTGCATTGTTATAAGTATAACTAACAAAGAAAGGGTATTCTTGTAGCTATGCAAGCATGTTCAAATATGTGAAACAAATCAGACTATAAAAACAAAGTCTAAATGAATCTGCAGCCTCCAACAAAGCATACTTGGACTTTGACATAGCCCACTGTTATCACAGCACCAAAACAGCAATAATCCTTCAATTTCTGAGAATAAAGACTTGTACATTTTGACAAGTAAATAATCTGAAAACAGAGTATGTAAAATAATTCATGCCTTCTTACCATCCGAATACCAAGTTGAAGGACAGTTTCCTTTTTGAAAGGTCCATTTTGGTCTGAGATCTTCTGTAAATCTATTCCTAGTCTTTCCATTACCATAAATCTATAACTACAAGAAAGAGAAATAAAATAAAAATATTTCTGAAATAATAATGCTTGAAATTAATGAATCTGAGAAAAGGAAAAATATCTCTAACCTAACAACTAAACACAATATAGGTTAAACCTTTAGTACTAAACCTACATTAATTATCAAGCTATCCTTTTATTAAAAAAAAACTGCTGCTCAATATTTACTTTGCAGTTAGTTTTCTAGGAGAAGGGAATACTATACTGAACTATTCACACTGTTTTAAACAATGAAGAGAATAATCTTTAAAATAAGGGCGCCCTTAATTTTAACTTATTTTAACTCCATCATATTTTTTGCTCTATAGCCTGAAGAATTTGTCCACATAGAAAATGTAATTTATATTTGTTAATCTTATAAAATCATACCTATTTGCTATACATGTTTATAAACACATGTCTCCTTTTGGTAATACTGGGATTTGAAGTCAGGGCCTCATGCTTACTAAGCAAGCAGTCTACCACTTGAGCCACAGTGGCAGTAATCAGTAATTTTGGGGGGTAGCATTTCAGGTTTTTGCTCTGGACAAGCACTGGACTGTAATTCTCCTACCTATGCCTCTTCTATAGCTGGGTTAGCAGACATACACCACCACATTCACATCCTTTTCAAAGTATACTTCTTCCTTTTCTGTTTAGCACTCTGCATTCATTCTTTACTTCCCTTCATTTACATACTGACATAATCCTCCATTCTGTATCTATATTATGCACATATACACAAGCTTTTGGGTTTTTGCTTTACCAAAATGTGATCTCATGTGCACTTTCCCAATCCTATGTGCTCAACAGTGTCTCGTAGTACAGTTCTAGCTGGTTCTTTAACAGGCTGCACATGATATGACATGAATGTACCACAGTTCACTAAGTATGCAGTCCCCCTATTGAAAGCCCTTCACTTTGTTTCCAGTCATTGTTTTTCCTTTCCTTTTTTATGTATTGCATTTGAAGATGATTTGAACAAGCTATGGATATCTATCTGTAAAATATAAATTCATCTATCTTAAAAAGGCTACTCAAAGAATAAAATGCAATAAAATACATAAAAATCTTGGCACAAAATAAGTGTAGAAAAGTTTTTTTCCTTCTTTAAATCACTAGTAATGATGTGATGAGTAATCCTACCTGGTGGTTTCAAAGATATTTCTACAAATTCTTTGCTGTACCTCTCCTCAAGAGAAGAGATGAACCCCTCTTCTCGAGGAGCACATGGGGCATTATGATGTGCTTCAAGCAAAAAGAATGTAGCCAACGTGATAGTAGTTCAAAGGTTAAATCAAACCAGAACTTTTGGCCTGGATGCCTCCCTTATGATGCTGTCTTTCTCCCTTTTAATCATTTACTCTAAAGGAAGCAAGTTAGTTAACATTTCTTTATAGCATTCAAGAAGAGTATGGTAGTGTTATCATATAGACACCGAAGTAGTCATGAAGTTAGACTCAGCAGCAATCACAAGTAAATGGAAGAGCAGGTCTCAGGCTTGCCAACAGCAGCCACCTTTGTGGCTCTGCAAGCAGATCTTCCCCCAAGAGGGCACTGAGAGGTGACTACAGCCTACCCAGCAAAAAGCTGACTACAATTTTCAGGAGAGCTCCTGAGCTACAACATCCCAGACAAATCATGTGCAGACTCCTGACCCACAGGATTTTAAGTTTGTTATAAATCATGATGTTTTTGGTAACTTGTTACATGGCAACAGATATTTAATTGGTTGTATATGGAACGGGGTTTCTCTTTAATTATAATTGATTTATAGTTTCTAACATTTGATTATAATTTGCTTTTACCTTCGTCCCTTGAATTCAGTCAGACCAGATCCATAAAACACAGGAATTCCTAAATAATCAAGCTGTTTGAGTTCTATCCACTTCTTGACTGCAAAGACAAATTTAACAACAAAATGACTCATATTATTTAAAAAAGCATTTTTTTAACCTTTGCAAAGATGGTAAGACTAAGCTAACCAAAATAATTAGAATTTTCTACAAAACAAAATTTTATTCCTAATGACTTGCACTCTATCCATTATCACGGTAACACAAAATATAGACATTTTATTTATCTGTTTATTTTCAGTACAAAGGTTGAACTCGCAGCCCCATGCTCACATGGCTGGCACTCTACAACTTGAGTCACCCCTCCCTGCTTTTACTGGTTATTTTGGAAACAGAGTCTAGTAGATGTTGCCACCTAAGCTTTTAAACTATGACCTTACAGCTCTCATTTCTTGAGTGGGTTAGGATTTCAAGTATGAGGCACCAGCATCTGGTAAGAGATCTAGCACCTGGCACAAGATGCTAAGTCCAAGTCAATTATTGTTTTAAACAATATTTTTTGGTACTAGGGAGTGAATTTAGACATTCTACAACTGGAGCCATAACTCCAGATCCAAAAACTTTAATATTGAATCAATATTAACAAAACTAGGTCATAGTCATAAAATACATTTGTTCCATATTCACAAATATTTCTATTCATTCAAAAGTTATTTGTATGCTAAATTTCTTTTTTTTTGTATGCTAAATTTCTAAATATATTAACTAGCAAAGTATTCTCACTGAGACAACTTTTCTCCCTTATCTGTATTTCAAAACAGTAGTCCAAAAATTATAATTTAGGGTGAAAAATCAACTTATTCTGAAATAGCTATGCAGAAACAATTTTGATTAAACTCATTTTACAAAAAATTCATGATTAGGGTGTTTACTTGAACAATCAGGCCATTAAACTGCTTTTTCACTTCTACCATACATGTTCCATATTTAAGAAACTACTGATAAAGAAAAAAATCAGACTTAGTGGATTCTATTTATCAGTCTGATACAGATTAAGCAGTGGTTAGGTCAGTCTCAATGGCTAAGAGCTTTTACTATGAAAGCCAGTTAAGTATTTAGGCAAAACCTAACATTCTTTTCCCTAATCATGATATGCTAGCCATTGTATCTATCAACTCCCTTGATATTTAAAAATAGCCTTATTCTTCCTTGTCTAACTGGTGAAGTTTTGTTTTTGGTTTTTGTTTGAAGTATTGAGGAATGAATTCAGGATCTTCCACATGCTATGCAAGAAAGTACTCTCTTACTAGAACCATACCTGCAGTCCTTTGTTTTGCTATTTTCTTTGTGAGATAGGGTGTAACTTTGCCCAGTATGAGCTGGCCTTGAACTTGCAATATGTTTCCCAAGTAGTTGGGATTACAGGCATATACCACCATACTAGGCTAGAACTGGTAGTTCTTATATATAATGTTCAGTGCCAAGTTATTTTTCAACATTCAGATTTCTAGCACTCTTGAAAATAATAGTATTTAATCATTTCCATATACTTCATTCTATTTGCAACCATTTTTCTGTGTGCATGTCTTAATGTTTATAGATGCATACACACATATGTAAATATACATATAGAAACATACATATACATGTGTATATATGTACATATGTGTATATGTATGTAAATATATGTATGTATAATGGTGATGTTATTTCATTATATCTTTCCTATCTAAATGGTTCTTTATAAAAGAAATAATTTCACTTCTGCTATCTTTTATATTTAGAGAATTCTTAGTAGTTTAGATCAAACATCACAACATTTTATATAAAGTAGTAGAAACAACTTTTGACTTAAAATATATAACCCATTATGTATGCCATATCAAGATTTGTATACCATCTGTCTTGCTTTTCTATGTTATAGCAGTTAACTATCACTTTACAATAAAATTTCTTATGGAAAAGAATTTTCCAGGACAGAAAAGACCAAAATATTAACACTCACTTTAGCAGACACATATAAAGAAGTAGCTTACTTTGCTAATTTTACTTACTACAATCTTTTTTGGCAGCTCTCTGATAAAATTTAAGTTCTGAAAATAATGGACCATTTTCTTGATATTCCTATGAAAGAACAGAATAATCAATTTTACTCGAAAAAAAATAATCCTAAAAATAGAATCAGTATTTCAACTGTGAAAATGTGGTATACATATGCAATACATAATAGTACTTGAATCAATCTTTATAAAACACAGGCACAGATTTCCACTAAAAATCTCAGAAAACACTAAATAAACTTGAAGAATCTCATTTTTAAACAACATATTGTACTACCATACCAAGATAGTCTTACGCATGAAAGTAGTCTTATGGAAAGCACTTACCAAAAGTGCTAAGAACTATATACATAAATATACACAGTCACTGTATACCAACATGTACACACTGGAAACTGCCTTGGGGGCTTGTTCAGTCTACATGATCTCTTAAATGAATGTATACTAAATTTTATTCTTTGTACTAGGCACGGGGGATACAGTCAGAAACAGAACCCTAGGACTGCCTTTAAGGACTTCACCATCTAGAGAATGGAAGTAATATAGGAAGGAGGGCTGATTGCTAGACCAGAAACCATCATGGTAGATGGCAATAAAGAACAATGGTTCTCTGGTTTTAACATTTTAATAAGGTGAAAATATAGCATTATGTTTATTGATAAATACTTGCAAAAATTTAAGAATTATTTTGTTATAAAAACAACTCAAAAAAGTCAAATATATATGAAACACAAATTTAAGAGCAACACTTACCACTTTTATTACATATCTTGCATCTTTGTCTGGTTTATTTGGGGGGAAAGCTGCAGGGGGAAAAATTCAACAGGAAAATATAACTTCTTCCAATTCCTAAATGTCTCCTATACTCATGAGACTATACAAAGCACTTATACATATTAACTTATTGTATCTTCCCAACAACTTTATATGATAGGAGGTATTGGTAATAAGTATCCTCTTCAATTAACACAAGATACTACTAGGGTTGGAGAAGTGGAACAATATTCTCATTAGGAAAGTATCAAAACTTACATCTATCAGACATCACCCCCTAACTGCCATGCTTAACAAATCACCATATTCAAATATTCAAACATGCAAACTAAGAGACAATGATAATCGCATGGATCACAATGATAATCATAGGAAAGATATATTCTAGACATACGGTTTTAAAAGCATTAGATAATTGTAATAGCCAATGATTAAACATCCAAATAAACACAAAATAAAGCAGGTCAAAATGAGAATAAAGTGTTGTGAATCTTCTGAGACTTCAATTATTCCTATACAAAGAATTTGCATCTTAGCCCTATTGATGGTAAAGTTGAGAACCAGAGAATGGCAGTTTGAAACTAACCTGGGCAGAAAACTCTGCTAGACTCCATTTCCAAAATAAGCAGCAAAAAGTTGGCTGGAGGTATGGCTTAAGTGGTATAGCACCAGCTGAATTAAGCCAGCCAGCAAGCAAATGAGCAAACAAGCTGAATGGAAGCACTTAATTTTGACCCCAAAACCAGCAAAAAAAATATAGAGATCGTACATCAATCGTAATTTAACTTCATTTCTTTCAATTGCATTTCAGAATAATTGTAATATAACTTTCAAAAAAATACCAGGCTTTAGAAAATGCCAGGCATTGTACCAGGTATTAGTTAAAATAATGTTTTTCAATTCGTTTTTCAATTATCTTTAAGTAGTGTACAAAAGAATCCCAATTCAACATATTAATTTATGTGTACAATGCATCTTAACTAGCTACCCTCTTCAATCATTTTCCCTCCCAAAGATAATATTTTAAGGAAAGAGAAAGGAAAAAAGTTAAGACAGTATTAGATACAAATTAAGAAGAAAATAAAATTCTGCAGATACAGTTTTAAGTATGCTTTTTTTGGTCGGTAGTGGAGCTTGAACTCTGGGCCTGGGCACTGTCCCTCAGCTCTTCAGCTCAAGGCTTGTGCTCTACCACTTGAGCCACAGCGTCACTTCTGGCTTTTTCTGCTTATCTGGTGCTAAGGAATCAAACCCAGGGCCTCATGCATGCAAGACAAGCACTCTACCACTGAACCACCTTCCCAGCCTCTAAGTATCCTTATTAAAATATGTTCTCATTACTCTCAAAATTTTTCCTCGTCTTTCTTCTAAACCTTCTAATCCTCTATGTATTAAAATGTTTCACAAGTTTATTAAAGAATATAAGTAATATATTATAGTTCAGCAAACTTGTGCTCAACTTTGTTATCCATTCCCCAAAGGGTTTAACATCAGCAATGCTGCATCAGCTGCTATTAGATAATATTATGAACTCCAACTTCATAATAGTAACAAAAATTAAACTTATTAAAATCATTTAAAATTTTCTTGTCAGGCTCATGTGTATAGTTATTTCACTTTAACCCATGCAGTCATTACAAGAGACTTGCTAGAGGATTATCCAGTTTTAACTAAAGAGATCTGAAGAAAGTGTATACAGGGATAAGGTCCAGAGTTCATTAAGAGGTAAGAATATCCATCTTCCCATTCATTAGTAACCATTTCACTAATATAATGCCTAAGGCTGGAAAGAAACAGCCTCAACCTTAGCTCACTTAATAATACCTACGCTAGACAAGTAGCTTTGTTCCCTGAAGTGTCCATCCTCTTGCCTAAAAGCAGATGACTACAGAAGGAACTAAATCTTTGAGCTCAAAAGACTGTAAGCTGCTTATGAAAAAAATGGTCCGGGTGACAGTGGCTCAAGCCTGTAGTCATAGCTATTCAGAAGGCTGAGATCTGAGGTTCATGGTTCAAAGCCAGCCGGGGCAGGAAAGACTCTTGTCTCTAATTAACTAGCAGAAAACTGGAAGAGGCATTGTGGCTCAAGGGGGTAGAGCACTAACCTTGAGCTGAAGAGCTCAGGGACAGCACCCAGGCAGAGTTCAAGCCCCACATTGACAAAATTTTAAAAAAGAGAGAGAGAAAAAATGGGTATTTCAACTACATAATTTATTCTGTTAACGTTAGGAATATATCTATCCAGCCCAAAGCTTTGTTCCTTGCTTATTTCTATCAGTATGTCCCTATCACTTTATAATCTGTATTTTCTTTTCTAATCATTTCACATGAACTGTTTTAGCACGCATCTAAAACATCCCTATATTTGTTATTTGATAGCTACACACCAATCTCAGTGAACTTGTCAGAATACACTGACCAGCCTAAATCTAAACTGAACTAGAAAGCAGAGATGTTTTATATTATTCCAGATACAATGTAGATCCTCCTAACAATAGAATTATATTAATATTAGTATCTATTTACTATAGTAAGCTAAGCACAATTCCAGCTAGTGAAATTAAATGCTGATAAGTAACAATTATGATGTCTGCTTATACAATTTAGAGAAAAAAATTAGACATTCATCAGCTACTTTAAATGTACAACTGTAACCTAAAATAAAGTGCAATAAAAAACAGACCAAAAAACTTTTAAGACTGCCTCAAAAAGAAGGATGGGTTCTAGAGTCATAGCTCAAGTGGAAGAGTGAAGGCTGAGAAAGCATGAGGCCTTGAATGCAGTCCTCAGTACTGTCAAAAAAAGAAAAGGGCTGGGAACATGGCTTAAGTGGTAGAACACCTACCTAGCATGCACAAGACCCTGATTTCAACCACTAGTACTTTTGTAAAAGAAGAAAGGGAGTAAGAGATTCCTCTTTTTGAATAACAGGGAAAAAAATAGTCTCCCCCACAAAAGACTTACATATACAAAAATAAGAAACGAGCACAACCATGTTCATTGGAACATTATTTACCATAGCTAAGATATGAAACCAACCTAGATGCCCTTCCCTTCATTAGATGAATGTGGTATATATACACAATGGAATTCTATGTTTCCATCAGAATGGCATCACCCCATTTGTAAGGAAATGGAAAGACTTGGAAAAAATCATATTAAGTGAAGTAAGCCAGACACAAAGAAACGTAAGCTCCATGGTTGCCCTCGTTTGTATTAATTAGTATATATCTAGGATAGTACTAGAAGAGGATCACAATAGTTCAATAGGACCATATTAGATGATGCTAAGTGAAACAAACTCTATATGGAAACAAGAGGATTTTCTTTGTTGTTCTTTTTAATGTACTATGTGGAAGTTGTGTTTTCCCTCCCCCATGGTTTATCCTTTGTGGTCATTATATTTGATTTTGGTACACTGTGCATTGTGTATACATTTATCTGGATTAGGGACGGGAAGGGGAAGAATAAAATGGTGGGACAGAGGACAAAGTGTGAACCAATGCAAAAGCAATGAACTGTACAACTTGGGGGAAGGGGCATTGGGGGAGGGAAAGTGGGAGAAGAATGAGGGAGGGGGTAACAATGTTTATCAAGAAATGTACTCACTATCTTACATATATAACTGTAATCCCTCTGTACATCATTTTGACAATAAAATTAAATTTGGAAAACAAAGTTTACTGAGATCTTGAGAGAGAAATTCAAAGAAATTTCAATTATGTTTTTATTTACTAAAATGGTACAAATAGAAACTGAAATTACAAAAAGAACCAATGCATCTACAAGACTAAAAAGCTGATGAAAGAAATCAATAGACACCAAACTGTTTCAGAAAATACAGAATGCACAACTTCGGTAGAAAACTCTGGTAGAAAATAATAGACTTCCAGATGAAGATAGACTGGAAAGAAGCACAACTTGAAAACAGAGAAAATGGAGACATACAGTTTTGTGTGATTTATATTTACCAGATTATACATGAAATTCTTAACATCAATTTGTATATAGATAAAAAATTCTTTATAATACTGTAAAGTCTATCCAAATTAATATTTTTCCTATGAACTGCAAAGCCAGTATCAAAGTTCATTGATTATTGTAGCAGTTATCCTCAAGGTCTGTTAGATTATCAGACTTGGATTTCCATTATTTCTTATTCTTTATGTCATTTTTCTGTAATATGGATTTATTTTGTTTCTTACCAGTATAACTAATTTTTTCCTAGAAGCATTTGTTGATTAAAGTGTCTTCAATATAGTTTGAGGATCCATATATTAAATATCATATTCTTTCAGAGGTAGAAGCTGAAACATTTTACCCCTCAATAAAAACTTTTTAGATATTTCATATTGCATACAATTCACACAAAATTGCAGTTTATTTCAGAATACATAAGATTTGTTGATGATCTTTCTGCAGGAGCAGAAATTCTGATAATACAAGTCAATATTCTTTTTCTTTCTCATTCATTATATAACATTTGTCCATTATCTACATAGCTTTGCCTTGTTTCCTCTCCAAGGGTTTCATGTGGCAATATTTAATCATTTTTTACCACTTTTCCTTCATTCATCCTCTTAATGTTTTGTAAGATAGAAAGTTTAATCACTAATACTCCATTCTCAATTGCAATATTCACATTTGACATTGGAGATCTAAAAGACTGTAACATACAATTTCTTTTCTTCACATTCTCCAGAAATTGCAATTAATAATCCTCTTGATAATGTGTAGGCAAGGGTGAGTTTTAAGTCTGTAGTTGTTTGCTTGTTTCCCCAAAACACAGTCTCAAACTTGTGAGCTTCCCGGCTTCAGGATTGGTTTTAAGAGTGCTAAGATTACAGGCATATAGCATTAAGCCCAACAAAGACATGCATTTTAATGTATCAGCTTGTATTCTGTTCATTCGTTTTGCTATGTATACATTCCAAAATAAAAGTATTCCAGTATAAAAATGAACATTATAAGCCAAGTTTCGGTGTCTCATATCTGTAATCATAGCCATTCAGGAGGCTGAGCTCTGAAGACAGAGATTCAAAGCTGACCCTGAAAGAAAAATCCGTAAGAGTCTCAAATTAACTATCAAAAATGTTGCAGTGAATGTGTGGCTAAAGTGGTAGAGCATAAGCCATGAGTGAAAGGTCAAGCAAAAGCTGAAGGCCCTGAAATCAAGGCTTGGTACTATCCTCCACTACTCCCCACCAAAAAGAAACAATAATAACCTAGCATTATAACTTATGAAAGTAGCTTTATTCAGAATACCTAAAAGTTCATCTCTTTTTCTGAAACTATTCATAAAGGTATAATAAATCATTATTGTTGTATAATATTTTCCAAGAACTTATAAAAACCCAGACTATTTTAATTCAAGTATTATTTATTTGATATAAAATTTTTAACAAGACACATGTCTATTATCAAAATTCCACTTATCTAAGAATTTTTTGTGTTTTACCTCTTTGAAGACCTACTTCCTAAGCAATGTATCTTTAAATTATTATCCAGAAAAAGATATGGTTAAGAATAATTTAGTATTTGTAAAAATACATATTTTTACATGATACATATTTATATCAGGGATGTAAAGAAGTCTCTTTTCATCTTAAGTATAAAATCAATATAGAAAGTTCTTTTCAATGAGACAAATTTATCTATTTTTTAAAAGACAGATAATCCATTTCTCATTAGATTGTATGCACACTATTGGTTGAATAACTATGTGTTTTTCCATAAAAATATCAGTTTATCTAAGGTATAGCACATACCATTCCAGTGCTCAGAATTAGATTTACTATAAATATCAGATGTTCTTTCACAGATTTGGTCATCTTAATAATGTTATAAACATATCACTGATGCTCTATGCCTTAGGTTGTCAATCAGAATGAAAATGACACCATTATAAGCATCATCACTAACAGATTTCTTCAATTAGCTGCCAATAATATCAATTACATATTTGCTGTTATTTTAGAAACGAGCCTGTCAGAGGCACACCATTTGCCATAATTTTCTCTGGCTAGCAATAATTCCGAAGTGTTGTTTGACAAGGGACATCAATCCATAAAGAAATGTGTACATGGAGAAAAAAAATATTAAAAATGTGGCTGAGAGGCAAATTACTTAAGTTGTTGGGAGGATTGAATAAAATAATGCATGTGAAGCACTTGACACACAGCTTGGCACTCACTAAGGGAAAGATTTTAGGAGCTGATGATTAAAATGATGATTTCATAAAGGAAGATTTCAAACACTAACCTAAGTAGTCTCAGAAATATCTGAGACATCTGCTACTCTTTACCAGGCCTCTCATTCTTTTTCACTTTTCTATGCTCTGTATTCAAGGCTTTCTAGGTAATGCTTTGGTAACATTTCCTTTACAAGGTTCATGAGATGTCACTCAGAATACCTGAAGTGGAAACTATGTTCGTCATAAGCCTCTCTCTCACATGTGACGTTTCCAATTGCTCTTGCTTGAAATAAATTTTCCGTAAGCTGCCTTTACTCCACATTGAGCATAGGAGAGAAAAATGGCCAGTGTCTTTGGGGAATAATTAACAAAAGACAGTTTGTTTCATCTTCATGATAAAATACAGCATCTCTACTAAAAGGCAAATTCATCATTCCCCAAAGTTAAATAGAATGACACTTTAAAAGTAATTCCAGCTGATTAAATTTAGGATTCTGAAAAATTAATTCATGAATATACTCTGAATCTTTCATTTGATTTTAAAATGTATAAATGTTCATTTAACTTTGAGCCCTTGCCTCTCAGTGTTCTATTCTGAGCTAGTCAAACAAGTGGTAGCAGGCATGCTGGGCTCAATAATACTTCCTCTCATATTTAAATACTCTATTTCACTTGGATTGCAAATTAAAGACAGTCTCCTGAACACTGACACATTTTCAATGATTGATTTTGCAAAACGTGTTGATTTTTCCTACACTGTTTTGCCTCTGTGTGTGTCAACTTTGGCCTTCTTTTCTTGCTCCTTTGCAGCATTGCTGTCTCTTTGAAGCCATTGTCTGCATGATATGAAAAATGTGCATTAAACTCATGGCTAATTACACAGATAGAAAATTCTGGATCTCAAACAGAAAATATCTACACCCGTAAAACATAACAAAAGCTTCTGACTATGTAAAAACCCTTAATCAAACCTCTCATAGACTTGGATTAGCTCTATGGTAGAGTACTTGCTTGCTATGCCAAGGCCCTAGGTTTGATACCTAGAACCACACACACACAAAAAGAGGGAGAAGGAGGGGAAGGAGGAGGAGGAGGGGGATGGAAGGATGGAAGGAAGGAAGGGAGGGAGGGAGGGAGGGAGGGAAGAAGGGAAGAAAAGGAAGGAAGGAAGGAAGGAAGGAAGGAAGGAAGGAAGGAAGGAAGGAAGGAAGGAAGAAAGGAAGGAAGGAAGGAAGGAAGGAAGGAAGTTAGGAAGGAAGGGGCACAATTCTAATTATTTTGTTAAAGATGTGCTCACATTCTTTGGAAAGTTGATTTCTCATGCCCATTTTATGCCTATTAGTCAATCCTTTTAATGGTAAACACCAAGCTTGTTCCCCATACAGGTTCATACTTTCTATTAGGACCACTTCAGTTAAATAACAGTACAGTTGTTTTATTCTAAACAGAAAACTGTTTAGTCGTAATACAATACTCATTTTTTACTCCCCTATACAGTGCATTAGCAAAGTAGACTTTTCCCAATAAATTAGTGCAAGGATTAAGTACATAGTTTCCCATTTTTAAAAACATATTTGAAAAACTATCTCTCTCCAAAATATAGAACACTCTCCAAATACAGAAAATAACATATCTAAAACTAAAATTGTTGTACAGAGACCATGTTATATTAAACATAGCACAATGCTTTACATATAAACCATACGTTATATTAAAAGCAAGGACAAAATTTAGTCTTACACAACCTACTCATTGGAAAATATTTTTTTCTATAACAAGACAGTTCTATACTTCATTACCAAAAATTTTTTTTTAAACTCACTTGTAAGGCCATGTTTAAGCACTTGAAGAGACTACCTGTCAGTAATTTATATCAGGGCATGGATAAGCACATGTGTAGGTTGAGGGCATGTGAAGACAGTATGCAAACAGTAATCATATGCAATAATGATGTGTATTATGAAAATGCATACTATAAGAACAAAGAAGAGAATCCTAGATACTCCTCTGATTACCTCTTCAGCAGAATAGAATTCTTACAACATACGTGTTTGCCAGTCCCATTCTGTTTCCACACTAGCCCCACCAATAGACTTCATAGCTTCCAATCTACCAAATCCAGGTACTCTTCCTGGTTAGATGTTGTTGGCCTTTTCAATGAATCAACTGTCTTCCACCTTTAGTTGGACATGTCAGAGCTAACAAGTGCAGTAAATATACCTCATGCCAGCACACCAGCGTTTGGGGGAATCATGCAATGACTACCAATGTACTAATTAAATAGCCTAATGCTGGACATGAAATGTGAGTTGTTTGAAAAATGTTTTAGAATGGGAAGATGAGAGGAGGAATAAAAGTAGCCATACTAGCTACTCTTCCGAAATGGTCTCAATACCTAAGCAGAACAGGTTGGGTAAGGTCTGCACATGAGCCAAAGCTTATACTTTCATTGCTTTTGTTGGCTCATGTCACTTCTTTAATTAATGTCACTTTCTCTGGTTTAATATCAGAGCAAGTGACAAGAGTGCTTGTGGATGAACTGTGTTTTCCGAGGACTGTATGGCACACTCTCCTGCAGTCTGACAGAGGGACGTGCCAGTTTTACTTGGCAGTTACAATGCACCAGCTTTAGTTTTAGTAGTTTAATTTGTGGCAGTTATATGTTTTGAATACGTTGAAGTATTCACAACGGTCTCATGGAATCTGTTCCATAGATAAAGTTTACACAGTGGAAAAGCAAAAGCAATGGCTATAAGGCGATTAGGAAAAGCTGCTCTTGGCCACAGCTGGTCTTGTAGGCATTCCTATAAATTTAAGAGCATGTAGAAGCTATGACTGAAGTGATCACAAGGAATGATGTGGTGCTTTTGTTTTTTGCAAGACAGGGGAGCTCTGAAGTGTGTGTGTGAGACAATCATAAGGAATATAATGTTAGGACACAATTTTATGCAAAATCCATTATTCAAGAAGCAAACTTTATATATATGATAGACATGCAATGATATAAATTTAAGAATAGGAAGTTTTGCTCCTTATGCATTAAGTTGGTTCTAACATTTTGGTAACCTAAGATATCTGATAGAAAAATTCAGAAGAATTTCTACATGGAGGAGAAAAGATTCAACTTTCTCCTTTGGTTTGTTAAAGATCTTTCTGGTTCTGAAGGTTTTCTGTTTGGAGTTTTCCCTTCACCTCCTCCTTTACACACTTTTGTGAAGTTCCATCAGTTCATGGTGAGAAGATCTGCCACCACAGAGTTCTTCTAAACTTCCCCTGCCCTTTCTAAATTTAGGGTTCTTTACTGCAGCAGGTTGAAGATCTGGCTTTGATTGCACCTGGCTCTGCTGGAGAATAGAAATATTCATCTCCACTGAACACATGCTGTTTAAGTGCTGGAGGCACTTGCAGGAGAGTAACTCTCATTGGAAACTTCATTACAATACTTTCTCCTCCCTACATGAAGTAGTAATTCTCATTCACCAAAGATAGAATTTTGCCTGACACAGCCATGGGAGATCCTGTTTGACTTTCAAAATTAATCAACCTCTAAGCTGGAGTAGAAATGGCATGTCCTTTAACCTTAAGCACAAAAAGCTCTCAACAGACTGTAGTTTTTATATCCCTGGATGGGAGTTTGGGCCCCTGATACTTAAACTTGATTCACATACTGGGTTTCTGGCATGATTTTGCCCATACCCATCTGCTAGCCTGGCACAGCGCCCATTCAGAAGGTGTGATGCCAGTTTCAATAGGGCATAGGTGCCAATCAAAGATGGGTTTGGAGGGGCAGCATGCAGAACTCAGCAAAAGTCAGTTCTTCTGCCAGAAGATCCTCCTGTTATCATATAATGCCAATGAAGGGCCACATGCTTCATTGCTTGAGATCACATTGCATCTGTAGATGTTTCTGGCCTTCAATGGATGTCTTTCTACAGAACCATTTCCCCTGACTAGAGATGTTAAAAGAAAATTCAGTGCAACTTGCTATCTTTTTTAAACAAACGATGGTTGTCTGTAACAATTACCTAGAAATAATTGCTGAGTTTTCTGTCTGCTCTGCTAAAATACTCTCCCACACAAAATACTATATGTTGTTCAGAAACAAACAAATATAATCCATGTAATGAAGCTGTAAGCGGCAAACATTAAGAAGCACTAATTGTAAGAAACTACGTAGGATAAAACTTATAAGCACCTTTGTATCGCTAAGTGTCGATTACAGGAAAATTTTCATTATCCAAAATGCTAATTTCTAGTGAACTCTTGTTTAGAACTTTAAAGTTTCTTTGTTTTCTTCTAATTTATCTCAGAAACATAGATATCACTGTGTCTTAAAAAAAAAGAACATACCTCATACTATTTATTCCTCTTCTTTCTTATCTAAAGAAGCAAAACCTAAAACACTTCAGAAGCAGAAGTCTATCCATATTTCATAAGGAAGCCAGAAGCTCTCAAAAGCTGAAAATTCTTTTATTGTGTGGCAATAGAGGTGAGCTCATTTCATGAAGAAGAAATTTCCCCATAGCAATAAGTTTCAAATTAAAAAAAAAACCTTGACCATTGTAAACAGTTACAAGATAGTAGCAGGCACAGTAGAAGAGTTACAAATGCACAGAAAAATAGGTTATTTATAAGCCTTTCCTAAAGCAAAAGAGATTGCAGCAAAAATGAAGATGAAGAAAACATAAAATATTTTTTACTAATGTGAAATGCTTAAAAAGTAAAAAAAAAATATAAGCAAAGGATAAGCCTTACTACAACTTTCCTTTTTTTATAAAAAGAACACAAACTTTCTTAGCTACTTAGACTTCTTGACTGATCGGTAAACAAACACTGCTACTTCCTTCAAAACTTAAAATTAATGGCCTATAGACAGCACATACAAACTTAAAATAAATTAAAATATATCTTCTAAAGACTTATTTCTCATCTATAGGTCCATCAAATATACTAAATTCAGAAAATCTCTTTTGAGTATCTACCTTCATCTAGGAACTATGGTAGATAGAGAGGGAGAGAGACAGAGAAAGACAGAGACAGATACATTCTAGTTTCTAATATAAATAATCCTTATTTTCATAGTCATTCTCTTTCACTCCCACAAGACTTCTTATCTCTACAAAACAGTGCCAAAATGGCATTTAATACTGCAATGTGTAATAAAGGAATGCATGTTCCAGTAACTCTAATTACTGCTAGCATTAGCCTGAATTTTCTAAATATTTTCTTATATATCTTAAAACCCAATCCATAACTAAAAAATTAAAACCACACACAAATTTTCTATGTCTTCAAAAATAGAAATGTTTCCTCATCAAAAAGTTAATTTTTGGTAAGTTGTAAAGATTGCCCCAAAAAGATTCCTTCTATATCTCTAGAAAGCAAAATTAGTCTAATCTGACAGCATAACTGAAAAATGTCTTCAGTCACATAGGTAAAGTCTAAACAGCTATCCAGAAATAAGTGATCCAATCTTAAGGCTTCTGACAGCTAATTTTAGATATGATAAGGTTATTCTTTATAAAAAGGAATGATATTGGTTTACTGTCAATCAGGCATATGAACATTCTTTTAGATGACATAAGTTACCTTTTCTTAACTTTTTTCCTAAATAAGGCTGTTTATGTGTAAAATTACAGGCGGGATTAAGGGTAGCATCTAAAGTTATGCAAAGAACAAAACAAACTGGCTGGTGGGGGTTCAGTATCCTACTCTCAGCCTCATTGCCTTAAGCCAGTAGCTAGTGAGCATCTACTTGTGCTTGATATTCCAGAGGCCAACGAGTCAAAATCATGCTCAACTTTGAACACTTACAACCTCTACAGATAATCTGTATCTATGTTTATTCACGTAACAAGTCTTCAGAGGAATTTGGAATCTACCCTGAAGTTTGTCCTACAGTTCTGCTCTTCTGGGTTTTTAAAAATTATTTCTGTTACCCAAGCTAATCCATGTATAGAATGAAAGTTTTATTTGTTATGCCATGATGGCAAATTTCAGGAGACAGGAATACTGGTCAGTGAGTCTAAGAACATCCTTTATGTTCTAGTTTTACCACATTCATGACTAAATCTACCACATTTTTTAGCAGGATGAACAGAAAATTCTCCCAATGAAGTCTTCATCCCTATCCTAATCCACTGTGGCATCAAATAAATAAATAACACTTATTAAAGGCTTGCTATGATCCAAGTTCTTTAAAAAAATATCTAATTTAATCCTCACAGTTACTATTGCAATTATACAGAGTAGAAACAAAGATATTCATGAGGTAAAAGTCACTCAATTTATAAGGGTCTTAGCCACAAGTCAGGACTCAACGCTTGATTTGCCTAGCACGGAAACTCCTGCTCTTATGTATGCAGTTCTCCCTTGGGTTAGTTAGTTCTGTGTTATACCCAGCATTAAAGTAGAATTCAAACCTTCAGTTCTGTCTCTTTCCCTGGAGTTTTAGAAACTTTTTCGCACATTTGATATTAAAACGACAGGAAGTTTTCCCATACCCTAAACCAGTTTCTTTTCTTCCTATACCCCCTTTCATACACAAAGGAAGAACCCTGACTTTGTTCTTATATTCAGACTTCCCACTCTTCTAACTATCTCTTCTAGTGCTACAGGCACATTACTTCTCCAAGTCAAGAGTAAATACCAAACTTCTCAGCTCCTTCCTCTTTCCTCTAAAGTTGCTGATTACTGAAAGGCCTGGGCTATTGATCTCAAAGCTAGAGGACAGTTGTTCATACTCAATAAGCTAGACATAGTGGATAGTTTCTTCTCAGCCTTAGGCAACAAATGCTTATAAAATATCTGCTGAAGCAAAGTATATGGAAAGAATAATACCTAAAAGAATGTTACTGGACACAATCAGGAAAACTTGAATTTAACTACTTAATTTATATATAGGAGGGGATGAGCACCCTGGTAAAATACCAAAAGGATACAAGGAATTGCTTCTCTTGCTTTGATAATAATAAGTAATACTAAATGAAATTTAAAGAAACTTCACTGAGGGGCTAGGAAGGTGGCTCAGTGGTAGAGTGCTTGCCTTGCATGCATGAGGCCCTGGGTTCGATTCCTCAGTACCACATAAGCAAAAAGAAAAAAAGAAACTTCACTGATTCTCTGCTATCACTTTTGGTAGAACAATGGCAGCATGTGGAACACACAGCATTATTATATATTGCAAAGAATGGAGCCTTCGTTTTTTTTTTCTCAAAAAAAGCTAAAAATTTTTTTTTAATCTTCCTTCAATGCTATATACTTGTTCACCTTCGGAGAATCCAGGTTCCAAAATTCCGTTGTGGAAGGTGCTATATAACATACTCAACCCTGAAATGTTTTGTAAATCAATGATTTTGGTTATGAGAAAAAACTAACAAAATATGTGACATATACTTGCCCTGAAAGAACTTTTCTGCACTTGAAGAGGGATAGATCAAATCACGTGCTTCAGCAAATATATTTCTTTTTCATGATAGGAATAAAATAAGCAGTGACTATGTATGCACACGAATGTATACAAATGTATATTTAATCTTAAATATGCACTCAAATTTAAGTACATATTAACATAATACTTTACATTTCAAGAAGTGAAAACAGGGAAAGCTTCTTACAGTCAATGCTTTTCTCCAGTTCTTTGGAATTATTCAAATAACTGAAACATTAGAAAACTATAAAAGGTAAGTTGTAATAAGTTGTGGGTATCCAAGGCCACAGCTCAGTCATTGTAAAAATAATGTATTCAATTCCTTTATCTGTGACCTTGAGTTAAGACAGTATATTGGAGATCTTAACTTTGCTATGAAAGAGAATTCACTAATTCCATGTCTCAAATATTTATCATGCAGAGAATGCTACTGTTCCCCGACTCCAGCTACACATGGACTTTTAAGTGTACATTATAAAAGGGCAGCCACTAGCTACATGTGGCATTCTGCCCTTGTGATCAGACACTACCTGCATTTTGAAGAATTTCACTAAGAAAGTATAACATGCAATTAGTTTATCATACTGACATGTTACTGGAATGTTTTTTGTTAAATCTAATAATGTATGTGAAAGTTAATTCACCTTTTTTAAAAAAGGATAGGTCTTAATATATAGCCTAAATTGGTCTTGAACTAGTTCCTCCTGCCTCAATTCCCTAAGTGATGGGATTATAGATGTGTGCCACCAGGCCCAGCCAGAATTCCAGCATTTTTTAAACTAGATGATGCCTTACAAATAGAAAAAACTGTCTTTTACTTAGACAGAATGGAATATTGTTATATCCAATTAAATTACACAGGTAACTAATAAAGTTATTTATTAACTGAAATGTATTCATTCATTCAAAACTACAAACAATGTTATGAAAAAAAAGATGTGTTTTATGAATCAGAAAATGTATTTATTTGGAAATAATGAGGAACTCAAGATTCTCTCAATTTTCTTTTATTAATGTTTTAAACTACTATGGAAAAGATATCATACTAGGAATAAAGTTTCTTAAATTTATCCTTGTGTTTTGCTTTGTTTTTTAAAAACATTGGTGGGGGAGGGGTGAATATGACAGAGATCTAGGAACTCAGAATCTTTCACATGCACTTTACCAGGCTAGCCCTAAAGTGTTCTTTTAAAATCAGTAACAGTTTTCTTATTCATCAAATCCAATCTTACAATGGATAGTCTCATTCCACCATACATGTAAGACAATATTTAAATTTAATGTAGAAGTACATTCATCCAGCATTCCCTAACTGTAACACAGAAATTATCTGGATGTCTGTTTTTCACTTATTCCAAGCATGGAACATAACTAATGCTAATCCAGATACACAAGAAAGAAGTTCATTCATTCCATGTAAAAGATACTTTGACTTATTAAAGCTTAATTCTCCAGTTGAGCACAGTTGGGAAATGATTAAGCCCTTGTGTTATTTAAAAAATAAAGACTCACAAACAGAAAGTGTTTATATTTATACAGGTATATAAAAAGCAATGTATGCTAGAAAAGAAGCTCTCAAAAACAGAACATTTGTGTGTTGTCTGGCAGATTGTGAAATTATGCCCTAAAAAAGACCTTAAGAGTCAGGGAGAAAAGCATAGACAACAGAGAGCATGTCACTCATGTCTTGAACCTAATGTTTAGTGTATTAAACATTAACTATCTTTACTTAATAAAGTACATTCATGAATTCTATATTATTTTAGTTTCACTTTTAAAATACTATTATTACAGGTACAATCCTATACATAAGAATATTTGGTATAAGAATATTACATAAGAATATTACCTAAATATATCAATCCAAATCCTCCAGAGCCAATCATCTTGCCCAGTACCCATTGCTTCCCTTCTGTATCATCCAGAACTTTGCCTTCTGGAAGTGGGACGGGAAGTTTAGGTTTCCCATTTCTTCTTGGTGGCATGACTTCTGGCAAAGCGGTGAGATAAAACAGCTAAAAATAAGAACAAACAAAATTGTACAGTTAAAATACATTTCCCAAGATGTCTACTACGGAAAAATTTCCTAGGATTAAGATTAGTATTCTGAAGACAATTCAGTTTGGGGAAGCCCACTCCACACACCTTATATTTAAGCTAGAAATGGCACCATTAAAATTTTGAAACCTAACAAGTACTGACAGTATGAAAGAAAAGCAAACCAATCTTTTGACTTTCTTTTAAATCAGCAATTTGAATTCATTCAGGGGATCTGGAAAATGCACAAGTGCTACAAATATGCCTTAAGAAACAAGAAGTTAACATTTGCCAACAACAAAGGAAGAACAAATATCATACGCATGCAGTCTCCCTTCGTTGAAAATGGGATGCTAAACGATGAGGCCTTCAGTTAGTATAAAAGAATAGAGCTCTTAATTAAAAAGACATAGAAGGTAGTAATGCAGATCACCACCACCAAGCACAGAATCTGACAGAGTAGGTACACGGTAAGAATTTGTTAAATGAGCGAGATTTTCATTCACAGTAATTTAGGTCATCTGTGGCTGGTGTCAGGGCTGAGGAGTGGTCTGATCCTTCTTGCCCCAAACCCTCTGCCACCCTCATAGAAGTGAAAACAGCTGATTTAAGACATGATAGCTAAACTGTGTATTGAAAAAAAACAAAAACAAAACCAAACTCCACAGTATAGTTACACAACTTTAGTCAATTAATTATAATTGTACCCTGGTTAGCATATTTGACAATTAGAGACTTCGAGTTGAAAGAGAACACTTCTTAGGGGAAAACACATACCATCATAAATGCCTGAAACTCAGTGTGAAAGTGACAGTGGTCCTCTAAATACTACAGCTGCTTACAACTGAGTGCTCTTGATAGCAAAGTTACATATACATGCGTACAGAGACACACAGATGTAAGGTTCTTCTTTGTATAACTTTTCCACCCTGAGTATGAGAAAGCATCCATTTGGTGTCCTTTATCGGCTCTGTTTCCCTCCTTCAGCTCCTGAATCCCTATGCCCTCTTTCAACTCACAGCCTCCACATGCCTGGTAGAATAAAGGCACCAGCAGAGATCCAGAACAATCTTTGCCTAAACCCTCGCTGGGGCAAGGCCTGGGGGGGATGGGGGGAGGGGAGACGGGTATGGCAATGGTGTACATCACCACCTGGGACCGGGTTTCTAGGGGGTTCCCCTTAACCGACCCAGGGGCACAGCCGATTTGAAACTTTTTCTAAGAAAAACTGTTGGAGCTCAAGCGATCACTGAAAGCGGTTGGGGTGGAGAAAGTGGCCTGCGGCAGGGAAGGCGGCCAGGGCTGTGGACTGCCCGGGGCGGGGGGGGGGGGGGGGGGGGAGTGTTCCCCAGGCCGAAGCCACCCCTCAGCCACCGCGAGACCCCGTCCCGGGTCCCCTCCAGCTGCCAGGGCCGCTTCCCTGGTCTACCAAGCGGTGCCCACCAGGCCCCACCGGCCCCCGGGCGCTAACGCCTAGCAGGGCCGGGACTGCGTGGGGACCTCGGCCGTCCCCCCAACCCCAGGGCGCCCCAGAGGCCGCGGCCACCGCGCAGCCCGCGGGGGGGGGGGGCGACACACACGGATCCCCCGCCTCCAGCTCTTTCCCCTTCACCACCACGCAAAGAAGAACTCCCACCCAGTTCCCGCCCAACCCCTCGGACCCGGCGTCTGGGAAAGCGCGTGGAAGCGGCACCGGGTCCTCCCTTCTCGCAGCCACGACGCACCACGCAAGGCCGCGGCCACGCGCCCGGGACGGGCCTACTACTCCGCCTGGAGCCCCGGCGTCACGCACGAACGGCGGTCGGGAGAGCCGGAGACGCCCGGAGAGATCCCGGCCTGAAGTCTCGGTGGCGCCCGGCGCAGCCTCCCGCGGAACTCCGGGCGTTTCAGGAAGCGGCCTCCAACCCCGCGGAGAGGCGGGCCTGCGCCGGGCGGTCTCGCAGGCCGGGCGTGGCCGGACGCCCTGCCCCGCCCCGCCCCACACAGGGGCCCGCGGCCTGCGCCCTCGGGACGCGCTCCGGAAGCGCGGGAAGCGCCGGCGGGGCGGCAGCGCGACCGCGGGAGTCCGGAGTGAGGGTGAGACCCTGCGAGTGACGGCGGAGCCGGCAGAGATCAAACCACCGTGACGGTGGCCTGTGTAGGAAGCTTTGACGCGTCTGAAGCCACGGCAACTTCCAGATCCGCGAGGCCTGTGTGGAGTGTGCACGGGGCCGGCCCGGCCCCTGAAGCCCGAGGAGAGGAAGCGGGCAGCGGGGCGCGGGAGGGCCCGCGGCCCAGACCCGGCTCTGCGGTTCCTACTTGGTGACCTTTAAACTACGGGTTAGTACACGTCCAGTCTTGGGTCTGTGGGATGGAAACACTCACAGTTACCAAGCCGGCTGCAGAGAAAGTCACCAGGTTTCTGACAATGAGAGACTGACAGCTAACTTCCCACCCTTTAGAGTAGGCAGAAACGAAGGGTTATTCAGACCAAGGAACTTACAGCTTCCAAGAGGAGATTGCTGGAAACCCGAGGCACTTGGATGACTTTGAGAAATTGGGGCAACCTTCATCAGTCATTCACCAGAATGGAAGATGGCATCAGGACACACACACACACATTCGGGACACTCAATGCTATAGGTAGAAAAGCATTGTGAAGAAACGTAATCCAAAAGGTAATTGTGCCTTTCAGGTATTTACTAACCCAACCCCCCTTCTTAGGTAGGTAGATATACAAAAGATGCAAGGAGTTGCCTGTCCTACCATCTACATGATTCCAATGACATTCACCTTGCCACCACTTCGCCAGGAAGTCTTTTGGAAGATGCAGCTCCAGCAACAACCACCGTAGATTACTAAAGATTACTTTTTTAGACACACATGTTGGCAAGTCCTTTTATGTCAAACCTTCAAAATAGATTCTCTATCCCCCTCCTCTCATGTCTGGTGCAAACTTCATTGTCTTGCGTGGAAAACAATAATAATGTCCTAACAATCTTTCTCTGTTTTCTACCCTTCTCTTTTTCTCTATTTACAGCAAATAGCCAAGTAATACTTTAAAAGCTAAATTTAAAATTTTCGTGAACTTGAAGCAGTTTAGTGTCATTACAATTCACGCAATATAAACCAGTTCTTACTATAATCTAAAGCAATGTCTTTCAACACTGACACCATTGATGTTCAGGCCAGAAAATGCCTGTTGTGCCAAACTGCCCCTGGCTGGAACTTAACTACAAGGATCTACCTGTTGTCCATAGCTCCTATTTCCTGTGACTCTCTCCAACTACTATGAACGCCTTGTTGTTTTCAAGACCTTTGCATTTCTCCTTTTGCCTGAACCACTCTTCAATGGTTATCTTTGTGAGCTGGCCACCATACCATCACTTTCTTCAGATTATAGCTCAAAAGTCGTCATTGAGTTCTTTCCTAACCATTCTACCTAAAATTTCAACTCACAATACTGCACAGCTTCCTTTTTTTATTCCTCCTGCCACTTACTACAAATACAGTTTATTTATTTTGCTTGCTTTAGTAAATTATATACTTCATCAGGATAGCAAACCATTCTGCCTGCTTTAGACACTACTATGTCTCTAGTCTCAAGAATGCTCATGGAAAACATTTTCTTACTGAATGAGTAAACAAATTATGATATCTTCATCTTTGTTTCTAATGATTGGACCAGACATTATGTAGGAAGAATGTGTCCGGTCAGTAAATAAGATATAAACAAAAGCTTCCTAAACACTTTGTAGAAAGAGATTGTCTTTTCTGGACATTGTTTCACCTAGAACAGCTGTAATCATTTTGTGACCATGAAGAAGGTTGTACCATATACAAATCTAATCCATTAGAAATACCATAGCATCTAACAAGTGCAGTTAGAACATTTGGCTAACCATGTTCACAAGAAAGGAAAGAAGGAAGAAAAAAATGAGGGAGGAGGGAAAGAAAAGCAGAACATTTCAATGTTTAACTCATAGTCTACCTTAAAAGAAAATTTGTTATAGATCTAATTCTAAACATAATAGCTACAACTATAGCTATTAGAAGGAAACATAGGAAAAAATCATTATAATCATTGAGTTTGTATATTGGAAATATTTTCAATGAAGCTTGAATAAAGAAATATACATTGGTTTCATAAAAATTTTAAATTATTGCTCTTCAAAAAATACCAAGTGTTGGCCAAAATGTGGAATAACTACAAAGTAATTTTTGCTAATGATGGTACAGTCACTTTGGAAAACAGTTTGGCAGTTCCTCTTTTCTTTACAGGACACATGCCAGAATTCTCAGATATCGGAAACCACAGACATTCATGTATGCTATATAGGTATGTGTGTGTGTATGTGTGTGTGTGTTTGTCATTAACTTATAAATTAGACGTAGTAAGACTTTAACAATAACATAATAGAAAAGGTGATAGCTCATAATAAGACATAATATGAATGTGGTCTATCTCTCAAAATATCTCAAAAGTATATTCACACTTTGACTTGGGATAAGATTAGTTGATGAAAGGCCTCAATGAGATAAAGTGAGATAAATGTCTGCTCCACGAGGTCAAGAAAGCCTCACGACTTAGCATTAGGATACTATGTCAAGATTGCTTAAAAAGAAGCAATATATACTTCAATCATCATTAAGATATTCAAAACAGCAATTAAACAATTAATAGGCTGGTAGTGTGTATAGGGTGAATATACCAGACAAAAGGAACAAAAAGGTGTTATAGATCTATGAATTTAAAACTATGAACTTAAAACTTATGAATTATTTATTTCTAGTATTTTCTGTTTCATATTTTGGATCATGGTAGAGTGCAGGTTAACTGAAACCTCTGAGTGTGACCAGAACCTACGATATGACTCCACATTCATGTTCCTAGGTATTTAGCTATGTTTAAAAAAAGACTTATATTGGAATGTCCATTAGCAGTTTTATGTATAATATCCAAAAACTAAAAACAAATTCCCATCAACTAATGAGTAAACAAATGACAGTTTAGCTTATATGCAATGGAGCAAACTATGGAGACAAATCACAGCCTGGTTAAATCTCAAAAGTACTATACTATGTGAAAGAAAGTTGTAAAACAAACAAACAAGCATATTGTGTGATTCCATTTATCTGGAATTGCCAGGGACACAATTAAGGAAATGGGATTGTTTACAAAAAAGCTAGAGGAATTTTTTTTGTTATGGTTTTTATTAGAAAGGTTCAAATTCTCTAGTTGGAGCAGTGGTTGGTTATATAATTATAATTTTGTCGAAACTCTAATTGTATACATTAAAATGGATACATTTTGTTGTACATTTATTATGCCTTAATAAAATTCATTTAAAGTAAAGAATGACAAAGTACAAGGATGGGAGGGAATCCAGTGTTTGAGGCCATTACTGACCTACTAATTTAATTTAAACCACCATACTTTACACATTCTGGAAGTGATAAATACCCTTATAGTTTGAGCCACTTAGCACTGGTTTTGAAGTTTCATATAGCCAAAAATCTTCCTAACATTAAAATGAAGTTGCAAGCTACACAGTGCTAATGAATTTAAACTGTGAATATATTTGTTCTAAATTAAAAAATGTGAACAGAAGTGCAGGTAAACCTTCCCTGAGAATATTTTCCGAGTCTTGGGATTTAATGCAGAATTTTATGATTCAGAGCATATTGCTGTGTGTATGTTTCAAGATGAAAACTGACAGAATATAGAAATACAAATTTTGGAACTAGTGAAAGAACGTCTTCTGAATGAACATGACTGGAAACAAAAAAGAAAAGAGAATTTAGACATGAAAGCATTGAAGGCTGAGTCATCAGGAAAAGGATAGCGGAAAACAAGGTTTTCAAACAAAGCTATTTTGATAGATCTTACAGGCTATGAATGATTCACCACAAACACACACAAAAGCTTTCTTGGAAGTGTGCCAACTCATAGGTATGGTGTGTGAGTTCTGTTTTTCAAAGAACCAGGTGCTACAAAATGCTTACACTGGCTCAAAGGAAGAAGAAAACCCTCACCATTTAGCAAGCATACTTTACAAGGCCAAGATCATTTCAAATCAATTAAAGTGTTAAAGATGTTGCATAGACAAAACATTTAGAAAAGCCCAGTCTTTGTTATTTAATGTGAGGAAAGGAGATCATTTCAGTGGAAATATTTTGCCTGTCAAAGAGCTAGCTTTTGTTTTATAAAAACCATGAGGCCATTTACAGTCACCAACTCACAAGGAATCTGTGGAGAATAAGCAGTTACTGACAGGAAGTTTGAAAAGGATAGAATTTAGAGCACATTGGAATACCAGATATATAATAAGACCAAACATCTATAGCTTTTGTATTTTTTATATAGGAGAACCTATGGTTCGGATGTGAAATGTTTCCTAAAGCTTCTATGTTGGCCCCTAACTGTGGGTACTATTGAGAGATGAGTCAATCATAAGGGTTCTAACCTCATTAACTTGTTAGTATTAATCCATTGATATGTTCATAGCTGAATGTGCAATTAAGTGTGGAACCTAGTTGGAGTGGGTTACTGGGTGCTTGCCTTTAAATATTTTATCTTTCCCCAAGAATCCTCCTCTCCTCCTCTCCCCTCCCCTGCTCTCCCTTCCTCCTCCTTCCCCGCCCTCCTCATCTGTCAGTATGTCAACTGCCTCAAGAAAATCTTGTTCAGGGACATTTATTGGTAGAATTTTGCTGTCAGTCTGTATGTAATTTTCTATCAAAGTATCTCTTAAACAGCAGAATGTAGCAAAACCAAATATTTTGCTAACACAAAGTGGTAGAAGTCTTAAACATCCATTCCCCAGATTTAAAGCATGATAGAAGTTAGACTATATTCACAGTCTACATCTTCTTTCTCCCCAACCAGCATGTCAGCCATCATCAAAGGAGGAAGAGGAGCTGGCTGGATAATTTTAAAGCAGAAACTATATGATCTATCTGAATAGAGTTGATAATACATTCAGAGAAGAATTTCCCATGTGGTAAGTGAGTCATGCTTTTAAGACTTTCTTTCACAAAATAAAACATCACCCTCACAGATATTAAAAAGATCTATGCCCAGGCATGACAGGTCATTTTCCACGATGCTCCAACATACCCCTAAACAATCCCCATGACTTTTTTCCTCCTGCTCTACACCTGTTGAGCATAGACTCTCTGACCAATAGTGGTATCAGGGTCCTGGCAAATGCTACTGGCCACCTCCTCCACAGCTCTGTCCCTGACAGTTTGTGGCTTGTAAGGCACAGAATGGATGGTGGTTCTCTGGAAGCTTTAAATCATTAAACCATGCTGTGGACTGCACAAAAGCAAAAGATTACATTGCCCATTGGAGTCACAGTTTGTCTCAATGCTTTACTTTCCTTCATGTGCCAACAAATGCTTTAGAGTAATCAGTTTATGTGTGTATTTTTCTAACTTTCATCCCCAAATTTAGGTCTTGAATATGCAGTGAGGAGTTAGTGAATACATCAAGAGAAAGATACCACTTTATATTCAGAGTTACTTTCTTTTGAACCAAAGAAAAGTTACTGATCAAAGTTGGACCTTCTGACTTCGTTTTATTGCTTTAGATTTCTTGTTATTTCAGGCAAATAGACTTAGATTATTTTGAACCTAGCATTGGGCCAAAATAGAGAGAGTTTACCTGGGAGCTAAAAAATTATTATACTTCTAGCTAGGTGATGGTGGCTCATTCTTGTAATCTTCCCTACTCAGGAAGCTGAGATCTGAGGATTGAGCTTTGAAGTCAGCCCCGGCAGGAAAAAAAGAAGAATCTAGAAGTGGCTGAAGTGGTATAATGTTACCCTTGAACAAATAAGCTCAGGGTCAGCACCTATCCCTGAGTTCAAGCCATAGGACCAGTACAAAGGAATTATAACTTCTTGAGGATGCCAGCATTATAAAACATGTTTATGGGCTAGGAAGATGGCTCAGTGGTTGAGTGCTTGCCTTGCATACATGAGGCCCTGGGTTCGATTCCTCAGCACCACATAAACAGAAAAATCCAGAAGTGGTTCTGTGGCTCAAGTGGTACAGCACTAGCCTTGCACTGATTAGCTCAGGGACAGCACCCAGGACTAGAGTTCAGGCCCCACTACTGACAAAAAAAAAATGAAACAAACAAAAACAACATGTTTATGATTGATATTGAAGGATGGTTGCCCATTAAAAACCAGTTCAAAAATGACCTCTGTAAACATTTTAAATGAATTCTCTTTCAGCGTTTAATTTTCCTTCTCCCAAAAAAGATTACATACTTTTCATAATTGTATTTGTAGTATGTGTAATTGCTTTATTCTGTTTCTTTCCATTAACAGTATATATATACATATATGCATACATATATGCACACCTCTGCAGTGTTCCCTCATGCATATTACTCTCTACCCCCAAACATTCATTTCCAGATTCTGAAGCTTTAATAAGTTTGTTAGGTAAAGTTAAGTAGGAATCTCAGGAAGCAAAGGAATTTGTGATAATAAATTCATAAAGAGAAATAATAATAATAAATAATAAAGAGAAACCAAGGAGATAAAGCAATAAATCAAGAATGCTAAAGATGACTATAGGGGAGCAGCCTTACAAACCCAATGCTAGGTTCAAAAAGAGGAATAAAGGTGAGAGAAAGTGTGGTCAAAGATATGGCTCAACCCAACACAGATTTATTAGAAAAAAAAGTCTGCAACGGGGAGCCTCCAGCCAAAGCTACAGACTCCTTACTATGATCTAAAGTATTTATAGTGAGTCTGAAAGAATGCTAGATTGTCCAGTGGAGGTGGTTTGAAAGTAACTAGTGGCGAGATGTATGGTGGGCAATAAAGTCAGGGAGAGAGTCAAGCCAGGATAGCTTGACAGGTCCAAACAGAGTAGATTTGAATGTGGTATTTGCTGCCTAAGTTTATCTGGTCAGGGAAAGAAGGCAAGGCTGGAGGTTAGTGAATCAAGTCACTCTTCTGGGTCCTCAAGAGAAGGGCATTTCGCTATTGGACCTAACATGCAGTTATTGGGAGGAAGAGGCAAGAGGATCAAGAGTTCAGAACAACCTGGGCTGCATAACAAGTTAAAAGCCAGTCTGAGCTACATCAGTCATGAAATTAGCAATGGCTAAGAATGAACTCCCTGTTAGAGCACTTGCTGAGCATTCAGGGGGTCTTGGGTTAGATCCCCAGAACCACTAAAATATTAAAACAAAAAAATGGGGAAAAAAGGATCAGAAAAGACAAAAGTACATGTTATTAAGCTGAGTTTTTAGAAAGTAAGATGATAAGAATATGAGAGGTTTTGTGGAAAGCAGCTGCTCTGAGATAACCAATACTGGAAGAGACAGAAAAAAATGTTTTAGAGTTGAGTGCTCTTCTCTCCTGTTGGCAATGTTTTTAAGGAAGCACAGTAAGGGAGCATGTTGCTTTCAATTATCTTTGGCTGCAGGACTGTAGTTTCTTAGAATATCATCCTATTCTGAGGTTTTTTTTTTCAAACTGAGGCTGCAAACCAGCCAGGATTATGCAGATTACATGATAGCTTTTGAAAATTCTTACTTTATGTTTACATAAATGGAACTATACATTACTTGCTGATTCACATTTCCATTTCTATCATTTAATAGCATCTTGGCATCCCCAATCCTTATTTCACCACATCCTAGTTTTAAACATTTTCTAAGAATCCATAGTATAGCTATATCATAATTTAACAATTTTCTTTTACATGGATATATGCTTATTCTTAATTTCATTACAGATAATCAAAACAGCAGGGATTTGTATTTACTATATTTCAGCAGCACCTACAGCAGTGACTGAATGTTATTGGCTGGGGATAGCAAATTAATCTGACAATAGCTAGATTAGTAGGAAAAAAGGAATACATCTTTTTATTATATTTATTTACTTATTCATTATGTACTTTATTTATTTATTTACCTGCATGAGTTCTCAGAGAAAGGTAAAGATCAAAGGAGCACTTACACTTAGGTCCTTGCATATCATTTTAACAAAGGGTGATCAGTTATAAAGTGAATAGAAAAATGGGAAGGAGGATTGGACTTCTAAGGGAGAGGTAACTAAGAAATCAACAACCACAAGGATAATGGATAATGGAGAGTAAGGTTTGCTATGTAGATAAGTTACCACCTTGTCCTGTTCCTGGAGAAAGAAATTTTCACAAAGGAAAACTGATGTTGCCATTTCATAGAGAAATTTATACCTTGATTTTTACATAGAAAGGTGGGAGGTCAAAGAGTTCTTGCTTCTGTTGTTTCTCCAAATGTTCAACTCAAGATAATCTTTATGTCAGAGTGACACATTTTAGGGTATCATATTTTTTGTTATCCTGCCCCTTCACTGATACATAATACACTTTCAAATATCCCCTTGTTGAGTGAATATTTGATATGTGGTCTATTTCCAAGACTTTAATATTTTGCCAGTAAGATGGTAAATTTTGTGCTGCTTTTTGGTTGTTTGGTTTTGTTTTCTCATTTGTTTATATTAGACATTTGTACTTTTTTCAATTAGGGTTTTTTTGTCCACAACTTTTCTGGTTTTCCTTTCAATTTGATCTTTCAGTGAAGACACTATCATTGTTGGCAATAGAGAGCAAGACATATTGCATGAGTATTGTAAGGTTTAAGTGAAGAGAAGCTGGTAAAACAACAACATAAGGACAACAAAAATATCTAGCATAGTTCATACCCATCAGATGTGACTGTATGTCTAATACTGAGCAAGTGCTCACTGCAGAGGCAAATGAAAGCCAGTACCATGACACTGCTTTGTTTAAAAGGAGCTTTACTGTAAATAACCAACAAGGAGACAGAAGACAGTCTCAAATCGATCTTTTCAATTGGCCAGTAGGGAAAGACTAGAAGTGCCTCAAGGTTATTACTGGGGGAGGGGATTCCTGTTCCTCTATTTTTCTGGTCCTTCCTGCACCTGTCCACTGTATCCCTTGTTTCTGATTGAGGTCTGGTAGGTTCTGCTCTCTTCCTCACTTGTGAGAATCTTTGGATACAGCAGACGCTCAAGATCATTTTAGATCAGGTACTAAATTTTAAATTTGCATGATAGAAACCACTTTGTACCATTATATAAGGAGCCCTCAATCCAGGTGGAACAGTTAGCTCCCAAAAAACAGAAGGGGAATTTGTCAGTATTATATAACAACTTTCAGAAACAGAGAACTTCCCATTTTCTGACCCCCTTTCACTTACTTTCTCAATTTTCTTTATGCTAAGAATACTCTTGAGTCCAAAGGTACTCATCTATATCCTTTAAAAAGTTCATTCCCAGGGCTGGGAAGGTGGCTCAGTGGTAGAGCACTTGCCCTGCATACTTGAGGCCCTGGGTTCGATTCCGCAGCACCACATAAGCAGAAAAAAAAAGTTCATTCCCAAAATGGATAGTTTGGTTTCTGTTTTCCACAACTTTTCTTCTTTAATTTTTAATTGTACCTATTCAAATTTATGAGCCAAGTGCAAATCTACTTCTGTTCCCAGTTTTCCCACTATTCTACCCACCACACATATATACACATACAACACAGATTCTAACAGTCAGTTTTCAATCTTTTGTTTTACTCAGGTTGTCTGAGCTAAAATTACAGAAAATGTTTGGTGCTGAATAAGAAGTCTGATCTTAACATTAGACTCATGCTCTTTTTACCAAACCCCTCCAGAGACAATTTTCATTTAAATTAATTTAAACAAAAATTAAAATTGAGGACCCTCGTAGAATGAGTCATGTTCCAAATATTCAATAGCAATGTGTAGTGGCTACCATATTGTAAATTGAAGATTATAGAATATTTCAATCATTACGGAAAGCTCTTTTGGTCATCCATGTATACTCATTGGAGAAACTTTGGAAACTTGAATAGGAAGCTAATATCAGCTGGTGCCCAGAACCCTATTCTTTATTCAATATTGTATGTATTCTTTTTTTTCAATATTGGGGATAGAACCACTAGGCCTTTGTATGTTAGGCAAGCCCTCTACCACAGAGCTGTACCTTCTTTTGAATAGTTACTTTACAATGCATTTACTATTTTGTACTGTCTTTGTTTATTTCACATATTTTTCTCAATATTAATTTATATTAATTTCATTTTCAGGAACATAGAAAAAGGTGTAGTACGTATATACTATCTTGCTACTGACTACATTGAGTTATCTCAGGATATGAAAAAACCATTAGAATAGATTAATATTGTTAGATCTCTGAAATGCCTTGCAAGAAAATCCAAGTCATGATAATGCCTACTGCTTGCTTACCACATTTGTATTAAAAAAGTCTTTAAGATAACTTAGTACTACATAGAGTGTAAATACTTTATGGTTTAAAAGAATATAGATTATTTTCTTGTTTTTTTAAATGGAGGGTCCAAATGAATATTATTATACCAAATATAATCTCTTGTGGAAAAAGAAACAATGTTGCTTATTCTTTAGATCTAGATTATCAGCTATATAAGATGGATTTACGTACATACACACACACACACACACACACACACACACACACACACACACACACACACACACACACACACAAACACACACATAATTGGAAACAGTTCAGAAACAATTGCATGCAATAAATGATGAATCTATGTTGGTTTTGGTTCTGAAAGAATTATGCTTTATGTCTGAGATATGTGAGAAAACAGTTATTATTCAAAGGCATTTAAGAGAATATAATCTATTTTATGAAGTCTTTCTAATGGAAAACAACCATAATCATGAATGGAAATTCCTCCTTCCAAGATCAGTCTCCAATGATGACATTCAAAAGAATAACTCTGTTCTGAGGACATATATTTTACATATTTTAACATAGTAATCTGTGTTTTATACCCAAACATTTTCCACACTTTAGTGTTTCCTATTTTTACACACATGTCGTTAGAGTTCATCTGATACCAATTGAGTTCACTTATAAAATGGAAGAAGGCTAGTGTCCTTTCATACCTCGTGGAGCTTTCTCTCTTTTCTTTTTCTAAGTCAGGGCAAAGAAGGCTACAAAAAATTCCATTCCCTAGGAGTGAAGTTAGCAATACTGCACTGATTTGATAAGGGTGATGAACATTCAAATGCCAGTCTATTGGAGTGAATCAACAGGGTATAGTATTCATGACAGTGCTGATTCATTTCACAAGAGTACTCAATCAGCTATGAAATGCAAATGTTACTAGAGCTATGAAATCTTCCTTTGAAGCTATCTGGACAATCTGTTACAGGATTATTTCATAATGTGTGGATACTCTGAGTTTTTAATATATGTGACAATTTCTTGGAATATAATTCCTACACTAATAAATAAATAAATAAACAGACAAGATAGAGAGTTTAGGGACCAAAGTCAGGTGAGAAAACCCTTCACATAGCTTTGCACAATAAAATGATCAAAGCAGGTTTTTATCTTCTTTCTCCCTGACTTCCACTGAAATGTCCAATAAAATTTTAAAGGAAAAGGAAGAGAAAATCTATATCATCAACAGAAGTGAAGATAAATAATTGCCATATGCACAAAACTTTGAGACATTTATGGTAAAAGTAGTATGGAGTGACTTGTAAGAAGGAATGGAGTGCCAGTGTCCAACATACTCTTTAGAAGTGCAAAGTACACATAGTGCTGTAGATGGATTACTGATAAATAATCTTGAGTCATGAAAAACCCTGACATCATCAGAACCCCAAACATATTTCTATTGAGTCACTAGGACCAAATAATGAATACTACAAGGCCTCTTGCAGTAATGGGCTCGTACCATTGAAGCATGCTTTTTACATCGAGAGAGAATTACTGAGATTTGAAGATAGTGCCTGGTATATAGTTGTCTAAAGGATATTTCAAATAAATATGGAAGTATTTTTTAAGAACAACAACTCTGCAAACCAGTGTCAATTTTCCTTTAGCACAGTGCTGAGGAATGAAGATAAAAGATGACAGTCTCAGACCAAGAAAAAGTGATACAAAGGAGCTATTGAAATGGCTAGAAGTTATCAGAGTACCAAAAATAATTCAGGTTCGTTAATTCACTCAAATAATCCTTAAGCTTGACTATAGAAGTAAACTGTTAAAAAAAGGCATAGTCTAACTTCCTTCTTAAAACTGAAAAAGCCTTGTTGTAATTGACAGCAATTAAATAATCACTGAGAAAAATCATAGAATCCGATTAGAAACTTTTGACAGTAAGAGTTAATTTCCACATATAGGCAAAAATCAAAGGAAGAGAATTGTTAGGAGACAGAAGAGGGAAGAAGATTTCATGAAGGGGAGGGCATGTTTAAGGTTCCAAGGTGGGAATAAACTTGGTGTACTTAAAAGTCACCAAACATTAAGAGATAATAAAAGAAGACATGAAGAAGTAGGAAGAGAAAATTATGAATTTAGAAGATTTGTCTTTATTAAATCAAATAAGCAGCCACTCTTTCTTCAAAAAGGTAAAGTGATGACACTATTTACCTTTTAAGATTGCTCTAGCGCTCGAGTAGGGAATGGTTCATTGGCAATTGTTTCTAAAATTTGTAAGATCTTTAAGGTAATGAATGACATCTGTGAAGTCCTTTTTGGGAATAAGGTAATATATTCATAAGGTACAGGCATTAGAACATGATTATCAAGGTGAGGGGAACTATTGTAACAACTACAAAGTATTCTAGGAAAGAAGAAAGGAGATACATAGTATAGATTCTAAGTTTTAAACTAGTGAGGAATCCAACTGTTAAAACCACGAAAAAAATTAGTTACATAGGAGATAAATATATAAAATTCTTTTTCATTAAAAAGAAAGAATTGATTACACAATGCAATGATAAAAAAACATATCCATACATATCAGAAAAGTTAGATGGACTTCAAGGATTCTTCTTTGTGACATAAAAGATATAAATGAGTGCCAACCACAGAATTGTGAACAAAATGATGGTACTTAAGAATTCCAAGCACAGTCAAGTTATCCTTATGCATGAAAGCAAAAATGGAGATATTTTCAAATATGTAAATGTCAGAACACATATGCTATAGACTGAATGTTTGTGCCCCCCCCCAAAAAAATTCATATGCTAAATCCTAACGTCCAATGTGACGATATCTGTGAAACAGGTTCACTGCGCACTAGTTCCCAGCTTATCTGAGTCTGGTGAGACAGAACACCCACATACATAACAAGTTACAAGAAGCAGATGTATTACTTACACATAGATAGCAAGGGACAACAGAAGCCTAGGATTCCTTGTGGGTGGGTTTCCCAAGGAGTAGAAAAGCTGGCCAGAGTGGATGGAGTCTTGACTGCGCATGCTTCTCTTGCTCTGCATCTGAGGCATACCAGAAAGCAGTTCAATGAACGTTTTTAGATCTCAGAGTCACACAATACCTCAGGTTAAATGTTGAAGGAATCTTTATTCTGGTGACTGGAAAAGAGCCTGGGTTATTCCAGCCAGTTTCCCAGTATCTTAAGACACTGCAGTTGTTCTTGAAAAAAAAATGCAAGTGAGAAAGGTAAGAGAATGACATTAGTCTAGGGAACTGTCCTTGTATTATTTGGAGGAGGAAACTCTAGCAGGTGATGAAGTCATGAGATTAGATTCCTCACGAATAGGATTAATGTCCTTATAAAAAGGATCACAAAGTTCTCTCCCTCCACCTATCTCTCTCTGTCTCTGTCTCTGTCTCTGTCTCTCTCTCTCTCTCTCTCTTTCTCTCCTACCTTCTGCCACATGAGGACATCAGGAAAAGTCAGACATTTGTGAGCCAGTAGGTCTGTCATCACTAGCTAGACGGAATCTTCTGGTTTCTTAATCCTGGGTTCTCCAAGATCCAAATCAAATCTGAGAAACAAAATTCTATTGTTCTGTAAGCCTTGTAGTCTATGGTATTTTACTATATCAGCCTGAGCTAACTATGACAAATTTCCTAAGCAGAGCAACTAATAGCTTTGAAATAACAAATATATTGCAGATATCAGAACATGGTTTCTTTACTGTTGTTAGAATTACAACATCACCTATAGAAGGGAATTTTATTTGTTGAACACCACGAAAAAAAATACACAGAGAATTTTTTAAAAATCTTTGAATTTCCTTGAGTTTTCAAAGAGTGAAAAACAAAAATAAAACAACTCAAGAAGGAAGCAAGACAGGAAAAAAAACGAAGAGAGATCAACCAGACAGATGGCTACATTACAAATGGGGGAAATGTCTAGTAGAGACGTAGGTTGTAGATGGACAAAAACAAACAAAAAAAAGTAAAAAATGATAATAGATACCATTTAAGTTGTTTCAGGTGCTATTTCTGCTCCTCTTCTACCTGCTTGCTTTTGTTGCAGTTGGCATGTGTGAGACTAAAAGAGAGTCCCTGCTCTACAGCTAAGCTAATCTGACTCAAACAGAGAAACACATTAAAAAAAAGCAGCTGTCCAGAGACAGCCATGAGAACACAAAATACTGAAAATGCTGAGGAATTTTAGAAAGAAATTTTGAATCAATTTTACCTGCATTTCTGGAGATTGGGAAGCACCTAGCTATCATGCAGATTGCACGTGAATTAGGGCAATTACAGCTAGAGGATATCAATGGTAAGCAAGTATTAAAGAGATAGAGTCTAAATAACTGTACCAATTATCATTTGAAAATGTACTTTAAAATTTTCTTCATTTGGCTCTCAATTTCTGTGATTTTTTTCTTATATTCCTGCTGATGCCAATCACTGTGAGAGAATGAGAAGTCACATATTCTTCGTGTTTTACCTCTTAAAATCACTTGCAATCTGAGTTATTTCTCTTTTTCTCTGTTTCTCTGTTAGTCTCTCTCTTTTAACTTTGTTGTGCCATCACATTCTCCTGGTGCTCCTTGCCCATTGGCTGGTTGTTCCTTCTAAGTCTTTAATCTGCTTCTCATTCTACACCCAGATTGTAGACACTGTTCATCTTTCATTGAAATGGTAACATTTCAATGTGATGTGACCTTATTGTTACAAAGTAATAGCTATATTAATATATTGACATATCCCATCGGCCATTAGCTTGAAAAGAAAAAAAAGGTATATCCCTTCTGAGAAAGTTCACAGGTTGAGATGACTCTAAGCTTTGCATCTAGGATCATCAGAAGGTATGATCACTCATATGTTTGGGCTCAAATAGAGAGACAGGGATTCAGGCTGGCTCAGAAGAACTGAGACTTCTTACTGGCTCAGGATATCAGCATGAGTGTTCCACAAAACAAGGCGGAAGTTGCCCTGCCTTTTCTCACTTAGCTTACAAGGCTCATGCATCACTACTACCCACTCTTATTGACTGCTAACAAATCAGAAGCCCATCAAGTTTTGGGGAGAAAAGATAGAGACCTAGCAATGGATAGGAGATCACAATGGACAAGAGAAGGCAAGATGGAAGACATTATTGCTGCCATATTTTCAGAATAAAATCTGCATGCAGGTTTTGAATAATCCAATGAATTTCTAGGTGGGAGATAGACAGATTGTCCTTGATATTGCCACAAGGATCTCATAGGTATTTCAACTATAATCTGACCAAACAAGAAGACTTTATGTGTGTGTGTACACAAGCGTGCACTCATATGTGTGCTTTTTGCATGCCATATTTTGTGGTACTGGAGAGATTATGAGAAAACAATTAATAAACAGTTGTTAAATATAAGATGGTAAGTAGAAATATATGTGTGTTGATTTATCAGGCAATAGCATGAATTCCCTATTAAGCTGATTAGAGGTAAGGGGACATCAGACAACCTTAAATGCAACAATAGCCTCATCAGAGCGGAGAATAGGCATTATTGGCAGAAACGACTTCATAACTATCCTCTGAACTATCTATTCCTGTAGCAGACTGGGCTAGTCAGAACTTCAAACTCCAGGAAGTGAGGTTCTGTGATGCCTCTAGGGCTCAGCTAACATTCAGAAAGGCAAGCAACAATGGTTCAGTGATGTGTGAGATGCTCCAGAATCTAGAGAATGCTGTTAAGGGCCAGATAGGAATGTGCCTTCTCATTTCAGATACTCAATTGAGTCAAAGAAAATTATACACTAGGAATTCTTCAAAGCTCAGAACATAAGTGGTCTTCTTTATTTTTGTGCTAGTACTGGGTCTTGAACTCAATGCCTTATGAGTAGGCCCTATACCACTTAATCCATGCCTCTAGTTCTGATTTTTTACTGGCTAATTGGAAATAAGAACCTCAGATTTGTCTTCTGTGGCTAGTTTCCAACCTCTGTTCTTGGATCTCAACCTCCTGAGTTCATATACCATTTGTGAGCCACTGATGCCCAGCTTAAGTAGTCATTCATACACACAGAATAAAACAAACCCACTATTACCAAAAACAAAAAACAAAACAAAAACTGGCAAGGCAGCCTGTGTCTGCCTCAGTATAAAAATATAAATATTTTCATATGGTCATCAGGAAAAAAATTGTAACTAAAAAAGAAAGCACATGATCATATAAATTATACTGTTATCTTTTGATGAAGGCAGAATTATTTTCCTTTCCCTAGTTTTCTGCGGTAAAAGTCCGATCTTGGTGAATTGTTATAAAACCACATGCCTCACATTTAAAGAATATTAGCATAAGACGGAGGGCTGGTGGCTCACGCCTTTAATCCTAGCTACACAGGAGGCTGAGATCTGAGGATCTCGGTTCAAAGCCAGCCCTGGCAGGAAAGTCTGTGAGACTCATCTCCAATAAACCACTTAGAAAACTAGAAGTGGTACTGTGGGTCAAGTGGTAGAGCACTAGACTTTAGATCAACTGCTGAGGGACAGCGTCCAAGCCTAGAGTTCAATTCCCACGGCCAACAACAACAAAAGAATATTAGCATACCCTTCTGAGAGGGTAATTCCAGTGTTACATATGAGGAAACTGATGTTATACAGGAAAGGCGTAAGTAAGCCAGAAAAGGAAAAAGATGTTGAAGGTAGAAGAAAATTAGATGTATAAATTTATGTGGCTCCCTTTATCTTCAGATATTTGTTTATTTTTCTCCTCTCTTTCCATGGAGTTTTTTAGATATTTAAAAGAATTTATCAAATAAAGAAAAAACAAACAAAAAAAACCCTTTAGCATTTCTTTAAAAAAAAATCAATTACTGAATGACTGAAGTACAATTAGGTCTCTCTCATCTACCAAAATATCTTAGGGATAATTTTCTAGAGGGATCAAGTTGGTAAGTGTTAGGTTTTTAAAGAGAGGTAGCCCAGTAAGAAGCACACCACACATGTGGTATTCAGGTAAGGGGTAAGTTTATTCAGTAGACTGGCTGGCACCAGGCCAGGTTGGCACTCCACCCAGCTGGTAAAGAGGGCATCTGGCCTTGGGCTAGGCCTTATCTAGGGTAGGGGTGGGGCAAGGTATGGCCAGGTGATGGGAGGTGGGACCAGGTAAGAGAAGGTGGGAACAGGTGGGAGAAAGGTGTGGCCACATCCCATCCAAATGTGACCTCAGTGGATGCGGATGTGAGCTCTTCCAGGTGTGCCACTTGCCTGGGTAACACAGGTACTGGGTGGGGTCTGCTCGCCATCCAGGAGTGGACCTTTCAGTAAGTATTTTAATGTAACTGTCAAGAGTTTCAACAATGTAAAAACTATTCCACTGGATTGCTTTTCAGAAGAAACCCCTGTCCTTCTTTATATTCCTCCTCTTGATGTGAGGTGAAGCTGCCGTAAATAGGAACTGTGAATAAGACCAGGAAATGAAGTTAGTTCCTGTCACTCCTAAGTGTCACCTCTTTCTCGGAGCTCTGGAGGACAAACCACTCCATCAGGATCAATAGAAGTTCCAAGATAAAAACTATTTCCCCAGCTCTCTGCCCTAAAAATAGCTGGAGAGTCCAGGTGCAGTATTCAGACATGTTCCATCTAGATGAAAGACCTAGATTATAGAATTGTTTGAGCCCTATTTAATAACAGATAATCATTGTCTTTCTTACAGAGCAGGTCTTTTCTTGAAAGCTCAAGTGGCCTTTCTCTTCTATCCCATAGATGAATACTGCAGTGTTAGCCACATTTTCTTAAACCTTGTTATTTATCTACACATTTAAAGATTTCTCTTCTAAAATGTTGACCATAGTCACAGAAATAGAAGTATATTTGTGTTCAGAGGACAGACTTTCTCCCCTGTTTTTAATACCACCATTTAATTATCTTCTTTATAGTCACCCTCCCATGTTTGACAATCTTATATAAATCTTGATTAGTATTTTTTTCTATTCCGAAACACTTGTAAGAAATCTGTCAATATTTCTATGTGTACTGAGGTCAATCAATATTTATATACATTGACTCAGATGTAGGAAAACCTAATTTTAATTTATATAGTTGACTAACTTTGTAATTGATCATCTTCTTTAACTCTACAGTCCCCTGAACCACAGATGGCTAGCACATTCACCAACCCCTTTCAGACCCTTTCTACCACATCTCTCCATCATTGCCACTATCATGTGACCCAGACTACCCTCTTCCGTTGTTTAAAAGACTCCACTGGGTATATACTCATTCACCTTAGTGGTTATTCTATTAATCTTGATTGTTTTTCTCATCCATAGAAGTCTTCTCACCATTACTCATGCTATCTTTCCCCAGATTGAATCTGAATGTCTGTTGAAACTTGAATATGTTCACAGGGTCGGTTGATCTTTTTTTTTTTTTTTAATTTTTTTTTTTTTTGGGTCCAGTCGTGGGGCCTGAACTCTGGGACTGGGCACTATCCCTCAGCTCTTCAGCTCAAGGCTAGCGCTCTACCACTTGAGCCACAGCGCTACTTCCGGCTTTTTTCTTTTTGCTTATGTGGTGCTGAGGAATCAAATCCAGGGCCTCATGCATGCAAGGCAAGCGCTCTACCACTGAGCCACCTTCCCAGCCCAGCCCAGGTCGGTTGATCATGCTCTGGCTTCTCCTTAGACTTCCATGATACTTTTCTCATCATCCTATGTCACGGAGCATATCAGGTTGCCGCCTTCCATTTTGGAGTATAATGGACATAATATACTAGAATATTCAGAAGGGAAAGGTTAATTACAGATAATTTGCACAAACCAGGATCACTATTAAACTTACTACTACTTTCTTTAAGTTTATACCTATGTAATCGGGGATTTGCTAAGGGGGAAAAAACCCTAAACAGTAAAATTTATAGTTTCATATCTTTTCAGCATTCAACAAAAGATTTCCCTTTTGACAGCAACCTATAAGAAAAATGAAGTTATTAGATGGTCATTTATTCCATCAAGGTCAATACATTCTAAAAATGAAACAATCATATTCATTCTTCCAAAATACTGCACATGCCAATACAAAAAATCTTCATCCATGAATTGCAAATTATTTGGGAACCTGGTTATTTTTCATGGTTGAATCTTTAGAGAAAAGTTATTATGGCTCTGCTGGTATCAGGAGTCATTTCAACTTTCCTTAACTAAATACAGGGATGTTTCCCTACTGTGTAAAATAATTACATAAACTGGACATCCACCCAATTAACCCTGCCCCACTTTGACAATATTTACTTTGTACATCTCTATGATAAAGTGAGAGCCAGAGCACATTAATAGAAAACAGATTTGCAATGGTTGAAATATTAAAAGCCCCTAGTAGAGGCACATTTTGTGTCATTTACACACTGTTATAGGAAACTGTTGAGTACATGAGGAGTAGTCAGTCATACTGAAATCATAAAAACCATTACAACATGATGAATGCTCTGTACACCTTATAAATTCAATGAAAAGGAACCATGAATATTGGAGTTCTGTAAAGGAGTGACTATGGAAAAAAGGCTAATACTGGAGCCAGTCATCTGCAAAGGTCAGCAAAAGGTTCCAGCTGTCTGGAAAAGTAGTCTATTCTTTCTATAAAAGCCACCCAACTGGCATCCTTTCTTTGGTAAGCTAAACCAACCTTGATATATACCAAGGTAAAATATTCCAAAACAGAAGGGCATATTTAATCCAGCTCAGTGATTTTTTTTCTGTCTCTGAAAAGTAAGTTCAGACCACCACAGCTCTTGGCTTTCTATTAGATCTAACGTAAGATGGTAAGTTAAACCATGGCTTATGAATGAGCAAAATCCACAGACTAGTCCCGAACAGCAAAGTATAGATAAAAAATTTAATTTCAAAATGTTTGAAATAATAGTAAACACTGACTGAAAAGAAAACCATTTATTATTCTCTTGTATTGTCTGTTCTCGACTTGGGGCTTTCTTTAAAATTTGCCTTTAGTTCTTAAGATATTTAATGGAAGCTAAAAGCGGGGGACTCATACCTGTAATCCTAGCTACTCACAAAGCTCAGACCTGGAGGATTGCAGTTCAAAGACAACCCAGACAGAAATGTCTGCAAGACTCCATGTCCAATGAGCCAGCAAAAATCAAAACTGGAGGTGTGGCTCAAGTGGTAGTGTGCCAATTGTGAACAAGATAAGAGCATAAGACCTGAAGTTCAAACCCCAATAAACACCACTCCCATACAAATGTTAAGTAGAAGGAAAGCAATTTCTCAGAAATATCAATAGCCATAGTGCTATTGTGACTTATTAATAGTGCCAGACCCTGTTCTATTAACTCACTTAATCCTTAAAAACGTAAAAAAATATGATACCCTATGATTCTTCTTATTCCTATTTTACTATGAATGAACCTGGGGCTCTAAGCAGTACAGGGACTTGCCTACACAGCTTAGAATCAATATGTACAAGGTTAGAACTCAGGAAGTCTAACTACAAATTCTCCTGACTGCTCTATTAAACTGCTTACCCTGTTAGCATAACATGGGAATAAGATCATGGGGACAGTACAGAAGCTGTATGAAGATACTTATGCCCCCCCAAATAGTGTTACCTGCCAGTTTTTCTGTCTTCATTCTACAAAATAGTCCCATACAAGTGAGGTAAGATACCTCACCCATCTTTACATTTGGCTTCTGGGAAAGATTTTTTCCCCCTTTATATTTGACTCTCTTTAGATAAGACTTAGCTCCAAATATGATTGGTCCTTCTTATAAAGTGGTTGTCACACTAAGCAATTAAATTTAGTGGCCTCAGCTTGAATCATTACTTAAACACCATGTGACATCTTAAGGGACTGATATTTAAGGAGTCAGGTCTTTCAGACTGCATCAAATAAAATGTCTATTGGGTATTTGGCTCTATACCAGAAGTAATAGATTTACTTCAGATGGCTCAGTGGATGGAAATAAAGTTAGACAGGCCCAATTTTAGAACAAACAATTCCACAATAAAATCTTAGCAAAGCTACTCTTCTTTCTCCCATCAAAATTAAAGCCAATGGGGGTTTCTTCTCAGTGGACTAGTTGAATATTATAAATCTATTGGATTTAGTCTCCCATTACCAAGTCAGACTTCACTTCATCAGGTGCTTTAATTTTAAGTTCCTCTAAACAAATGACAAAAATCCCCACAAAACTTCTATTTATTCCTAATTTATCATGTTTTCTAAGCCTGTCATTTCCACCTCTAAATTGGAAATATTTTCCCCTGAATCCCCAAGCTGTTAACAAATGAGAATGACATATCCCACACTTGAGACCCATTCATACTTACTGCAATTCCAGTTTAAATATATGTTTATTTTAGGAGGTGGCCTCTTATCTCTCCATTTCTAGAGAGTTTGTTTTGTTTTGTTTTGTTTTTTTGCCAGGCCTGGGCTTAAACTCAGAGCCTGGGCACTGCCCTGAGCCTCTCTGTGCTCAAGGCTAACACTCTACCATTTGAGTCACAGTGCTACTTTCGGCTTTTTCTGTTGACGTGACACTGAGGAATTGAACCCAGGGCTTCAGGCATGCTAGGCAAGCACTTTACCACTAAGCCACATTCCCAGCCCCTGGATTTTTTTTTTATGAGGGTCAAAACTCACTGCTTGCCAGTTAGCAATCTTGTGTCATTAGTATGCGGTGATAGAATTGAACATTTTCTTTTTGTCCAGTGAACCTTTATACTCTGATAGTCTGATGTGCACATCAACCTGAGCATGGCCATGCTCCTCTGCAGCCCTGTCCTTCTAGTGCAATGGTAAGCATGTATTGTCCTACTTGACCCATCCTGGGAAGACAGATTGTGTTAACCCTTGTCCATATATCTTAGAGTACCAGAAATAGAATTCTTTGACTTCTAATGTTTAATTTTGACTCTTATCTAAAGGAGAAGACAGAAACAGGAAAAGGGAACTGTTAAGCTTTGGGGATTTCCTCAATTTCACTTTCAAATGAATGATCATTTTAATGGGAGATGTTTTCATTTTTAGTACGTTTAGGCCCAGGGGAGGCTTTAAAATTAATATTTGATATTAATTTAATATATTATGGCTTAAAACAATATTTATGGCTTAATAAAATTTAATGTATTATGGACTAAAAACAATCTTTCAGAATTAAAAGCACAAAGTCTATGGTTCAATTGTCAGTATTGTACTAGATAGATAGATAGATAGATGAAAGTTGGAACTTGAGCAGATAGTTGTATATCCACATTCAGAGAATTATTCATAAGAGTCAAAAGCAACAGAAATGTCCACTGATAATTAAAAAGATACATAGAATGTGATGTCTGTATTGTTTGTATATATGTACACATATATACATGTCATATATGTGTGTATATAGGTATATATACAAAAATTATCACTCAGCCTTCGAAAGGAAGGAAATTACATGTGACAATATGGATGAAATGAAGTGATTATGCTAAGTGATGCAAGTCACAAAAGGACAAACATAGCATGATTCAAATGATAGGAGACTCCTAGTATAAGCTAAATTTGTTGAGCTGGAAAGAACAGTAGTTGCCAAGGCCTGAGAGGGAAAAGAACGAAGAGTTATGTTTAATGGTTGCAGAGTTTCAGTTTGAGAAGATGAAAGTTCTGGAAATAGATGATGGCGATTGGAGAACAATGTGATTACAGATAATGCTACAAAAGCTGTGCAATTTAAAATGATAACAATGGAAAGCTTTACGTTACTTACATTTTACCACAATAACTTTATTTTCAGTTTAAGACCTCAGGTCTTTTCCCCAACTTTCTTATGTGAATTTCTATGTTCTCATATTTGTCTTAAGATACCATCACAAAAATTTCCAGTGCACAGCATGATTTTTTACATTTATTCTTTGCTTACTTAAAAAATTCCTTGCTGTTGTTTAAATGTTACAGAGAATTTCCATTAGGAATAGAATGTCTAAATATTATCAACATTGAGGTATTTGTGTCTTCTTAGGTTTAGTTCTGATCAGTATGATCATGAATGTCAAGTATTACAGCAGTCTAAGCCTCCTTTCTTCTCAGACTGTTTCTGGCTGTTTCTCAGAACTTTTCAAGTAATTACTTTTTGGGTATCAAGGGACTTATAACAACCAAAGAGCATGTTGCTCTTCTCAGTCATTGTCTGGGTGCACTGACACCCATTCTAAAGGCACTGACACTATTTTGTGAGCCTGGCCTTATGATTGAGATCACATAATTGCAATAATTAGGAAACTCACCTCAGGATATTATCAAAATGACCCACCCAAACCCAAGTCCATATGGTTTGAAATAGCTAATGAGTCAGTTAATGTGCTATGTCCAGGAGTAATGGGTACTCAATATGGATAGCATGAAGGTATAATTTACCAACATTCTGACTGATTAAGGTTTCATGTGGACATTTCACAAGCTACAGAGGGATCAAAGTATTAACAGTTTAAACAATTTAGACAAAAGGAAGAAGCAATAGGTATTTAAAAGTCAAGAGCATTGGAACGTGAATAATTTCTTCCAATCACATATTCCAGGGTTAACATAAAATTAAATAAAGCTTTAAGTCTCAGTAGCCCTGTAGGGGTGTGGGGTTGTCACTGGCTGAGCCTTATGCATTAACAACAACAACAATGAGCCTGTTAAAATTTTAAACCACTGACTTTGGGAGGGGGTAGAGAAAAGAGAAAGTTCTACTACAATAAATACCTAAGTAAAGTCTCAAATCAACATTGACAGAACTCCTATGTAAAAGAAAGAAAGAAACTTATTGGGCAATTGGTCTATTTTTCCTTTTTTGTGTAGCAATTTCTTTTACTTTAACTTTTAAATTTCTTTTATTATCTTTAAGTAGTTTTACATCTCACATGATATTACTGACTGAGGTTACATAGTCACCACATTTTAGACTAGCCTGTTGTTTGTGGTATCTTTGAGAAAGTAAATATTCTGAGAATATTTAAGAAAAATTCAAAGTAACATTTGAGCTACTCATCTGAAGTGCTTATGAAAAAGAATTATATTAAGTTCTTTATGTTTGAATATGAAAGAATTTAAGCTCAAAGATTTTCACAGAGAACATATTCTTAGCTTGAAGTCCATAGATATGCAGTGGTTACCTGGATCAATGTTAAGAATAGACCATGAATATGAGAGGGAGGACAAATTCATTAATCATAACTGAAATTGATAGTGTTCTTGAATTACACATAACATATAGTCTGTTATTTCCATCTAAAGAATTTGAAGATGTTCTCATCTCATAATAAGTTTCTTGTTGATCTCTTAAAATACTTATGTTCATCACTCTTAGACCCAGTGCCAGATCTAATATTCTTAAATATTTAAAAATTATTTTTAACAGACTTTGTTTCCTTTCTAGTCTTGTGTGTTCTATTTTATCCATTTTGAAAATGTAAAAAATCATGAAGAATGAATCTAAATTCTTCTAGTGCCTAGGTCCTGGCACAAAAGGAGTTAAAAACATTTGCTATACAGTGGCTTAATAGCTATTAAGAGCCACATGTTTTGTACGAAACATTGGAGCTTTTAACTCTAGGTACCTCAGATTTTACCCATTTGTACAATTAATACACACACACACACACACACACACACACACACACACACACATCCACCCCAGGAAAGTAAAATATTCTGTGTTTGGTGTGAGTTTTAGCAAGAGAAGGTGAATGAAAATGAATATGCCCCAAGTAATTTATGCATATATGAAAGCAATAGAATCTGCTGGAATTGTTTTAAGAAGGGAGAGGGGAGTAAGGCAGAGTAATAGAGGGAGTGAAGCTCATAAAGGTACAGTGGATATATGTATGGCAATGTCACAATGAAATTCCACTTGTACAACTAATGTATACTACTAAAAAGTTCAATTGTAATCTATTTACACATACACACACACACACACATACACACACGCATACAGTGGATAGTCTCCTACTTCAAATCTGCCTCCCCCAAACAACCACAATTTACTATGAGCCTTCTCATATTTATATTTAAGTATATAATTTATGTATAATTTAAGTCTATAATTTATTCAAGTGCCTATATGTGTATATCTAAGTATATGTGTTCATATAACATTTATCTTTCTGACTTTTTACCAGCAGCAGCATAATTTACAAAATAATATATACTTTGTATATCAGTATGTAGGAAAAGACCTTGCTTATTATTAATAATTAAGTAGTATTTGATTTTATGCAAATATCACATTTTTGGACCAGATTTTTAGTGATTGCCAGTACTTTTAATGAGATCCTTTACTTTTAAAACAATGTCCCAAAGTAATGTTTTAATTTCCTTAAATTTAATGGCCACATATTTATTCTTAGCTCTTTGTTTTGAACTTATTTGCAATAGTTCTTTTGAACCATCTCTGACAACCCTTCATGTGTCTATTTCTTTTCTCCTTTTAGTAAGTATGAACTGCCTAAAAAGTTGGAAGTATATAGATTTTCTAGTTGTCTTTCTGTAACTATCATTTTATATAATTTACCACTATGGAGAAGTAGTTAGATGTCCTGCTCGTCCTAAGACATTTAGCTTAATGAACAAAATTATCCGGATGACTTTGAAGGCTGTTACAATTGAAAAGCACTTGTTTAAAGTGAGGGTCTCCACTAGCACAAAACAACCAAGAAGGCTGAGTGATTCCAAAATAGCTGGAGTACCAATTAATTTCTGTAAACTTGAAAGTGACAAGTGGTTTGAATGATACATTTACTTTTATTTAGATCAAAGCTTTTTTTTTCCTCATCACCTTCCAACTTCCTGGATAATTCTCTACTTCTTTACATCTTCTCAAGTGCCTGGAATAAATAGGTCATGGCTAAATTTTAACTCATGTTATCACAATATCATGTTTATATTTATGTGATTGATCACTGCTAGACTGCTTGGAAAACAAGCTGACACTTACTGATTAGTCTCAAAGCAGATACTACTTGACAATGTATTAATACTGATAATTCTCCATGTTGCTAACATTGTGGAAGTAGTGTTTAAGTATCTCTTTTTTACATGGTAATATTACTTACTACCCAATTTTACATTTCCAATATAAAAAATAATTTAAAGGCACTCATTGGAGTTTCAAACTTGAGAGCTAGTCTTTGCTTGCTATGAGTTTAATTTATTTATCTTTCATAAAAGGAATTTAAAGAGCTATTTTAAACAGTGCGTTTAAAAGGTAATGTGTACCTCTAATCCCAGAACTCAGGAAGCTGAGCACAAAGGCAGGTTATTAGTTCAAGGCCATCTTGGGCTACTTAACAAAGAAAGACTGGCTTGAAAAAGCAAACCACATCAAAATTAACAACCAAGTACTGTATAGTGATGGTTCTGTGTGAAGAATCAAAGCAACGCTTGATATGAGAAAGAGAAACACAATCTATATATTCGTAGAAGTTATTTAGATGAAGTAAGTCTATTCTAGGAAAGGGTTGAGGTCCTGGGACAGGAAATACATTTCAAGTAGGTAGAACAAAAGCTCCAGAACAGAGAGAACCTACTCTTCATGTTACCTAACTCAAAGTAGCCAAGTATGTCTGGATGATAGGGAAGTGAATTAAAGTGAAAAACTCAGGGTAGTTTTTAGCAGATCATGTTTCTACTATAAAAAAAGACACCAGAGTTCAGCTATAACTTCTCTATATAAATCAAAAATTATCCAAAAGCATTAGAGGATCCAGATGTATACTCTTTAGGTAGCTGGGAGAGCATATAGGATTTTCTGCAAAAGTGCTATAACTTGAAAGAAATATTAATTCTGGGATGGGTATGTGGTTCAGTGGTGGAGCATTTGCTTAGCATGGGGAGGCTCTGGGATTAATCTCAAGGATTTCCCTCCCTCGTATTGGATGCAAAAGTATTATTTGGTATCATAACCTCAAATTACATTTAATTTACAGCTAACTAATACATTTAGGAAGACAAATTCGATAGACATAATCATCTGGAAATTCTTTGTTGCAAATGGAACTTGAATTTTAGAACATGAGGAAACACATGTGTGATTAATAAAAGGGAATCTTTTAGAACTAGTAAGGTAAGATAAACCAAACAAAACATTTTCTCTGATTGAAGTACTAGACATAATTTAATGGTGTTAACGTTTTTATTTCTAATATACAAGTGTCTACCTGTTTGTTGACTCTATTGTGATGTCATATGTACTATGAATACTTTCATGCAATTATTAAATAGCACCTTAAATAAATTTACGTGATATGGCTTTACTAGTTGTATGACAATTTAAAAACAAATTCAAGAAATAAAACACATGATTTCTTTCATAAAGATTTATTGTTTATTCAGTTAATCATGTGACTCAAATATGGATTCATTGGGTACTATGCCAGGCAGGGCTCAGGAAAGTAAAGGTCTTAAGAAAAAAAATAAATACTATAACTTTCTACCTCAGGATAAGAATGTATCTGCATATATCCCTTGGTAAGTCCCAAGCTGTTAACTCAAAAAACAATGTAAATCATGGTAAAAATGAAAAAGAAACCATTGTCAGATACCAGAAAAACAGACCATGAAGCTGGGCACCAATGGCTCACGCCTGTGATCCTAGCTACTCAGGAGGCTGAGAGCTGAGGATTGCAGTTCAAAGCCAGCCCGGGCAAGAAAGTTCATGAGCCTCACCTCCAATAAAACACCAGAAAACCAGAAGTAGTGCTGTGGTTCAAGTGGTAGAGCGCTAGCCTTGAGCTGAAGAGCTCAGGGACAATGCCCAGGCCCAGAGTTCAAACTCCATGACCACAAACAAACAAACAAACAAAGCCATGAAGCTTGTACTTCAGGAATGTTCCTATAAAATCTAGGGCAGATGGGATCAAATTGAGGACTATAACAACTAGTCTGTGACTAGTCATGAACTAACTAGAAAATTCAACTGAGAAGTAGGAGAACAGGATATAAGTTTTGAGTCTCTTGACAAAAATCCAATTTCAGCATAGAAACTGGGCATGAAGTCCCCTGAGGTCATCAGAGTAGAGCACATAAGATGATATTCGCTGATGCAGCAGCGTCCCTCGCAAGGACTCTGACAAGGAAACCATGGACAGGAGCTTTGCTTACTGGTCAACAGTATGGAAAGGAAACCTCTCAGCAACACAGAGAATTTCTTCTTATATGACTGCCTCCTGAAACTACTGTTTCTCATTACAGATGCATGGAGGATGGGAATGAAGTTGCAGAAAAATGAAAATATTTTTATCCCCTTCTGCCTACAGTTAGAAATTAGAGAAGAATCCCAATAATGGTTGGCAGACCTTTGATCAATACCCTCCATTGAATAAAATACTGGACTCTGTAATGTTGAACCAAAAGAAGATCCACCAGGTAAGTAGAAAGGTTTAGTATTTCCAGGGAAGAAAGTATTGTGAAGAGTTAAAGCTAATGTCCTTTTAAAGGGACATAAAAAATAGATTCATTCTAAGAAGCAGGCGCAAATTCTCATAAATTTCCACTTCATGTATTTTCCATGACAGTGGAGGAAGCATAAGACATATAAAAATGCAACAATTTAGACTTTTTGAATAAAAAGTTGCATTTAGATACAAAATTCTATTCTAAAATTAGAACATGCAATGCAGAATCTGTAAATTGGAAGGTGCTGTGGCACATAGCTATTTCAGAAGGAAACTGAGCCCAGGAGTTCAAGGCCAGCATGTCTGACACAGCTAAACCTCTGTCTCAAAGGAAACAGAACAAAACTTCAATAACAGGCCAGAGTGTGGCTCAAGGTGTAGAGAACCAGCTAAGCGCAAGAGAGCAAGCAAGCAAACAGAGGCTCCGGGCCCCAAGTTCAAATTCTAGTATTGTGCCAAAATAAAGGATATGATGTGGTGTGCACATCTGTAATCACAGATGCTAGGAAAGTTAGCAAGACCTTATCTGAAAGACAAAATGTAATGAAAGGACTGGGGGCATGGCTCAAATACCAAACTGCTTTTATAGCATATTGGGCATTCTGTGTTCAACCCCTCAGTACTGAAAGAAAAAGAACATGATGATTTAAATGCTATAAAGTTGGTAAAAAAAAACACTTAGGTATAAAACAGAATATTAATTTTTTCACAGAGTTCAAGATGCTATCCTCACAAACACACTTCAAGGTAAGCTCTATTCTACTGTTGATAGATGAATGAACAGAGACAAAAAGTAAGCAAATGGCCACAGATTAAAATAAAAGTTGTAGGCTGGGCCCTGGTGGCTCACGCCTGTAATCTTACTTAGGAGAATTAAAGCTGAGGATTGAAGTTTGAAGCCAGTCCAGGAAGGGAAGTCCATGAGACTCTCATTTCCAATTCATCTCCTCCCAAAAGAGAAAATATACTCACAAGTGGCACAAGTGGCAGCACCCAGGCCCTGAGTTCCAGCCCCAAGACTCCCACAAAAAATAATAAATAAATAAATGTTTTAAAACCAAGTAGTATAACCTTCATGGAATGAATGCTTTCATTTAACTTTAAAAAAAATTCAGTTAAAAAATATTGTTATTATCTTTACATAACTGTACACAAGAGTTGCCATTTAAACAAAGAAGTTATGAGTTCAAAGCATCTTGATCCCTGTTAGTTATAAGTAACAAATAAAGAAGCAAGTTTTTCATAATTACTTTCTCTAAACACCGAATCCCTGAAGACCAAAAGTTTCAAATGCAAAAAGTTCCGGTATTCTGTCTTCAGAAATCTAACATCTCCACCTGAAGGCAACACCATGCTGGCCTGTGCTATGCAAATACCCATACCTCTGCGTACTCTTTCTTAAATTTTTATCTAAAGGATATTTGTCAGGAAAAAAACCTATATTTCAAAAAAATAAAACATTGATATGAACCTACATAAATAAGTTTTATATTTTATACTCACAAGTAAGTACAATACTATGATTATTATACTTAGAGCCAAAGTCAAAAGGAATTATAAAGAAGGAAGACAGTATTTTATGCTTGTTGAGTATTTACTAAGAGCCAGTTGAATTTGACACTTTATATAGCCAAATATAAAATAAAAATGTGGTAAGTATTGAGATATTCAATTTTCATGTTGTGAAAATAGACTCAACAAGTCAACACAATTTCACCAGAAGTCACACAACCAAGTAGTGGTAAGTAAAGCCTGAATTCAGAGGCAAACATTGTTTTTACTTTAGAATGGGCAATACTTTGTCTCATAATAAAAATGGTAATTAGTAATTAGTTAGATTTAAAATGTCAAATAACTTCACAAATATACAAACAAGTAAAAAAGCAAATTAACAAGCCTGAGATTGACAACTGATATAAGATGGCATCTTTTGCTACATTTTTGTATTACCTGATAGCCTTTTGTTCTTGATGCTGACAGAGAAATGTAAACTAACTAGATAATCCTAAAGTTTGAATATTGCCACTACTGTGATAAAATGGATGTATTATGTCTGTATTAATGTCCTCCAATGGTGGTGACAAATGGCCACAAACAGTTGCTTTGAAGGGAACGCATCATCTTACAGTTCTGGAGTTCAGAAATCTGCAGTAGATTTCTCAGCGTGGAAATCAATGCCAACAGACTCCAGGGAAAAAAAAGAGACCCTATTTGATTTCCATTGCTTTCTGATGTCTCTCTTAATCCCTGTCTTTAGATTTCAACAGAAACTCTATATCTATGGTAATCAATGCTCACCCTTTTACCTCAAGCTACCTTCGATACATCTCTAAAATCTAGCCAAAGTCCTAAGACATGGTGTCATTATACTAAGCTATACTTCGTTTTATTATTTAAGTACTTGTACAAAAGGGTTTCAATTCAACATGTCAATTTGTAAGAACAAGTAATCTTGATCAGTGTCACCCCTTCCATCATTCTCCCCTATCTCTTCCAACCCTACTCATCCTCTCAATTTACCTGGTTTCATTTCACATATGTACATTGAATAGTATGACTTCATATACCCACCCTTCTTCCTCCATTCCTCTGCCCCCTCCCCTTTCTCTCTCTCTCCCTCTTTCTCTCTTTCTCACACACACACACACACACACACACACACACACACACACACACACAGAGGTTTCCACTTCCTGGTATTCATTGTGTTCAATTCAAAGTTAGAGCTGGGTGTTGGTAGGCCAGACTAGTAATCCAGCCATTTGGGAGGCTGAGATCTGATGATTGAGGTTACAAGCCAGCCTAGGCAAGAAAGTCCGTAGGACTCTTGTCTTCTATTAAGGGTTCTGAAATGAAGCCCCAGGACCAGCACAAAAAGGAAATGGAAAAAAATACTGGAAACATATTATGACACTAAAGTTGATACTGTTCTTAAAAATACAAGCTTGTACACATTTATCTCCTTTGGTTAAGGGATGTTTCTATTATCTCCTGAAAGTTTCATTAAAAAATTAACTATATGCAAAATATGGTTAAATTGGGAAAGTGTTGAGTGCAATATTAAATAAGTATGAACATTCTAATTAGTTTATACTAAAAGTACTGTATCTTTGTTTTCACAAAAGTCTTTATTGAAAAGTATGGGAGCTGGGTACTGTTTCCTACCTACTCAGGAGGCCAAGATCTGAGGTTAGTTATTTGAAAGCACCATGGGCCAGAAAGTCTGTGAGACTCTTGTCTTCAATTAACCACCAAAAAGCCTGATGTGGCGCTATGGAGCCATGACACAAGTGGTAGAGCACTAGCTAAAGAACAGTATCCAGTTCCTGAATTCAAGCCTCAGGGCCAGCATTAAAAAATAATAATAAAAATCATGGGAAGGGAGATTACTAACAAAAGAGCATTATGATATTTCTTTCAGGTTAGTATAGTATATTTGCAACAAAACATGGGTATATATTCCCTGAAGCTGAACGTTCTGACATTGCTACCTCCTTATGTATTTTTGATGACCTTAGTAGATGCATAAATTATAAGCACAAATAAATAAGGATTGAAGTTCCATAAATACATTATACAAATGTACACAGGTTATCCACCAGTGATGATCAAACCTTTGTCATGATATTTCAAGATGTTTTTATACTGTATCTTTTTCTGTATTTCATCATTAAAATGTTTAGGCATTTTAAAGAACAAAAAATTCTGACAGAATTTTTTTCATTCCTTATTGCTTTTGGCTTAATTCTATTCCCTTAAAACTAGAAATAAAATTATTTTTGAGAACAATAGAAAATAGAATACATCTAAAATTTAAATTTTGCTCTTTTTAAAAAAAGATTATTCTTTACAATCCCACTTCTTCCTAGTTCTGACTTAAAACGTTGTGTACTTTGAAGTTTCAGGCTTAATGTGTTTAATCACATTCTTTGAGATGTTAAAATACATTTGGAAGATTGAAATGTTGTATTTTTTAATTAAAAAAAAATAGGCTACATAGTAGTGAACAAAGTAGTATTATTTAGATACAATATGCTGTCGGGGCAGTAAATGTGACTTTTCCCGACATATCCCTGATCCTGCCATAGAATTCCTAAAACCCTTGGAATATCCTGAGTGACTAGATTTGTTTTTAGATTATTCATAATGAGTCCCTTGTTGTATTTGAGTTTAACCTACATAAAGAGTTTCAGTGGGAGAACTGGACATACATATGATTAGTGGATTATAATTTAAAGGGTTCCCCTCCTCCCCAGTCTCTGGAGAGGAGAACCAGGTTGAAAAGTTCAGTCTCCAGTGACCCACGGTTGATTCAGTCAAGTACATCTAAGAAAAAAAGCTCAGTGATTCAAATGACTCTTGAACCATAAGTTTTGGGAATCTTGGGGTTGGTAAGACATATGGAAGTGTTGGGAGGTTGGTGGTCCCAAAGACCATCGTCTTCCCTTCAAGATCGATTGCCAGCTTATCCATTTGGCCATTTCTATGTTGTATCTTTTCGAAAAAAATTTATGGTAGTACTGGGGTTTGAACTAAGAGCCTGGCACTAGTTAGGTTGATGCTCTATCACTTGAGCCACATATCCAGCCTGGCTTTTTGCTGGTGATTTTGAAGAAAAAGTCTAGCAAACTTTAGTACCTGGGCTAGCCTTGAACCAAAATCCAACAAATTCAGCCCATTGACTAGCTAGGATTTAGGTATGAGCCACTGATGCCCTGCTTCTGTGTTACATTCTTATTTATAATTGATGATCATACTTGATTATAGATGATAATTGTAAGTGTAAGGTTTTCCTGAGTCCTCTGAGTTGTTCTAGTGAGTCATCGATTGTAAGGGACATGGGCTCTTAGCACTTCTGATTTTTAATAAAGTTGAACAGAAGCTTGGGAAGCTTGAGGACCCTACTGGCATCTGAAATGAGGATTATCTTGATGTAACAATAGGTTGGGATTGCAGTTGTTTTCAGGGAATGAGAGAATTATTAGAAAAGGAAATTGTTCTCCACAGTATAAGTGATAATTGAGATAATAGAATTATTTTATTGTACTAATTTTGATCTATCCTGTAAAATATCCCACGATGAAATGTCAGGTAGGATAAATATCACAAATATATTACTTATCATCTTAACAATTTAAGAGCTGTTCTTGGCAAGGAAAAACTTCATCAAGAAGCAAAAGTACAACACACAAAACTTGTACATTCCATGATTTAGTAGAGCAGTGGCACAGAGTCATTGTTTATACTTATGAATAAAAATTCCAGTTCAAGTATCTACTCATAGGATTGAATCTTTTTTTGAGTGGCAGTTTGGGATAATCATAAATTGAGGCAGAATTTTAACATTGAAAAGAAGTGGTGGAACCCCAAAAAGAAATGCCATTAATATTACCAACTGAAACCTGTGTCACTGGAGATATATATGGAGTGGAGTCTATGACCAATCAACATTTTCAGTCCTGTCTAGCCAATATTGCTAAAGTTATGACCTTGCCCTAGGGTACCTATTATGTGAAGCAAAGTTGTGCTGTTCTTAATGCAAATTTGGTGACTTCAAGTGTCTTCTTTGACATTACCAAAAAAAGATGCTCTTGGCATATATATATTCAATTTGCATGGGAGAAAGTTTGAATTATTGTCTCTAAAAACAGTGCACTTGGCTTCCAATGTATGGTAACAATCTACTTTGCTACTTTGATGGAAGTCCCCAGTGAGATGCTTCTGAAAACATATGAATACTTACAGAGTCACAATTGTGCTACTAAGTAATTAATGTATTATAACATCTATTGGAGGATTATTTTCTTTGTGGTAGACAAAGAGAACTTTTTCTGTATGTATGGAGCTATCATTCATGTTAGGATGGGGCTGGAACAGATAATAAACAATTACCATAACTTTTCAGAATGATAATTGGTGTGACAGGGTAGGCAGGATGTATAGTTGCCAACTGTGGGCAGAAAGAAAATTGTGCAGTTTGAGAACAGTACAGATCAGATCAAGAAATAAATTGCAGTCAGACTTGGGACTCTAAAACTGGTACATGGACAGGCAGGTAACAGATAGGAGAGAGTTTCTGTATACCCCTATTTTCTATCCTGTTATCAGAAAACGGAGCCTATTTTCCAGTCAAAACAAGTAGCAATTATCCCTTGAAAGAGCAAGCAAAATGGATCAACAGATTAAATTACTCTTTTCCATTGAGACTCCCAAATTATGAGCTCCAAACTAGCCAAGGGTAAAAAAAGAACAAATGAGACAAGCTAATCTTTGGACTTTAAATAAATGGTAAATAAGAGCAGAAATAAGAATTTATGGAAGTTGAAACTCTATAGAGATTTTTGTTTCATCTAGTATCTTTGGTAAGGAAGTAGCTCCAAGTAGATTCACAAAACCTAACACTCAATTACCTTGGAGTTATAAAAGTCTATGAATTAGAGATTATCATCATCTCAATTTTAGAGACCTGCTAACTATGACAGTGACAAATTAAAAGATTTACCCAAGGTCACATCTCTAATAGCTGCTAAAACTGAGAATTGAACTAAGCATTCTGATCTAAGAGTAAAAACTCTCTAGGTAGTGGAGAAAGGTGAAATATTCCTGCTAACCCCCCATGACAAATAAGTGTTTGCTGGACATCACAAATTTTGGGATGTTCTGTACATATCTCTTGCTTTCTAGCTGAGAATATTGACAGTATCCCAGACAATATTAAGAAGGATAAAGCCAGGAACTGGCGGCTCATACCTGTAACCCTAGCTACTCAGGGGGCTGAGATCTGTGGATCTCAGGTCAAAGCCAGCCCAGGCAGGAAAGTCCACGAGACTCATCTCAAATTAACCACCAGAAAACCGGAAGTGGCACTGTGGCTCTAGTGGTAGAGAGCTAGCCTTGAGCTGAAGAGCTGAGGGATAGCACCTAGACCCAGAGTTCAAGCCCCATGACTGACAAAAAAAGGGATAAAATTTGAAATACACTTTCATACTGTCCATTGACAATACGTAGACTTAGATATATTGTACCTTACAAAAGCTGAATAATCAGAAATCAATATGAGCAATAAATGCTAATTTTCTCTACATAAAATAAGGAATCCTGGTAATCGTGGACCTAATCATGATAGGATAAAAACATATCTAAGCATACTTACTTTAGAAAATAAATTTTGGTAAATATCTATGTTGTGCTCTTTACAATTTCAATAAAATATGGCCTGTAAAAATGACTAGAAAATGGACTAGACTGTAATATTGGATGACATAAAAAGAGTGGCATTGATCAGAACTAACACTGGAAAATAATTCATCAAATTATCAGAATTCATCACATCAGCAGATTTACATAGAGTGTGCAGGCTGAGGAGTCAGAAGGTATTCTGGATCTATTAAGTGTTTTATTATAAAATTAGAAAAAGAAATCATCAACCTATGTTAATAGCGATGATACAATTGCACTAGTGACTTACTCTTGTTTACATCATAGGTCACGGGTGCTTCTCCACACAGAGACAAAGGGGAAGAAGGCTGTTAGTCCAGCCTGAGATTGCTACTTTTAGGCATTTATTTACTTGGTTTTTGTTTTTCTGTCTTCATATATCAATGTTTATGTGCACCACATTATGTATTCAATAAAATCAAACCACAGGTTATATTTTTCTAACTCATAGAATATTATTCCAGTACATGAGAAATAATTATGGAAATCTTTTATACTGATTATCTCATAATAAAACCTAATGCTTGGGGACTGTAGAACTTGAATACAAGATACAGGTTTTTTTTCTCTCCATATTTTTCTATGTCTCTTCCTCCCTTCCTTTCCCCCTCCTCTCCCCCTTAAAAGACAGGATCTCACTTTGTAGCCCAGAATGGCCTCAAACTCTTGATCCTCCTACCTCAGCCTCTGGAGGACTGGGAGTATATGTGTTCCACACCACTTCCTGCTTACTACTTTAAAAAATGTTCCTTTCTTCAAACCAGAAGTGCAATATTCCAGTAATTCACCAGTTGAATATAAAGGGAAAGAAGAGAGGGATCTGATATGTGTTCTCTAGGTATTTCAAAATACACAGTCCCGCTCCCTTGTTCACATACAGGGGAATCTCCTAGATAGGGAGTATGAACGCCTCACAAATGTAATCATGCCAAAGCTGACATAATCTACGTTACCCAGCATGCTGTTGGCACAGATGCAAGCAACAATGGTAAAAATAGTTTCCAATATCAATATATGGGAGTACCCTAACACTCTGAAGAGTCAAAGTAGGTTCTTGAAATATGTGAAAGAGAAAGAGCAGAAGAAAGAAGGTGATTCTAGGGTGAAGCAGCAGCCTGCTCCACCCAGAGACAAACACTTGGTGGAAATGAATTGGAGAGGCACCAGAAAGGCTGGAAGCTATTCCCTATGAGCTCATGGTAGAGTTATATTTTTAGTAACTGATGTAAAACAGATGTAAAAATAATTGTAAAACACCTCTCAAAAAAAAAAAAGTGAGGGAGAAGTTGGGAGGGAAAAGTAGGGAGGGAAGGGATGGTAGGGGAAAAACAAAGGGGGGTAACAATGCTTGATAGGAAATGGACTCATTACCTTGCTCATGTAACTGTAACCCCTCTGTACAGTATCTTTACAATAAAATATATATTAAAAAAGGAAAAAAACAAACGTGAAAAACAATAACTTAAAAAAAGCTTCTGGCTGTTAAATGACAGAAGAGAAATAGCTAAGTGGCTATTCTTGGATTACAAATGAATATGTATTCTAGAGAAAATAGATTCCTTAATTTGACCCTTTATGGTAAAGTAAATTTCAACCAACAGATTATGAAGCAACAACTTTTCAAAAGAAGCCTGTGATAAAGCTAAGGTACTTTGGAAATGAATACTTGGAAATACTTATATCATTTTTCTTTTTATCTCTTCTTCCTCCTCTTCTCCCTTCCTCCTTCTCCTCCCTCCCTACTTCTTCTACCTCATCTTCCTCCTCCTCACTCTTCCCTACCTCTTCCCCCTCCCCTTCCTTCACTTTGCCCCTCTCCACCCCCTCCTTCTCCTCCTCCTAGTACTAAGGTTTGGACTCAAACTGTCCATCACTTGAAACATGCCTACAGGCTATTTTGCTTTGGTTATTTTTGAAATAGGATCTCTCTTTTTGCCTTGGTTAGACTGGACCTCAGTCCTCTTATTAATATTTTCCATAATAGCTAAGATTATAGGCATATATCATAGGCATATATCATATAGCTTTTTTTGTTGAAATAGAGTCTCAGGGACATTTTTTTTTCCAAGACAGCCACAGATCACAAATTACAGTAACCAGAATGATGTGGTTTTATTTAAAACTGACATATATGTAAACATGAAAACATTTTTCTAACCTAATTGAAAATCTTATATATGAGAAATTTTACTTTATTTTGAAACCACTTGTATAAAATGTAGAATCACACTACATTTTTATTATCCTACAAGAAAAACTGTCAACAGGAAGGTAGAAATTTACTAACCAAATTTTAACAACAACAACAACAAAAACTAATACTTGAGAGTTTGAAAGTAAAGATCATCTTACACAGTTAATCTAGAACTTCTTCCCTTGGATCTTCAGATCTCTAGGTGTGAATTGTTTTTAGATCTAATTCTTTTCAGTTGTATTTATTAATACCAGAAAATATCCAGTCTCTAGAATCAGGTCTTAGATATTTTTATCAGAAAACATCAACCCAAGTTTCCAAATCAACAAGGCTTATTCAATGAAGTGTGTGTGTGTGTGTGTGTGTGTGTGTGTGTGTGTGTGTGTGTGTGTGTGTGTGTGTGTGTTTAGTGCTCAGATGGATATCAAGGTCTTGTACAAGAATTTGTGGTAGGCAAATACTCCACAATTGAGCTACAGCTTCAGTTCTTTTAATTTTTTTACAAGATTTTACTATATGCCTCAAGCTGGACTTGAACTTGTAATCTTCCAGCCTTAGTCTCCCAAATGCTGGGATGACAATATATATCACCATGTTCAGTTAGAATTTTTTTACTGCTATAAATTTAATGAATAATGTTTTTGAGACACCATAAACACTTTTAGCTCTTAATACAGAAAATGAGGTAGTATTTTAAGCTGTTACATCTGTATCTCATGTTTTCTAAATTTTGGCTGCCTTTATATATTTTATTGTGGTACATAGGTATGATTTTTAATGGATAAATAAAGATTTATTGTGGTGTGGAACAAGCCAACCATGACTTACTTCTTACGCAGAGTCACTGACCACCTTAGCCAGACCTCCTTATAAATTATCCTAATTATATTTGAAAGACAGTAAGAAATACCTACCTAAAAATGCCTTTTTAGAAGGATATATGTAGTCTGTCTAGATTGCTTATTGTAAATCAATCTCCAATGTTTAGATTTATGGAGCAGAGCTTGCTGGGGAACCGGATATGGTGACATAACCATGCAAGTGAATAAAAAACTGGGGAAATCCCAATTCTGAAATGGCTCCTTTGAGGAAAAAGTTTCCATAACCATTAGAACTGTGAACTTCACTCTGTGTGTGAGTATATGTGTGTGTCTGTCTGTGTACTCTGTAGGTGTGTGTGTGTGTGTGCGTGTGAACCCAAATAGTACATATTTATGAGAAAAGATCTTCTTGAAAGCTCTGAATAAAAATTTTAGGTTTTGTTCTAGACTGACATTCTCTTGTTTATTGCTTATATCTTTCAAACCATTAGTAAGGTTCTGTGTTTTATATTAGATAATAGCTATGATTCATCTGAAAATACTTGGATAATTCAATCCTCAGGATAACCTAAAAGTTCAAATTATTTTATTGATGGAGTACAATATAAGATGTGTCAATGATACTGTTATAAAGGAAAATACAGCGAGAAATGGTTGTAGACTAGGAAATATTAGCAATACCAAAAATGGAGACCTCTGTATCATATAACTTCAATTCACAAGTGATAAAAAGGAAATTCAAACCAGCTTAAACCCTATGAGAACTGCTTCAGATCATAGGTTCAGATGTGATTGGTAGAAAGGATGGAGGTCTTCCTGTGATTTTTCACAGAGTGGCTAAGGTAAGGCTGGCGAAAGCTGGTAGACCAAAATGGAGTGGCTTGTTTCAATGCTAACAAAAAAGTAAATAAATGAAGCTGAGAGGTTCTGAAAGATGCACATGTACAATTGCCTATTGCTATCACAAATTAAACCTCTACAACCACCTCAATCATCCTGTACCAAGGCTCCCACAATCTTACTACACATACATATCAGCATGCGTGCACACACACACACACACACACACACACACACACACACATGCACGCGCGCACACACACACCTTCTCTAAAGAAATGTGCCCAACATCTCTAGTTTTCAACTTCAGATTGATAGCAGGCATATTATCAATCTTTACACCCAAAGATTGGATTATAGCTTCAAAATATCTGATCTTATCTCTTGATTTTGACTTTAAAAACATTCCCTTGTTTCACCCTCACAGTTTTCACACACAGCGTTTTCTATGGCACACTCATTCAGACTATAGTGTGCTGAAATTACCAAGTACATATCATTTTTTTTCTTGAAAGAATCTCTCTTTGGTTGTTATTTAGGTTGACAGAGCCATTGATAAGTTGTCATGAGCAAAGACTTGAAGGAGTTGAAAAAATGAGTTTAGAAATATCGGGGAGAATAGCAGATGGAGCAGCTTGTACAGAAGAGATAACATGGGAACATACTTCCTGTGTTTTTGGGAAATCAAGATGGCCTGTATAGCTGGAGCCATAAGCAAAGGGGAGAGTAGAAGAAATGAGCCCAGGGACCTAACAGTGGACACATGTCATGTAGCTCTTTTCTAATCATCATCAAGACTCTGACAGGAAAGTGATTTGAGGGAAGTAATATTTTTAAACAAATCATCCAAAAATAAATTAATGAATGATAATTATCATTAATAAAAGAATTACAGAAGCAGAAGTAGAAAATACCTGAAAGCAGAAGTTAGGGAATTAGAAATAGAAACCATATCTCTCTTACAGGAAGGAAACTCAAGTTTGCTAATAAATTTTCCCCTTATGAATTATGAGTTATATCAGCCAACAGAAATGTGCAATTAAAATATTAACAGTTAAGTTATAATCCCATGTACTGCCATTTAAGGAGTTGTACATTACACAGAACACCTCTCTGAAGAAATAGCCCTGCCTTTCTTCCTTCTATCATAGAAGAATAAACATATTCCTCTTCTCCAGAGGGTATAGCACGTGCATATGGGAGGACAAGGCAGCCCTCATCAGAGGATCAAACCCAACAGCACCATGACTCGAGAACTTCACAGCCTTCAGAAGTGGGAGAAGATACATTTTTGTTTTACCCTGGGGGGAAAAATAAAGGAGGGGGTAACAATGTTCAATAGGAAATGGACTCATTACCTTGCTTATGTAACTGTAACCCCTCTGTACAGTATATTTACAATAATATATATATATATTAAGAACAAAAAAGATACATTTTTGTTCTTTATGAGTTACGTAGTACTGATGTTTTGAAGTAGCAGCCTGAACAGAATAATTTCCTCTTCCTCCTTCAACAGATAATAGCACTCTGCTGAATTGTGTGTTATGTAAGCACATTTGTGTTTTTATATTTCATTAATTTCTGCTGCTATTATTTTATCCTTCCATGGGTGAGTAATTGCTGAGTTTGTTAATTACTAATGAGTTGTTTACTTAAATTACTTTTTCCTTCCCTCTCTCCTTCCCTTCTTTCCTTATCTATTCTTCATGTTTAGATTTGCTATGTATTGTTTCCCTCAGTTTTACTTTGATCTTTTTTTTTAATTTCCAAAGTTAAGTTTTCAGTTTTCTTTTTGTAATTGATTTCTAGTTAGTTCCACTGTGGTCACAGAACAGACTCTGTGTAATTTTAGTTATTTGAATTATTTTATAACAACAGTTATTTTAAACATGTTCAGCGTTAGTTTGAAAGTTTATTGTGTGACTGTTAAATTTAGAATGTAGTGCAAAACTTGTTAATTGTGTTTTTAAAATCTACATTCATTTTTCCTGTTCTAACATTTATAAAAATATTTTGTTAAAGTTGTTACTATGATTATGATTTGCTTATTTCCTTTTATATTTTTAGTGTATATATTTATGATTTAGGAATTTTGTTATTAGATACATACAAATTTAAGGGTGTTACGTCTTAAGAAAATGTTTACTATCAAAAGCTATATCTAAAAAAAGTGATGTATCTATTTGTAGTTATGATATAAGCATGTTTCTTTGGCAAAATGGTTTTTGTTTCTAAACCCATATGAAGTGAAACAACTAATTATGTAGTCATATCAAATAAAATGCAATATATTAAATAATCCTTAATATTTTGTAGATGATAATTTAAATTGCATACCTTTCATTGACTGTGCAGTTATTTACATCTGCATATGTATGCATTTTTTTTACCTTTTTAGTGTGAAATTTCAAGTGACCAAATGCTCGCTGGAATTAGAATAATGACCAGCTAGTTGACCTTTAAATTTTTGCATTCACTGTGACTGTTGGAATTTGATGGTATCGTATTTAATGCAGATGTAACTCAGTCTTCTAGTAGACTAAAACAGTATGTTTCAGTAATGCTCAATCCACTTCAGAATATGCATTTCCCAGAACAACCTGCTGCTTCTTAGTTCTCAGTTTTAGAACTTAGATAAAATGCTGAGATAGAAGAAAATTTATCATCTATCATGGATCTATTACAGCACCACCACCACCACCACCACCATCATCACCATCATCATCATCATCATCATCATCATCATCTTCACTATCTATCATCCACCACCCATCAGCATCATTTATCTACCATCCAAATATGTATAAATCTATTATCTATCTATCTGCCTGTCTGTCTGTCTGTCTACCTACCCATCTACCTACCCATCTACCAAACTAGCTGTACTGAGGTTTGAACTCTAGGTCTCATACTTGTTAGGCAAACACTATGCCACTTGAGCCAAGTCCCCAGGCTTTTTTGGTTTTAGTTTATTTTTTCAGGTAGGGTCTCACACTTTTGCCTGGGTTTGCTACAGACCATGATGTTCCTACCTTAGTTTCCTGAACAGATGAGTATACAGGTTTGAACCAGACACCTAGCTTAGATAGAATAAATCTTGCTTCTTAAACCTAAGCTAAACATTAATTTACTCTTCATATTCTTTGCTTTCAATATTGGCATTTTGGAAGACGACAAAAGTCAAGAAAAATAAACAATTACTGAAAATATTAAAAAAATAAAGAACATTTACTTTTATGAAAATAATCCTTATTAATGACACTGGGCAGTTTGAGGATATAATTCATTTGTTATTTGTGAAACTCAAGTGCAACCTTCTTTTTATCAAATTCACTCACTATTTCAGAATATTATCTGGATTTGTTTCATGGGCTAAAATCATTATAATTGCAAAACAAAAAATAGTCTATAGGTATTTTGATAAAAAGCTTTTGGTTAATAAGTGGGCTAAAGACTTAAAGAGAAACTTCTCTGAAGAGGAAATGAGAATGTCCAATAGACACATGAAGAAATGCTCAACTTCTCTAGCTATAAAATAAATGAAAATCAAGACAACACTGAGATTCCACCTCATCCCAGTTAGAATGGCTATAATCAAGAAATCTAATAACAACAGATGCTGGAGGAGATGTGGCTAAAAGGGAACCCTACTGCGTTGCTGGTGGGAGTGTAAATTTGTTCAACCACTTTGGAAAGCAGTATGGAGGTTCCTCAAAAGACACACATAGAGCTCCCCTATGACCCAGCAATCCCACTTTTACGCATTTACCCAAAAAATCACAAACAAGGCCATACTAAAGCTACCATCACAACTATGTTTATCATAGCATAATTCACCATAGCTTAGATGTGGAACCAGCCAGATGCCCCTCAGTAGATGAATGGATCAAGAAAATGTGGCCTATATGTATGTTTGTATATATATATACGAATTCTATGCCTCTATCAGAAAGAATGACACCACCCCATTTATTAGGAAATGGAAAGACTTGGAAAAATTATATTAAGTGAAGTAAGAAGACTCAAAGAAACATAGGTCCTGTGGTTTCCCTTATCTGCAATAACTAGTATATGCAGAAGAGGTCAAAAGCTATGTACATATGTCCATATAACCTGATGCTAAACAAAATGAACCCCAAGATAGGGACACAAGAGATTTTTATCTTTGTTGCTGTTCTTTGTTCTTTTTAATGTACTTATAATGTACTATGTGATTTTTATTTTGTTTCTCTGTATGTTCTTCCCCCATGGTACAACTTCTGTTGTCACTATATTTGATTCCGGTGTCCTGCATCTTGTATATACATTTTTCTAATTTGGGGAGGGGAAGGGAAATAACAAAATGCTGAAATAAGGATGATCCATTGTAACAATGAGATGTACAAGACACTATGTGGAAAATGAACTTTACAACTTTGCAGGGGGATATGGGGGGGGAGGGGAGGAAAGGGATGGTAGGAAAAAAATAAAGAAGGATGTTATAATGCTCCATAGGAAGTGTACTCATTACCTTGCTCATGTAAATATAACCCCTCTGTACAGTATCTTTACAATAAAAATATATATTAAAAAAGAAAGAAAAAATAAATTTTAAAAAAGCGTTTGTGAAGTTATTTATCTGCAAATATTGATATAAATATGTTAAGTCATTTTGCCAATGCATCACCCAATAATAAATCACACAAGTCATATCATATCTTCAAATAATACACAGCAACTTTTGCTTTATGGCTTCAATGAATAGCTTGGTTGGAAATGGATCAAGCTCAGATGTGTGGTGAGACGAATAGTATGTGTATACACATGTGTGCATGTATATGTGTATTTGAGTGTGCATGTGTTTAAGAGAGAAGAGAGAAAAAGGGAATATAGAGTAACAATGAGAACATATGCTGGCTATTAAATACAGAATTTGAGTAGGAATCCATAGTAGTTAACCTTTGAATGTCCCTTTTTATGTATGTATGTATGCATGCATTCATATATGAATATTAGCAGAATTTATTTAGGAAAAAGAGTTATCTGTACCACTTGTATGTAACCTTAGCTACTCGAGAGGCTAAGTTGTGAGAATTAAAGTGAATCAGCTAGCCTAGACAGACAAAAATGTAAAGATTCTTATCTTCATTTAACCAGCAAAGAAGCTGGTAGTAGAGGTGTTACTCAAGTGGTAGAACACCAGGCCTGAGCAAGAAACTCTTAAGCAAGAATTCAAGGCTGAGTTCAAACCATAGTTTTTCCCACCAAAAATAAAAATGACAAAAAAAGAAAGAAGGGAAAGGAAAGGAAGGGAAGGGGAGGAAAGAAAGGAAGGAAGGAAGGAAGGAAGGAAGGAAGGAAGGAAGGAAGGAAGGAAAGAAAGAAGGAAGGAAGGAAGGAAGGGAGGGAGGGAGGAAGGAAGGAAGGAAGGAAGGAAGGAAGGAAGGAAGGAAGGAAGGAAGGAAGGAAGGAAGGAAAGGAGGGAGGAAGGAAGGACGGGAGGGAGGGAGGGAGGAAGGGAAGGAAGGAAAAATAATTGACCATTGGCTAGAAGACATCATAATATTTGAAAAGGAGAAAAGCATTCCTGAAAAAAACTGATTTTAACATATTGTACACTGTTTTACATTGGAATTTTCAGTAAAAATTTGAATTTCAGATAAACAATATTTCTCTGGCATTAGTATTTCTATATATTACATGGTCCATATTGTGCTAGAATTAGATTTCCCTTCTGAAATATTCCAGAAGCACAGAGGCAGTTATTTCACTTTGAATTCATGTGCTGTATTTGGGAGATTTAAGTGACATTAGTCTAAACAAAGGAATAATAGTTGGAGGTTTCTTCTTTTATTACATGTGGGGATATGTGGCAACAGTCACAAGGAGTTGAAGTAAACAAACATAATTGAATATCAAAGGAATGATTAGGTGCACTTTGAAATTTGATTTCTCCCTACAGGGTTAAGTCATAAATGTGTGGAAAATATGGAATATATTAAAAATAATTTCGTTGATCTTGTGCTTTAAAAAATTACTGTGGGTTTGTTTTTAAATTTTTGCGTGCTTTAATTTTCTGTCTGTAAGAAGTGGTTCATTATTTTGGAAATTATGCCACTCATGAAAAATATTACATGGTGTAGATAGAATGTCTTTGTAAATAGAAAAACAGAAATTTCAGTATCTGACAACCTTGATCATCTGCTGTGCATATTTATCTTGCTCCAGCAGAGAAAATTTAGAGGCTCTCTTTCTATGCACAATCATCCTGAAGCCAATGTAAATGTAGCTTCTAAATTTCTATTTGGATTATTCCTATCTAATGAATTCTGTTGTACAGCAGGTGTCAAATCATATCTGTTGTTTTGCAATTGAGTATGAAAAGAAGATGTATTGCTATTGCAAATGAATCTAATATGAAACTAATGAGCGGTAATGAGCAACTGCTTTGTCATTATTGAGGCGACCACTGAGATGCTAATAAACTCTCATTTTGCTCTTTAGAGAAAGGCGGGTGACCAGGATTTATAACATGGCCTTAATGTCCTCAAAGCCTGAGGCATAAATAAATAAATAAATAAATAAATAAGTAAATAGTGAAGTCTTAAACTGAGAATAATTTAGTCATTTTCTGTAACATGGTCCTTTTGCTTATTAAAATGATGATGTTATAATGTATTTCAAGAATTCTTATAATGGAAATAAAAACCATGAAGAATGTGTGTCCATTAAAAGAATATGAAGTTGCGAAGATAGGCATCTTGTGTAATTTTCCTTAGAATAAATATAATTCTAGAGTTTTTCACTTCCCACCTCTTTTTAGAATATAATGACACCTAATGTAGACAACTTTTTTTTTAAACTTGGTCACTTTAGAAGTGACATTTTTGAAAGACTTTTGTAATTAACCTTGTTTCTTCTTGTGAAGTGGCCTAACTTGGTAAATAAGCATGAGTACTTATCACACAACATTACTGTCATATATTTTATGTCTGTGCTTTCTCTACTATAGTGTATGAGCAGGGAGCTCAATAAATATTTATAGGATGGATAATGAATAAATAATTGAATGAGTGGGGAAAAAAACTTGTGCATTAAATTTGCTTTCTGGCTTAAAGATAGTTGTTAATACACATCTATTTAAGTTGTCCAAAGACCCTTTAAAAACATTTCTTTGAATACTTTATTCTTTCAGATAGCACATAAAACCCATGAACCTATGAACCTTTTGGATTAAATAATCTAACTCTGAAAACTCATTTTGATATTTTTTGATCAATGTATACCTAGTAATTCATAGTTCAAACATGTAAGTTAAGACTTGGTCAATACTTTAAAAAACATATGTAAGTCTGGGGTGTCAATGGTACAGTGTTTGCCTATTGTGTGTGAGGCCCTGAGTCCAATCTTCAACACCATCAAAAAGTATTTTTTTTTTTGGCCGGGGGGGGGGGGGGGGGGGGGGGGGGGGGGTGGGTGGCGGTTTGTCCGGTCGGTCGTGGGGCCTGAACTCTGGCCCTGGGCGCTGTCCCTCAGCTCTTCAGCTCAAGGCTAGCGCTCTACCACAGCGCCACTTCCAGCTTTTTTCCTTTTTTCTTATGTGGTGCTGAGGAATCAAACCCAGGGCCTCAGGCATGCAAGGCAAGCGCTCTACCACTAAGCCACCTTCCCAGCCCCAAAAAGTATTTTATATGTTTGTGTCTGTTTTATAGCCTCAAAGTTGTACCTATTTGATTAAAGAGAATCAAAGATTTGAATTATTAACTATCATTACCATTGATCAAGCTGTTTTAGACACAAGTCTACAAACACAAGTTTATTTGATTTGAGTAACTCAGCCTTGTTGAGTTAAGACCCTTTCCTCATTTCTTTTTCCTTTGTTTTTTTTTCCCCCTTTTTTTCTTTTTTGGTGGTAGTAGGGATTGACCTCAGGGCTTCTATCTACCACCTGAGTTATGTCCTCAACCCCTTTAATTTACTTCCAACACAGACATGTGTGTGTGTGTGTGTGTGTGTGTATAAATTCTATTTTATGATATGTACAAACAAACCATATATAAATATTATAGTATGTGTATTCTACAAAAGTAAAAGAACAAACATAAGGAACTATTGCTTAAATGTTTAAAATATAGAAATATGTAGCATGCGATAGCCTGAAATACACTGTTATTTGATCTTAGAAGGAAAAAATCCTACACAAAGGCATTCTATGCAGAAGGAAGTTGATTTAAGTTGGAGATGTTTCATAAATGGACTATAACTTCAAAACTGTTCTGTGTCTTTTCTAATGAACTCACGGTTCAGGGATCCTGACTTGTCTACTGTTTTTGACAGTCCTTTAGCTAAAATATTTGCCAGTATTTTATTACTTGAGGCAGGCCTCCAGCCTATTTTGCATGAAAATACTTTTCAGATGGAATCTTATGCTTTTACTCTAGTCTTGTCTTCGAACTGTGATACTCCTACTCATGCATGCCAGGTCACTGGGATTAAAGCTACATGGCAGGCATAAGTACAATTTTCATATGTGGAAAGTATACAAGTATTTTTTCCCTACAAAATCAATGTCAAAATCTCCAAGCAATTCTAAGTTTCCTGCCATCAAACAAAACGAGTTACAATTTTCTCTCCTTTGCTCAAAGTCAGATTATACTTCCTTGCTTCTTATTTGTATCATACCTTCTCGTGTTGTTTTGCTTTACTTTTACACTTAGGTTCAATGTTCTTTCCTTGCAGAAATAAGCAAGACAATAACATTTTATCCCATAGTGATACAAATCTGTCAAACCAGCTACACAGGAGGCTGAGATGGGGGAGGATCTGTGGTTCTAGGCAGACAAGACCCTATCTCAACAGAAAAATCTGAATATAGTGGTTCACACTTGTCATCCTACACAGTAGGAAGTATAAATAGGAGAATAGAGATCCAAGCCAGCCTGATCAAAAACTGAGAACCTATTTCTGAAATAACTATAACAACACATAACACATAAACAACACATAACACATAAGCAACACAAAACATCTTGTTTTGTTGAAATGGAGTATCATTCTTTCACTCAGGCTGGCTTTAAACTGGGATCTTCCCAATCTCTGCCTCCTTAGTATTCTGACATTACAGGTTTGAATCACTGCACCTGAAGCAACACGGACAATAATCTAATAGATTTTTTTAATGTCCTTATATTTATAAACACAAAGCTCTAAAATTCTAGCTATAAAAATTGCAAGTAAATACTACATTTTGATACCTTTTTCTTCTAAATGCATCAGACTAACTTCAACCTCTCAATAAATATACCTTAGATCCAAATGATTTTTTAGCCTAAATTTGTATGTTATTTGGGAGACCATTTTTTCACAGACATACTTCTTGCAGCCAACAATATGACTAATTGTACTGCTCATAAATTCAAGTTAAGCAATGTCCTCAAAATATATCTCATCATTATTGTAGGCCTTCTGTTCTCTGTGGTGATCTGAGGGAAAAAAGGAGAGTTAATTGTGACATGTGACCATAAGTTATGGTTCATTGGGGCTTATTCATTAAGTAAAATAAAATTCCCCAAATAATCTTTAATTTTGGTAAGAGCATCTTTTGCATTCAAGAACATTGGTAACTTTTAAAGAGATATGCATTAGCGATAAACTATGGGCTTTAAGTTATTTCCATTGCTTTTCTATTACCATGGGGAAGAAATTAAAATTATGAATTGCTTCTCAAATTCAAACTTGAAGTAGTTCCTTTGTTTATCCTTGAATATATGAAGGATACATTGGAAAGAAAAAAGAAAAATACGACTGTTTTAAACCAAGGAAATATTTACCATTAAAAGTGAGTTGATTTCTATTAAATAGTAGTTGTTTATAGACAATAAAGAGAATGGCAACATATATTCATTGCAGAAGTACTAGCTTTGAATTCAGGGCTTTGAGCTTGCTAGGTGTTTGGTTTTAAAAAAAGAGGTAGCCGAGTAAGAACCACACCACGCCCGTGGTAGTCAGGTAAGGGGTAGGTTTATTCATCGTTCTGGCTGGCACCAGGCCATGTTGGCACTCCACGCGGCTGGGAAAAGACCTGGGAAAGAGCGTGTCTGGCCCTGGGCTAGGCCTTATCTAGGGTAGGGGCAGGGAAAGGTGTGGCCACATCGAATCCAGATGTGACCTCTTCCAGGTGTGCCAGTTGCCTAGGTAATGCAAGTACTGGGTGGAGAGTGCTGCCAGAAGGACGGAGTCTGCCCACCATCCAGGAGCGGACCTTACACTAGGTAGATGTTGTAGTGCTTGCGCCATACCCACAGTACTTTTTGCTATAGTTATTTCAGAAATAGGTTCTTAGTTTTTTATCAGGCTGGCTTGGATCTCTATTCTCCTATTTATACTTCCTGCTGCGTAGGATGACAAGTGTGAACCACCATATTCAGATTTTTCTGTTGAGATAGGGTCTTGTCAATATTTTTTTGCCCAAGCTGTCTAGAACCACAGATCCTCCTCCATCTTAGCCTCCTGTGTAGCTGGTTTGACAGATTCACATCACTATGTAGTGCTATTGTTTGAGATAGGCTCTTAGCAAATGTTTTGCCTGGGCTGGCCTTGAACTGAAATCCTCCCAGTCTTCCTATCCCCAGGAGATAATAGTTCCTTCTAGTGTTGATGTAATAGCTCCCTTTTACTTTTTATTTCATTTGCCTCCCCATGACTGATAATATTCTTCAAGCTCCTACTGTTTCCTATGTATCGCTTCTCCCCCATCTTCAGTATTAATAGTTTATGTATTTTCTATATTCATATTGAAATATACTTTGCTTATCATTTAATTGTACAGACAAATAGAAAAAAGCATATTGTTTTTAATCATATAACTACAAGTATCCTTTTCTCTACAAAATCAAGAAATTTCCTGCCATCAAACAAAATGAGTTACAATTTTCTCTCCTTTGCTCAAAGTCATACTTACTTGCTTCTTATTTGTATCATACCTTCTCCTGTTGGTTTTGCTTTTCTTTTACAGTTAGGTTCAATGTTCTTTCTTTTCTTGTAGAGATAAACAACACAATAACCATCCTTATCCTACCACTGGTTCACTTCTCATTTTCTCTATCATTTAGAATCAATTTCTTTTGTGGGACATTATTTCTGGAGCCAGAGGCTTCCTGTTCTAATTTGGAATAAAATTCTCCCTGTGCCTTATGGATACAGATGACTCTAATCAATTCTACCTCTTAATGTTCAAGATACAGCTTTAAAAAAGTTGGCTCACATGCTTCACACTCTTTAGAATATAACCAATACCTACAATCCTAAAGATTCTCCAATTGACCAGTAGAAACAGTTCAGAGCCTTTTGCCCAGGTCACAGATTGGCTTCGTTTCATAATATAGATTGTCACAATATCTGCTTATTTCTTGGACATTAGCCAACTTTTTTTAAATTTAATTTTATTTTATTTGAGAACATACTGTACAGAGGGGTTACAATTACATGGGCAGGATAATGCATACATTTCTTACCAAGCATTGCAACCTCCTCCTTTGTTTACCCTTCACCTCCCTTCCCAGCCTCCCCCTTCGCCCCCACCCAATCCTTCCCCCCCCCCACACCAACATTTACTTCTCATTGTTGCAATAGGTCCACCTGAATCCTTAAACGACTTGTTTTTCCCCATCTCCTCCACAAGTTATACTGCCATCAAATATAGTGAAAGCGGGGGTTACACTGTGGGGGAGGGACATACAAAGCAACAAAGAAATAATCTTATAAATGCGTTAGAAACACATGCATGAAAGAAAAAAAACATTAAAATACATATTTAAGGGTTCATTTTCCTAACATCACATTATCTGACCTTTTCATTAGCCAACTTTTTATTTTATCAGTTTTCAAAGTACAGTGTGTAGGTTCCAGAATATCTGCAGGTCCCTCTCAGGAAGTCTGTGAAGCCCCAAAAACTTTTTCTATAGCATTAAGACCTTACTTTCTTTTTCTTTGATGGTTCACAAACCATGTGAGTTAAAAATGCTGGTGCCTCAGCCAAAATCCAGGCAAAAGAACCAAACCGGACTAACAGTGAAAAAGAGGAGGAGGAGGAGGAGGAAAAAGTAAAAGTACTATTTTGATTAAATTTTGAGCCTTGAGTATAGATTTATTGCTTTTATTTGGTGATCTTTGTGACAGTATTTTTTGAATTGTACTTATGAATACAAGCAGTATTCACAAAACATACAATACTATACATGATGAAACCATGTCATCATCTTGAGCAAAAGCAGTAATGTGAGTATTTGTGAAAGAACTGAATTAGGCACGTTTTTCATGGCGCATAATTTTTATTAGAAAATACAGTTGACAAAACTAATAATGTAAAATCAGGTATTGGCAATATTTTTTCATAATAGATGAGGTAAAGTGATAACATGTAGAAAAATGGCTGTTTTTATTTGTTGCCAATAATACAAATAGAAATTTCAAATCAAAAATAAATTTTTTTGATAACTTGTAAACACTACTGTGAGTATAGTACCTTTTAAATAGATAAAAGTAATTTTTCTACTGAGATTGACAGTGATAGTAATCAACGTGATTATTTTACTAGATCAAGATGCATTGTATACATAAACTGCTTTGTTAAATGCCCAACAAATTGAATACATATCCTAAAATTAAGAAAAGTGAGGAAAGGGTTGAGTTGGGATGAATGGATGACACTCATCAATACACACTGTATTCATAACTTGCTTTGTTGAATGGCAGCTCCTTCATAATAAAATAATAAAAATATTTGAAAGAAAAAATATATAAATGAAGATCTGCATAACTCAGGGAACTATTATTTCCAAATGATCAATGCAAAAAGTTACATTGGGGCAAAGTAGCAGGTTATAAAATTAACCCCCAAAAATCAATGGCTTTTCTGTATGCCAACAATGAGAAAAGTGTGGCTGAAATTAGGAAAGCAACTCCATTTGTAATAGCCCCACAAAAAATAAAATACCTAGGAATTAACTTAACTAAAGAAGTGAAGGACCTCTATGATGAAAACTTTAAAATCTTGAAAAAGGAAATCAACACAGAACTTAAAAAATGGCAAAACCTCCCATGCTCCTGGATTGGAAAGATTAACATCGTGAAAATGGCAATACTTCCCAAGGCTATCTACAAATTCAATGCAATACCTATCAAAATTCCAACCTCATTCTTCAAGGAAATAGAAGAGGCAATCTAAAAATTTATATGGAACAATAAAAGACCCCGAATAGCAAAAACGCTCCTGAATGGAAAGAACACTGCTGGAGGAATATCAATACCAAACTTCAAACTCTACTATAAAGCCATAGTAATCAAAACAGCTTGGTATTGGCATAAGAACAGACCTCAGGACCAATGGAATAGAATTGAAAACCCAGAAATGAACCCACAGACCTATAGCCATCTAATCTTCGATAAGGGAGCTAAAACAATAGAATGGAAGAAAGACAGCCTCTTCAGTAAATGGTGCTGGCAAAATTGGTTAACTACATGTAGAAAACTTAAGCTAGATCCTTATATATCACCCTGCACCAGAATCAACTCCAAATGGATCAAAGACCTTGAACTCAAAGCAGACACTCTGAAAACATTACAGGATGGAATAGGAGAAACCCTGGGTCTCCTTGGCTCAGGCCAAAATTTTCTGAATAGAGACCCGGAAACACAACAAATCAGAGAAAGGTTGGACAAATGGGATTGCATAAAGTTGCAGAGCTTCTGCAGGGCAAATGACATAGCTAGCAAGATCAATAGAAAGCCCACGGATTGGGAGAAGATCTTTACTAGCCATAAAACGGACAAGGGTCTCATATCTAAAATATACTTGGAACTCAAAAAATTAAACCCCCCAACAACAAATCCTCAAAGAAACAACTGCCCAATAAATAAGTGGGCGAAAGACTTAAAGAGAAACTTCTCTGAAGAAGAAAGAAGGATGGCCAATAGACACATGAAGAAATGTTCAACATCCCTAGCCATAAAAGAAATGCAAATCAAAACAACATTGAGATATCACCTCACTCCAGTTAGAACGGCAAAAATCAAGAACTCTAACAACAACAGATGCTGGAGGGGATGTGGACAGAAAGGAACCTTACTTCATTGTTGGTGGGAATGTAAACTTGTTCAACCACTTTGGAAAGCAGTATGGAGGTTCCTCAAAAGACTCCACATAGAGCTCCCCTATGACCCAGCAATCCCACTTTTGGGCATTTACCCTAATGTTTACAAACAAGACCACACTAAAGCTACCAGCACAACTATGTTTATTGCAGCATTATTTACCATAGCTAAGATATGGAACCAACCCAGATGCCCCTCAGTAGATGAATGGATCAAGAAAATGTGGTATATATACACAATGGAATTCTATGCCTCCATCAGAAAGAATGACATTGCCCCATTTGTTAGGAAATGGAAAAACTTGGAAAAAATTATATTAAGTGAAGTAAGCCAGGCCCAAAGAAACGTAGGTCCCATGGTTTCCCTTATTTGTAATATCTAGTATATGTATGAGTCAAGCGGAAAAGGTCAGATAATGTGATGTCAGGAAAATGAACCCTTAGATGTGTATTTTAATGTTTTTTTCTTTCATGCATGTGTTTCTAACACATTTATAAGATTATCTCTTTGTTGCTTTGTATGTCCCTCCCCCACACTATAACCCTTGCTTTCACTATATTTGATGTCAGTATAACTTGTGGAGGAGATGGGGAAAAACCAGTTGTTTAAGGATACAGGTGGACCTGTTGCAACAATGAGAAGTACGAGTTGTCATGTCCTTACAACGTTGGGGCGGGGGGGGGGGGGGGGGGGGGGGGCGGGGGGGGGGGGGGAAGGAGAAGGATTGGGATTAGTGGGGGAGGGGGGAGGCTGGGAAGGGATGTGAAGGGTAAACAAAGGAGGAGGCTGCAATGCTTGGTAAGAAATGTACACATTATCCTGCCCATGTAACTGTAACTCCTCTGTACAGTATGTTCACAAATAAAATTAAATTAAATTAAAAAAAAAAGTTACATTGGATTCTATGGAATAAACATGTTAAATTCACTAACATGATCTCAAGTTCCACATTACAACTCACCTAAGAGCGTCTACTACAGCTAGTGCTAGTGCAAGAGCAATGAACCCATGCTTGTCTGAGGAAGCTATTAAAGTACTTCTCTTTCTAAATGCATTTTAGAGATGGATCAGATTTTCTTGATATCACAACAGATGAGCCAACTGTTGTGGAGTCTTGGAATCCTGTAGTCTTGGTGTGCTGAGACCAGAAGATCATGAGTTCCAGGTCAGCCTGAGCTATGCATTGACCTTGTCAATAGCCACAATGTAAACAAGAGAAACTCCTCTAAAGATAATGTACCAAGTAGGCTATAACAGCAGATAGAATTCACTTGTCTTTAGTAAAGCAGATATTTACAAGGAGTTGCAGGCAATATATTCAGCATACACTATGTGGAAAATGAGCTTTGCAACTTGTGCACAGGGATGGGTAGGGGAAAACTGGTGGAAAGCAAAGGAAGGGGTAACACTGTCCAAAAAGAATAATATTCATTACCTGACCTATGAAATGGTAAACCCTCTGTGTAACACATTAATAATAATGATAACATTATATTTTAAAAAGAATTGCAAGCATGTAATAACATAACTTTATTTGAATTGGCAAAATATGTTACTTATGCTAGACTACAAGTTAATTACTATTGCTTTAAAATTCCCTAATCAATGAATAGTGTTTCATGTTCAATGTCTAAAGTAGCAATTATTGGAAGACATAATTTATACAAACAAATGCTCTTTGGGGATTGTGATCATTTTTAAGAATACAAAGGAGCCTGAGATGAAAACTACTGCTACTGACTTCCTAAAAAAGATCTTCAGTACTTGCTATATTTGTATTGTTTGTGAACCTTTTCTTGATAGATGTGCTTTTCTCTCATTCATCCAAGTGGATCTATAGCAGAAAATGGAGACTGGCCAGTTATTTTATCCCTTGAAACTATGTAGACAGTGTGTGTTTTTATCATTTCCCCTAACAAAAACCTTTTTCCTTTGGGAAAATAATTATATGGGTTACTTATGGATTAAATCTACCAGATTAATGACACTGATGGGCATTGTTGTTAAGTCTTTGAACCAGTAACAATATTATGTGACCCCCCCCCACTAATTAGCAAAGGTAATCCTTCTGATAAAGTTATAGATTTCATTTTCTTCCTAGAAAGCTAACAATAAGCTCCTTGCCTTTTCAACATAAAGAGGTGGCATCTTTTGAAATTTCAGTGACCCTAAAGTTTTCTTTAAGAAAGTCGAGGAGAGTCATCTACAGATGTACCCGATAATTTCCTAAAGTATTAAGAAGATACATCTTTTGAAAAAAAGGGGGGATAATGGAGGGGGGGACCTTGATCATGATAGTATTGCTTTATAGCTTCTTGTAGGACTTGAAAGACTGTTTTCAGTAATTTATGTTAATGCTTTATTTTCGAAGTTTTCTTTCTTCTGTAAGCTCTTCATATTTTGACCAAGAACTGACCTTTACCCTCTTTGAAATTTACCCTCCAACCTGCCCCCCCCATCCCCGGGCTTGCTTTTCATTAGGGAGCATGGGCGACATGCCCTCACATTGCTAATGTGCTGCACTCCGGTGCAAGCCTCCCTGACAAATATCAAAGAGTGCTGGTGCCTGAAGGATGAACTGTGTGATCTCAGCCCCCTAAAGAGAAGCATCCCTAGAGAGAGGTTCAATTCGTGTCAGAGCTAAATCTTAATTCATCAGAGTGGAGAAGCAGGCAGCCTTTTGAATATTTTTATTAAGAAACACTTCCCAAATCACAGATCAGATTAATATCCCAGTTACTTCTTTGAACAAATTTAGTTCAAGGCAACAAACAAAGCCAATGGCTCAACTGTAATATGATTTAGAAACAATTTTTTTTTTTAGAATTTTTGAGCAGTTCCTGCTGCAGTTTTCTCTTTTCAGGGAATGGCACTTTTTCTAGGGATATATTGCTTTCAAGTACTATCCATTGCATAGCACAGTCTAATTCTAACATCCTATTCTATTCTAATGATTTCCCAGTGCCATTAATGGGAACGAATGAAATGTACTCCAAGGATTAGCGCCTGCATGACTTTGATGATGTTAACTACCATGCTGCCCTAAATAAGATTAAGCTGCAGTGCTGGTATATGTATTAAAGCAGCACTGAGTGAGGGAGTCACTAAAATTCTTGCTCAGAGAAGACTGAGTTTAATTCTGCACATATATATGTGATATCATATATATATATATCTATATCTATATATATATATATTCTTCATGGGAAATGTCTTGTGGCCTTAAATGATAATACTTATTAAACACTAAAATGTGCCAATCACTTCTAATTTTTAGGTACTAAATTATTTACACATGAGAATACTTCACAGGCTCTGTACTTCACATCGGGTCTATGTCACTGACCAGGAACCAGACATACATAGTTTAAAAGCTATGCCCAGGAGAAGTAGTATCAGAAACGGAACAAAAATGTAGCCAGTCTGGCTACAGGGATCAGTTTTAACTACCATACTATTTCTCTCCAGGGACTCAAAGTTCAGTATGATCATAAAGAAACAATACTGAATTTTGCTAGCAGCTTGTGAGGCTTTCATTGAATTTTTGTATTTAACTTTCTTGACTTATTTCTTTCACTATAAAGCAACAGGAACAATCACACTCTGGTATATGTCATTGTAATCTGAAATACTCTCTTTTCTTATTCAACATTAACCCATTCTTTAATGTTCACTTCAATATTCATTTTTTCATGAAACTATGCATATTGACAATAACAAGTTAGTACATTGACAGTTGGAATGAAACATATTAAATTCTTGGTACAGTTTTTACCCAAACTAAGTAATTACTGTGACATGAAGATTTTAGCTTCTAATTGTAAGCATGGCCTTATAGGAGCTTAGTGTTGTTGTTTAATAAATTTCTAGCTATTTAGTAATTATTAATAAATTATTACTATCCTAAGCTAGACTAATAAAAATTTTAAACAGTAGCATCATGTTGCTATTTATCATTAACGTCATTCATTCGTGTTCTCAGGTTCAATAGGTACCTCTTGGACTTTGATAAATGAACTACTCTTCTAGAAGCTAGAAGATAAAATAATAAAAGACTCGTAGACTGTTTTTAAGATGTCTAACCTAGATTAGGAAACTAGGGAATGATTCATTGACAGTGAACCTTGATTTGAGATTTCAAGGAAGAGCGGAAGAGACAAAAATATGAAAACTGAGAAAAGAAAAATCTTAACAGGACTTGAAAATGCAGTCACAGGTAGTCATAGGGAACTTGGTCTAGCATGTGTGAGGCCCTGTGTGCCTCTGAAGTACTGTTAAAAAGACAATAGCCTATGGAGTGACACCTATTATACAAATGCAGTATCTAACGCATAGAAAGGTAAGGTAATTTGTTTGAGATCATCAGGCTAGTAATTGGGAGATTGGAAATTTTAACTGAAATTTGTTCTTTTAAATTTCACAAGTGATGCTCTTGAGGTTGGGGTAATAGAAAAAGTAACATCATCTTCAGAGGCTTGTAAGTAATTATTTCAGGTTGAAGTATGGGAAGGGTTAGTGAAGGAGTTGATCTGATAGAAAAATGAGTCAACAGATTGTGATTAATTTTGAAGATTTTATTTTATTTATCTGCCAAGAGAGTAATTTTAGTTTTTTCCCCCTTTCTTACTAGTTTTATTTTTCTGACAATAATCTTGTTTTTTTCTTACTATATATTGTTATTTTCTTTTTTTTCTTCAAATTTCTTGTTTGCTTCTTTCTTATGTAGCTTCATTTTCTCATTGAATTCTACTTTATATAAATAATCTCTTTAAGTCTTTTTGGCATACCAAATAAGAATTTTACATAATATGTGTAGGAAGTAATTCAGTGATACACGTTTATTCCAAGTTTTGGGGAAATTGTGCTTCTTCCTTATGTCCCAGTAGTTTAAAATATATTTTATATGTCACATAAACATGCTTTAGATGACATATAACTACATATATTTTGTTTGTCTAGAATGGAATTTAGGACATTCTACACAACTATGTGTCTGTATCATAAGTACTTTAACTGTGTATTTTTTAATCCTTAGGAAATTTCAACCCAGTCATGTTCATCAAGTGACATTCACCACTGTCTCATAATCCTTATTAGTGTGGGTTTTTTGGGGTTTTTGCTAATTTGAATTTTAAGTTCTCTTTTCTGAAGGCTCAGACTAAGACTTGATTGGTAGAGAATTTCCTGCATTAGGAGAAAAATGTCCAATGGTCAAAATAATTTTGAAAAATGTAATACACTACTTCTCCATTTTGGAAATGCACTCTCAAATACAGGCAGAAGTCCTATGGCAAAGAAGCAGCTAATTTACCCCTTCAAAATCAGTTTTGTTTAAAATAATTTACAAAGGACAGTGTATTTTTATGACTTAAATTTTTTTTACTCTAGTTTGATAAATGCTTTGCCATGAATCAAGTCTGTTTTGCAAACATATAGAAACTATATTGAATTATTAAGAGTTCTGGATATCTTATTAGTGTAGGCCCGTGTGGGTTAGTCAGAACACTTACTTCTTACACTTGAAGAGTATATTTGGGTACAAACTATGTTCATTTTAGAGACAGAGAATAGAAGATAAATCAAAATCCTCTTTTTTCCTTTTCTTTCCTTTTGTATTTTTTGAGGCAATTCTTGTCATTCTTTTTTAAGGAGTAGCTTTTGGGGTTTTCAGATTGCATATTTTCCCTTCATCCTTGTGAATATGGAGAATCACAAAATTACTTTTTGCACATTTTTATGTACTTAATGTCTTACGTTATATATTTTTGTTTCCTCACCTGTGTGTCTGTGTGTGCATGCATGTGTGTGACCATTATAATGGGACAGTGGAGGAGCATATTTTACACTGCAAGTCTTTTGTCATGCCAACAGCTATACGAATGTTTTGTAAATTAAAAAAAAGCGTAACTGAAAGGTAACATTCTTATACTCCTCTCATCTTCACAATAGTACTAGGGAAAACATGAGCAAAGGTTTTTAATGAGTGCTTTTTCTCTGATGGAATGATTGTGCATAGGAGAGGTGAGCACTTTTTGCAGCAGTGGATGGTGATACTGGAGGGAGATTTACTTTAAAATGAAACCTAGAGCTGTTTTCTGATGATGTTTTTGATGCTGAATATAAAAAGTTACTGTGCCTTGAAAGGCAAAGCTGAAGGTATCTCTGCCTGTGATCTGGTCCTACCATCTGGACCATATTTACCCTGTTTAATTCTTTTCTTTCAGCTCAGTATGACATATTCTCTTAGGACAAGCCAGGTCATGTTTATCTGTTGCACTATCTGTGGTCCAGTGATCTTTTTTGTAGTAGAAGGGGACCCCACATGAAAACTGAACTGCGTCAAGGAGACTGAAAGTGTTAAAGTTCACCAAGAAATCAAGATGAGGCTTTACAGAAACAAGAGGAAGTTAAAATTAGTATGAATTGATTTCCTACCCTCTTTTCAGAAATGGTTCTTACATGTTGAGGGCCTTTGGCCATTTATGTTCTGCTCTGTGTTAAGACTGTGACATGACTATTCCAGAGGATGGCCAAGGTCAATAATGTGACCTATTTTTATTTTTTCTTAATAGGAAAAAGTTACCATTCTTTTCCAACACTAGCAGAGTCTTTCTGTGTGTGTGTGGCTTTACAGACTTCTCTTTGTGAGCATTTCACATCTTTTCCTTTGATTAAGCTTGTTAGCTTTCAGACCTCCTTGAACTTTAAACTTCTCATTTTCAGCTTTTCCAGTTAGATGTTCTAAGTCTAGTGATCTATTATACAACATTATTACCTTATCTGTGCTTTGGCAGCTGCTTTGCTCATTTCAGTTGTGCTTTCCTTGAACACAATGACATAAACAGGAGATAAACATTGTCTTAAGGTATTTCCACTGTCGAGTAATTTTATTTATAAATTTGGATTACCTGAAGAAATTAAGCATAATTTCATAATTTTTATATCTCAATGTCACTCCCAGATTTTCTCGAACTCCATGATGGAGTTACAAAGAGGTATTATGAGGTCTTTATTGATTAAATCAGTAGTACATTTATTAGTTTGATTATGAATATACCTAAATTGATTACTAATGTATTAAAAAGTAATATATCACTATGAAAAATAACAAAAATGTTGCTAAAAAGCAGAGAATTAAGTAGAAAATTGAAGTCATATATTAGGTAATGACAGTATCTATGATAAAGTCTAACATTTCTTCTTCAAAATGTCCAGTCACCTTAATCCTCTTAATTCACATTTTGTGCTTGAGGAAAACAAATGTTCCTACAATCATTATTAGGGAATATTGCTGTAAGAGAGTCAGGATGGCAGCTTTAACTTATAAGAAGCATTACCCAGTGATTTGAGGATCTAAGTACAGAGAAATCTAGGGCGAAAAGTAATTTAAATTCATGGCTGAATGTGAATCCAGGAACTGGAAAGATATAATGCCAGAAACAAAGACTGAAGAGACTGAATCTCCAGATATTGACGCCCCGGTTTCCATAACTGAAAGGATGGTAATAAGGAATCGAATTGATCTAGAAAAGGTTGTTATATTCAATAAAGTGGGCATAGGCATAAAATACATTCTGCTAAATTTGGACCAAGAAGAAACTGATATTTTCTAGTGGTTTGGGTGGGAAAAATCAAGAGCTAGAGTCTATATCTAAGTCCTTGCATTGAAAAAGGTACTATGTCAAATAAAATATAAGTAGAACTGAATTACATACAAAACCAGATAGATAGATATTGTATAGAAAATAAATAGACATCAAATACAGGGGGCGGGGTTATACTTGGGGGAGGGACATACAAGGCAACGAAGAAATAATCTTATAATTGTGTTAGAAACAAATGCATGAAAGAAAAAAAACATTTAAAATACATATCTTAGGGTTCATTTTCCTAACATCACCTTATCTGACCTTTTGATGTCGGTATAATTTGTGGAGGAGAAGGGGAAAAACAAGTCGTTTAAATAAGGATACAGGTGGAACTGTTGCAACAATGAGAAGTACAAGTTGTCATGTTGAAAACAAACTTTACAACTTGAGGGGGGGAGGATGGGGGAGGGGAGGAGGGAGGATGGGAAGGGATGGGAAGGGTAAACAAAGGAGGAGGCTACAATGCTTGATAAGAAATGTACTCACTATCTTGCCCATGTAATTGTAACCCCGCTGTATAGTATTTTCACAATAAAAAAAAAGAAAGAAAGAAAAAGAAAATAAATAGAACTGAGCTGAGCGCCAGTGGCTCACGCCTGTAATCTTCGCTACTCAGGAGGCTGAGATCTGAGGATCACGGTTCAGTGTCAGCCCGGCAGGACACTCCGTGAGACTCTAATCTCCAATAAACCACTAGAAAACCAGAAGTGGTGCTGTGGTTCAAGCGGTAGAGCATTCGCCTTGAGCCAAAGAGCGCAGGGAAAGGGCCCAAGCCCAGAGTTCAAGCCCCACAACCGACAAAAAAAAAAGAGAGAGAGAGAGAGAAAGAAAGAAAATAAATAGAACTATGTTAATTAGGGTCTCCAAAGAAATAGAGCCAACATGATATATATGGCTAGGTAAGAGCAGATCTAATTTGGGAATTGGCTCATGCATTCATAAAGGCCAAAGATCCACACCACGGAGCACCAGGGAGCCAATGGTATAATTTACATGAGATTCAAAGGCCAGAAAATCAGGGGACCTGAAGGCCTGAGAAGGTCGGAGGAGGAGTCTAGGTTGGCAGGTGTCTTAGAGCCAGGGTTCTAGGAAACAAGTTCTGGTGTCATAAGACAAGATTAAACGTATGCCTATTTCAAGGAAAGAGAATTTTCCCCTTCCAACAATACCTTTCTGCTCAAATTAGACCCTCAACAGATTGAATGAGTCTGCTCATATTGGGGAGAGTAAATCTCATATTAGACTTCTTTATTGTGGTGAGGGAATACCTGATAGTAAGAACACAAGGAGGAAAGATTTGTTTCATCTCATAGATTTAGTCTCTTAAATTTGTGTCCATGAAGGGAGGGTATGGTCCAGCAGAACAGCTCATATCACAGTGTCCAAGAAAGAAGGAAAATTCTTGTGCTGTGGGCTTTCTCTTCCCCCTCCCCACCCACTGCTTTTGTTCGATCGGGGCTCCCAGGGCATTTGAGGTGCTGCTGCCTCTCTTAGGTATTCGTCTTTGGACAGGACCTCACAGATGTAGCCATACATGTGCTTTACTAATCTCCTAGGTGTTTCTCAATCCAGCAGACAATTTGAAACAATCAGTATGTTCCCACTCTCTATCCACTCTCTATTGGTTCAAATGGAACATTCTTGCACTCTTAGCCAGAAGTGTTTTGCTAGCGTCTGGGGGTACCCTTACCTTAATCAAGATGACACATTGAATTAGCCATCTGAGCCCAAATTCACACTGACTATATTTGATGGATAAAAGATAGTCATGCAAACCAACAGGATTTGTAGCCCTGGTGAAGATAAAGCATCTCAAGTAGTACAAATAATATACGATGTGAAATGATTTAGGGAAAAAATTATAAGTATATGAGAAATATTAGAGACAATAGATGGACAAAGTGAAAAAAGGATATTTTTCAGTTTTAATAAAATTGGGAATCATCCTTTTTGGTGAACATATGTTGTTGAATTACCACTGCTGTAATCAAGATAGGCAAGAGGTTCTTCACCCATAGTTGTTTCCCCTGCTACCTTTTTTACTCCCTCCCTTAGGTCCTTAGGTCCTCAGAACAATGGATCTCTTTGTTGTCCACTAGCTTTGGCTTTTCTAGAATATCTGATCAGTGACATTATGTAGAGCCTTCTGAATCTAGTATCTTTTGCTTGGCCCAATTTATCCAGGTTCATCAAGCTATTCACATTTCAGTGAGTTGCTACTATTACTGGACCACATTTCATTGGATAGAGGTACCTACTGTTTTTGTCCATTCTCATGTTGAGAGACATAAAGTATGAAGAATTCAGTAATTATGAATAATGATTCTATAAATATATTCATATATATAGGTTTTTATGTGAACATTAGTAGTCCTTTTACTTAAATAAAATTTTAAGATAAATACCTTAGATATCAATATTTATCTTAATACTGTTGGGCCATGTGGTGTTTAACTTTATAACAAACTTCTACATATGTAAAGAATTTGTAACAGTATGAATCCTACCAATAATATGAAGGACTCTAGTATTTGCTAGTGTTTATTTTACAAAAAGTCATTCCTAAGGAGTTTGTAATAAAATTTTTAGATTTTATTTGCTTTTTTATCAGATGGTATATCAGATGGGTACTAATAAAAATGTGAAATATGTATCAAAAGGGGCCTATGTATTTTAGTTTCACATTTTAGATTTAAAATTCTCATCTATTTAGAGTTAATTTTTGTGTATGAATGGTGCAGAAAAGAAAAGAAAATTTATATTTCTTTACATGTGGATATCTAAATTTAAAAAAAACATTGCTCTCAGACATCCCACCCAAGAAAAGCCCAGGACTGGATGGATTTACAGCTGAATTCTTCAAATTCTTCAAAGCAGAACTCACACCAATACTCCTCCAACTCTTCAATGAAATTGAAAGCAAAAATTCACTACCACACTCTATCTATGAAGCCATCATAACCCTCATCCCCAAAATAAGCAGGGACTCATCAAAGAAAGAGAATTATAGACCCATTTCTTTGATGAACATCAATGTAAAACTTCTCAACAAAATCTTGGTCAATCGACTTCAACAACTCATCAAAAAAATCATACAGCATGATCAAACAGGATCATTTCAGGGATGCAAAGCTGATTCAACATACACGAAACAATATAATTCATCACATCAACAAGAGCAATGATAAGAACCACATGATTATCTCAACAGATGCAGAAAAAGCATTTGACAAGATCCAACACCCCTTTATGATAAAAGCTCTGGAGAAGCTAGGAATCCTGGGAACATTTCATAATACAATAAAGGCCATGTATGACAAATCTACAGCCAGCATTATACTTAATGGTGAAAAGTTAAAGGCATTTCCTCTAAATTCATGAACAAGACAAGGATGTCCACTCTCACCACTCCTCCTTAACCTGGTATTAGAATACCTAGTTAGGGCAATAAGACAAGATGCAGACATAAAGGGGAACCAAATTGGAAAAGATGAAGTAAAACTCTCCCTCTTTGCAGATGACATTATCTTGTATTTAAATAAACCCATGGACTCCATTCCCAAGTTGCTTGAGCTGATCGGAAACTTTGGCAAAGTAGCAGGACATAAAATTAACCCTCAGAAATCAATGGCTTTCCTATATGCCAATAACGAGAAGAGCGTGGCTGAAATTAGGAAAGCAACCCCTTTTGTAATAGACCCACAAAAGAATAAAATACTTAGGAGCTAACGAAAGAGGTGAAGGATCTATATGACAAAAACTTTAAAAACCTGAAAAAGGAAATTAAAGCAAAAAGGAAATTAAATCAAAGCAAAACTTAGAAAGTGGAAAAACCTCCCATGCTCCTGGACTGGGAGGATTAACATTGTGAAAATGGCAATACTGCCAAAGGCTAGCTACAAACTCAATGTGATATCTATCAATATCCCAACCTCGTTTTTCAATGAAAAAGAAGAAGCAATCCAAAAATTCATAAGGAACAATAAAAGACCCCGAAAGCAAAAACAATCCTTTGTAGAAAGAACAGCACTGGAGGAATATCAATTCCAAATTTCAAACTCTACTACAAAGCCATAGTAATCAAAAGAGCTTGGTATTGGCATAAGAACAGACCTGAGGACCAATGGAATAGGACTGAAGATCCAGAAATGAACCCACAGACTTATAACCACCTAATCTTCGATAAGGGAGCTAAAGAAATAGAATGGAAGAAAGACAGCCTTTTCAGTAAATGGTACTGGCAAAACTGGTTAAAAACCTGTAGAAAAATAAAGCTAGATCCTTATATATCACCCTGCACCAGAATCAACTCCAAATGGGTCAAAGACCTCAAAATAAAAGCAGACTCCCTGAAATATTACAGAAAGGAATAGGAGAAACTCTAGGTCTCTTGGCACAAGTGAAATTTTCTTTCTTTTTTTTTTAAGTTTAATTTTATTTTATTTGTGAACATACTGTACAGAGGGGTTACAATTACATGGGCAGGATAATGCGTACATTTCTTACCAAGCATTGCGGCCTCCTCCTTTGTTTACCCTTCAGCTCCCTTCCCAGCCTCCCCCCTCCTCCCCAACGCCAATCCTTCTCCCCCCCCAACGCCAATCCTTCCCCCCCCCCCCACCCCCCGCCCCTGCCCCGCACAACAAAACAAAGAAAGGTTGGACAAATGGAATTGAACGAAACTGCAGAGCTTCTTCAAGGCAAAGGACATTGCTAGCAAGATCAATAGAAAGCCCATGGACTGGGAGAAGATCTTCACTAGCCATACAACAGACAAGGGTCTCATATCTAAAATATACTTAGAACTCAAAAAACTAAATCCCCCAACAACAAATCCTCAAAGAAACAACTGCCTGATTAATAAGTGGGCTAAGGACTTAGAGTGACTTCTCTGAAGAGGAAAGAAGGATGGCCAATAGACACATGAAGAAATGCTCAGCTTCTCTAGCCATAGAAGAAACACAAATCAAGACAACACTGAGATTCCACCTCACCACAATTAGAATGGCTATAATCAAGGAATCTAGTAACAACAGATGCTGGAGGGGATGTGGCCAAAGGGAACCCTATTGCGTTGTTGGTGGAGTGTAAACTTGTTCAACCACTTTGGACAGCAGTATGGAGGTTCCTCAAAAGACTCCACATAGAGCTCCCCTATGACCCAGCAATTCCACTTTTGGGCATATACCCAAATGATCACAAACAACATCATACCAAAGCTACCAAAGCTACCAGCTCAACTATGTTTATTCTAGCATTATTTACCATAGCTAAGATATGGAACCAACCCAGATGCCTCTCCGTAGATGAATGGATCAAGAAAATGTGATATATATATATATATATATTTGAATTCTATGCTTCTATCAGAAAGAATGGCATTGCCCAATTTGTTAGGAAATGGAAAGACTTGGAAAAAAATTATATTAAGTGAAGTAAGCCAGGCCCAAAACAACATAGGTCCCATGGTTTCCCTTGTTTACAATGATTAGTACATGTCTAGGACAGAGAAGGTCAAAGGCTACGTACATATGACCACATGAGACAATGGTAAGCAAAATGTACCCCAAGACAGAGCACGAGTGGTTTTTTTCTTTCTTGCTATTGTTTTTAATGTACTTATAATGTACTATGTGATTCTTTTGTTTCTTTTGTATGTTCTTCGCCCCCCACCCCCGCTATAGCCCCTGTTTTTACTGTATTTGATTCCTATGTCCTGTATCTTGTATATACATTTTTGTAATTTGGGGAGGGGAAGGGTTATAGTGGAATGCTTAAATGGAGATACAGGTTAACCCATTGTGACGATAAGATGTACAGGACACTGTGTTGAAAATGAACTTTACAATGTGGGGGGCGGGGGAGTTAGGGAGGTGGGGAGGGAAGTGATAGTAGGGGAAAAACAAAGGAGGAGGTAACAATGCTCGCTAGGAAATGTACTCATTACCTTACTCATGTAATGTAACCCCTCTGTACAGTATTTTTACAATAAAAATTTAAAAACACACAAAAAAGACATTACTCTCTAGAACTTCTTTTGTATCTGTAAAAATAAGTTATTAACAAACTATAGACTAGCAGCCTGAAGTCATATATATCTAGATATAGACATATGCTTATATTCATGGTATTATGCATGGTGAATTCATCAAATTGTTTTGCTTTTCTAATATCTAGACTTTCAGGGTTTTTTTTTGTCGGTTGCAGGGCTTGAACTCCAGGCCTGGGCGCTGTCCCTCAGCTCTTCAGCTCAAGGCTAGCACTCCTATCACTTGAGCCACAGCACCATTTCTGGTTTTCTGAGTGGTTTATTGAAGATGAGTCTCACAGACTTTGCTGCTCGGGCTGGCTTTGAACCCATCTCAGCCTCCTGAGTAACTAGGATTACAGGAGTGAGCCACCAGTGCCCAGCTAGTAAAAATTTTATAATCAGTTTCTTCTCTCTCTCTCTCTCTCTCTCTCTCTCTCTCTCGCTCGCTCGCTCTCTCTTTCTGTGTGTGTGTGTGTGTGTGTGTGTGTGTGTGTGTGTGTGCTGGTACTGCAGCTTAAATACAAGTGCTGTTCCTTAGATTTTTCTTTCAAGTCCGGTGCTCTACTACTTGAGCCACAACTTTGCTTCTAAAGCTTTTTGCTGGTTAATTGGACAGAAGGGTCTCATAGATTTTCTTGCCTGGGCTGGGCTTGAACTGCAGCCTCCTGAGTAACTAGGAACTGTTATCCAGTTTTAGTGTGCTCATTTCTATAGAGAAGTCCTTTTGAGGACTGTGAAGTCCTGGGAACAATCTTAAACAAGGCTAAATATATTGAGAGATATGTCTCTCTCTCTCTCTCTCTCTATATATATATATATGCATAATGAGATATCTATATACATTTGTATATGACTATATATTTTCCTATATCTCTATGAATATGATTTTGAATCTAAACAACATTAAGTCTCTAATTCATGAGCGATTTGTTTAGGTATTCCTTAATTTTATTTGTTTAGCAATTATTTATAAGTTTTAGCATATAGATCTTGTAAATTTTCATTAGTTTTAGTCTAAATATTATAAATGTATTTTATGTGAATTTCCAATTGGTCATTGTTACTATGATAGGATGTATATTCTTTAGCTTGTATCCTATGTTCTTATTAGTTCAAATAGCATTTTCGTAGGTTCCTTGGGACTTTCTGTGTGTGACATCAATCCTTGTAAAAAGTAGCAGTTTCATCTTTCCCAACATAGATGGCTTTCTTTCCTTTTTCTTGCCTTAGTCATAGTGGTAATGATTTCACAGTACATACATAATTTAAAGCTTCATGGTACATACCTTAATTACATACAATTTCCCTTTGTCAATCCTACTTTTAAAAATCTGGGGAAAAAATTAGTCCAGCAGTTGTTCAAGCACTGCTTACTGACTGAATTTTCCTTTTCCTATTGATATATCTTTTAATTGAAGTTTATTGCCTTTGTCTTAATTGTGTAAATAACGTGGAGATATTACTTATGTTCATGTTACTTATATTTTATTAAATATTTTTGCATAATGTGAGCTGATTTCCCTTACCATAGTGTCCTCAAAATATTTTAGCTTTATGTATATAATATTATATATACGTTCATTCTATCTATCTATCTATCATCTATTTCTGATACAAGGTCTTGTTAAATTGTACAAGCTAGCCAGGAACTGGAAATTCATCCTTCTGAGCTTCCTGAATTCTGAAATTACAGACTTGTATCAACATGCCTGGCCATGTTTTGAAATCTTTCTCCCCCTAATACAACAAAAACAAACAAACAAAGTGTTTTTGTTTTACTATGTTCTGGTTTAGTATGTCTTCTGTCACACTTTTGATGGTATGTAGGAAAATTATTGAATTGTAAGTGTTTATTAATTATCCATTTTGATAATATTAATGCTTACAGTCATTTTTTTCTGATTTCTTCTGGTTAGTAGTAATGTTCACTAAAACCATACTTAGATTTCTTTCTTAGCAAAATACACACCTCATTATTGTCTTCATCTCACTGCCCTGACCAGAATGTCAAGGACAATGTCAAACCATATTCTGAGCCATCTGCTTTTATCTGATATTAAAAGGATTTGATTCAGTGTGCCATTGTAAGGTATATTTGGTTGAGTTATATACCTTTATTATGTTAAACAGGAACTTTCCTTTTATAGTTTAGTAAGGTTTTTTCTTAAATCAAACTTTTAGAAGTGTTTGACATTGTTAGCTGTGATTACTATGCGCTACCACACTTAACAAGACAATTACATGGTTTTTATTCTCTTATCAGGGATAAATTGTATTGATAGATTTCTTTTTCCCCACTCTTATATTCTGCAAATGACCTTCTTGGTTGCTGAGTATTTTCTCTTAATATACTTAAAACACTTCACACAAGTTTTATTCTGGAAGACTGGCTGGGTTTTTCTTTATTTCTTCAGTGTATAGGTGTTTTTTTTGTTTTGTTGTGTTTTGTTTTGTCCTTTCTCATTTTCAGTGATAGATAAGGCTGTACTGAAAGACCTGTACCTGTTGACTAAGTTTTTTTCTTCTTTTTTTAATAATATGATAGGAAATTGTTTTTGCTTGGTGCTTTTTTTTTGTTTTCTTTCATACTAGCCTAAATGGTCCTTCCTTTTCTACCTGTAGGAAACAATTGTTCATATTTCTGATATTGAAATATTAAAAAAAAACCTCCATTTAGACAATACATGGATTTCTGGTCATTCTACAACAATAAAGTTAAGTACTTGAAATGGTCAGGAAACTCCACAAAGTTAACATTTACCATTTAGCCTTTTATAGAAAAATCTTGCTAGCCCCTCCTTTAGATAAGCAAGCAGCAAGCATAGACCACCCAGTGATCTTCCTGTGTTCCTTCCTCTCAACTCCCTCAATACTCTTATACCAGATAGACTTTATCATTGATTTGGTAAGTTTGTATTACGTTTTAATCAGCTAATGATTGTTACCAACACCATTTTTCTGTCTTTAATATTATCATAACTATTATTATATTTGCTCTTTTAACTTTTCACTCTGATTTTATGGTTTTTGTTTGCCTAGAGTGGCCCTGAACTTGCTATTTTCCTGTGTCAGTCTCCTGAGTGCTGAGATTACAGGCACCTTACCACCATGTCCAGCTTGAATGATTAGTGACTTTTTCTGCAGCATTGTACATATCCATCTTTTCAGGCTCCACTTCCCTCTTACTGACAGTAAAGTTTTCAGCAACAGCAATGAACATTAGAGCACAAATTGTTAAAGAGGAGCCAATACTGTCTCAGCAGAAACCTGCATTCTTAGTAGTTTTAGTTGGGCAGAGTTTGTGGTAAAGTAATGGTTGCCCTGTGGATGTTCATGTCCTAATTCTTGAAATGTGAGAATATGACTTTACAAAGAAAAAGATGAATTTGCAGATGAGTATGAGGCTATAGAGTTGGAAAGTTATTCTGGATTACTCAGGTAGCTCAATTCAATAAAATAGGTCCTTAAAAGACAAAAGAAAGAAATGGATGTGAATGAGAGCCGTGTGATGTTAAAAGGGGAAGATGGTAATAGGTCACGCATTTAAAGATTATAAATTCATATTGATTTAGTCAATTGGTTATAGTGATTTGTTATAGCAGCAATAGAAAACTAATACAGAGTATAAAATCAAACTTTGTATTTTTAATATTTATTTTCAAAGATCATACCACTAAAAGACATTGCATTATCTTTTGTTAATAAGAGCTTTTTAATACATATATATGTACACACATACATATATTGATGAGATATATTGTTCATGAAGTAAGCATTTGTGGCTCTTACATTTTCAATGTAGATTATAATTCATATTGTTAATTCATTTATGTACTTGGTTACGGTTTTATAATTGGCTTACTCCTTGTTAGTAAATTTTCCTTTCTCCACAAAGTTTGACTTGATATCCTTAAATTTTCACTGAGTTCTAAGAGTCTATAATTTTATCTGACTTCCTCAAAGAAATGTTCTGCCATTTTCAAGAGATTAGATTGTAATTTGCACTCCATTCCTTATTTTTTGAAGTATAATAAAAAGACCAGTTTCATCCTGTGTTTTATTTAATAAATTTTTGCTATACCACTCACTTTTTAGGGAATTTGTTAAAAATCACCTAAATACTGAGAGAAATGTCTCAAGGACCTTTAAAAACATATGTGCATTCTTTATTATATAATTATGAATTCATCTGTTGAGCTGGACTTGTATGACAAATTATGACATATACCTCACTTCAAAATTCATGCATGTATTATAAAATATTTCTTTGTAGGTAAAGCTCATTAGTCCCTTTTTGGTTCCTGTCTTTATGGAAGAATACAAACCCTTATTATACCAACTCTGTGCTGTGCCTTTCCTTAGACCCTTATCACACTGAACCTCCATCTTCCTGCCTCTCTTCTCCACTCCGTATTCCTGGCATTTCTGCTCATCTGTCCCCTCACTGCTGTAGTTTCAGCTACTTAAATATATCTTCCTTATGTAAGTCCACCAGAGCTAAAATGTGTTTCTACTTGAAGCCAATTTACAATCTGAAATAGTCTCTTTTTCTCTATTAGCTATTACCCTCAACTTCTTTGAATGCAGTGCCTTATCTATGACTTTTAGAGCTCTAGGCCTCCCCAGAAGTGTTGGACTCTGAAGAAAATACCTTTTTATCTTTAAATTTGGAACCAAGATGCTTCTTTGTAATTTTAATCATAACTTCATCATACCATCTAGAAAATAGTAAAATTTCCCTACTTCTTTGATGGGGTCTTTCATAGTTTGAAACTGCTGCTGGATAATTATTATTTTATCTCCCATTTTCTTTAATTTCATTGAGAAGTGAGGAGGTAAGAGGTAAATACGTGAACATAATTTTTTACATAAAAATGATAATTCTGACAGCTAAAGAATCCCAAGGAATGAGTATTAAAGGACATGATGATAAATGTATTTAATGTATTTTGAGTAACATTTAAATTTCATAAACTGAAGTTATTTATTATATGAATTTGATTCTTACTAGTCAATGTTTTTGTTTACTTGGAAATGATGCACTTGCTAATAGAAGATCATACTTTTTATATATTTTGTACTATATTTTCTTGACCTTAAATACATGAAAAGATGTTCAAATTTATTCATAATAAGGGGAATGCCAATTAATACTACCATTTCTCCCCTATCAGGCTGGCAAAGAGCCAAAGGTTTGATAATTGTTGGCAAGGTTGTGAAGAAATAAAAACTTTTGTAATATGCTGGTGATAATTACAAAATATAAAAACCATGGAAGAAAATTTGGCAACAGCTTACAAATCATCATAAGCATTTACCGTATGACCCAGGAGCTCATATCTAGGAATAAATCCCAAAGATTCTAAGGAAAATAAGAAAAGACATATGCACCAGGTTGTTGACTACAGAGTACCATTTATAGTACCAAAATCTGGACAGAACTCAAATACTATAACTGAGAGATTGACTGACTATTGTACATTTACCAATAGAACTACATAGCCATAAAAATCAATTAGCATATTTTATATACACATATAGAATAATTTCCAGTATAATTTTTAAATAGAGGGGAAAAGCAAATGGGAGGAAACTGTGACTGAGGATGAAACAAGATTTGAGCATAAATATTTAATATACACCATTCATATACCATGTTTTATGGATCTTGACCTTGTAATCACAGATGTTTTACATAATTATTAAAAATCAATTCAAAATAAAAATGGAAACTATTACGAAAATCAAAATAAAACAAGTGAATCTCAATCCACATTTACATTGCATCATAATCAACCAGAAAATAATCAACCAGAAAAGAATGGCTGGTTTTTCTTAGAGGGATATATATATATATATGTATATGTATATATAGATATAGATAGATACATGAGGGATATATATATATATATATGTATATATATTCAGCCCAAAATAACAGGATCAAAATAACAGGGAAAAAACAAAACTATTTCTGGAAATCTGATCTTATTCTATAACCTATACATGTATGTAAGTTAGGGTAAAGCAAGCAAGAACATTAATGTTATTAGTAACTAATTTTTTGATATAAGAGAAAAGAGATTAAAATATAAAATTAAAAGATTGGATATCCTTAAATTCTACATTCCAACTAAGAATATTAATATTGAGGTTGCATGATATTCTGGAAACAAATGAGAAGCAGAAACATATTTTCTGGAATGTCTACTGAGAAACCTAAAAACAATGACAAAACTGATATCAATAAACATCCACACTGGCTAAACTCTGTTCTCTAAGTACCATTTTCCAGTAAAACAAACCAATAATCCCCGAAGACATGGCCAGAATTCACCCCTGAGTGAAGCTATACTTAAAATGAAATTGGAACACTGTATCAAACCTGAAAGCAAGGAGACTAACTTGAATTTCTTAGTGGCCAAACGCAATTCAATTTAAGCAGTAATAAGAATTGCAATTGTAAGTTGGGCATGGGAAAGATGTTCAAATATGTGAGTTCATTATATTAATCAGTAATTAGTAGTTACCTTTGGGATTTCTAAGGAACCAATCCAAGGCGCTTTTTTTGGTCTTTTCTATGTGAAATAGAATACTCTTTCTTATATTAAAAAAGGCATCTCGATTCAAGTGTGCTACAACTTATAAGTGAAACAAATGAAAGAATTAGAATATCTTCTTTGTCAACCTCATGTCAAATCATGGATTTAGGTATTGATTTTAAAAGATGTTAGTATCATAAAAAATATAACTAACAGAGATTATGCAGGATGATCCTATAAAAACTTAAGTATTAGTACAATAATGAGATAAGTCATATAGGGACTATAAAGAGTTAACTAGTAGTATAATGTTGCTTATGTTAAAAATTGTATGCTCATATTTTGCTCTATTATTATTACTATTACTATTATTATGATGATCATTTTGTACTGGTCTTGAGGCTTGAACTCAGAGCCTGAGCATTGTTGCTGAACTCTTTTGCTCAAGGCAAACTCTCTATCACTTGAGCCACAGCTTTTTTTTTTTTTTTTTTGGTAGACTTTGATGCCAAGACTCACTTCAAATCGTGATCCTCAGCTTCAGCCTCTTGAGTAGATAAGATTGTAAATGTGAACCACTGGTACCCTGCATAAGGTTGGCTCTTGACTGATATTTGTAACTTAAACTTCAAGAAGGCAACAAAAATCTTCTGATATCTCTATGAAGTAATTTTCCTAGCAAAATTTATTTGCCACTGGAAAATTATTTTCACTGTTTTCATGTTAAAGTTAATTTAGCAGATGTGTTTCCTGGTGGTTTACCAATGCTTCATAATTTTTCTAAAGTTAAAGAAATATTTTTCTTTCAAAAAAGAGTATACATTGGTATATATATTAGGGGTTATTTATACTGTCTATTCAAAGACCTCATGATTCAAGATTATTACTAATTGGAATAATTTTATTTACTGTGAAGGGTATCATAGGTAGAAGCCATTAAGCCAATTATTGTGCCAACATCGCCTTTCCTGAGATACAGGAAGAATACTTGCTAAGGTATTCCAGCCAGAAAGGTGGAGGTGCAAGTCAGATTTCTTTCTGCTGTATCAGCTTCATCCCATAAGACTCTTATTACTTCCTTATGTTTTCATTTCCTTGACTCATTAAAAAGTTAAAGAAACTGAGATTGAAAAAGAAAACTCACATACTTTTCTAAGGGTTTTTAGATTCAAACTGAATATCAAAATGGCATGTCAGATGTTGGCTCAGTGCCCTGATGTGTAAAAGAAGGCTAATACAAACTCTGTGAGATTACTACCCGAATCTGATCCCATTTATATCAGTGGAAGGATGGGGGATGAACATGTAAAATTCTTTTCCCATATAGTTCTTGAATTCTAAATTCAAACACCTAAATAACTCTTCTTAAACGCAACATTTCTTCTAGGTTATCTCTGGTTGAACACATGCTGATCATTCCCCATAGACATTCATTGTCATCTAGTTGGCTATGAAGCTTGCTTTGTGAGGGTGACTATCAGAGAAGGTGGAATGGGAAGGACTGTAGTGAGGCTAAAGGAAGCACACTGTCTTCCTTCTCCCAAACTCAGGTACACTGGGGCTAACATTGCCACTGGCACATTTCCAACTGTGAAATGTCTGGCTCCTGACATTTATACTACTACTTCCTAGTCCTACTCCCTTGATATATGATATTTTTTATGAATGTATTATAGTAAATAACAGACTTAAGTATTTTCCCATTGAAGTGGATTTAAAAAAAAATGTTCCTGGGCAAATAAATATCTCTAGATATAAGGGTTGACACGACTGTAGCCATCTTTCATAGTAACTGCCTTGACTGCTTGTGAGAAATCCCAGCCAGTCTTCCCCACAGCATATATAAATAAACAAAGCCATTAGAGTGGCATGTGGTGCCATAAGCACCAGGAAGATGTCTGAAGTCTTCAATATCAGCGTCAATCAAAACATCTTGAGTAAATGCCTTCTCTTTCCAACCCAAACTTCACGAATTCACCCCGTCTTGCTGCCCCCAGGACCATTTAGTCCACACTAAATTGTACAATATGCTGTTTAGTTCTGCATCTTTCATACTCTTTAGCTCAATGCACGGTAGACCAGTTCTTAACACTGGGATGAGTTATTCCAGAACAGGTCTCACTCTCAGCTATGGAGATTTTCAGTACTTTTGCAATGACTGCAAATATCCAATCCTGTGAGTGTGTGTGTGTGTGTGTACGTGTGTGTGTGTGTGTGTGTGTGTGTGTGTGTGTGCTTTATTGGTATGATTATCCTCTTTCAACATATTCTATTGTTAACTAATATGTTCTATACCTACAGTTCAGCATAAACATTAAGTCTTAACTTCATGAGTACATATGTGCTCACAATCCTATCTAAATGGCCTAAAATTTCATTTATGAAATCAACACATATTAATTGCTATCAGCTTTGTGCTCAATACTTTTGTAGGTGCTAGAGATAGTGATTTGACAGTCAACCTTTCTACTTTTATAGAACTTACAGTAGAGTGACAGTTAGCAGTTAGGAAAACATATTTTCAGCATAATCTCAGATACTAATAAACTTATGAAGAAAGGAAAGCCAGGTTAAAAACTGAAGAAAGATAGGGGTGGCCATTTTACTTTATTTTATTTTTATTACCTTTATGTGGTGGCACAAAGGGGTTTCAATTCCACATGTCAGTTTGTGGGTACAATGTATTTCTATTAATGCCATTCTTTCCGTTATTCTTTTCTCTTCTGTTCCAACCTTCAAGTTATGTGGTTCCATTAGCATATGTATGTTGAATGTCAGGACTGTATTCACTCACCCTTCTCCCAATTTATTTGCCCTCCCTCCCTCCACTGGGACTCTCTTCCTGGACAACACATATTTCAGCTCCCTAGAATGAGTGGATATTTTAGATGGTAAAATGATACTTTAAATGTTTCATAGAGCTCTAGAGACTGTATTGGGAATGCTATTAAACAAACAGATGTATTTGCTAATTCTGTTATTTCCAGTTTCATCGTAAAAACATTGCAATAACTGTAATGTGAATATAAAACATCAGTCAATAAACCCGACATACTCTCATCTTTGTGATTCAGATATTATCATTGATTGGTTGTAAAGAGATAATATAAAAATTTTGTTCAAATGCAATCAACATATAAATACTTTGAAGACACTGTTAACAAGATTGACATTTGAATGTGTGATGAAATGGAGTAGAGGCTATAGAAATTCAGATACTGCTGAGAAATTCTGAAACTTCAGTTAGTATATTAATCTTCTGTTCTTTTATAATCCATAAAAAGCCTGCAGCATACGGTAATGTGTCAAGATTTTTAAAAAATCCTATTTATGTATACAAGTTCACATAAGATGCATCTTCTTTTGTGTATTATATAATGATGCTAAAATATGAGGTCATTTAAGGATTTGCCAAACGTGGAGAAAGAAATGTATTTGCAGTTTTCACATTAGGACACAATTATGCTGTGGAAAAGTACTATTGCCTAAATACATCTTGAAATACTCTTTTGAGAAGGAATGAATAGCACACAAATTCTGATTTCTTTTAAGTCATCTTGAAAAACAGACTACAGATACATGAGCTGAGCTTTGATAAAGTGTAAATTAGGAGTGTATGCCACAATTTGAATGGTGGTTCTAAGAAATCTCAGCACTAAAGAGATGGTGTGTGGCTTTGGAGAAGAAGCTGTGATATTTATGGGCTGATATTTTCATGGCACAAACCTAAAACCTCCATTGCTAGGAGGGTTTGAGACTATCAGTTCAAGTAATTTGTAGGTGAGGAAAAGGAGACAGCATAGGAACTGACTTGGTTGAAATCACATGCTAAGCTGTACAGTGGATCCTTCAGTTTGTGCTATGATTTTTACCTCACGCTTCCTCCTCTTCTCCCCATTACTTAACAACCACATTACTAACCCTCAAAGCACAAAGGCTGAGAAGAAGTGAAATTCATATGTATATTTTTTTTCTTTTGATACAGAATCTCTCTATGAAGTCCAAGTTGTCTTTGAATTCACAGTCCTCCTGTCTTAGCCTCCTGAGTGCTGGGATTACAGTGTAAGCTTTTCTTTTGTTTGCTGACTGCTCTAGTAATATGTCTTGTGGAAGAAAATAATGACATTAAAATGAAAACTGAGGTTCAAGGGTTCTACTTCTCTTTTACTCATGTTCCTTTCATAAGAAATCATTGGAAGTCATAAATGAGAAGAACATAATTTCAGAAATAAAGGTTGGGAGGAGAGGATTAGATGGAGTACAGCTGGTCAGAAATGGTAGAGAAGTTACAGACAGGCAGATCACTGTTCTACCTTTTATTGCTTTTCTTTCCCTTTCTCTTCTTTTCTGAATTTGCAAAGAAGAGAATTAGCCACTCTGAGCCTTCCTTTTCTTGACTAGAGATAGAAGAGGATGACTAGTTGACCTCTAAGGTCTTGTCCAGTACCCTAGTGAAGGATTTTATGTGTACCCAGCCAAAATTTTCAATCATTATTGGAAGGTACAAGTAATTCTTGATTGAGTCACAAGATACCATTTAAAAGACACTGAGGTTTGTTTTCAGTAGAGATGAAGATATCCTGTGATCAGCAGCATTACATTCTATTGTTCCCTGATGAGAACCATGGAGAAGGTTCCTTAGAGTCACCTCCTGAGGCAACCTGTATGTATTTTTGTTTGATGGTCTTTATCCCCTCATACTAGGGAGTAACTAACCTTCAGCTGGTCTTGTGGTTATGTTTTACATAGCCATATCACCAAGGCCTAAAGCAAAGCATGGCACATAATAGCTGTTCAGCTATAAATGCTTGGCAAGGTCCAGTAGAAGAGCCGGTCTTAGTAAAAGAAATGTCCTTCTGGAGAGAAACACTGGGGAAGAGTGAGAACAGGTGCTTGCTGCTCTTCTGTTATAATCACATCCCCTGAGTGTAATTCATTTGTTATAAATTATCATAAATTGATTGTGGTTTGATTCTGCTCTAAAATATACCACCATCCTATGCACATTTAATCTGTATTTAATTTTATTTCTTCCACTCCAATCTACTTTGCTTCTGATCTTAAATGGAAATGAGCCAGCAGAAAGGAGGCAACATCTATTCACTCTGACTCCTAAGAGATAGTCACTGTTCTGGAACCTGAGCACCATGAACTCTCACTAATGACCACAGATCTGAACTTAGGGAAAAGACATTTATATGAATTAATTAAAATTATACACATTGAAAATGTGGCTAATGTGAATGTGAGTGCAAACACAAGCAGTCACAATCAGTTTAAGTGAATGCACTGGACCATTCATGTGACAATTCTTCAAGCCCCACTAACCTCAAATATTTTCTGTATCTGACCAGCTTCATTTATATCTCTTTGGCAGCTTGCTTGCTTTCACACAGAACTGTATAGTAGATGTCGTTGTGAGCAGTAGTGAAGGTGAGGGATTGAAAGAAACATGATAAATAACTTATTTCTGATTGCTACCTCTGACAGGTGTCTTATCTTTCAAGATGAAATATTTGGTGGATGTAAAAAAAATTGTCCAGATGTGTGCTTTTCCTGATTATATGATATTACAGACATGCAAAGCAAACATATAATAAAGGAAATCCTTTATACAGGAGTGTGAAAGTATTTGCATCACTGAAAAGGTAAGAAAAATTATTTTTCTTTTTCCTCCCCATCTCTGTTGCCTTCATACACCTTCCTCCCAAAATACCTTATTCACACACATGCACACACATATACATCTAATTCACACATTCACACACCTAATTCACACATACATACACACTCATGCAGGTACACACACCCTGATTCCTCACCCTGGGACTTGGAAGATCAATGCTCAGGCTTGGCCTTGCTCCTGCCGAAGTCACAAGTGAGTTCTAACAAACCCCCCTCTAAGGCTGCCTCCTGTCGCATGCTCCTCAGGACAGGAGGAGCAGAGCCCACGGAAAAGCATGTTTTCTTTGCATCCTAACTGAAACAGCATTAAAGGGGGAAATGGGAATTCAGTGCTGCCAGCTACAGTATCTCTCCCATCAGTTCACCAATAGGGCCTGGTAGGGACCTGCCGAGGCTCTGGATAAATTGTATTTTCCAAGGGTTAATTAAGCTGTCTTGAGCTTCTGCATGAAGAGGAACAAACTGGCACTTGCAGCGCTTTCTGAAACCTGCTGTCGACATTACAGTCCCTGCTGCTTTTAGCTGTATCGATCCGATGCCTGACCTGTGAAATCCTTGATGGCTGCTAACACTAGAAGCTTACTGGAGCTTTCCAAGGGAGCTTCGGGACAGCTTGTGTAGTCAGGTACAATTACCTATCCCTCCAGGAGAGCCAATTAGTTCACAAAGAGCTGGAGCAGAACAAATGTTTTTGTATGTGATTTAGAATCCTAAAAAAAGAAAGGGGAAAAGAGGGAGAAAAGGGCTTTGTTCTCTCCGATTCTTTTGTTCCTAATTTTATGATTATTGTTCGATTCACAGTGGTTCTCACATTTTCTCACATGTTCCTAAAAGAATTAGAAGGACAGGATAAACCCGATTTACTGAATTCTCTCTTTAAACTATGAAAATTGCCTTGTGTTATTTAAGATCCAGTTTCTGGACTAACTGCATGAACAGAAAGATAGAAAAACTGAAGTTTGTTCTACTTTCTGCGTTTCAGAAACTTTTTCTATAAATGGTACAATAAATTTCAGTCATAATGAATTTCTCCTTTAGAGAAAGGATAAAGGGCAAGCACTTCTGATACTTGGCTTTGCAGGTACAAGGTAAGAATACTAGATTCTAGGTAAAAAACTAAAAAAAAAAAATGTCACAAATACCTAGGCACATATTAACTTATCATTAGCATGATTTGTTCTGCAAGTACAGCTAGCAAGATGTGAGTAAAAGATGGCTAAAACTCATCTATATCTGAGTGCCCTAAGTCTCAAACTGCTATTCGGTAAGAGGCATCAGTATTACTGAGATATTCATACTCCCTGGGTCATTTTCTCTTGTGACTGATGATATTAACTTATGAGTTAGCTACAGAATGTGGTCTGTCCATTAAATGTGTTTGATTTTGAAAATTTTGAATATTATGTAAATCATACAGGGATCAATAATTAGTCCTTAAAATATCATGTGCCAGTAGAATTAACTGCAAATGGAGTTTAATGCACTCTAATGTTAAATAAGCAGCCAAATGAGGAGAAAGATCAGTGATTTTAAATAATATAAACTTAAAATATATGACTTCAAATCTTTGTTCAGTAAAATAAAACCATATGTTTATACACATATATATAACACAGTTATATATGCATACACATGTATGCATACACAAACTCACAAAAAAAAACTCAAAGAAAAAAAAAAACCTGTGGTAGTTGTCGAATAAACTGAGATTAGATGTTCATTATTTTTTCCAAAAAGATAGACTCATCACAGAAGTCTTTGGTCTGAGCTTACAAGGAACTAATGTATACATCTGATTTCTATTTCTGAGAGAAAGTAGAAGATCACCAAAAATTTAATTATATTTTAGAAATAGGAATCTAATGTAAAAACAGTCTCTTAACCTAAATTGAAGACAGAAACCTAGAGATAATAAAAACTCAATAAAGCAAAAAAAAAAAATCAGTTTTAACTTGGCTGCTCCTTGTGAAAGATGATTTTATTAATTTATAATGAAATAATAATGGCAGGAAGAGAAAGAAAGGTCTATTATGGAACTAAGGTATGTGGAGCATGGAGCCGCTTGCCCAGGGGCAGAGCCTGGGCATGTGTCCATATCTCTGTGCCTGAGAGTTCCCTGGGTTCTGAGAAGACCTAATGTTTTTTCTCTGATGTAGTTGATGCCGGTGAAAGTAAATTTAAGTTGCCCAGGCTTCTCCATCAGAGGGTGCCACTACATGCAGTGAGAGATGAAACAGCTCATCCTTTCGCTGGACTGCTCGTAAAATGGGTTGGGAATCTGGCAGCTACAGTAGTCTGCTATTTCAATGCTTTTCTCTCCCTTATTAATGTCAAGTAGTGTTGAGACACTCCAGTTGTGGTGTTGGAAAGGAGTTGATAACAATTTCCAGTACTGGAGTGTCTTGGCATACACAATTTTGGAACTGGATAAAATGACCCTGCGTGATTCAAGGCTAAACTCACCATATCAATTGGTAAGAGGCAAGCAGATGGCCCATTTCATTTGTGGGTTTCACACACACAGACACACACACACACACATTCTCTCTCTCACACACATACACACTCATTCTCTCATACACACACACACTCACACATGTATGCATGCATGCACACACACACAGTGTAATGTAGGTGGGGAGAGACATTGTTGCTTTTGGTGGTTAGAGAAAAACTGTCTTGATCAATTGCAGTTTTAATTCTTCCAGAGTCTTCTATTTCATTGCATGAAGTAGTTCATCATTTTATCCTATCCAGGTGATGTTTCACATGTTAAAAGTTATGCTCTGAGAAAGCATGAGGTGACTAATGAAAAGCTTTCACTATTGTTATTGGAAAAGCAATCTAAAGTTGGTGTTAGTGGTCTAACCTGAAATATGAGCTATATATTACTTCTTTATTCTTCACAATATATCCTTTTACAAAAGAGAAAGACTTATCAAAGTATACCTGATGATTCTTAGAATAATTTTTATTCACAAACATTCTTTGGATGAGAAAGCAAGATTGTATTCTCAATGTATTCATAAGCCTTATGAATAGAGCATAGCTGTAGTTTTTCTTTAGTTATGAGAGGCTATCACAAAAAATTAACTTGGAACCTACAAATATGAATTAAAGATTAGTTATAAAGCCAGTAGTCTTTCTGTTGTTTTCCTACTTCCTTCTATTAAGTCCTCTGTTAAGAGGAAGAGTACTATCTTGAGGATTCAACATTAAAGCTTTCAATTTTGTCAACAGAATAAAGTACAAGATGATTTGATTCTTCAGTTGTCCTAAGAGGACTTAAAGCTACACACTGAAGATATAAAGTACAAACAAGATCACAAACTACCTCTTAATGTTTTAAACATCAGTGATACCCAAAATATATAATAGGAAAGATTTGTTTTTTAAAAAAATCTCTTTATAAAGGAGTAGCAAATTGGTGAAACCTAGCAACTGTTCTAAAGCTTTATTTCTGAAACATCAAGAATGTTCTTCTAACTAGAATATTGCTGCTGATATCCATGGTATCAGTTATTGCTCCTTGAGCATATGAAGAATTTTGCCCTCTGAGATTTCCTTGTAAGTAGAGCGAAGTCTGACTGTCCACCCAAAGATCTCAAGGAAGAAAAGGACTGAGCTTCTCTAACATGATATGTAGGTGTCAAAAAATAACAAGATGAGTAATGCAGACTCAGACATGGAAACTGCAAAAGAATTGAACAATCAGATGGAAGGGATTGTGTTTATTGAAAACCAGATACTTGTTGCTAATTGTTTATTAATTGTTTCTTAAGAAACAATGCTACTAATGCCAGGTATTCATTTTTTTATGAATCTATTGCTGTACATTGAATGATAAATGTATTGTTACAGTGAAAACACGACAGACTTAGCCTTAGGTTTATTTCTACATTACTCCAAATTCGTCTTTCTAGAAAACTTCCCTTGTTTATAATCTGTCGTAGCCAAAAGAACATTTTTACTTCTTGGCAGTTTAGTTTACTTTGCCCACATTTTATTAGCATCGATTAGTTGTACAAGAAGGTTTCATTTTACACATCTATTTATATATACCATGTACCTAGATCAGACCCACCTCTTCCAACATCTTTATTCATCTCCCCATCTCCATTTCCCTAGCTAATCTCAACAAGCTTCATTGTTCCATTCTCACGCGTGCACATAAAGTATGTTGACCATATGAAGCCTCCTCCATTCTCGGTTCTCTCCCTCATTTTCTCACCAGTACTCACATCCCAGTCAGGCCCTGTGTTGCATTGCCATTCATTCTTCTTTAGCGTGGTTTTCCCATGGTATTTCCACTGGCATATACAGTGTTTTGATTAGTGCACCCTCTCTTTACTTCACTTTTTCCATCCCTACTACCCCTTATTATTCAACAGTTCTTTCTTACTGAAAGCTCTCTGCCTTTTATATCTTACCTTCTAACTTCTGTTACTTCATTCCCGTATGAATTCAATTGATCTCTCATTCTTCAGTTACTTAGTCCAGACTCACCATATACAAGGTATAGCATTGGACAATGGATTTATGATAGTGAAAAAAATAAAATTAAAATTAAAACAGATACATTCTTTATCTCCCAAATTCTTGGAACCTAATGTTAGAGATTAATAAAGTCAAATGGTGATAACTGCTTGGGAAGGAAAAAGTATTAAGATGGATATATGCATGTAATGGGAAACTCACTCTGAGAGTTTCAAGGAAGACTATTCTGAAAGAAGTGTTAGAACCATGTTCTGAAAGATGAACAGTCATTCACTGGATAAAGTAAGAAATAGATTTGGCCTCATGTGGAAAGGAAAAACTATCTGGTAACCTGGAAGAAGCTAGAGAGAATGATAAGCTCTCTAGCTTTTCTCTAAGCTAGAGGGATAGAAGTAAGACAGGAAGAAGGGTTTGGACTGTAAGGATGATGGAATATTTATTTATTTATTTATCGTCAGTCATTGGGCTTGAACTCAGGGCCTACATGCTATCCCTGAGCTCTTTTTGCTCAAGTCTAGCTCTCTACCACCTTGGGCCACAGCTCCACTTCCAGTTTTCTTGTGGTTAATTGGAGATAAGAGTGTCGTGAACTTTCCTACCTCAAATCTCAGCCTCCTGAGTAGCTAGGATGACAGGCATGAACCACCAGCACTCAGCTTCATCTTTCTTTTTATAAGAGGAGGAAGGCATCGCAAGGCTGTAAATGAAGTTACCAAATAAAATTAAGAGTTTTCAAGATCAGTACTCCATCAACCTCAGAGAATGGATTAGAATAGAATGGCTTATTCTGCTCAGCAGTCTCTGTACTCATGTTACATGGATGCCTATTATGCATCTGTCTGTCTAAATATGTGTCTGTCTAAATACCTAGAACTCTCTCAGCTTTCAAAAGGATAGCTGTCAGCTCAGTCTAAAACTTGCATCACTTTTTTTAGTATAGTGTTTAAAAATTGATTTGATTTTTGAGACAAAGTCTCACTAAGGAGCCCAAGAATGACTTTGAACTTGAGATCCTCCTGCTTCAGCCTCCTGAGAGCTGGGATTATAGATGTGTCACTATACTTGTCTGTCTTGGCTTTTCCTTAAGAAAACCATATTAATTTTATGTGAGCAATTTGGGTCCACAGCTTAGAAGATGTGATCACTTAGGCCTGAATGGCTGGAAGGAAGAGGTGTTGGTCCTTCATCGTAAGGCAAGGCAACTTTACTGCTGTTTCCACAGAAGCTGAATGCCTATGCTTCATTACAGCTGCCTGCCCCACTCATCTGACTTGTCACATAGGCACGTGTGTTTTTTCTTTATCTTCTTTGTACTTCAGATATAACTTGAGCTGTGAACTCTTTATTTAAAACAAAGGCTATCATTTAGGAAATGACACCATTATGTTGATTATGATTATCTGGAACTCTTCTGAGTACAGTAAAATAGAATCAATTAACAAAATAATGAATGTATATATACATATAAAAGCTAATGGACTTATTAATAGGTTTCCTTGGTAAAAGAACACATTAATAAATTAAAGAAAAAAGCATTGAATAGAGTTCTCATTTTTTTTTTTTTGGTCGGTTGTGGGGCCTGAACTCTGGGCCTGGGCACTGTCCTTCAGCTCTTCAGCTCAAGGCTAGTGCCCTACCACTTGAAACACAGCACCATTTCCTGCTTTTTTCTGTTTATGTGGTGTTGAGGAATTGAACCCAGGGCCTCATGCACTCTACCACTGAGCCAACTTCCAAGCCCCTTAGTTCTCAAATATTTTAAGTAAATAACTACAACAAGAATATGAAAATACATATGGAGCTGGCATCCCGATCTCATGCCAATCTCTTTGTTGAGAGACTTCATCAGTTACAAGGAAGAGTAATTTTTAAGGATTCAACATTCAAGCTTTTAGTGTGTTCCACAGAATAAAGTACAGACGATCTGATTCTTCAAAATCCTTAGAGAACTTAGAGCTACATACTGAAAATACAAAGTACAAGCAAGATCACAAACTACGTTTTAATTGGCATGAACAAAAATTGTGATTATTCCCTAAAAAGCTTAGCATGGTTATGCATGCTTATAATTCTAATCCTTGGGGACCAAGGAAAGAAGATCACTAGTTCCAAACCAACCACTGCTACAGAGTGAAACCCTATCTCAAAACCAGTAAACAAACAAAAAAAATCACAAAAATGGCGCTATAATATGTGATTTCTACCTTCATTCCTTTGGACATAAGGACTTGCTGAAATATCTTAATAGTTGGCTTCTCTGCCATTCATGAAACAAAACCTAGTTGTATCTAGTTATGTCTAGAATGTCACATAAATCTGTGATGACCATTCACCTTTGAGCTGTAATCATCCATGTAGTTTTAGTTATATCAAATTCTCATTTTTTTGCTACTTCCTGTGCTTTGCTTTGTTCACTTGCTGGTTCGTATGTTAAAAATCATAGCTTCCATATAAGGACTTTTTATCTTTTCCTGTAGGAATCATCTCTACTACCTTTGATTTGCTCTGTTGAGCACTGGTATTACCTCCCACTCTCTTCATTTTCCTCCTCCCTTGCTTCTTCTTTCTCTGTGAACATGTTTCCATTTTCTTTCATCAGTTTACTTTCCACTTTGGGTCTTATTTTATAATCACACTGACTTCTAATAACCACTTAATCTACTGTCTTAGTCTATCTTTCATGTTGCAACTGAACATCACAGGCAGAGTGATTTATAAAGATTAGAACTGGATTTGTCAGACAGTTTTGAGGCCTGAGATGTCTGAGAGCACAGTCTTCTGTCTCTAAGCATCTTGGAGGGCTTCTTGGTACATCATCACCTGGCAGAAGGCATCATGGGATGTGTCAGAGCAAGAGTGCTAGCTAGGATTTATTTCACTATACTCATGAAACCACTAATCGCATTATGGGGGGGGGGGCGCAGCCTTATGACTTCTCTAATTCTAATTACTTGCACAGGTGCCATTTATGAATCTTGTTAACATGAATAAGGTGATTATGTTTCCACTACTTGGAGTTTTAGGAGATAGGTTCACATAACAGCATCTACTATGGTGGTAGGTGTTAATATTACTCACTAGACAGGCCTTTCTCTTATATAGAAAGGGTTGTACTTCCTTGACCTTGAAAAATAGCATGAAGCAGGGTGCCAGTGACTCATGCTTGTAATCCAAGCTACTCAGTAGGCTGAGATCTGAGGATCATAGTTTAAAGCCATCTTGGGCAAGAAAGTCTCTGAGACTCTCATCTAGAGTAAAGGACTCAGATAAAGGACAGAAGTGGTGTTGTGGCTCAAGTGGTAGAGGTCTAGCTTTGAGCACGAAGAGCCTCAGGGACAGCACCCAGGCTCTGAGTTCAAACTCCATGACTGAAAATAAATAAATACATACATAATACATAAATAGATGAATAAATAAATAAATGTATGATTAAGGACTGAGGTGTGGCTCAAGTGATACAGTGCCTGCCTAGCAAGCTTGAGTTCAAATCTCACTACTGGGAAAAGAAGAGAAAAGAAACTAGACACAATTAAGTGACTTGATTTGGCCAGAGATATTCAAGTAAAAGCAACATTTATTACTTATGAATAGTATCAACTGAGAGCCAATTAGTTATTTTCTGTTTCTCTTTATCTCTTCCATGTCCTAGTTATCAGCATTAATGAGCCACAATGTCTCACCTTGAGGGATGGCCTCACAGGATGGTAGTGCCTATGTCAGCCTTTGGGAGACTCTTACCAGACTTAGGTCACAGAGCTTTGTCCTTGCATATTAACATGAGATTTCCCAGTCTCTCCCAACTGATACCACTGAGAACAGTTGAAGTGTAAGCAATCAGTGACAAACCTGTCTTTCGTAGGTGCATAAAATAATTGACATTAGTAACTTCCTCTTAGCAAGATAGAAACTTTATCACAAATAATTTTTCTCTCTCCTCTCACATTCTCTATCATAAAATTATGTTGTTGAAGTCATATTGAATTTTCTTCTACTGGTTTTCTCTTAACGTTATATTCACCTATTTTATGAGTTTTTACAAACAACTTATACTCACCACTGTATTATCTACAGTTTATTATAAGTTCTACAGTGTGTTTCTTCATTAGGAATTCTATATCTTAGGTTTCTACTTTCAATAATTTAATTTTTACTTAGCTGTAAGTCATTCTGGAGAAAGGCAAAGTTTATGGGTAGCAAAATGTCAGAATTTTTATTTTTAAAAATCCTGTATTTATCATTATATATGAATAATATGTTTTTGAGTATAGAAACTTAGCTTTGAAATTTTCTTCCCCTCACAACATTTGGACAGTGCTCTATTATTATTTCATTAGGCCTGAGAAGACACAGGAAAGTCTGTTTTTCATTTCTTGTAAGTAATATCTCTTTTTTTAAACACTGAAATATATGTTGTATTCTACTTACCATTGGTATTTATAGATGTTCGTAATGTTCAGTAAAACAAAAACACGAAAGAGGAAAGAATAACAAGCACATTTTCATTAATATAAAAATAATAATTTCTCAATATTAGTATACAGCCTATTGGATGCTTTAAAAAAGAATAAAAATGGAACCATTTATGAAATCTATAAAAGCTAGAAAGCTAATAAATTTGGTTGAAGAAAAAACATTGTGACATTTTACAATACAATTTGTAACCTTTTGTTTTCACTCATAATTGTATTCTCAAGTATCCCAAAATATTTTGTTATCTTGAATAGTATAAAATGTGGATTCTTTGGGTAAATGACAATAAAATGTAATTCCAGAGATAGTTTTAAGACATACTAAATCTTATTCATAGCATACTTCATAGTTAACTATGTATGGATATACAAAGAAATCTTACTAATAGTACCTTTTGAGAGTTTAAATCAGAATTTTGATAAGAATTTTTTTTTTTTTACTGAATATGGACAGCTGCAAAGCATGTGTGTGTGTGTGTGTGTGGTATGTGTGTGGGGGGCGTGGGCAGGGCAGGAGAGAGATGCTGGAGAGTGAATCCTAGCCTTTGAGCTACATCCTCAGTCCTTCAAACTGTTATTATGTCTGCATGCTCATGCAATTCCTTCAAATATCAGGAAAGTCCCAAGAGAGTTTTCTTTTCCTTTTTAAAAATACCTACTAATAATGTATAATATTATTCAAATCTCTATTTTAATAGGGGTTATCTGGTTAATTCTAGAGTTTGTACTGATGAATGACCAAAAATATTGTAGCTCTGTATTGGGGTTTTAAGACATATGTGTGTCAAGGTTTGTGTCTGAGTAAATCAAGCTTCTTCTACTAATGCAGATATACGCATAATTTTACATAATATGTGTTCAGTATTTCCTTGTAGACTGATAGGTCTTTGTTAATATCAAATCCTATTCATCTGAATATTGAAAATAGTTGACTATGAGGCTTTAGGATCTTTTGCTCATCTTAAATTGGAAATGTTGTTCTGAATCATTTATTATTATAACATGTATTGCCATGTCCAGTCATTACTTACATGGCAACACAAGTTGCTTCTACATAAATCGCTCTTTCCATGTTATACTAACTTTTCTCTTTTTCTGTTGAAGACCGATAATTACAGTTATTGATGCAAATAACATTAGTCATTTTGGTGCTGATAATATTATGGGGTTTTCATTTATCATTTCATAGAAGCACCATTTGTAATAGTTGGCATTGCAGAGGCATAATTCATGCCTCGGGCTATGTTAAATCTATTCTATCGTACAATATTCCTAGTTTGACTCAGCGTGAGCCAAGCTAGTGCCTACAACTCAGGTCAGATAACCCTGACTAAGCACAACCTCCATATAGTTGAGATAATTGAAATAGAATATAAATCCCTTGTTCATTTGCCTAAGTTTTTCTGGAATTATTGTCTGCTTTATCCTACTTTATGTTAAGTAGAAAGTTGTATGCGTCCTTCAATTCAAATATGTTTTCCATATCAAGTTTATAGTTTTTATATAATTATTTTAAAAAAGTAGTCTGAGAAAGATCTTAAAGATCATTCTAATTGCTTCACAAACAAGAATGTGTCATACCCATGGAATGAGGGTGCTTGGGTCACTTGAAGCTACAGTGTTTTGAAAAATTATACTCTTAGTATATGGCATACATTAAATATATTTTTAGCAATGAGAATTCAAAACATTATTTGGAGTTAAATATTACTTAATGTCATTTTTCATGTAAAAGGAAATATTATGATCTTTTTTGATAAGACATGAGATTTTTAAACTCCTCCCAGTATGCAGTGGATTGCTTTTGGATAGGGTATTAGTTCTCTAGAGATATTATAAAAACCATCCACAAATACAGTGGAAGCAACCACAGATTTATTATCTCACAGCTCTGCAGTCATAAGTCTAGAGTGGACTTGGTTGCTTCTCTGCAGAGTGTTGTAAGTCTAAAGTCCAGCTACTGGCTGCGTCCTGATGAGTTCTCATGAGGAGGTTGGGAGGAATCTGCTTCAAAGTTCATTCTGCTTATTGGTTGAATTTATTTCTTTTCATTTGAAGAACTAAGGTCCTCCTGGTCCTCCTGGTCCTCCTGGTCCTCCTGGTCCTCCTCCTCCTCCTCCTCCTCCTCCTCCTCCTCCTCCTCCTCCTCCTCCTCCTCCTCCTCTTTTTTCTTCTCCCTCTTCCCCCTCTCTCTCCTCACTCCTTCATGTCTGCTGGGGTCTAGTCTTGGCTTCTATAGCCTGCCTGAATTCCTTCTTAAGTTTTTACCATGATCTCTGGTCTCCTTTCCAGCAATGGTGGGTCAAATCTTTTGCACAGCCAGAATTATTCTTTTCCCTTCTACTGTATCTCACTTACTCTTTTTCTGTAGGCTGGGGAAAATCCTTGGTGCTCAATTTAAGGGCATACACAACTGGCATCACCAGGAAAATGCAAGATTCTGTTAGTCTTAAAGTTTTTATCAAAAGCACATATGCAAAAATCCCTTGTAACCTGTGACCTAACACAGATATAGATCTGGAGTGGGAGTGGGGACAATATTTGGTCTAATATAAAAATATTTCAAGAGCTTTCAGAAGAAAGCTTTAGGCGAAATGATATTTTATTCTTAAGGATGAGGAAAATCAAGACCAAAGAAACTAAAGTAACATAGTAGAGTTTAATGTAATAGAGTTTATACAATTAATGACATTTCTAAAATTAATGTCTGGTAACTCTGAATTTCATATAACCATCATTTCTATTAAAAAATACACTGCCATTCAGTTTCACCACATATTTAGAGCTCATGCAGTAATAACTTCATTTTTTCCATTGAGTTCTAAATGTAAAAATTAAAAAGCAGGCAAAATAGCTGCAATTTATAAATACTGAAATATTTATATTTAATTAAAGATTTTTAACCAGATTTTCATCTTGTTTCATCTTGTTCATCTGGTCCAATCTGAACCTGGAAATATGCTGAAGTGAGCTGCACTCTGAAAAGTGTATCCAAAGAGAAAAAGTGAAGGGTAAAGTTTCTAGGATTTGCTGAAAGTTCACTTGGTACTTAATCATAACTCTGCTCAAATGAATTATCTCTGTAACAGTTATTATTTATTGTCTTATAACTGCTACTGTACAACTTTAACACAAAACTTTCATACATATGGTCATATGCTTAGGTGAATATATAAAACTTTTTATTGGTTCATCAAGTTTACTTTACAGCCTTCTGACCAAGTGAATTAAGTCATGAATTCTTCAAGAATTCTTTAGTTCATTGAAGGAAACCAACTACCTACAGAAATTCTTTGAGAGACATGGGGCTGTCCATTTTTCTTAATGAAATAAATTAATATTTGAAGGGCATTTACCAACTATAGAAAAGCTGATTCTCTGTTTTCTTATTTTTACCTCTTCATTAGACCCTCTTGTTTGTACCTTGAGCCTGTTCTTCTTGCCTCGTGATTCTTCTAAAACCCCTACTTTTCCCTCTTAATTCTTACATAGAGTCAACAATAAGACTCATTAGCTAAAAAAAGTAGCTTGGGCATGTTTAAGTACTCTGAGGCTAAAGATAGTGGATCATGAAATATGTTAGCTAGTCTTCTAGTTGCCTGTCTTCCTTCTGCTCAAATCTGATTCATGTGACATGGGTCACTTCTGAGTCTTGGTAATTAAATTCAACATGGGTAATTTATTTCTCATAGTGATCTCAATACCCATGAGTTCTATATGCTAAAGCTGAAGATGGAAACAGGTGACTTTAAAATAATACTGGATTTTAAGTGAGTGAAATCAGACACAATGCCCAAATCACAGAAGATTAAATGTAGTTGAGTTTATCTTAACCAATTCAGAAATTTGTAGAATATGATCTAGAATATGATTGTTTGATTTACAGTAGGAAGAGGAAATGAGGATGTGGAGGAGGAAGTGGAGGAGGATGAAGAGGAGGAAGAGGAGGAAGAAAAGGAGGAGGAGGGGAGAATGAAAAGAAAAAGAGGAAGAGGAGAGGAGAAGAGGAAAAAGGAGAAGGAGGAGAAGAAATAATGAAACAGTTATTGAATGTTGGAAAAATAAGTAATCCTTGCTCTGTGAATAATTTGATAAAATTCTCCCATTAGTAATTTGTGAAGCTGACTCTGTAAGTATTTACCTGGTAATCTGGTAATCTGATAGACCAGTTTAAAATCTCTATTACTTTCTGTGAAAAAAAAAGAGCAAGTAATAGAAATGGCAGCATAGTTCAGATCAGATGTTCTAGTAGTAGAAAAAAAGTAAGTCTGAAAACAATAATCTGAAATTGAATGTGAAAACAGGAATGTGTAGTCAGAAGAAACAGATTACATTTCTAAGGGAAATGTCTTGCCATTAAGATCATGACCTTGTTTCTTAAAACTTTTCAGTGTTCAAAGTTTAATTGGCTCACATCTTCTAGAAGTAAGATGTAGGTGAAAAGCTGTTCGACTATATGGGAGAACTCTGTTGAAATAAAAATTGTATGGTTGGAAGTTGGTCTTAGGGACCATTGACAACTGGTAAAAGATCTTCTTTTTGAGAGAATCAAAGTCTAGCCCAGGAACCTCCCCACCCTAAGGGAAGAAGGCTTGCAGACCAGTAGCTACTGTGTTTCTCACATGGCTGTCCTGAATTCATTGACCAAACAAAGCCCAATTCTGATACTTTAGAATGTACTGTTATTAGATGATAGGGCCTTTAAAGAGGTGATCAAGTTAAAATAAATTAGGATGAGCCATAATCTAATCAGACTAGTTTTATTTTATATATATATATATATATATATATATACATGAAGAGGAAAATTTGAACACATAGTAAGACATCAGGGAAGAGTGTAAAGAGAAAAACTGTGAAAAGCAGAAGGCATCCATCGGCAAACCAGGAAGAACTTTATCCAAGATGAAACAAGCCAGCACCTTAGTCTTGGACTTTTAGTCTCCAGAACTGTGAAAAAATTCTATGCTATAGCAACCTGGTATATGGTATTTTGTTTTAATAGCTCTGGCAAATGTAATTTAAAAGAACAATAACCTTTTCTTTTTCCTGTTCTTTTGTGTGATGTGTGTGGTAGGGGGAAGGTTTGAATGATGAAAGTTTGTTTGTTTTTTCTCAGTACCTAGACATAAAGACAAAAAGAATCCCTGTGGACCAGATAGAGAGATTCCTGCATCATTCTGTAGCCCTAGGATTTTGAGTTGATGGAGTGAGTACATGTCAGGTTTTTCTCGAGGAACCATTGAATCTATTCTGGGTTTAAAGAAAAAAGACAATGGCTATTGTGTGACACGAAGTTTGTGTGAATGACAAGTAAAACTCAGCACATTTTCCACATCTTCTGCTAGATTTCCTTGCCAAAGTTTCTTTGTCCCATCGAATCTTCTTTTCAACAATTCAATCTCTCTTTCCATGAGATAAGGTGAGCCATTCCTGCCCAGGGTCAAAGTGTTGACAGAGTGTCCATCTGGAGGAACACACATCCCAGTACTTGGGATTTGTTTTAATTAAGGAAGAGTAAGGAGAAATGATGACACTAATTTTAATAGTGTTCTTTAGTTACAGATAGACCAAAAAACTATGAAAATTCTAATAAGTATTTAAACAAAATTTATTAATTTATTAATTCATGCATTCGATAAGTAACACAGCAAGAAAATTACCTTATACCTCCTGTGAAATGATCTTTGCTTTCTTTTACCCTAATGTATGCATGTACACACACACACACACACACACACACACACACACACACACACACACACACACACACACAATTGTCTATTTGATTTAAAAAGTCTAAACTAGGGCTAGGGGAATACTTCAGTCACAGTACAATTGTCCAACATGCTCAAGTCCATGGGTTCAATCTTTGGTACCAGAAAAGGAAAAAAGAAAAGGAAAGAAAGGAAATACATAATGTTGAGAAGGAAAGAAAGAGAAATCCAAGTCAGTGATCCCATACATAACTATAGTTGAAAAAAGGGCAAATATAAATGTAAACATTAGCAAATGTTCATTGATTTTGTGCAAATTTGTAACACACTCAATTTTAGGGAGAAGTTATTTTACATTTAGAGCAGGTGTCAACAAATTACTCCTTACAAGCCAAATTAAATTTCACTTAATACAGAGACACCAATTTCATTTACATATCACCTATGTTCATTTTTGCTATAACGGTAAACTTGCATTGTTACAACAGGCCCTGGATGGCCTGAAAAGCCTAAAAATTGACTCCAGACCTTTTATGGAAAGAACTTTATTGACCTCTGGTGAAGAGGATTGACCTCACCATGTAGAAAACTGTTTCTTTACCTATCACATAAACTATATCTTATCCTCTTCTCTGGCCATAAGGAGTAAGTTTGAATAGCACACAAAGACACATGCTGCTTTTTGCTTCTTTCTCTCTTGCCATCTGATCATCACAAGTCTGTCACCTAGGCAGCTCCTATACCAAGTTATACTCTCTTTCCTCTCCATACCAAATACATGTGCATGCATCTGTAGCAAAATCTGTCTTTATAAAAGGCCAGCAGCTGAGATTTCATCAAGTTATCATGACATAACTTCTGGGTCACTTTCTAAAGCCTCAAGAGGAAAACAAGACTTTGCATTCTCTGATTTTTGAAATAGCCTCACTCTTAGCTCTAAAATCTACTCATGTTCATAAACTTTTCTCATGCAGTCTCCAGGAATGAAGATGGACAAATATAATATGCCATTTGCCTGCAAATTGACAGGTAATGGATGTAATGGATACTTTTTGCTGGAAATTTGGCTTCCTAGACATGTGCCTAGTGGTGTGGTCTGCTGGATTGATGGTGCCTTTCTACAGCTTCTTGGATGTTTAATGATAAATAATAGGCCACTAAGAAGTATTCAAGCATCCGGTTTGATAGCTTCAGAATGACTAGCTACGATATGCAGTGGGATGATAAAAACGGCGAAGGAGCTTTGCTTCAGTTTATCCATGGGCTGCGAGGAGTCCTTGAAACAGTATGGATTTTAATTGCTTAGAATGCCTATCTAAAATGAACCTATGAAAAGTAAATTTGATGCTTTCCTTTTCTCATGCAAGCAACAATTTTAAAAATATATGTAGGCAAGGGGAAAAAAACCTACAGCATTGTCAGACGTGATGCATTCCACTTTATGAACCCTGAAGTAATGGATCTACAAGAGGTATACGCAGGAGCCTGTTATTGACTGTAAAGTCATTCTGTATCCGTTCACTGTGAACCGAAGTATCATTTCCTCTCTCATCCTGGCACCTGGATAATATTAAATTTGAACCTTTGATTTGATTGATACATCTCAGCAGCAGGACATTTAGACATTTGTGTCATAAAATCAAAATGAAATATTTTATATTGCTGAACGCAGCCCTGTAAGGTAGAGTAGTTAAAATTAAATGATGTTAGCATCAATTTTCCAGTTATTTAAAAAGCATATACACACACGTGCACATACGCACACACACACACACACACACACACACACACACACACACACACACTCCGTAGAAATGCCCTCCCTTTTTGTTTTCAAATGACATTTAGTAAAATCATAAAGTTTACCTAAAGAAGCTGAGGTGGCAGCATTAAATGCAATAAACAGGGATCTACTTACATATGCAAACCAAGCACTCACAGGTGCAAGAAAGGTAATTGCTGGTGCAAAATATGCCATTACCTGTTTTACATGCACAACTGCCTGATTTGTAAGGGCAACTGGCTGATTTTGTCTTCCTCTGCATAATTTTATGCACAAATTAGTTGCTTTGAAAAATTTGGCACCAATATTTCTCCATTCTTGAACCTAAAATTACGTATAGAAGAGAAAAGCTTGTGAGTCAGTCAGCAAAATGCATGTTCTATCCATTTTTATTTGTTAAAACTAAAACACAAGAAGGCCCATTTGGAATCATATTTTCTCTTCCCTTGATAACAAGTATTTTGTTTTCTTTTCTTGTTTTCCTTTTCTATTCTTTTTGGTCCAAGTCAGTGTGTTTCATTACTGCTTTAAAATCTGCTGAAGCCAGGCTGCAACTTGCCTGCCTATTAGTTCAGCTGAAGACCCATCACAGCAGCGCTTTATGCATTGTCTTGGGAACAATTAAAATATGCCGTTCCCATAAAGCAATTCTTAAGTAGGCAAAACATATTTAATGGTAGGGTTTGTGGCACCCAGAATAGAAATACAATGAAAACTATAGGGGATATGTCCATACCCTAACACTACATAGGATCCCACTTATTCACATGTACTCTCTTGGGGATATGGTATCCTGAGTAGACATTCTAAGCTTTGCTAATAAAGTGTTTGTCATCATCCATAACAACCTTAGCTGAAGAGTATCATCTGTGGCCAGCCAAAGGGCACTCTTAACAATAGCCATAATGCAAATGCAATATGTACATATTTATCAATCTCTTTTGTGAGAAACTTATGAAGAATATTCACATTTAGTGATAGAAGATAAAGCACTGTGGGACTCAGTCATACATAGCTTAGTTATTGATGGGTTTAGACAGGTCAGACAATGACAGTTTAATGGCATTTAACCAATGTTGACAAATGGATGCTGGTGACTTACGCCTGTAATCCTAGCTATTCAAGAGGCTAAGATCTGAAGATTGTGGTTCAAAGCCAGCTCAGGCAGAAAAGTCCCCATGAGACTCTTATCTCCAATTAACCACTCAAAAACTGAAAATGGAGCTATGGCTCAAAGTAGTAGCACCCTGGACCTGAGTTAAAACCCCCTCCCCAACTGCAAAATAATTAAAAAAGGACTAGATTCCATAACTCCTTTCCTTTCTTAATAAAAAAAAAAAAGATTCTAAAGCAAGGATTTTTAAAAATAATTTCTATTTCAAAAGCTCATAGTGAGTCAAATTAAAACAGTCTGTGTCCAGTCCATCTGCCAAGTTCTCAATACTATCTAGTGTAATATCCTTTGTGTCAACATTCCTGCACAATTTGATGTCCCTATAATATGTAATTTTTTAACATTGACATGTGGTGGTAGACTTGGTCTCTCACTGGCAGCTTCATTTAATAAAATGGGCTGATATCTAAGTTTAGATAATATATGTTATTTATTTACTTCTTTCTGTTTAGCAATAATGGGATTTTTAACTCAGGGTCTCATTCTTGTTAGTTTTCTATAACAACACTGAGCCATATCTCCAGCTTAGAATCCATATGTTTTATGACCAAAAGGAATAACTACTCTTTTGTGGCATCCCTGTGACCACATTTCTTACAATTGAATGTATCTGAAGTTTCTGTAGTTTACAGAAGGCAGATCTTTTGTATTAAACCCAGATTTCTACTTCAAATGTCGTCCTCATAGGGGATTAGCATCATCATCTGCCCTCAGGAGGCCTCTATCTCCTTGTGAGGATGGTCTCCTCTGAGAGCTGTCACGAAATAGTGTACAACATTATCAACAAACTTTTTACTGATAATTTCTATTTAGATGTTTTTAGAGCAGAGAGCAAATGAATCCAGGATGTAAATTTAATGCCTCCGTGAAGTGATTTAGCTAATTTTATTCCATTTCCTTGTCTCATAAGAAACATTGTGAGGGCATAGTTAGGTCTTGTTTCTTTAAATCAATAAACATTGTAAGTGGATATGATAATGCAGCAAAGAAGAGTGCATAAAGTTTTTGGTTAACTGAGATCCTTGAGAAGCAAAGATTGGGTCATGGTTTGATGCTTGCCTGGACAAAAAGTGTAAGATACTCTCTCAAAAATAAATTGAGATTGAAATGACTGGTGGAAGACTGATTGCCTAATAAGTATAAATTCAGTCTCTCCCTCTACCATCAATGTCTCCACCAACAATAACAGTTTGGAACAGTACTTTTTAACATCTTGTATCCCAATAGGACAATACTTTCATAAATAAGCTATATAATGGTTATTTTTGTGCATCAACTTATTTGTTCACAGGATGCCCAGATTATTTCTGGGTATGTCTGTCAAGGGGTTTATAGATGAATTAACATTTAAGTTAGTGAGCTTGATGAAACAGATTGTCCCTCCAATGTGAGTGGCCATCATCCAAATCATTGAAGACCTAAATAGAAAAAAGGGAGAAAAAGGAAGACAGACTCAGTTTCTTCCTGTCTGTCTGCTTGGTCTTCTATCTTTGGACTGCAATTTACCCTGGTTTTCAAACTTGAACTGGAATTATACCTCAAGCTTTCCATATCTCCAGCTTTCAAAGAGAATATTGTGGCATTCCTATGCTTCTGTAATCACATGAACCAATTGTCCACAACAAATCTATATCATTATATATCTCCATCTAATCTATCATTTTTGTTTTGGAGAAGACCCTTACTTAATATAACTGTTTGTGAGCGCATAAAACATCTAAATATATGATATGCTTTATGTTTGGGGAAAAATTTAGTATTTAAAATATATAAAGAGGTCAAGGACAAAAGATATAGTGGAATCCATGCTGATGATTGAATCTGCATATCAAAAAAGTTATCAACAGCCAGTGAAAACTTAAATTCTTTCTTCATAATCCAAATGAATGATTCTGACCTTTTCCAAGAGATATTCAAGGACATTTAAGAAGAATTAAGTATTATTGGGTTACTCAATTTCAGGCAATTGTGAATAGAAAAATATGTCATCATCTTGAGCAACTGAAGGACAGAATTAAATGTAATAGTACTAGAACTGAATACACTTCTTTCCCTCTGAAATAATGTATTCCAACTAATTTTATTCTTTTTCAAATGAAAACAATTCTTATATTTAACATAATTCTTATATTTAAATAATTAACATTATTTAATTTTTCATAGCAATATATGACTTTCTGAAAGAAATTTGCATGCCAAAGGAAACGTTATTATGTAGCTGTATTTCTTAAATTTTTACTTGGAATGCATAAATAGCCTAAGTATATTCTCACTACAAAATCTGTGCCAGGTATGGAAAGCAATGTCTCTGTTTTATTATTTTAACAAGCAGTTGGTGATGATATAGAAATATTGCCACCGAAGGAATAAAAAAATGGAAGTGAAGCCCTTTATAAAACAAGAATTGATTTAGAGAGGATCAATATATGTTTGCATATAAAAGTCACACCCATTGTAGAAAACACAATGGCAGTGCTGAATTCTGGAAATCACTCATGGAAAATGAGAATAAAAGACACAAAGCAGAAACTTATATAAAGTGAGGCAATTCTTTCTGAAAATACTGATTCAATACAACTATGAAAATTGGCTCTCTCTGATGGGTATATGTATATGTGCATGAGGACATACAAACACACACATACACACACAAACTGTTAGGTTAGGAGGTTGCTTCTCCTCTTCTCTGTTTATACTTCTCATTCCTCTTTTAGAACCCACGTCAAATGTACTTGTAGGCTTCACTCTTTCCTTTTTTTCTTGGTTTGGCCCTCCTGTTTTCATACTCTGCAGTTCCTATGTTCTATATCTCTCATTACTGACTCTCTGAGTAAGAAATTATTGTTAGTAAAGTTAGCTTAGTCATTCCCCCAAAGAAACAAAGCAAATATCTTCTTTCAAAATCATGAGGAAAGAAATTCAAAAGAAAGAAAAAAGACCAGTCATTTTAAAGATGAGCTTAGCTACAAACCTTTCTTCTTGTTCCACTGGCTGCTTGCATTTGGCCTGGCTATGAGCATCTATGATGTCTTCTGTTTATTAGAAGAAAAGCCTTTCAGACATCTGGAGGGGGTCGGGGGACAGTATAACCGAAAGAATAGTGAAAAATCATAAAAGTTAACAATAAAAGTTAATATTCAGAGAAAGTAGGAATGAACCATTATTACTATTCTCTCAACCTGACAGTGTGTATATTAAATGATACCTTACATGCTGGAAAGAGTGATTTTAGCTACAACAGCCAACAGAGATTCACTCCTTTTAAATCTCTTATTATCTTAAACTTTTGCTATGAACCTATTTTGTTCTATTTTGTAGAATTGCTTCCATGCACTTAAATTTCTTTCACTGAATTGCAAATTCCTTGAAGATTGCCAACATAGTTTGCCTTACTTCTCCCCAAAGTAAGACATCGAAGTAAATATTTGTTGAAATAAAAATAATGTATATTAACCATAAAAAATTTATTGAACATTATTATGGATAAGGAAGTATGGGTTAGGATCTGATGAAAGAAAAAAAAAAAACAACTTCTGATACTTTTTAAGTCTTGAGGATGACTAGACTTACACAAGATATGTTAACTCAGCAACTTGGGAATCAAACACAGGAGGATCAAGGCCTCAAGGCCAACCTAGGCATAGATAATTAAAGTAAGAAAGGCTAGAAGCATGGCTCAAGTGTTAGAGTGCATCCCTTGAAAGTACAAAGTTCTGAATTCAACCCCTAGTACTGCAAGACAGACAGACATACATATGTACATACATACATACATACGCACATACATATATACATACATACATCTAGTTGAGTTAGGAAATATGAAGTATAGAAATACAAACTGTTACTGATGGCAGAGAGATTCTGTGAAGCTTCTTTTTAAATATAGGAACCCTTAGGGTCCTTGACTTTGATCATAGAATAAGAATTTCTGGACAAGCACAATGGTAAGAAAACTTGGCAGAGCTTTGTTGAGTAAGTAAACAAACAGGCAAGCAGACAAACAGACAAAAATGCAGACAAACGGGAGGGCAGAGTCTGGGGGATCTCATAGGGACACAGTCACATAGACACACATAAGGAGATACCCAGAGAGACCCACAGTTCCTTGGGTTGTTGGGTATTTATAGGGAAAAAGCAGGGGGACTGGCTTTAAGTTATGCAAAGCTAGGCCTTTGCTTTAACCTCATGTGGGTGGTGTTACTCTCAGAGTTTCCAGGTAAGAAGGCATCCCACCATAAAACAGATCCTTATTCTTGAAACAAGGAGAGCCCTGCTAATCTGCATTTGGGGGCATCCTGTCAGGCAATTGTGAATCCTTGGGTGAGAAATACATCCCTCAGGAAAGGATGCATTCAGTTGTCTCTCTTTCAAGCAAAGATGGCATTTTTAAGTTTCTAAATACTATGAGTTGCCTTTATCAGGCCTCAGTTTCCTTAAGTTATTTGGCTTCATTTTCCCTTAAATGACTTTGTTCCCTTACTCTTAAGGGAAGTACACGAAGGAATATCTCTTGCATTTGCTATTAGCTGACCGTACCTCATTTTTCCCTAGTCTATCCGGGTTCAAAACCATAATAGGAGATAGCACTTCTAGGTACGTGAATTTCCAGAAGTGACTGAGTCCTCAGAGCTGGGGAGGCTCCCCCTTATGTTGCAGCGCTACTTCTAAAAAGGCAGCCTCAACCCCCACACACTTCCGTGCGGATCACAGAGCGAGAGGCAAACTCACTAGGTCTGTTTGCTCCCTGGTTGCTCAATAGCAATTCTTAGTTCAGGGATCGGCAGATTTATTTATGTAATCAGAATCTGATCAACAGACTTGTAAATTTGAAAGCAATAGGAAACAACTTTGGAAAGCACCCCTTCCTGGGAATTGTTGATATGCTGAGAAAAGAACAGACTCGCATCATCAGCATCAGAAAAGTGAACCATTTTCTTGTTCTGTTCTGTTTATTTTTCTGTAGGAAAAAAAGAGAAAGGAATAAAAGAAAGTACTGTAGTTACTGAAATTTTTTTTTCAAGGACATGAGTGATACCTAGTATTTTTCTTATCATACTTATAGATATCACTCACTGAGGCCCTTGAACTCCAAAAATGGAGCATCCTGGGTCCTAAAGGTCTCGAAGAAGTATATGAAGTTTTCCATTTTTCTGATTAAAGTGTTACGTACCAGAATTCCTGCTGGGTAGGAGCAGATGCTTCAGCTTAAACGAAGATCAGCTGCAGAAGGAGCAGTATGAAATATTTTGTGGAAAGTAGAGTATCAGTAATCAGCAGTAGCAGCAGTAATCAGCTACTGTGAGAAAGTTTTACTAAGACCTAAGTTCCCTTAACTGAATTCTGATCCTGGTGGTTACTGATAACTGAGTTTGCATGCATGTATATATGTATGTATGTATGTATGTATATATGTATGTATCATGCTAGGAATCAAATCCAGAGGCTTGAATATACCCAGTTATTTGCTTTACTACTGATATAGCTTTAACTCTAACTTAATTTTTACTGAGTTTAATTTTGTGTTTAATATTAGCTCATTATTCATACACAGTATTGAATAACTACAGGTCTAAGGATAAGGAAGAAGGTATGATAAAAATACAAACAATGCATCAAGTGTTACAATTAAAGGAATAGAAAAAATAGAGTGTCTGGTTTTGCTTCAGGGAAGGGGTAAAAGAATGTTCCACAGAGGAAGTGATGTTCAAGCTAGACTATGAAAGATGAGTGTTTGAAGGTGAAAAAGTCACTTCAGGAAGTTAGGAGTGAACATAGTTATTCAGCTTTGTACAGAGTAATGTAGACTCTTCTACTGCTTACTAATTATGTGGCTTAGTAGATTTTTGTATGAAAAATAGACATGATTATATTTTGTTTACTAGTGTCCCTAAACTTATCATTATTTGTAAATATACCAGGAAAAACTAGCCAATAAGCTTCAAAGAAATCATATTGAGAAAAACCAAATGGCTAAAAGATCCAGTTGAAAATAGGTATTTTGCAGAAACACATATAAATGAGAAATGAATAGCAGTGGCGGTATTTTGATTCTTGTCCCAGCCTAAATCTAATTTTGAGTAAATTTATCATTTTTTATGCAGATGGTTTTGCAATGTTTTTTTTGAAAATATGTGATGAAGTTGTCCATATTGTCCATTTGTCCATATTGATTAAAAAAAAAAGATGAGAATTACACTTAGCAAGTTGGTGGAATAGGTACATCCTATCATTGCCACAAACCAGTGAGCTGTGGTTCTTCTGTTCTTCCTGGATAGCAGAAGGGGAGAAGATCTCTCCTTGTTTGAGGTCGCTAGTGGATTTTTGTAATCTTAGCAAGCAGTAGCAACAGATTTCAGACTGCAGTGATGACCTCTAGCATCACAACTCCTATACCTCAAGCGTTGAGGCCCGAGGTACTTAAACAGTTCTCAGTCCAACAGCTAAGCGACATAGTTCTTTCAGGCTTTGGGAATTGGACCCGCGATTCTTAATGTTGCCAGTAAGTGCAACCCTCCTCTGTTGGCTCAGCTGCCCAATTGCCACTATTAGCTCTGCCACTGTGGGCCTGATTGGCTGCCAGTGTTAGCCCCCTCCTGCTGCTGCCGGATGTCCTTGTTGGCGCCCTCCTCCTGGTACAGGAAGCTCTGATTAGCCACAGTTTGCTCCAAGGCTGCTGCTATTGATGCCTCCCTTTATTGTGGGAACCATTTGTCAGCTCTGCACTGCTCTTGTTAGGATAGCTCTGCTGCTCCACCTCTCCTCTTGCCTCTACTGCCAGTTCTTCTTTTCCTCATGTTACAAGCTTAGCTGATCTACAGTCAAAAACAGGCAAGGGAGACAACTTGAGAGAAGTCATTATTGGACCTGCTATTGCAACACCAGGAGGATAGCGCAGGGGAGTCTTCTGGCTGCTCCTGCCTACTCCCATCACCACCAGAAAGGGTATTTGACAAGGGCATCTTGCACTAATTATGGCAGTTCCTTAGGCAAATGCAGGATTATGTTTGCACAGGTCATAGACCTGCTGGGACACCAGGGTTAGTATTCCCCTTTCTGGCCTGGTGACAAAGTCACCTACAGTTTGTGGAAGCCAGAAGTCTCCTGCAAACCCTTTGATAAGACAGAACTTTTAGCAGCCAGAGTTGTGCATCATAGCAAGCAGTGGTGATTACATAGCTTCTTCAATATGTCCATGGAGCATTCAAAGCAGTGAGGTTGATATGAGGGTAGTCTGGCTGCTAGTCCTTCCCTTCAGGCTGCCAGGGCCCCAGGGAAAGATACAGGAGCTTCCAATTAGGAAATCAGGATTACTCTGGCTCTGAACATCTCCGAACACTTAAAGGAAAAAGCTACATTCAAAAAGGTGCTTAAGAAAAAGGCTTATCATTAACATTAACTGGCTTTAACAGTGCTAAACAGTGCTCTCACAATGCTTACCTCCTGCCCTAGTGCCACAGAGAGAGGTGAGTCCCTATCATCATAACCAAAGCATCCACTTTATCAACTTACAGCTGAGAGTATCTTTGTGGGAGTGTAGGGTGCAGCAAACTTCTAGTACACACTGGATCTAAAAATGGATACATTTCAAGGAGTATGAGGAATAATTTCATTTAATCTCTTAATTATCCTCCAAATAAGCACAGCTAAGTGTCAAGCGCAGCCACCCTACCCACCCACGTTCTATAATTTCTTCTGTGGAAGAAAATAAGAGCATGGTATGACTTGGTTCCCCTAGCCTTGTGGATACCACCCAAGCAGTCAACTTCCTCCTTGTCTCACTGATATGACTTAGGTGATCAGAACAGCAGAGGAGCAGGAAGCTGCTGAAAATAGGCAGGAGAAGTCACGGTCTCTCCAAGTTTCTCCATCATGAAGACAGGCTACTGGGAACACTTTCCCTGTAGACTCATCCCAACTGTCTATGGGCATGTCCAGAGATAGGAAAAGGAAGCATCTTGCACACAGTCTGGCTCATCCATGTGAAGAGATGTCCATTAGACTAATTCTTCTTGAAGATTAGCAGAGAGTGGACTGATTTATTCAGTATTGAAGGGAAAGAATGTCAACCAAGAATCCTTTAGCTAGGCTGCCCTACAGAAATAAAAGAGAAATCAAGTGCCTGTTTAGTAAGTACATAACTCTGAGTTCAGATAAAGAAACTTGTATCATATATATGTAGAACTGAAAGGGATCCATCTTTTAGATGAAATATGACCATTCACTTAAATGTAAGGTCTGAAACTGAAAAACTCCAAGATTAAAAGCAAAGGGGAAAGTTCGTGACTGTGTTCCTGGCAATAACTTTTACCATCTGATCTAAAAGCACAAACAACAAAAGAAAAGGTATGTAGGTAGGACTATATCTAACTAAAATGTTATTGTGCAGCAAAAGAAAAAATGCCAAAATAAGAAAAGGTAGAACAGGAGAAATCATTTGCAAAGCAGATAGCTTTTGAAATATCCAAAATGTACAAGGATCTCAAAGAACTCAAAAACATTCACATAACCTGATCATAAAATAAACATAATAAAATGAACTGACCTTTTCCAAAAAGATGATATACAGTGGCCAATAAGTATATTAAAAAAGAACTCAATCTTGCCGGGCACTGGTAGCTCATGTCTATAATCCTAGCTACTCAGGAGGCTGAGATCTGAGGATCACAGTTCAGAGCCAGCCCAGGAAGGAAAGTCCATGAGACTCTTATCTCCAATTAACCACCAGAAAACTAGAAGTGGCCCTGTGGCTCAAGTGATAGAGAGCTCACCTTGAGCTGAAGAGGAAGGGACAGCGCCCAGGCCTGGAGTTCAAGCCATGACCTACAAAAAACAAAAACAAAAAAGAACTTGATCTCATTGATATCAAGAAAACTGAAATGAAAACAAGACCTTACCCTATCTGCATTAGAGTGGCTACTATCAAGAGCCCCAAAGGTAACAAGCATTGACAAAGACATGAAAGAAAGGGACCTATTGTTAACGGGAATGTACATTTATACATCCATTGTGAAAATAGCATGGAGGTTGACCACAAATAAGAAGGATTACCACATGATCCTGCAATTACACTTGTGGATATGTATCCAAACAATGAAAATAGTATCTTGAAGAGCTCTCTCTCCTTCATATTCATAGTAACATTATTCACCGTAGCTAAACTATGGATGACAGCTGAAAGGTAATGTCTAACTTGTAGAATCAATTTAAGGGTGACTATTGGTATGGGGGGAGAGGTGTTGGTCAAAGGGTATAGCATGAACAAATCCTAGAGATCTAATATGCATCATGCACTTGAAATTTCCAAGGGATGTCTAAAGTATTCTCGGTATGCACACACACACACACACACACACACACACACACACACACACACACACAAATGCAAACACACATAACACAACTAACCACATGAGGTGATAGATATGATAATTATCTTGATTGTGGTAATCTTTTCTGCAATATATATATATATATCCAAACATCACATTGTACATCTTAAATATATGCAAGTTTTTGTCAATTACACCTCAATAATGATGGAAACAGAATGGCGATACGGATATTGTTCTTATACAGAATGACATTCAGAATTAGTATCTTCTTTTTGGACCCCTTCTTGATATGAAATGAATGCCTTAATTCTTGATGGGTCAGCTGTACTTAAAGTGAGGGAATTGTTAAGCATTTTTTAGGCTCTAAATCCACTCAACTGCTAGAAATCCCCTCTGACACAGTAGCCTTAGGAAAACCCAAAGTTTCAGCTAATTGGCTTGTATCATATATAAGAAATTCAGATGAGGTATTGAAAACAAGACTTTAGAGTTTATAGAGGATACTAAAACTGGAGGCTGAGCAAATAATGAGGAACAAAACAATCAGACTCCAAAGGATTTGGATTGTATAAGTAATTGGATCAGCAGACGGCAAATGCAGTTCAGTACAGGAAAATGTAAAATAGACTTGAAGCAAAAGAAACAAACTAGAGAATGTGTGCTAAATGGAACAATCATCCAGAATGCTGACCAGGAAATGGAAAGGAGGAGCCATTATAAAACATAAATCATAGCAACTCTTAGCTTATGGCCAATTCTATTGTTCTATAATACTGCCAGAAAAATATACATGCATAATATCATCTATACTGGGAACTTGCTGTATCCTGTGAGGAGTAGTACTTTGCTCAGATTTCAACCATCAAACCCCTCAGTTTTATAAAAAAAAAAAAAAATACCCTTTTTAAGGTGTGGCTTTTTTTGAGCATACATTTTTCTCTTCTTTGTTTAGGCATATGCATATTATTCTCTAATTATCCTTCTCAGAAAATGTCGGGAACATTCAGAACAATGTTTTCAGGATATGTTACTAATTACCCTATATTTCACCTTGTCAGAAAATCCCCTGGAGGATTTGCTTAAGGGTCTCATTCCCCATTTGCCCCATTCCCTGAAGATAAAATGTAGTTTTTGTGAGGGTTGGAGATCAATTGCTTGGCAAGATACAGTTATAAAGCATTATAGGTGATGCATTTAATTGTGTGTGTGTTTGGGTAAGTATGCATGTGTGTTTAGGTGTGTGTGTATGTGTGTGTGCATGCAGATGAATTATCTGATTTTAAAAAGGGATCTACACGCCTTCCCCAGAGGCTGGCAATTGTCATATTTAGGAAGCACCCTGATAATTTGCTATAAGTCATCTTTGGGACATATTTTTTTGAGAAACAAGAAACTGAAGGATAGAAAGGAACTGAAAACAGCATCAAATTTGGGCTCCTTTAATTTGACCGATTAAGCACACCACAAAGGTCTCACACTCTTCATCTAGAAATGAGTATCGTAACTTCTGGGACCCCTGCTAGAAGGACAAACGAAATAATATGGGAGTTTACTGCATGCATAGACTGAGGTAAAAGGCTTGTCAAAATGCAATGCGTGCGCACAGCTCCCATTCTGGGTTGCAGCCTGCCTTTCAATAGATGACTGAGGCAGCCATGACCACCCAGTTGGAGTCAGATTCCCCTTTTTATTGATTGCCAAAGGACTTCTCACCCATAGTTGATCTCTGCAACAAAGCAGGTAACCCAAAGTAGTAGATGTTTTCCTTTGTGCATTTTCAAAAAGTGCTAACAGAAGGTTACTGTGTTGATAGTTTTGTTACTCCCAGGGAACACCACTATGAATAGTGGTCTTCAGGGTTTAGATCCAGTGCATACCCTATGCTAGCAGGTACTTAGCTCCAGCTTTTGTTATTGAGAATGAGAATGCCTCCCACTGGCCTGATAAGCACATAATGACCACCCTTCATCCACTACAGAGGCCTGTTTTTCATCTGAAGAAAGTAAAGCTGAAGTCTGTTTACACATTAGAACTAAGCCCATTCAGCAGAGTATCCTGTGAAATCAATTCATCTTGAGAATACATGAAAATTGCCATAGTTTTTTTTCTTATTGAAATTCTGTATTAGCCAGGCAGTTCTCATCTAGAGTGTGACAGTTGTTTGAATTGAATTAAACAATGATAAATCCCAAAACAATATGAGTCAGCTAACTGGAAGCATCCGAAGACATTGCTCGTTAGGGTGAGATTTACCAGAAACATCAGAGTGTGGACCTCGCTTCTTCAACTCTGGTTTTGTTCCATATGCCTCCCTTTGGAATAGTCTGTGAACATGGCTACTGTGTAATTAGCTGAGCAATAAGTTAGGTGTTTAAAAAAGATTTTTTTTTCAGGTGCTTTTTTGTATTCATGATAGATTCCCAACACCAAAAATCAATCTCAATCAAAGCAGCAACTGAGTTTATCATAAATTATCATGAAAAGGTTTTCTGCTGAGTAGATGGTTAATTACTATCTAATTTGAATAATTTTGCATATTAATGAGAAAATGGATGAAAATCATCTTTAGATTCTTAACTTCAGCTGAGAAACCCATGGAGATAATGGCTCCTTTTTAAAAGGCATGCGATCTGTTACTAAAAGAGATACTGGTTTCTTTTTTCAAAAATTTTCTGGCTGGTTTTAAGTTGATTAATGGATTAGTATTTTGTCATTAATAAACTATATACAAAATAAAAGACAGCTCTGTTATTTGACTCTCTAGCCCTAAGCTGCCTAGGTAAGAAAAATGAAAAATAGATTAAGAATGTGCTCAGGAAAAAAGTATATAACCTTGTTCCGTCCTTCAAAATTCCTGGATAAAGATATTTGTATCTTTCTGATTCTGAATGTATTTTTAGGACATGTAGTTTTGTCACATGAAGTTCTATGCATGTTTATTTACAAGTGGTATTTAGATCTAGAGTATATCTATGCAGCTTCAAGTAGGGGTCTACTCTTAAAATGATTACTGTATTCTACAAATTGGAAAAGTGACGGACAATTGCCTCAAGGCTCAGAAATTGTTGCCAGCCAGAAGTCAAAAGTCACTTCTATAAAATGTCCTTGAAACCTTCCTTAGAATTGCAAACAAAGGATAATATTTCTTATATTTTTGTACCCATTTAGGCAAGATAATGTAAAGAGCAAATGATTTATCACTTAACTTGCTTTATCTTTTATCTCATGTGCAAAATGCCCCTCTTTGTCACATACATTGAGGTGACCTTCCTTTCCCTCTTAGTACAGAATCTTCCATTAGTTCTACTGGCTTCCATGAGTTCTACTAGCTTTAACCAGGAATTATTGCAGAGGTATATAGACTAGTCATGATGAACTAAAGTATTTTCATACTTTTTGAGCAACAACAAAACACTTAGCTGGAGGGCATTAATATAATAAGGCATGATCTGAGGGTAGAGGTTTGAAGCCAGCTTGGACAAATAAGTCTGAGAACTCTTGTCTCCAGTTAACCATAAAAATGCTGGAAGTGGAGGTGTGGCCTTGAGAGGAAAATCTAAGCATGAGTATAAGGCTCTGAGTTCAAGTCTTAGTACCAGCACACACCACACACACACACACACACACACACACACACACACACACACACAAACACACAAAGAGGAGTATAGTCATATTAATACCAATACTATATCAACCCCAGATTGATTTTGGAAAGCAAAAGACATATAGGGAGCTTCCTTCCTTCCTTCCTTCCTTCCTTCCTTCCTTCCTTCCTTCCTTCCTTCCTTCCTTCCTTCCTTCCTTCCTTCCTTCCTTCCTTCCTTCTTCCTCCTCCTATATTCTTTTTCTTCCTCTTCTTCCTCTTCCTCCTGCAGCTAACACCAGAGATTGAACTAGGACTTTCTGTCCTTTCTTGGCTTGCTTTCTGGTGACTTATCATTTGAACTATGCCTCTAGCCTAGCTTTTTGCCTGTTATTTTTCCATGGACTCCTCTTCCTGGACTGGCTTTGAACCAGGATTCTCCAGATCTCAGTCACCTTGCCCCCACTAGAATAGTTTTTTAAGGATACATTGCTTGGCATTGTATTTTATCATATTGAGTCAGAATTAGGTAGGTCCATGGAACTTCAATGGGGCACATTGATTTTAGGACACAATTATAGAGCTCAATAAACACCTTAGAATTATTTAACTCAGTAATGTAAAACTTAGAAATGTTTTCTCTCTGAGTCTAAAGAACATATATTTTACATTACAAAAAATTTAACAATATGAAAAGAAACTCCTTATGTGATTGCTTTCATAAGCAATCCTAAACTTGTTCCATCCACTCAATCTATCAGAATGGTCAAGACCTTTCTAGCCAGAAAGTGAAGAGGATTTAACAAATACAAGACTAATAGACTCTAAAAGTGGTATTGACAATACATTATCCAAAGAAAAGTCTGGAAAAAAGGCAAGTCATTTTAAAAAGAACTAAAAACCCTGATGTTTCCAATTGAGCCATATGCCAGGGTAACTCTCAGGATAAGAAATGAACTATATTTTAAATGCACAAAGTAGGATATTTAAAAAAATATGAAATCAAGAGTGGCATTAGCATGAGCTGTCCACTCCCCCTCTCCTCCTTCTGGTCTCTTCCAGTCTCCTTTGCCAAAGAACTGAGAATGAAGTTTTGAAAGCCAAGGATATGGAAAGAAGACAAAATAAGGCTGGGAGAGTTTTGGCGGAATTACATGCTTAACATACTGCACCATTTCTTTAATATATTTAAATAGTCCTGTGTCATCAGTTGGTGGCTTTCCTTTTCGACAATTTGCAATATATTTTGTTTTTTCTTAATTAAGCTTCACAAGTTGGAATTAATTACTGTTGGGTAGCTGAAATCTGTTGGGCTAATTTTCAATTTTAGTCACGCTCAAAGTCCACATTCACCTCTCAAGTTACCAACCTTACCAAATTATATTTGTTTCTTTCTACCTTCTAGGTTATGAATGTATAGGAAAATTGCAAGATATGATTGTTATGTAAGATTACTGTTTCTGTGAACTCATGAGTCCTACGTGCATTAGGAAACTTTTATTATATGTGAGGTTTCTTAAATTTTTTTATTTATTTATTTTTTGTTGGTCATGGGGCTCTTCAGTTTAAGGCAATCACTCTACCACTTGAGCGTTAGCGCCACTTCCGTGAGGTTCCTATATTTTAAGATTGTGTGTGAAACATAAAAGTTGTACATGTATTTTAAAAAAAAGATTCAAAATCATCCTCTCTCCTAACCATTAACATGAAACTATATAAATATTACATTTGCCAAAAAGATAATTAATGTGAAAAATGAAGCTATATAAATATTACATTTGCCAAAAAGAGAATTAATGTGAAAATTATCTATTTAAGAAATTTAACATGGTAAACTGAAATTGTTTTGAAATATCTGGAGACCATTACCAAAAGCTAAATACTTGGAGGATTGGGGAAACTTTAGTAAGGACTTGGTCTAAAGTAGGAGATCAGCTGAAAGTCCAAAGTACACATCAAGATTTGGCATGCCTAATTTTAGATGATAACATACATAGACAAATGGAAGACATTGCTCTCACATGTGTAATGTTATCTTTATTGGATAGAGTTCTATTAATATGTAACTAGAGGGATGACTGGAGTCTCAGATTATGACTGACTAGTAGATATTGTTCTTGGTTATTTGATTTTATATTCTCCATTTCCACTCACATCATACGCATCCATTATAAAAATTGAAAAGGAAAATGTGGATACTGTAGAGGGACAGCTGTCCCTCTACAACTGAAAAAATAATAGAACCCATGCCTGTACCATGCGCTTTCTTCTATACTTTGCTTTTGGTATTTAAACAAATTCTATACAATATTCTTAGTATTTCCCGCTCTAATCTATTTAATTACCTGAATTATTTAGGGACATTAGACTCCTGTCCAAATTTCAGCAGGTACTTTGCCAACTAGTGTTCTGGAGATTCCACATTTGAAAACTAACATTGTTTGTGCATGCCTTTTTCTTTGACCTCTTCACTTATTAAACCTTCTTCAGTATTTTTAAAAAAACATATATTGGTACATTGGATTCTTAAATAGCCTTAGGAAGAAGGTATTGCTAGGATTTATAATTTACAAATAAAGTTCAGAGAACTCAAGTGACTTTGGGTGTAGAAGCTAAAACTTGGTATCCCCCATTCATCTGGTTTCAGGCCAGGGCACCGCTACCCACTTCAGGAAGTACTCTGTTCTCCCCAGGATCAATTTATCACATGGTCTGAGCTTCCTTGTATAGGAGCTGTTTTGCCTTGGCCAAGAAATTAATTAGGTGAGTACTAGTTTTCTCATCATTAGTCAAATAGAGCTAGTGACCACAAGGGATTTAAAAAAATAATTAAAAAAAATCTTGACCATTAATACCATATATGAACAACTTCTAAGAGCAGTGTTAGAGTAATGACTGGCTTGGGCGAAGGAGAATGGATTGATACAGTGAATACTGGATTACCCTGGAATTAAAATCAGTGGTGTACAGACCCATGGCTTTAAAGGAGTGGTCCTAAGTAGGCTTCTTTATTTCTTCATGGCGTGGGAAATTTTGAAAAATCGTTAAAGATCCCTTAATACAGCTTGACTTCTTAAGACAAATAGGGTGGATCACAGTCAACTGTTTTTAGTAAGACTTCAGACACTGGGAGTTTTGAGTAGAGATGGTACAATTTTTCCCCCCCAAGTTATATATGCTCATGAGGATGTCTACATTTCTTTCTTGCTTTCTAGTCTGGTTATTGAATTCTTTAAATACATGGTGATAGTTAGTATATGACAAAACTTGGCTCTTTGAAATCCAGTCTCAAGCTCTGAATGCCTGGGCCTGGTCTTTACCAACAAAATAACCAAATTACTTGTTAGGTTATAAATGCTTTTGTATTTGCTATGTGTTCTTAGTTTTATGTAAAAGCATATGTAGCAAATGGATTATTATGAAGTTTTCTAGGCCAGTGCTCTACCATTTGAGATGTTTATGATGTTTAGGCTATTTTTCAGATAGGGTCTCACCTTTTCCTGGATTTGCCTGGAGTCACATAGTGGGATTACCAGCATAGGCCACCACACGGGTTTGTTTGGCTTTGTTGTTGTTGTTGTTGTTTGTTTTTTGGTTGAGATGGGGTCTCACTAACATTTTTGCCTACCCTGACCTCAAATTGTAATCCTTTCAATCTCTTAAGTAGCTGCTCTTATAGGCATGTGCTACCTTTAAGGTTTTATAATAAACAGAACTTATATGAATACTTTGTTTAGATTTAGTATGTTTTTAACTAGGCTATGTGATTGGTCTTTTGAGATTTAACATAACTAACAGTTCCCATGCACCACTACAAGTTTTAGAGAACAATAATTTTATTTTTCTGTTTCTAATTTGTCCTTTATATATAAATATGCATTACATAGTTTGTTTGACCATGTAGTTTTTTAAAAAAATGCAACACAAACAGTTCTGTAAACTTGTACCATTTTTGTGTGACGATCTTGAAATCAAAATAATCAACAGTAAACACCACCACTACAGCTGCATTCTTAAATATTTTATAATCCAATCAAACTGTTTGAGTAGTAATGCATTTAAATGTTGTTATGGAATCCCCTCCAGACTTTTTAAAATGGTTACTCTGTTCTTGGGTTCGCTACTTATGAAATTCATAAGAGATGACAGTTTTTAATAATAGAGCATTTGGCTTAGCAGTGTTTCCTTTTGCTTCTCAACATAATCTATAATTTTCTGGTTTAACTTTCAGAGGGACACAGCAGCAAACAATTGTTTTATTAATGAACATATATACATCTGTTGTTGCTGTTGTAATTAAAATGATCTTAAATGACAAGTTTCACCTGACTCATTTAGCATCTTTTCAGATACTTGGATAAAGCAACAGTTTTATTTGAAAATGTACCAGGCTGGAACCACATGTGGGAATTCATGTACAAAAGCCCTAGAGAAGAGGTTACTCATGATTTAAGTATGCTATGCAATGTTTAATATATAGCTTTAAAAACTGGAGCTGGTTACGGTGGCTTGAGGTCATGAAGCAGAGATCAGGGCATTGTGGTTTGAGGTCACCCCGAGCATAGAAGTAGAAGCTTATGAGATTCCATCTCAATCCATAGCTGGACATGATGTGTTGGCACAGCCCACTTATCCCAAGATGCGGGACAAGCTTAATGACTGGGTGTAATGGCACATGCCTGTCTTCCTGGCAACAAGGGGAAGCACAAATAGGATTGTAGTTCAGGCTGGTATGGGCATAAAGCAAGGCCTTATCTTAAAAATAAAAAACAGGGGCTGGGAAGGTGGCTCAGTGGTAGAGCGCTTGCCTCGCATGCATGAGGCCCTGGGTTTGATTCCTCAGCACCACATAAGCAGATAAAAGCCGGAAGTGGCGCTGTGGCTCAAGTGGTAGAGCACTAGCCTTGAGCTGAAGAGCTGAGGGACAGCACCCAGACCCAGAGTTCAGCCCCTACGACTGACCAAAAAAAAAACAAAAAAAAACCCCCCCACACACAAAAGGGTACTGCCAGAGTGGCTCAAATGTTATAGTGCTGGCTGAATAAGTGCCACACCCTGAGTTCAAGCCACAAAACCAAGAAAATAAATAAATAAATGAATGAATAAATAAATAAATAAGGAATTGAGACAGAGTCCTAAGAGTTGATATTAATTGAGGCCGTATGATGTGTGGTGTTTTGAGAGCAAGTACTTTATACAACTCATGTTTCAATTTTTATGAGATAGGCTCCACTTTTTCAGTGAAGAATAGAAGAAATGCAGGTTAGGAACCACAAATAGTAAAGACTGGGACCTGGGCTGTCATATCTGAGCCACCTGTTTATGTACCACTATGCACTTATTTAATTGTACACATAGAGCTAATGGGTATAAGATGCTCATTTTCAGAGGTGAATATTCTTGAGGTGTTAAAACATGAATATTCCATAACATGAATTCTTTATTTTAATGAGTTGGATACTTTTGTCTTTAATGTGGTAAGTTAATAAAAAAAATCCTGAACTCCATAATTTTTTTGTTTGATTTAAAATGAGAAATGTAAATTGACATTACCTTCTCTGGTTGGTATTTGCATAGATAAGCTAATAATTTATCGTGGTCACATTTTAACATGATTCATTCAACTGAGGATCTGTTACATACAGTTACATAACTTTGGGCACTATTAAAAATACTTTAATCTTTGAAACATGATGTAGAAATAAAATTTGAAGAAAATAACATGCTGGTTTAGTCCTATCAAGAATTTGGTAATATAATCCTTACCTGATGAAAATTAGGGCAACTACTTTTAGCATATATTAATGTAGGAAACAATGAGTTAAGCATTTTTATAGACAAACATTTAACTTTCACATGATCTTTACAAAACCTCCGTTTGTAACCAGTTGAGTTTTGAAAACTCATGAGTTTTCAATCATCTAAGGCCCTGTATCTGAAAACAGATAGGAAGACCAAGATTGAATGCTGAGACTCACTCACTAATACATTCTGGCCACTTGCTACTGATCACAATGTCTATATCTGAGTCTGTTTGGACTGCTTTAAGGAAAACACCTTATATGGAGTGTTTTAAACAACAAAATGATTAATTACATTTCTAAAGGCTGGGCAGCTAGAGAGCCAGAGGCCAGTAGATTCGTTGTCTTTTGAAGGAATGTCTACGTACTGGTTCTTACACAGGTTTTTCTCTTTCTTACTTCACATGGCAGAAGGATTGAGGAATCTTCCTGCAATTTCATTTTCCATGCATGTTTGTGTGGGGCATTCATGTGCACGCTTGTGCACGTGCACACTAGTAAGGGACTTGAACTCAGATCCTAGTCCCTATCCCTAATCGTTTTTGCTCAAGCATGGCACCCTCCTACTTCATATGATTAATTGGAAATAAGGGTCTCACTGGCTTTCCTGTCCAGAGTGGCTTCAAATCCCAGTCCTTATATCTCAGCCTCCTGAATAACTAGGAATACAAGGCATGAGCCGCTAGCACCAAGCCGGAGTTTCTTTCACAAGCTCCCTAATCCCATTCATGAGAGTTCTATCATCTTGATGACATTATATTTCCTACTACCAATACATGGGGGATGATTTCAATGTATGAATCTGGGAGAGTTGAAGGGTTTACAACACTTCACAAGAGTAAATGCATTTTCCATTCGAAAATTTGTGTGGTTGAATTCTGTTCTTTGTCTTATTTTCCCCAGTATCCCAGAAACTATTTGGTTCCATAAGATATCCTTGTAATGGAACTCACTACATCATAAGCAAATCAGTAATATTTAGCTGAATCATAACAGCTTTATATCTTGTTCATGATAGGTCAACTGGCAAAGTTTGTTCCTTGGATAAGTCCTAAAAATTACACAGTAACACTTCCTGATTCTCTCCAAGTAATGAGATTCTGGTCTGATTTGATTTTCAGATTTAGGTCCAGTTTGTCTATAATTAAATGTTCACAAAATCTCCACAATCACTTTCACAATTGTATATGATTATCAGAGGTAACTCTCCCTGCTCAGTGATGCATGCGAATTATGCTAATAACCCCATTAGGTTTCCCTGAGTCTTGTATGTGCCACTGTCCCTCTTTCTTATTATTTACTTCTTTCAATAAACCTGGGAAACTTCATAAGATCAAAACAAAAAGTGGAAGTCTAGTTAGGAATAAGCCGTCTGTGATGATGGATGCAGCATGTAAGTGCTGGGTTTTGCAACATCAGAAAGCAATATCATCATGGTTTCTTCATTGATCAGCACTTTCTATCATTTGCCTGTACAGAAATTTAGCTAATCCAAAGAGGTAAGAGTAATTGTTTTTCCTAAATGGTGATGCACTAAACACTGGTACCAAAAATATTATGAAAAACATGGAGAGTGGGGCTATATCTATGATACTTTGAGACACACTAGTAGAGAAGGGTTGAGCTATGCAGCTTCTTTAAGTGCAGAATATCTGAACTTTTTCTTATTTCTTCCATGTTTCTTTTTTATTATTGTTTGTTAACACATGATAACTGTACAAAGAGGTTTCAATGTGGTATTCCATATATTCACGTAACATAGTTGGTTCAGATTTCCTCCTTCTATTGCTCTTTCTTATCCCCAGCCTTCCTTTTAAACAATTTTTAAGTGTCTGTGTACTTACACTTTCATACATGTATGTGAAGTTCTGTATTCTAATTCAACCACTCTATATCACTTCCCAAGGCTCTGTTCCCGGGCAATGACAGACTTAACACTGGTCTCTGAGTTATAATCGCAACAATGTGCCAGTCCCTGAGGAGTAGGGCAGTGATACCTGTGTGAAATTCTCTGTGGTTTTCATTGTCTTCTGCACCTTTTCTGTGTGGAAGGACTGGCTTTTGAGTCTATAGTAGGCTTACGTCTCACTATTACTCAGTTGTTTATTGGGCAACTAGTCCATATCAGACTAGGTAGCAAGAACTTAAAAATTAAGTACTTTGACTCATTTAATCTTTCCCCTCAGTCCTTTAATGTCAGCAATATTACAAAGAAACAGATTGAAAGAAGCTAAATAAACACAAGTCAAATAATTAGCAACCAGGAAAGACAGGGATCAAAATCTAGATCTGATTGATTGCTAACTTCACAGATTTTTCCATGATCCATTTGTCTTCCAAATCTACAGAGATGATCTGTGAATAAATTTCTCCTGGGGCATAACTGGATTGGGATGGCAACATGTCATGCGTTTTCTTTCTCTGCAAATTTACATGTAACCAAGACTAAGCCACAGTGCTTTGGTGTGATGATACAGGACCGCATACAGTAGAGGAGTTAGCATTCTTATAGAACGTATCCTGTCAAATTCCAGAACTCACCTTCCTCTGTGCTGAAAATTGGCATGAAGAGTGAGTTAATTCTGTAGAAATGACTCTAGCAATGTGTTTTGACCAATGATGGATGGAATCTTCATGGAACTGTTTTGCCTTTTATTTTCTCCTACCCTAATCCAAAGTTTTAAATACTATGTGCTTATTTTACTTATCAGGCTATTTATAAATGATTTGTCTTTTTTTTTTTTTTTTTGCTAGTCCTGAGCCTTGAACTCAGGACCTGAGCCCTGTCTCTGAGCCTCTTCATGCTTAAGGCTGACTTTCTAATACTTGGACAACAGCACTACTTCTGGCTTTTTCTGAGTAGTCTGTTGGAGATAAGAGTCCAATGGATTTTTCTGCCAGGGCTGGCTTCAAATCATGATCCTCAGACCTCAGCCTCCTGAGTAGCTAGGATTACAGGTGTAAGCCACCAATGCCTGGCTTATTTGTCATTTTAATCTGAAATAAATTTGTATATTTTTGGTAAATGGACTATGTAGATGAAGTCTATTCCTTCTAATCTTTTAAATGCCTGCAATCAGAGTTTATAGGGTCAATTTTTTATATTCCACAAAGCTTCTAGAAATCTATGAATATATTCAACTACTAGCAAAGGAAATGGTCCAAATGGAACTATTCAGCAGGTCAACAATTCAACACCTTCAGAAAATAGGTGATATCAATTCTCACACAGATCTCTAAGATAGATTTTCTCATTAAAAATCTATTAAGAGTTAGAAGGAAATTATTAAACAAATTATTACAATTTCAGGGCACAGCAAATTAAAGCAAAGATAAAAATAGCAAAAGGAAAAATATATTTCATGACTAAAAAATGAATTTCTACTTCATAGAGTGAATTTACCCAAGGCTAATTATTTCTCAAGTATTTCAGTTAAGAAGCTTAATTTTTTAATCATAATCTAGTAATCTATGGTTCTTATCGAGTAATATTTTGGTTGCAGGCTTTTCTTTCTATTGAAGAAAAACATTTATACATAAACCCATGCCAGCTACTGCTATTGTATATTATTTTGTCATAAATATTAATGAAAACAAATGAGAGTACAAGAATGCACACATTTCCCTCTTATAGCATGACAAGACTTCTGATAATGTTGTTTACCCTTGATATTTCAGTTTATAATAACAGACGTGTGTTTTATATTTTTAAATAGTCCTACCTTCCTCAAATGTTCAGCATGTGATAGTTTTTTTTTCTTTTTTTTTTTGGGGGGTTTTTTTTTTTTGTCAGTTGTGGGAGCTGAACTCTGGGCCTGAACATAGTCCTTCAGCTCTTCAGCTCAAGTTTATCTCCCTACCACTTGAGACACAGCACCATTTCTGGCTTTTTTCTGCTTATGTGATGCTGAGGAATTGAACCCAGGGCCTCATGCTTGTGAGGCAAGCACACTACCACTGAGCCACCTTCCCAGCCCCAGCATGTGATAGTTTTAAAATTTGTGAGGGTTCTTTTTTTTGTTTTCTGGGGATTTTTTTTATACAAAATCAAATAAATATAGAAAGCAAACTGCACGTTGTAGCTTCATCAAAAGCTATTATTTATTCTTAAAAAAACCCTCCATCAACTATTTGGGGACAATTAACTAAAAGCCTATTAAATGCAACTTGAAAAACATTTAATAGAACTTGTAGAAATGTAGCATTCTGAGTGCTTCCAGAGGATGTATTAAGAGTCAGTCATTTGAATTTTGACATTTTTGAAGAATTCCTGTATATTCAGAAATAATGAAACTCAAGTTTTGTTTTTAATACCTTCATCTATCTATCTGTGCATGCATATATGCATTCATCAAGTATTTCTTGATCCTATTTCTTCATTAAAATGTTTTAAATTTCTCAGTGGGACACTAAGACAAGATTTTAACTGTCCTTAAAAGACTGACAAATTGTTTGAGAGCATAGGCCATAACAATGCTGACTTCTGAACTTCTCATAGAAGAGCCCATGGTGAAATCATGTATGATGTATAACTCCTGTCTTTTGTCCTCCAGCTCCTGGCTATGCCTTGTGATTTCTGATGTCAGAGTCTCCCTTAGATTTACTTCCCAGAGACTCTTTGAAAGTCTTTTGGTATGGTCTTTCTGTACTTAGATTAACTTGTCCTGATTCTACTAAATTTTTCTTGGCTCTGAACTCTGTTACACAAAGCACAAACTCCAGATTTTCTCCAGGAGGTGGAGAGATTACTAGAAAGTTTATTAGAAAAAGAGACATTTGGTGTGGCCCTTGAAGAAAGAGAGAAATGTGGATTTGTTGCGTTGCAGTCAGGGAGGATCATATTATAGGATGGAGACATGCCATAATCTGAATGAGGACAATCAGAGATGTGGGAATGCAAAGTCGTGAACTGAAGAATGTTACTAGATAGGTTTAGAGGAAGTTTCCAACATATGAAGTGTTTGTGGGTGCTCCATTTAGAAATGTCAACTGTTAACTGGGCCCTGAATCTCAAGGTAGCCACTAGGGAGGTAGAGATGGGAAGGATTTTAGTTTGAGGTTAGTCCAAGGAAAATGTCCACAAGACTCCATGCCAACCAATAGCTCATGCTATCCAAGCTACAGAGATTGGGAAGTTCAGGGTTTTAGGCCAGTTGGACAACAAATTCGTGAGACCTCCATATCAACAGGAAAAGCTGGCATAGGGTGCATATCTGTAATCACACTATGATGGGAAGCATAAACATAATCAGACTTGCCTTGGAAACAAAGCGAGACTCTTGAAAATAGCCACAATACAAAGTGATGGATATACATGGTCAAATATGTAAAGGGAAGGAAGGAAAAGAAGGAAGGAAGGAAGGAAGGAAGGAAGGAAGGAAGGAAGGAAGGAAGGAGGGAAGGAGGGAAGGAGGGAAGGAAGGAGGGAGGAAAGGAAAGAAGGAAGGAAGAGGTTAGTAGGAAAGAGATGATTATAACCGTTTTGGTGACAACTCTTGGAAAATTCAAAGAGAATAAATACAGAGTGGGGAACAAACAATGATGTCTTAAAGTACTTCTACTTATGAGTTAAAGAAACTCTGAAACCTTACTATCTAATTTGTGCATTGGTTCTTTCACCAATACTCACTATATCCCTGGGCAAACTGTTTGAGCAATATTTCATGAGTTTTCTCCTCTATACTATAGGAATAACTTTAGAATCTATTTTATCATGTTAGTGTGAGGTTTAAATAGAAAATATGCATAAAGTCCTTAGCATAGAATAAAACTCACTAATGTCTAAGTGAATGTTTGTCTCTGCTAGTCAGTTCTACTGAGATTCTAAATCACACCATTAACACCAGGGAGAGAATGTTAAGTTACAAAGGACTGTGCTGAGCTAGAACTCATAAGGTTTGAAAACTCATTACCTGCAGATCAGAGTAGGGAAGAGGATCAGAAGAAATTAGCAAACACTCAGAATTTTTAAAAGATAAAATTGAGGATAAGAGAATGGGGATCTCTTCAAAGGAGAATTGGAAATTCCTTCCTTACCAAGATTTGTTTTCTGGATTTTCTAAATTTACATAAGTCTTTAAAACTTTAATTTAGGAACCAAAATATGTTTTTGTGAACAGGATTATTTTTAAATTGTCTGTTTCTAATTTCAGGAGAGAAAAGAGATTTGAGTCTTTTCCATCTGAGGTAAAAATCTTAGATAAAAGTTATCTCTTCCACTGCCTGTGACACCGAAGAGCTGTCAGTATTTGGTACAACAGCATAGACTAGTGGTAGTAAGGAAGATTGCAACCAGGGGGAACATATATGCTATTAAATCAAGGAATCATCTCATTTTACAGCTACAACTCAAACAAAAATGCCTATAATTGTAGCAATAGGTTGTCTCACAAGTGAAATAAATGTAGTTTAAGGTATGCTCATTTTAATAACTTAAGGCTTGTTTACTAATGACTAGATATTTGAAAAATGTATTCTTTCTTTTCTGTGTGCTATAATAAATAGCCTAATATCAGTGATCATATATTTAAATATTTGAAATGTATTTTCTCTCCTCCAGTGGAGGCCTCCAGCTATTTTAAGTAAACCATAGCTGGGTGCTACAACTCATATCTGTAATCCTGGCTACTTAAGGAGGCTGAGGATTGTGGTTCAAAGCTGGCCTGCAGTGAAGTCCATGAGACTTTTTTTTTTTTTTTGTCTATCACACTTCAAAATGGGGCTTTATTTAAAGAGACTGAACAACTATTATCTGCAATAAACAGCAATACCTCTACAATTCAGGATGTTATCCCCTCCCTTCAAACCTAGCTCCACATTTTAAAGATGTATTTAGTCATTTTTCTGATAACAACAAATAAGAATAAACAAATTGCAATGTTCTACAAATAAAGTAGGCAGTAAGTTTATGTGTCTCATTGGAAGCTTCCCTGATAATTTGTTTCCATTTTGATCATTTCTTTTTTTTTTTTTTTAATTTAATTTTATTTTATTTGAGAACATACTGTACAGAGGGGTTACAATTACATGGAAAGGCTTGGAAAAAATTATATTAAGTGAAGTAAGCCAGGCCCAAAGAAACATAGGTCCCATGGTTTCCCTTATTTGCAATATCTAGTATAGGTATGAGTCAAGCGGAAAAAGTCAGAGAATGTGATGTTAGGAAAACGAACCATCAAATATGTATTTTAATGTTTTTGTTTCTTTCATGCATGTGTTTCTAACGCATTTATAATATTATTTCTTTGTTGCTTTGTATGTCCCTCCCCCACAGTATAATCCCTGCTTTCACTATATTTGATGTCAGTATAACATGTGGAGGAGACAGCGACAAACAAGTCGTTTAAGGATTCAGGTGGACCTGTTGCAACAATGAGAAGTACAAAATGTCATGTCAAAACCAGCTTTACAATGTCGGTGGGGGGGGGGGGTATGATTGGGTGGGGGGGAGGGGGGAGGCTGGGAAGGGAGGTGAAGGGTAAACAAAGGAGGAGGCTGCAATGCTTGGTAAGAAATGTATGCATTTTTATCTCCAATTAGCTGAAAGTGGAGCTAAGGCCCAAGTGGTAGAGAACAAGCCTTGAGCAAAATGAAAAAACCAAACAGACAAACAAACAAACAAAAAACCTTAGGGATAAGGCCTAGGCCCTGAATTCAAAGACATTTTTTCTTAGCGGATGGGTGGAGGTGACGGGGAGGGTGGGGATAAATGAATGAAGAGAAGAAGGAGGTAGGAATGCAGTATATTCTACAAAATTAAGAAGATTGAGAGAATGGGTAGGGTGGGAGGGACGGTGAGAATGCTAAGGAGTGACACTGATCAGGCAGGCATTATGTTTATAAACTTATTTGTTGAATGGCAACTCCTTTGTGCAGCTACTTAAAGATAATTTTTTTTGAAGTACTACAAACTGTCAATTTATATGATCAGGGATAACCAGCAAAAACCAGGCTGGAGGCCTGGCCCAAGAATGAAGCATCAGTATAGCAAGTGAGCCAAGGAAGCAGTAGGGCTTGAGTTCATACCCCAGTTCTACAAAAAACAAAAGCATAAAACAAATGAACAAATAAAACCAAAGTATTGTTTTATTATTTACCATGGTTTCCTGTGGATTGGAATTTAGGAAGGATTTCTGCTCTGCTATGTATTACTCAGGGTCTCGGTGTAGCCAGATGGTTGGTAATAGTACTAGAGTTAGAACTGGGGTCTGAGCAGCTAGAAGTGGCCAAAGTTTCCTGTTCTCTCCACAAAGTTTCTCCTTCACGTAAATTGTGTTTCCTTATGACACTTCACATTTTCATTAGGGCAGTGGGACTTCTTTGAATTCTTCAAGAAAACAAAGAGACATTTTCTTTAACAAAGTTTCATGGTCCCGAAAGAGTTAGCCACAAAGGTCAAAACATCCTCTTTGCCATCCTCTTTTTGGTTAATATAATGAAAAAGTCTCCTTCTTCTTCCATTTTGGGAAAGGACACAAGCTTCACCTTTTCATGGAGGTAGAGTCACAGCGACACTTGCGAAGGCCTGTGATCCTAACTATCCAGAAGGTGAGATCCAGAGGTTCACAATTGGAAGCCAGCCTAAGCAGAGAAGTATGTAAGACCATGTTTGAAAAATAAAAATAAAAAAAGAAAAATAACCTCCCCCAAAGAAAACCACACATAGTACTAGCTGAAGAGCAAATAAACTGAGCAAGCATGAGGCTTAAGTTCATACTATATAGTACTATATAAGAAGAAAGATGAGAGAAAGAAAGGGAGGATCATCATATGGGAGGGAAGTATTTTTGTTACAATCTATGAAAATTAAAATTGCTGAAGTAGATTCAATACTTGTTTTTTAATTTTTTTAACAAAATTTAAATTTTTATTATTTTTTGCCACTCCAGCGGATTGAACTCAGGGTCTGAGTGCTGTCCTTGAACCTCTTTGTGTTCAAGGTTAGCACTTTACCATTTGAGCAACCACAGCTCCACTTCTGGATTTTTCTGAGTAATGGATTAGAGATAAGAATCTCAGAGACTTCCCTGCCTGGGCTGGCTTTGAACCACAATCCTCAGATGTCAGCCTTCTGAATAGTAGGATTATAGGTGTGAGCCACTAGCACTGGGCTAATATTAGTTGTTTTTTTTTGGGGGGGGGTCCAGTCGTGGGGCCTGAACTCTGGGCCTGGGCGCTGTCTGTCAGCTCTTCAGCTCAAGGCCAGCGCTCGACCACTTGAGCCACAGCGCCACTTCTGGCTTTTTTCTTTTTGCTTATGTGGTGCTGAGGAATCGAACCCAGGGTCTCAGGCATGCAAGGCAAGCACTCTACCACTGAGCCACCTTCCCAGCCCCTCAATATTAGTTTTTTAAGCCAAGCCATATAAGGTTCTTGTATATTTTTGTCTATTAGGAAAGGAGTATGTCTTGAAACATGAAAAGAAGTGGAATGCATTTGGAATCAGAAATCAGTATAGATTATATACGAACTGGTAATATATAACGTTATATAATATTTTTCCTAAATTGATATTTTTCAATATATAAAACCCTTATGTCTTCTGTGTCTACATGATCGTGTGCTAAGCATCTGCCAAATGAACAAAACAAAAACAACATATTTAGGTTACTTTCATGACAAAAATTTAATCTAGCAATGTACTCCTTAGAATCTATAAGAACAATGACAATAAAGCAAAGAAACGCACACACCCACACATACACCCACACATATATACACACCCAAAACCACCAAAAGAAAACCAAGACAGAAACATGTAATTTCAAAAAAAAAAAAAAGAAACATGTAATTTCTTTAACATTACACTAGTAGACATGTTGCCTGGACATAGACGACAAGCTCTAACTTGACAAAGAATAAGTCTCAGTTTTCAGGGAGACCAACCCGATAGAACCAAAGATCCATAAATAAACACAAATAGCTACAGTCATTGGATTTTTGACAAAGGAGTCAAAAACATATTTTGGAGAAAAGAGTTCCTTCAACAAATGAAGGCTGAACCTAAATCCCTGTCTCTTGCCCTGTACCAAAATTAATTCATGGGAAAACAATGACCTTCATGTAAAATTTGATATGATAGAAGTATGCTTTATGGATGCGTGAAAATAGCATAATAAAACTCAGCAGAAACTGTTAAAAGGGAACAAGGAGAAGGAAGAGGGCTAGAAAGGAACAATAATGGCAGGATGAGTTTGATCAAAGTACATTGTGTGCATATCTTAATTGTACCTCTTTGTACAATTAATTTGTTCTAATAAAAGCATGAAGGCAGGGACATATCTCAAGTGTGTTGGAGTGCTTGTCTAGTAAATGCCAGAACCCCCAACTCAATTCCCAGTACCACAAAACAACAATAACAACAGTAACAATATTTCCTTTTTAAAGGCTAGAATAATTACAGGGGAGAAATCTAAGAAAGAAAGGCACAAAGAATGTGCCTCGGTTTTTCAGAATGTTGCATGATGGTTATAACTTTACAGGTTCTGTTTTGTTTAGCATACAATGAATCTCTTGATTCTAAGAGCTTCGTGAGACATGTGAAATATTAGAGGGTCATTCACAAGTGCTTAGTGCACCAGAGCCGGATAAATCACCTCTCTTTTACTTGGGATGCACTTATACCAACAGAGAGTAGAAACATCAAGAAGCCACTTGTAGAGACTACAATATTCCAAATAACTGGAGAAGTGTATTGGTGTGTCCCCTGCCCATGGGACCATGGAAATGATTTTTTGTAGACAGAGTTCAGCCATGCTTTCATGTTTTTGGATTGTGCAACTCAGAAAAGGAAATGTCAAGCGCTATAATATGCATATTAGTAGTAGTAGTAGTATTAGTCTTATTTTAGCGAGCAAGGGAAATCAGTATGTTTTCAGAGTGAATTCCATAATATTCTTTAGATAACAAATTTGACTATTGAAGAAAAAAAGTGTGTAGTTTTTTTCCCCTTAAAAAATTAAATGCTATGCTTGCAACTTAACAGTTTTGATATGCCATGCTTTAATTAGAGTTTTAGAATGAGATACCAGGCTGGGGGGTGAGGTAGGGAGAATTTTCTCAAGGTTTACCTTTCTTAGTGTTGGGAAGGGGACAGAAAAATAACATTCTGAAGATATCACCTGAATGTAGGCACTGCTGATAAATAAAACTCAGATTTTTCACGTTGTAATGAAAATACTTGAATACACACTAATGTTTAAGGTATTGAACTGTGCAGTCTGTGGTTGTGTGCTGCTGAGAAACTGGGTGCCGATGTTATTTTCAAGAGGCCCTTTGTTGTTATAAATACCTCACAGCATTGTAAGAAGCAGTAACTCAGTATCTGAATCTTCTACTGCATACATCGGTTCAGTTCATCTGTCTTCTTCCTATGTTCTGAGCTGCTGAATCCAGACCTGGGGAAAAGTATTTTTCTCCTTCTCTGCAGTATTTCTTGCTTTGTTTTAGTTACCTCAATAACTCTTTCCCTTTGTTCTACTCTGGAAGTTATAGCTATTAAATAAGTTCACGACTTATATTTTCTGTCATAAACCCAGGAAAGTTTCTCAGTAGTTCCTTAGGGCACATGAGAAACCTTATCATTCATAAAAATTTAGCCTGAAATATACAATATTTTAACTTAACAACAAGTATCTGATTCCTTTCCTATGGCTTTGACAATGTTCCTGGGTATACACAAAGCTGAATATAGACAATACTGTAAGGTAGAATTATAATTAAAATAGCTATTCTAGCTGATCCTTTGGTACTGTCTTAATGTCAATGCATATGGGGGAGATTTTTGAGTCCTTAATAACCCTTATGCATTTCAATATACAACCAAAAAGCCCTCATTCATACATGTGAGTCACTCATGTGGGAAGTTCACATATTAAAAATAAATATTTTTCCTGGAGCCTTGGCTCATGCCTGTAATCCTAGCTACTCAGGAGGCTGAGATCTGAGGATCGCGGTTCAAAGCCAGCCCAGGCAGGAAAGTCCATGAGACTCTTATATCCAAGAAACCACCAGAAAACTGGAAGTGGTGCTGTGGCTCAGGTGGTAGAGTGCTAGCCGTGAGCTGAAGAGCTGAGGGACAGCGCCCAGGCCCAGAGTTCTAGTCCCATGACCGATTTTTTTTTTTTTACTAGATTGTACAAAGAGATTTCATTGTGATATTTACATATATACATTCAATATACTTTGATCAAATCCATGCCTTGTATATTAGTTTTCCTTAACTTTCCTCCCTGCTCCTCCTTTTCACAATTTTTGGTGAGTGTAGGTATGAATAAAGTTTAAAGGAAATCAGGATATACATTTAAAACACAAACATGAAAAGGGAGTTTTTAATAGTTTTTTTTTTAATTCTCCAGGAGTGACTCTACTTGAGCCCCTTCTATTCTATCTTTTAGTTCATCCCATCAATATTTTTTATATCTACCAATTACAATTTCCAAGTCATTCTTTCATTGAATTAATCATTGAGCAGGTTTAACTGAAAATGTCTTTAATCACTTGTCAGGTAATTTGAAAGAGAAGATTTGCAAATCTTTGAAATTTAAATTTTAGAACAGCATTTAGTAAGCTGGAAAGGAAACATTCTAACATTGCATACATGCATTATCAAACTTATCTAAATGATTCTGGAAATTGAGTAGCATTAAAGGAATCAATGGTACATTGACAGGTAAGTGACCTGACCAGAGAGGGTGGGAGGAGGTATCATGAGCGTCAAAATAAAACTTGTTTTTTGGTGCCCATCCTGGGGCTTGATCTCAAAGCCTGAACACTCACTGAGCTTTTTTGCTCAAGGCTAGTGTTCTACCACTTGAGCCACAGCTCCACGTCCAGCTTGTTGGTGGTTAATTGGAGAGAAGAGTCACATAGCCTTTCCTGTCTGGGCTGGATTTGAATTGAGATCCTAGCTGAAGTAGCTAGGATTACAGGCGTGAGCCAAGGGCTTCAGGGCTTCTATAACAAAGGGAACCTCACATCACTTAAATCTGTGAGCTCCCATTTGGGTTTCTCATAACCAGTAGGAGCCATTCACACAAACACAGTCACACATAGATCCAACAGCATACACATACTTCTCTTTACTTCCCCTAGGCTAATGTTCTGGACTGAATTATTTTCAGCATTGGTCTTTGGTAGATTAAATACAATATTGATGTACAATATTTATCCTTATAGTAAGCTTATCAGGATATAATCCCATCTTAACTGGAAGAGCAAACATATCTTTAAATTTTTCTGAAAATATAGGAAGCACTCTGTGAGAGAATGGCTAATTTTAATTCTTTGAATTTATGCTACATAACTTCAACAATACATTTCAACACATTGCTTGCTTTTGTTGCTAAGGCTTGGTAGTGAAAGCGATCTAAGTTCTTTGGAAGACAAATTTCACAAAGTATATTGAGGTTCTACTTAGGACTTATGACAGATGTCACTGTTGTAATTTACAAGTTATTTTTCATCTTGTTATATTAGAAAAGAGCCTGAAAAGATTCTAGTTTCCCAAACTTTTACACTTAATGCATGAAGAATGGAGAAAACTCCACTTCATAACTAAGGGTCAGGATGAAAGTAGGGGATAGGTACTGAAAGAATCAATTTCTGTTTTTGCGGTGGGGGGAGGGGGTCCGGTCGTGGGGCCTGAACTCTGAGCCTGGGCGCTGTCCCTCAGCTCTTCAGCTCAAGGCTAGCACTCTACCACTTAAGCCACAGCGCCACTTCCAGCTTTTTTCTTTTTTGCTTATGTGGTGCTGAGGAATCGAACCCAGGGCCTCAGGCATGCAAGGCAAGCGCTCTACCACTGAGCCACCTTCCCAGCCCCTGAAAGAATCAATTTCTGTGTTGGCTATTGAAGCTGGGGGCTAGTTGGCTGGCCCATGTCCCTTTGGAATGTTTCTTACTAAAGGTACATTATGGATGCTGTTCTAAGTGCTTTGCTAGGCTTTCCCAATTATGCCCAAGTTCAGCAGGGGAGGAGATACATGTTTTTCTGAAGAGTCCATCCTTCATTGCTCTTGGGATACCACGTAGATACGAGGAATGAAGGAGTCTTGATTTTGTTACTGCAAGGTTAGCAACAGTTTAGGGCTTCCTTCCCAGCTCAAAGCAACACATCTTTATCTCTCAAATTCTACTGCCCATAATCAGAAGAGGTTTTAAAGGAAATACAGATAACTGTGGGAGTAAACATGTCATTCAATTTTCAAGTGTTTTTACTACAAAGTATTTTACTTTCTGTTGTTGTTATCAGTTGTGGGGCTTGAACTCTGAGCCTGGGTGCAGTCCCTCACCTCTTCAGCTCAAGGCAAGTGCTCTATCACTTGAGCCACAGCGCCACTTCCAGTTTTGTGAGTAGTTTATTGGAGATAAGAGTCTCATGGACTTTCCTGCCTGGGCCGGCTTTGAACCACGATCCTCAGATCTCAGCCTCCTGAGTAGCTAGGATTATAGGCATGAGCCACTGGCAACCACCGAACTACTTTACTTTTGTTGTTGTTTGTGGGGCTTGACCTCAGGGCCTGGGCACTGTCCCTGTGAGCTTTTCTGCTCAAAGCTAGCACTCTAACACTTTTGCCACAGCTCCACTTTAACACTTTATGGTGTTTAATTGAAGAGTCTCACAAATTTTCTTACCTGGTCTATCTTCAAACCTCGATCCTCGGATCTCAGCCTCCTGAGTTGCTAGGATTACAGGCATGGGCCACTGGCTCCAGTCACAAACTACTTTTAAAGTCCAATCTACACTTTCAGAAATGATTCTTCATAGTCCAAGATCTAAACCACTCTCTTAGGTAATTAAAAACCAGGGCTTTACCTGACCCATGGTCATATTCTACCTTGAAACAGTCCAATTTACCCTCACTGTTTTGGTTATGTCTCTTCATCCAGTTTGCAAGCTTTTTTGTCTTTGATGGGTTTGTGTTTCAACCATTCACTTTCCTTGCTGAAATGTTTTCAGGCACCATAACTTTTCTGAAGATGTATGCATTTTCCCCATGTTCCTCTTCTGAGCCATTTATGAATCTTAGTCTTTACGTATCTTAAGCAACAATTTTATTTATAAATTACATAGACCCTCTACTCCATCATAATTGTTTGTTCTGCCAAAAATGTTCTGTTCTGCTCATAAATATGCATGTTTAAGTATTAGACTTTTCCCTTCTCTTAATTTGGAAATTAAATGACATACATTTTCAGCATTATTTGTAGAAAATGCTCCCTAAGTAGTGGCTGGATTTAGATATGTACAATGTCTTTCTTTAAAATATAAGCTGGGGCAATAAGATGGACACAAAGAAAGCTGCGGCAAGATCTCACTAACGTGTGTGGGTGGAATTACACTGACACAGAGAAGAGAACTGTGATTTCTTGGGGTGTGGTTAGGGGTAGGAAATGGTTAAGGGGAAGGAGTGGCAGTTACGTAACAGGAGTGAATGTAGAGAACTAGTGTCCACCCTGAGGACTAAACTTACTAAGGTTGTCTAATGAACTAGACATTTACTAAGAGAATACATTCTAAATGCTTAACCCTTCCACCCCACGTACAAATCATTTGTTTGACTATAACAATCATTTCATCATCTATCCATGTACCAAATATCATACTGTATACCTTAAATACATGCAATAAAAATTCTTCTCCTCTGAATTTGCTCCCAAGGGACAGAAAATACTTATATGTGACTTATATGTATGATAGTAAATATTTTTAAATTATCGTTTCCATTTGCATATACTTTGGATAAACTATTTCTAGAAAGGTCAGATTTCTGATTTGTTCAAACTCTTATGAGTCTTCTGCTCTAGATAGCAGTTCTTCCAAGAGAGCTCAATTATTTTCCTTCTAGATCACTATTCAAATTCTGTCTCCTCCAGGACCTGCTACGTGCCTCATATGGGGGAAGAAGCATTTGTCCAGTCTGCTTCTTTGTAAGAATAACTGAAAGGGCAATAATGTGGTACTTGTTAGTTTTTTTTTAAATGGAAGGAGGGGGGGCTTTTAATTGTACGGGAAATTTAATTAGATTTAGGCTAATTAAATTCATTTTTTATATTAACATGTTCACAAATATTATTGCATCTCGTTAGATTTCATTCTTCTAGCCTTACTGAACAATATTCAGTAGTAGTTTCAGATTACAATAAGTTCATTATGAAGATAAGGTGGAATTAGTGTAGGAAGCTCAGCTGGTTGAAGAGGTCTGTACTTTAATTACTGCAGAGGGTGTGCATATTAATTACAACACAAGTGATATTTACTGTACCTCAGGAACATATGACAGGGTAAAGATACTGACAGCACCAGCTAATAAACTCAGTATGATAATGAGGAGAAAAGACCATAAAAATAGAAGGAAATAAAATTATTCATAAAGTATATTGATCCCAAAGTAAAGACATTAAGCTCTGATGAAGGGCAACAAAAGGGAAGCTCTTCACTTTATCAAACAAATAACCAAAGTAGAGAAATGTTAGCAGGGAGACAGATTGTCATTATACCGGTCACATGATTACACTCCAGAGAGTACACAGGAGCCATAAAATGGGAGATTTTTAATAAATCAGCAGAAAGCCATACTGTCACCTGCAGGAACGGAGGTCGCCTTCACTAAGGACAGATCCTTAGGGCAGAGAAGTCAGACGCGCTGCTTCCATGTGAACTGGAAGGAGCCATGGACATGCAGCATTTGATTTAAGATCCTCTGTCCCCTCTGGAAAAACAAAGGGCTCCTAAGAGTGCTGTGGCCCCTTACCAGCTTAGGGGCCCTCACCCAATGTCTCCTGCGGTTGGAAGTCACCGTTACGATGTTGAGATGGGCAAAGGGATTCCCATGGGATCATTTTTCCTGGAAAATCTCTACTATGCCATGCATTTGTCTAAATCCATAAGACTGGAAGGAAAGCTCACATTTTGGCTGTTATGATTAAGCTCGAGGTTTCATTTGTTTTATTGCATATGAGCCATCCAAAGCGATAGTTCTTTTTTACAGTTGGTCAACTACCTAAGATTTATAAAATAGCACATTCTAGAGGACAGAGTAGCTACAATGCTGTCTAATTTTAAACAAATAATTGATAAAGTGAGTGCTTATTTTGCCAAGTACTTGTTACTTAGAGATTTAATAGTGAAAGTCTGCCCCAGATTGTGTGCCTAGTTCTTATCATGGGCAGAAAGGACATTTGCTGTCTATTTCAACATGAGAATAATGATGTTGTTGAATAAACTCTTGAATTGCTTTAAATCAGTTTTAGAAAGAAACCGTTTTTTTTTTTTGTTGCTGTTGTTATTTTTTTTGTGGTTACATGTATGAATAGTGGCTTTAATGTACTGCATTTATAAGATAAATATTAATGCTATGATTTTATATCTAATCGGATATATACTTCTCATTAAAATACCTCAAAAATAATAATAGAGAGCTTACACAAAGAACAGTGAGGGATAGGACACACACACAGGAGACTTTATAATCTGGGCCTGAATCTTGGTAACATTATTAAAAGCATTTGGAGATAGAGGAAAAAAATGTAGTTATTCTTCACTTCAGTTGAAATTTGTAAGAATGATACATCAGGATGCAACATCACATTACCAAATAAAATGAAAAAAATTACAGAATAAAATGATGAACAAGTAAATACAAGGAAGAACTAATGCTGTCAAATTTGAAGTTTTAGTTTATGTATCCTAGGGCAGAAGAGCTAGCTGTGGACACAATTCTGACTTAAGCACGTCATCCTTATTGCTCCTTCTTATGCTGCTCTTCTCAGGGCCTTACTCAATCAGTTCCTAATAGTCCATTGTTCTCACATCAGACTTTCTCTCCTTTGGTGATAGGACTGAGATTTCAAAAAAGGTAAAACACGGGAATATTTTTATTTTAAGAGAACAATGCTCTATGTACACTTGCATGTTATAATTTGACTGTCAGTATAGAAATTATATATACAAGCATTGACATCACCGGTAATTACTTAAAAAGGCCAAGTAGTTATGAATGTGGTTCATACAAAGTTCAGACGTAGCCAAAACATGAGGGATAAAAAGATGATGTTAAAATTTGTTGTGTTCTGGGTTATTTTCACTAATACATCGATGTATATGTAATATATTATATGTGGTATTACGATGCTCAGACATCGAGGTATAGACTGCATAGTACTTGGAACCTTGTGAATAAGCATCAATGTACTGAATAGATGCATAAAGGATGAAATGATTGAATCCTGTTCAAGTGGTGTTCTGTTATGCCTAGCTTCTGTTCTAGCAACAGCACTGGTACTGGCTTTTTTGTACCAGTATTCTCTCATCACAATGTCTCATTACCTGAGATGTAAATGCTGGTCAGTGGGACTACTGCTTTCTAGTGTCTAGGCCCTGATTCCAGGTTTTCACGTGAAGACTGTAAGTGATAATGGGAAATTGATGCACCTGTGTTGACATTTCAACCACAAAGCTGTCTGCAGCTCATCTCTTAAGCAACTCAATGAGTTTTATGATAAATAGCTTTAGCAGACATTAAGTTCCCAAAATGTTGAGGTAAGTTTCTTTTTTTCATTCAAAATATTCCAGTAGTTGAAAACAAAAGAAGGGTTTGGGTGCATGCCAATTCTTAAGTTTACATACCTTAGAGGAACAGAGGGTAAACCCAAGTTCACGCCTCTATCAAATAGGGTGTTGGCTAGGTTGCTTATTAGTATTGAAAAATGAGAAGCTTTGGCAAAATAAGGGGGAATTTCATTTGAAATTATTCTGAGAATCATTCTGATTTTCTATTAGTGCTTTATGAGTTTCTTATGTGAGGCGACTTCTCCTTGTCAAAGCTTTTAGTTTTTGCTCTTCTTTCTTATTACTCCCATTCTCTGTCATGAAGCTCCTGTAGCCTGTGCCATCTCATTTGTTTTTAGCTTTGTTCCCTTTCTTGTGTGTATTGCTTCAATGATCTATAGTTCATTGTTCACTAATATTATTCATTCTCTTCCTATCTAATTTGGTCCTGAAACTTATTTCTGCAAATAATACTTTCTCTTTTCTCTGTTACCACTTTAATGGCTAATTTTTGAACTTGACATCCTGGAACTATTCTTTCTTTTCCAGCAGAGGAAGTTGGGAATTAGTTTTGGGACATCTATCAATGTCTAGGAAAAAAATGGATAGTCTTTAGTTTTTCTCATTATTTTTTCTGTGCACAGTGAAGACATATAAAATATTTAATGCAAATACCAAATAGACATGGATTCTGATGTTTGAACACATTTGTAGCAAGTGAAGAATTTGGGAATTAAAATACCAGAGATATGAAATGGGATGTGGGTCATCTGAGGATTAAAGTATAAATAGCCTTTAATCTATGAAGTGAATGTATGGGCAATAGTACATAAATTGAAATTAATCAAGTTTAAATCAACAGAAGGACCATTAACTTGTACATACTACATATGAAACATGCTTTGGCCTTGAGCTCAAGAGCTCAGGGGCAGCACTCAGGCCCAGAGTTCAAACCCCATGACCAACAAAAATAAAAATATAAAAATAAACAAAAACATGCTTTGGATTTTCTAGATTTACACTGTGCCAAAAAAATTCTTATGTTTCAACTCCATGAACCTTGTCAGTTTTCTTTGCAATTATTTTCTTATGGCAAATTCTACAAGAGTTTCAACTTCACTGCAGAGTTTATTTTCTCAAAGAACTTCAAACTCTTGAGTAATTTCATTGATGAAAGTTTGAGAAGGTTAAGTTTCACTTATAAATGAATTTATATTTGGTGTATGTTGGTAATTAGAAAAAATATTTTGTGAAAGTCCAAGGAAGTAAGATGGAATAGATAATTAAAAAATGTAGCATTCTAATCAATAAACGAGATGGATATGATTGTTCTAGCCCATTCTGCTTCTTAGACCATGTAAATCTTCATAAATCCTTTCCTTAGAAGATCATCTGTGTATTTATTACCAGAAAGTAGAAGTCACAGTTAAGTTTTCCAGTTTTGGGCTCCAAAGAGTGTGTTAGAATAAAAATTCATGGAGCAACCTAAAAAAAAATGCCTCTTAGAATAACATGAATACAAGCAATCTATGATGGACAATTTGCAAATTTCTTAGAAATGGTCACACTGCACAGGATCACCAGGCACCACTGAGGGGAGGGAAGGTGCCTGCTTGTTATTCAATTTAACAGTAGCAAATATCAAAATAAAAATATTCGATTTCATTTGGGAAAGCTCTTTTTTTTCCGTTACCTTTCCTGTGAAACAATCTCTACCCTCTGTTCCCTCATTCCTGTTACAATTAGTCATTACCTACTGTTGCTTGTGGCTTGTTGGCAGTCTATGACTGCAATCTGTTGCTGTGTGACAGATCGATTCTTTCAGCTCACAGACTCATTCCTGAATTCAGCCAAAATGAATATATATGTGCATATATATTTCATGCACACACACACGCGCACGTGCGCGTGCACACACACACACACATACACACACATACACATGAGAAAAGTCCAAGTTGCATTCTGGCTAATGTGGGAGATCATTAAGGATGCTCTTAAAAGAGATGATTAGTGAACCTTGCACGTATGTGAAAAGTGTGAACAGCACCTTCCTTCCTACATGGAACAGGTTCAGAGCCCACATGTGTAGACTGTGGAATTTGAAGTATGTTTGTTTACCATCATCACTTTTACGGGAGACAATTTTCAATGCAATATTTTAGTTAGAGGAGTTGCTGCTGAGCCTACTGAAGAGAATTTGTAGAAACCCTGTTGTTTATATCCACACACATATAGATGTATACACACACCACTGAGTCTAAATAATCCCAGTAAGATTCATATTGCTCTGGTGTTTCAGCAAAAGAAATTATAGTTTTTGCTGCAATCAATTTAACAGTCAGAGCTTTGGCGTAGCAAAATATATGTTTCATAGCCTTTCAAAATTTGTGCAGTTTATACATATAGATATATGCAGTATATATTTTGAAGTGATACGTATGTTGAAATTTTTCCTCACTTAAAACCATGCTGCATAATTGATTGGAAGAGTTACTCTCATCACAGCCTATTTTTGCAGCAAAGCAGAGGCTATTTGAGATTCTTGCGTGCTGTTTCTTTCTTTTTTTTTTCTTAAATGCTTTATTGCAAGAAAAGGAAAACTAGCTATTAGATAGCAAGATATTTTTCATCGTTGTGTTGTTCTGAACAATGCTGAATTTAATAACATTACTACATGGCAACATAAATATGTAAAAAAAGAACCCTACATTTTCTCTATTATCTCTCTCTCCTCTCGTACTCATTGACATTTTAAAATATGTAGTCCCTGGTTTCTCTTATCTTGCAAACACAAGGAACAGCTTGTTTACCAGCATTTATATTGTAATTTTGGTCCCCTCAGTGGCATAACATGGACCATGAGAGTTACCAAGGAAATTGGTTGGACACTGAGGAAACTGAAAGGCTTTCTGTATTACATATTTGTGGGATATCCTCTACTTGTGGGCACTCTTGTTCTCAAGTTGTAAAGTAGCCACTGCTCTGGCACATCTGCTTTTATTTTGAATATTTTTTTTAAAGTAGTAGTGGGGCGGGATGGGGTGGATTGACGAGATCTTATTTAGCTTCTGGAAAACTATCAGCTTTCCTTACATTAAAAGTAAGACTAGGTAGTTATTCTAAGGAATTACTCTAGTCTCTTGACAAATGCTTAACATATTTGCAAGTAAGTATTGTGGTCATTGCAAGTATCCTGGTCATTATGCAACTTTACAAATAAATCCGTGACAGCTGAGGCAGAATTTCAACAATCCACCAGCACACAAATGCCATCATAGCAACTAGTAAATAGCACAGACAGGATTAAGTTGCAAAACGCTTGCATTTTCAGTCTCTAATTATTCTTTTCACTAAACCCTTTTATGAAAAAAGAGAAAATTCTGTAAGTATTGTGGAAATGAACTACTGACAATATTACTCAGACAGACTTCAAAAGGGGCAGCTCTGGTATAAAATTGGCACCATTATTGCCTTTGCAATCATTTAGGATCAGCTTTCTCCAAAGTCATAAGGAATTCTTTCCCTGTAATTTAAAAATCATTTTATATAACTTTTACAGATTTAAGACTACAAAAATCATTTAAGTGACAATGGCAATTGGATGAAACATTTCCCAGATTAAAGTTGATTTTTAACATTATGCTTAGACTCTGAAGATGTTATCAAATTATTTTGAGTCTATTAGACCTGAAATATACAGAAATAAATTCAAACATCTCCCTTTGTTCTTGTGACTACTATATCTGCCTCAAGCTCCCTGCTATCTGAGATTCTATAAAAGGAATTTGTCCTCTGTCTTCATGTGCTTTAGCCATCATTTAAAACACATTTGAAATTGATTGCAGTTATGTGTGAAGTGACATAAATAACATCTCACGATATTTATTTGATTAAATGTGAGTACAGTGATATGATTTCTAATTTGACCCATACAAGCTTTCTGTTCAGTAATCATGCCTCTCAGAGCCTTTCATTTGGTTCATCAGAGGATGATCTTGGAAAGAGTCTGTCAAGTTGAACTGTTGAAACAGAGGAGTGACAGGAGTACCATTTGCAGGTAAACTATAGAAACGCATACAATATGCAGCACGTGTTTTTGGATGAGAAAACTCTTGGGTGTTCTAGAGGCCTAGTGGTTATTCTCAAGATCCTGGTCTGTGGAAACAAGCTATAGGGCTCAAGTATTTGAAGACCTATCTATATTATGTACAGTATACAAATGTGTTCACATAGGCACATTCTGAGTAAATAGTGTGGATGTCAAGATGACCTCTCCCAATGTTAAATACAGGTCTTGTTCTTTGTTACATTGTTATTCCCATTGTTTTATTTCTATCCCCTCTGTTAGTGGTGTCCTTTGCGGCACTTCAGCTGTGATGGGATGGGAGGGTGAGCAGCTTCCTTCAGAATTGACGCCAGCTGGTTTGGAAGACTGGCAAGCCCTCAACTCTCCCACTATCCCCCACATTAGAGATTGACTTTATTATCTGCGATAGCATCATGCCATGCCCAGTCTCCAAAGGTCCAGAATGGAGGCATGTCACATAGCCTATTTACTGCTCACCACTGCAGGGATTTTAATTTAGTCATGACTTCAAGAATTGGCTTTTAACAACAACTACCAAAAAAAAAAAAGAAAAAGAAAATAGAGTGAGGGTCATCCACTTCTAATGCTGGAAACCCTGAGATAATCTGTTCCATGCATTCAAATGAAAATATGACTTCTTGGCAGAGAATAGCATTATAATGTAAAATCCCATATGCTGTTATACAGTATGTTGCAATCTGTTTTACGGCTGTCTCTATTCTAACGAGTGAATACTGCCAATAAAGCAATTGAAGATAACACTAATTGCTTATTTCTGTGATCCATAATTTTTATGGCTGTCTTATAGCTCTTTAGTCAAATAGATGCTTTTTGGCCTTTAAGATCTAGAACTCATGTATTGTAGCAATTGGAACTGGAAATGCCCATGCTGGCCGGGGAGACTTTTCTGTAGTTGATGAATAGGGTACAGCAGAAAAAGAATTAAAAGATGCAAAAGAAAAATAGAAATATTATGTCAGCTCTATCAGGTAAACATTAAATCTGATCAATGTGTATGTAATTTCAAATATCTAAGTATATGGTTGTACCAAAAACTAAATTAGGCTGTTAGGTGTCCCTTTGGCTTCCATGTATTTGGGGCCCATGGAAATCATGGTGATATGTGAGCACAGTGAAAGATGGGAATTGTATTTGATCCAGACTTCTACCTAGAATCTTAAGCCCATTGATTTCAAGGTTTCTGAGTTTAGGGTCCTCTCAGAAATGCTGTAGTTACTAAATAGATGTGAAAACATTGTGCTAACTGTAAAGTATTGTAGCCATGTGAATGATTGTGCTTGATTCCTGTGTGGGGCCATGCTGACATGCTTGCTTGTGGAAAGCCTTAGAGAAACATCAAATTATATAGCAGCTATCCAACAAATGTATTTAGTCATTTGCTTCTAAATGTGTAGCTTGTGGATCAGCAGCATCCGCGTCACCTGTTAACCTGTTAGCTGTTAGGATCTCAGGCCATGTTCTGGCTCTATGGACCAGAACCTTACTTTTATTGATATTAATGTGTGTGTGTTTGTGTGTTTCAGTGCTGATGTTTGGCCTCAGGCCCTTGCACTCTCCCTAGGCTTTCTTGCTCACATTTTTTTGCTCTGTCAATCGAACCCATGCCTCCAACGTGGCATTTTGCTGGTTAATTGGAGATGCAGTCTTACAGATGCTTCTGTTTGGGCTGGCTTTGAATCACAATTCTCCAGGTCTCAGCCTCTAGGATTACAGCCATGTGCCATTAGAACCTAACTCTTTTTTAAAAAATCAAAATTATTTATTGATTTAACATACACATGAAATATTGAGAAGCCCTAATGGAGTTTAACTTATCTTAGACAAGAAAGTTGAAATTCAGCAAGGCCAAGTGACTCACAAAAGGTTATACACTGTGCTGTTGCCAACACAAAATACAAAGGATTTCATTACTATATTTCTACACATTGCAGGAACACAGACTCAAAAGTGAATAATACATTTGTAGTTTAAAATAGTGTAAGTTAGAAAAATCATAGATTTCTTTTTTATGGTCAAATAGTAAAAATAGTTTTTATTTTTAAAAGCAATCAATAGGTTGTATTACAGAAAGTGCTTATAATACTCATAGCTTTGTATTCATGAAACTCAAAAGATGCATTCTCACATGGAAGAATTTAAGATCTATGCTCCTAAGTTCAGAGTGAATGTACAAAGATCAGAGGGATCTCCTAGTCAATCTTGCTGTGTTTGCATCCAACTTTCTCACTTTGGTGATCTCCCTACTCAATAGGAATATGCAAAGTATGTGCCCAGAGGTGCCAAAGGATCTCACAAGAAACAATTTTAAAATGTTCATATTTCCCCGATGAGTTATCTATGCTAGGTAAACAGCTTTGAGAAATATCACTAGATTAATTTTCTAATTATATACACAAGCATTACCCATACTCTATATACCATGTTGTTGAATTCACTGGTAATATTCCTAGTGTGTTACCTTCATCAGAAGCGACACACATAGATGCCTTAATTTATTTTTAACTTTAACCAAAATCATATAGAATGATATTACAAATCTCATTTTATAAATAATAATAAGAAATCTGAGAGGCCAGGAAAAGAAATTTCCCTGAGGTAAGTAGCCAATGAGATAAAATAGAGGGAGGAACTCAGTAAGGAGGGATTAAAGTGACCCTTCACTGAGAGTAAGTCTTTGGAGTCCAATTTTTAAAAATCCAGTTCAACTAGATTTCTCCTCTGCATGTAAACTTCTACCATAGTTTGTGCAGAGAGGACGAGGTGGCGATGTCTTCCCTTCCTTTTGTACACACAAAAGCACACAATTACTAACTCCATTGCTTTAAGGAGGCAGAGTGTCAAGAAATGTGAAGCTAGCCTAGGAGCCTTCACCTGCTCCTCAGCCCCCAAGGACATTGAGACTAGGCTCTTGATTCCTCAGCTTTAACCATTTCATGCTGAGATAGGCCACACAGGCTGCCACAAAAATATGCCAGCATCCTTGAGAATATCCTTAATGGTATCATCTGCTTTGGCTTTTGGAGAGTGGGTGGTCAGACTTAAAATGGTTGTAAGGATGGTTGTGAAAATCGTCAGCCTGAAGATGGAGAGCTAGAGAAAAATGCTGAGAGAAAGGAATGAGGAGAAAGAAGCCATACCAGTATCTGTAGAAATAGCGTAAGTGAAAAAAATGATGACAAAATGGTGAAATGATTGGTTTGGGGCAAAAAATAACCCACACAAATTTTTACTGTTTACCCATCGTATATAGCACACCCTACTTCTTGCCAATGGTCTCTGTGTGGACTCTGTGTGGCAAATGTTAAGTGTCAGTATAT